>NC_050580.1:252481988-253081988 GCF_011100635.1 Trichosurus vulpecula | reverse complement strand
TTTGAACCTGCTGTTGAATGTTTTTATTGGTGTCTTCTATAAAGGCATAGATGTTGGCCTTGCCTTTCCGATTTTCAGGTCACACGCAAAAGTTGGGAGTGATATCTGTATCATCTCTCTCGCTCTGTGTGTGTGTGTGTGTGTATACACACATGTAATTGTTAGGTGACAAAGGCTGGATGCCAACAAATATTGACAGGCTGAAACAGTGGGCCAGACCCAGTAAAATTCAATAAAATGCGGATGAACATGCAGTCTCGCTGTTGGGTTCAAAAAGCCAATTTCACAGGCACAAGATGAAAAGCGTTGACTAGAAAAATTGAATTTAAAAAGTTGAATAGAAAAAAAAATCTGAGTATTTTATTTGACTCTAAACTTGACGTGTCATTAGGGTGACAGCAGCCCAAAAAAGCTACTGCCCTCTTAGGTTGTTGTAAGGTCGTAGATCTAGGGCTAGAACATCTGGCCATTCAGTCCAACCCTCTCCTTTTACAGATAAGGAAACTGAGTCCTAGGGAGATTAAATTCCTTGTCTGGGGTCACACAGGCTGTGTCAAGAGTGGGGAATTGAACCCACGTCCTCTTTCTCCAAAACCATTCTCACCACGCTGATAGTCTTGGTATAATCTGTCCTGATCAGAACATGTCTGAGATACTGTATTCTAGGCTGCAAATTTAAGAGAACGTTTGCTAAGCTGGAAGAAGTAGCCTTATAATGAAGAGCTTCAAATCCAGATGATAGAAGGTGATTTGAAGGAACTGAGGATTTTTAGCGTAGAAAAGAGACTGTATTGGGTGGGTGGGGCCATGAACGTTCTCTTCAAATATTTGAAGATTTTCTTGTGGAAGAGGGATTGGACTTTTCTGATTGGTCCTTCCCTAGGACAGAACTAGGAAAAGTTATTACCTACCAAGGTTTCCTTGGAGAAACACCTTGTTAGGACCAGGATTTAGTGCCCCTCCCTCCCAACTAAAGGGATTAGGGAATCCGGCTGTTGTGTTATATCCATTTCAGTGTGTGTGAATTGATAATCCTGCCATCGAGAGTCATCTCCAGCTCATCTAAGAGCAAGGTGCCATGTTTTTTCTTTCTCTGAAGGTGGAGAACTCGACCCTGAGCTCTCAGAATTCATCTCTCACGGCCCAGTACACTTTGCTCCAAAACCAGCAGGTGATGAAGGAGAATGAGAATGAGAACCTGCTGAAGCAAAAGGAGCAGATGATGACGGCCTATGAGTCGCTGCTTCAGGACCACGAGCACCTGAGCTCCCTGCATGAGCGGCAGTCCTCGGAGTATGAAATGCTTATACACCAGCACAGCTGCCTCAAGACCCTGCACAAGAATCTGGAAGTGGAACACAAGGAGCTGGGGGAGAGGTAAGGGTCTGGAGAGGAAGCTCAGACCCCTGAGAAAGCCCTGAGGAGAGACGGACTTCATTTGAGACCTTGGAGAGGTTTGAAAAAAGGGAGGATCTGTCTCAGAGAGCTTCCTGCCCTAGCATCACCTTCTGTGATTAGCAGCAAAAGCTGGCTTTGCTAAGAGCAAGGTTTATGAAGCCCTTTTAGATACCTGTCTCATTCAGTCCTCCAAAGCCATAGGGTTCTATGAGGTATAGGTGTTAGTAGTTATTAAGTAAATTATTATTCTTGTTATCTTAGGTGAAATGAGTTATTTTTGGTTATTTTATTATGTAATTATCTTACTATCTTATTATGTAATTATCTTACTATTAAGAGAAATGAGTTGTCATTCTCATGATTAATTCTTAGTATATGAAATGAAATTACCCGCATTATCTTATTAAGTTAAATGAATTATTATTAAGTGAAATAAGTTATTAGTCTCATGAATTATCTTATTATTAAGTGAAGCGAAATGGCCCGTGTTCACACAGCAGCTAATGAATGCCTGAGTCGGAATTCGAGCCTGGGTCTCTCCCAATCCCAAGTTCAGCCCTTTGCTTCTTAAAATAATAATAGCTGCCTTTTATATAAGGCTTTAAGGTTTGTAGAGTGCTTCAAATAGGTTCTTTCATTTGAGCCTTACACCTGCCCTGTGAGCTAGGTCTTTCTGGTATTATTCTCATGGCCTTTTTACAGATGAGGAATTGGATTCATAGAATTTGTCCATGATCACACAGCTCGTATTGATGGGAAACCATCTCTGACTCCCCTCCCCTTCCTCCCCGCCCCAATTAAAACATCCTTTTAAGTTCCGGGCATTACATTTCAGTAAAGACATTGAGGAACTGGATTTCACTCAGAAGCGGGGGACTGGAAACCAAGCGCCGTGAGGACTGGCCAGAGGAAATAGATAAGGTTGATTGGTTTGGAGAAGAGAAGATTTAACTGGAGGCACAAGGGGAAGATGGGGATGTAAACATAGCAGTCCTGTTTGTGATAGGCATATACATATATACAGACATACATGTATGCATGCATGTGGTGACAGAGCACTGGGCATGGAGTCAGACCTGAGTTCAAACCCAGACTCAGACCTTAGTAGCTGTGTAACCTGGGGAAGGTCACTTATTAACCCCTGTTTGCCTCGGTTTCCACACCTGTGACATGGGGATGATGATAGCGTCTACCTCCCAGGATTGTTGGTGAGGCTCTAACAAGATCATGATTGTAAAGGGCTTAACACAGAGCCTGACACATAGTAGGTGCTACGTATTATTAAGAGTTTGAAGATGCGAGAGGAATTGGGATCCGTCTTGTTCTGTTTGACTCCAGAGAGAAGTATTGGAAATCGGAATTGTGGGAACTGTAGAGGCAGGTGTTGGCATGACTTAGGGACAACTTGAGAACGGTTCAGAGTTGCTCCAGAATGAGTGGTCTGGGAGGTATTGAGTTCACAGGTAGCTGGAGGTCTTCAGATGGAATTTTCGTGAGCGTTCTGTTTGTTGGAGAGGTTGTTGCGCGGCGTCCTCTGGCTTCACGCTGGACTGTCTGGCGTCTTCAAACCTTGAGATTCTGTGATTCTCTGAAGTCACCCTTCTTCTCCCCTGGATGCCTGTCTCAGTCACTCACTCTTTGGGTGTTTGCTGTCTTATATCAAATGAGATAACGTGCATAACGCGCTTTGTGAACCCTCGAATGTGGCAGCGAGGTGGTGCAGTAAGTGGAGCGCGGGGCCTAGAGTCAGGAAGACTTATCTTTCTGAATTCAAATCTGGCCTCAGACACCTACTAACTGTGTGACCCTGGGCAAGTCCCTTAACCCTGTTGGCCTCAGTTTCTTCATCTGCAAATGAGCTGGAGAAGCAAATAGCAAACCCCTCCAGTATCTTTGCCAAGAAAACCCCAGATGGGGTCCCTGAGAGTCAGACACGACTGAAATGACTCAGCAACAACAAACACCCTCCAGTGCTGTACAAATGTTGGAGAGCACACCCTTTTCATGTAGCGAGCACGTCTATAGCACTTTAAGGTAATCTCATTTGATCTTTTGAAGATGATTATAAACTCCTCGAGGACAGGAAGCACGCCCATGATACCTTGGCCATTCTTCACAATGTATAGTGCCTTACACTTGGTACATGCGTGGTAAGTGTTTGCGGAATACCTGCATGTTTTAAACCATCTGTAACACCCTTGCTCCTCTTGGACCCAGTTGGAAATAAAGTCAGGCCTTCTCAGGTTAGAAATAAGAGCAAGAGGGGTTGACAGCTCCCAGGACATGTGCCAGAGATGGAACCCTGACTGATTTTCCTTTGGCTTAAGGCCAGTTACTTATACTATGCCCCAATCTCCCCAATGCCGGTAGGAGCCTCTAATGCTCAGAAAAGTTAATAATTAGCAGGTGTTCTTCTAATCAATCACAGTCTAGTGGCTGGCACGCAGGAACTGAACCCCACCTCACCCTTCCACCCCTGTCTTATTAGTCATTCTTTTCTTGCCTCATATTTCTTCCCTTCCCCCTGCCACAGGGAAGAAAGTCTACAGACAGCATTGAACTACCATCCCTCCTCCCCTAAAAAAAAAAAAGTTAGAACCTAAAGATCTGGATTCAAATCTCAGCTCTCTCATTTATGCAACTTTGGAAGAGTCTTTAAAATATGAGTATTGCAGCTAACATTCATAGTAGTTGAAAGGTTTCCAGATCGTTGGGATCCTTTGATCCCCACAACAACGCTGTCAAGGTCGGTGTCATCATTATCTCCATCTTATAGACGAAGAAACTGAGGCTGGGAGAGAGGAAATCACTCACTCTAGTACATGTCTGAGGCAGAATTTGAACCAGGGTCTTTCTGACTCCAGGACTAGGCCCCCCGACCGTCACATCCTGCGCGCTGACCCTTAAGTCACTCCACCTCCAACCCTTAATTTCCTCTGGGATAATAGCAATCTTACTCCCAACAGGGCTGCCCTGCGGCTCCAGTGAGATCTGTGCATCGTGTGCCTCGTAAACCTCTAGTCACTCTGAAAGCTTTGGACATGATCATTTGCATCGGCCGACTTCTTCATGGGATGATGAGATGTCCTCTCTCACCTTCCTCCCACGCGCTTCCTCCTTCCTCTGCCTCCCCCAACTTCATCTCTTCCCCTCCGCTGTATTTCTTGTCGTTTTGGGTTCCGTGAACTTTCCCAGGGAGCAGGAAGTAGAACCCTTGCCCCCTCTGAGATGGAAGCGCTCAGATGCAGATCTGGGTAATTTGCAGATAACAGGACCTTTCTCTTCTCCATTCTCTCATGTTCTTTATTACCGATCTACTCTCTGCCACTCACAGCACCCCAGCTAGTAAAGCAACAACGGTTACCCTAGTTAGCATTTATAGAGCGCTTTAACGCATGTAAAATCACATTACATCTGCTGTCTTGTCTTGCAGCAACCCGGAGTGGGGGAGGCCCTATTACTAACCCCATTTTACAGGTGAGGAAACTGAGGATGGGTGATGGTACGTGTCTGAGGCAGGATCGAGACTCGGGTTGTCCAGCCTCCGGAGCCGGCTCTCTGTTGACCTTCCTGCCTCCGGTCCCATTTCCACTCCAGTTTTATACTCTAGCCTGAGAAAGTTCAAAGTGAGCCCTCCCTCCCCAAGTTTTTAATCCTCTTTGCCTGCACACTCCCCTTCTGGTTCTGTCTTCCTTTATCATAGCTATTTGTACAACTTTTTTCTACTCTCCTTGAATGAGAGTGTAAGGCCCTTAAGGAAAGAGACGTCTTCTTCAGTGCCCAGCACGTGTCTTATTCGGTCGGCGGATTCGTGATTTTGTGTCGGTTCTTGACTCATTGGTATGGGTCATCATCTCTCCCTAACTCTCCCAAGAAAGTGACCTTTGTGAGTTACTGTGGCCAAAAATACATCACCCTGCCGCCATCTAGCGGTGAGATTCTCTCGATTCTCGAGGGACAGACCCACAGTCCATTTTAGGGCCTACCCTCTAAACCTTTCAGTCTCTCAGTCAATAAGCATTTACGTTGTGCCAGACATCGTGCTAAGACTGGAGATACACAGGAAAAAAAAGCAAGCTTGTCTCTACTATTGCGGAGCTCGCTGGATTACACAGCACATCAAAGAAAGCTTAGCAGCAGGGCCGATAGCGAGGAAGGCCTGAAAGTGGTCCACTGTCCCCTCAGAAGGAATAGCGTCGTCGTGATGCCTCTTATCCCATCCAGGACCCTGCAGGGGGCGGGGGGGCGCTTCCTATTGCCTGGCAGTCTTAGATGGGTTCAGAAACAGCCCTGGGTCCTGGGGAGGGTCCAGACTAGAAGGCACGAGAATGGTCTGTGTCCCACCCTAGCTCGGCTGGTCTTCTCATCACCCAGTCTTCCCAAATGGGTTCTGACAAGGGAGTCCTAACCATTAGAGATTCCCAACTGGGACCCAATCAGAGGGTCCCAAAGTAGAATGGGTTGTCGCAAAGGTTGGTGGGGATTCCCTTTCCTAGGTGGGTTTTCAAGCAGAGGCTGGATGACCATTTATTAGGTTAGTTATATGTGATAATTCTTTTGCTTTATGGGTTGGACTAGATGGTCCCTGAGGCATGTCCACCAACTTCTAAACTCTCATTTTGTGACCTTTGAGTTTGGATGCAGGGGAAATCCCAGTAATAAAATGGAAAGCATTATCATCTCCCTCGAGGCAGCTAGGTGACACAGTAGGGCCTGGAAGACCCGAATTCAAATCTAACCTGAGGTACTGTGTAATACTGGACAATCCGCTCAACCTCTGTTTGCCAAAGTTTCCTCAGTTATAAAATATGGACCATAATAGCGTCTACCTTCCAGGGTTGTTGTAAAGATCTAATGAAACAAAATTTTGTAAAGCACTTTCACACAGTTCCTGGCACATAGTAGGCTCGTTTCTTTTCTTCCCTTCTTCCTCCAGGTTGCTTAAATAAGGAACTTCCTGAAAAGCTAATTATATTGTACGTTAAGGTTTACGTGTGACTGTCTTTACAACAACATAATTAACTAGATAGCAATAAA
This sequence comes from Trichosurus vulpecula, assembly GCF_011100635.1. Taxonomy (NCBI): domain Eukaryota; kingdom Metazoa; phylum Chordata; class Mammalia; order Diprotodontia; family Phalangeridae; genus Trichosurus; species Trichosurus vulpecula. Next base: position 253,075,553 of record NC_050580.1, on the reverse strand, counting down.
TACTCTCTCTATTTTATGGAGGAGGAAATTGAGGCTTAGAAAGTACTTTGCCCAAGGCAGACGGTGGAGCCAGTGCTAGGATTAGTGTTCTGCTTCAGAAAACTTTCACTACGTAGCTGTCCTGTGCCAGGTAGGCTTATAGGAATTAGATCGTGCCTCGGGTTAGAGGCCACTCCTCTTAATTGTCTCTTTACTTGTCGCAGACCTTTTTCCATGTTTATCCAGAATGGGTCTTGTCTGACTCTTAGAGATCCCACTTGGGGTTTTCTTGGCAGAGACATTGGAGTGGTTTGTCATTTCCTTCTGTGGCTCATTTTGCAGATGAGGAAACTGAGGCAGATGCGTTTAAGGGACTTGCCCAAGGTCACACAGCTAGTACATGTCTGCATCTGCATTTGAACTCATGAAGATGATGAGTTCCTGACTCCAGACCCGGCACTCCATTCACTGCGCCACCTAGCTGCCCATTTTATTTTAGTTACTAGTGCCTTCCTTCTGTTGGTTATCCTGTCTGTATCTTGCTGTCACCGGCATTAGAATGCAAGCACCTTGAGATCAGAGACTCTTACCTTTCCTAATACCTTCACCTTCGGTGCTTAGCGCAGTGCCTGTCACACAGTAGGTGCTTAATAAATGCTTGTTGACTGGTGAATAGTTTCCTCGTGGGAAAGTTTGGTTATCCTGAGGCTACTGTCTACAGGGTATTACAAAGGGCTCCCATGAGCATCTCTGTGTAAACCATTCGCGACCAATTGATGCCCCCTGTAAAAAAAAAAATCTTTAGCCAAAGATCCGAGGAAGGAATTGGTGTCAGCCACAACTGGTGTGATGGCCAAGTGGGCGGGCCAGAGGCTGAGTCACCATAGCAACACCCTGGGTGGTCTTTGTTTGGGAGCTGGCTTCCTGATCCCTTATGGGCCTGGTCTCTGGGCTGAGCGCACAGGGCCCTGTGAAACCCTGAGACAGAAGGAGAGGTGCAATGTGCCTCCAAGTGTGAAAAGGGCTTTTTCTATGTCATCCCCTCCCCACCCGTAATCTCCTCTTCATTCTGGACTTAACACTCTGCTGCTGCTGGGAGGGAGTGATGGGCGATCTCAGGAAGCCAGTCAAACTTTTACAAGTCCCTAGAGGAGACCAGGAAGGAAAAAAAACCATCTCAATTTTAGGAGGTTTAGGTACCTTTACCCACCTTGGATGTTTCTTTGAGTCTGTTCCATTTGCCACTCTCTGTAGATTATAATTCAGCCAAAGGACCAGTTAGTACTGAGAAAGGGAAGGCAAGGAAACACGTTGGTTCTTGTGAATTTAAAATCATTTTCTGTTGTCTGTAGCGGCAAATTGTCCTTCCCTGTTATACATGGCTTTAGTATATTGAAAAGTGTTTTCTTTGCTCTCCACCTCCAGAAAAAGAACTATGGAGTCTGAATGCAGATCAAAGCATAGTATTTTCATTTATTTTCCCATGGTTTTTTCTTTTTTCTTTTCCTTCTTTCCCAAAATATTTAACATGATTGTACATGTATAACCCATATCAGATTGCTTGCTGTCTTGGGGAGGAGGGAAGGAGCAACATCTGGAACTCAAAATAATATAAAAAATGAATGTTGAAAACTATCTTTACATGTAATTGGAAAAAATAAAGTACTGTTTACAAAAGCAAAAGAAAGGGGCTTTCCTCACATCAAACCTGGGAGATTAAGTAATATTACTGTTTCTATCTCCACTTTGTAGGTGAGGAGACTAAAACTCACTGAAAGAACCCTGAATTTGGAACAAAGGGACTCGAATTTGAGCCTTAGCTCAGACTTCCTGTTTGTCCTTGGGCAAGACTTTTAACTTTTTTTAAAGCCTCAGTGTCCTCATCTGTAAAGGGGGGGGTTTGGATTAGATGGCTCCTTAGACCCTTCCACTTTTCATCTTAGAATCCTGCCCAAAGTTGTAGGCCTTGTAAGGTTTAGAATTTTGACTTGATCCCGAGGCTCCTGATTCTAGATACATTGGGCTTTTTACCGTATCCCATAATTTTTGAATCTGAGATTCTTAGGCTCGCCTGGTGTCTTCCTCTTCTCTTTATACCCCAGTGCTTAGTACAGGGCTTGGTCCGAAGAAAGCACTTGGTTAAAGCTTTTTCATTCATGTGAATGAGTTACAGGTAAGTGAGAAGTCCCTATCTCCCCCTGGGGACTCTTAACAGTTCTAGATTTAGAGAAGAGGACAAGCTTAGGATAATCAAGCAGTCAGAGTGAACGAGGAAGATAATTTTCTTTTAAAAGAATTTAATTCAGGGGAAGATTGAAAGTTTATACTCCATCAGTAAACATTTACTATGTGCCGGGCGCTGTGTGGTAAGCACTAAAATAACGTCACAACCCAGTGGAGAAGACAGCATGGAATAACTGTGTACAGACAAGCTACATGCAAGATAATCACCAGAAAGAAGGTGCTGGAATGACAGGAGTGTAGGATTTGAGCTGAGACTTGGAGGAAGCCAGGGAGTGGGTGTGAGGAAGGAGAGTCTAGTAGGCAGAGCGTCCTGTTTGAGAAAAGGGAAGGAGGCCGATGTCACCGGATCAGAGCGTAAGGTGTAAGAAGCCTAGAACCGGGTGAGGGATGGGCTTCAAAGGCCAGAGGATTTTAATTTGATCCTGGAGGTGATTGAGAGCCACTAGAGTTTTTCAGTAGGGGGTGACGTGGTATTTTGACAGCTGAGTGGAGGAGAGATGGGAGTCAGGCAGACCCACCAGCAGGCTATTGCAGTAGTCCAGGCATGAGGTGATGAGGGCCAGCACAGGAGTGATGTCAGGGTCAGAGGGGAGAAGGGGGCATTTTTCAGACATAGTGCAAAGGCAGATTCAACCTCACCTTGACAACAGATTTAGGGGGTGAGAGATAGTGAAGAGTCGTGTGACATTCTGGTCCTTCAGTAGCTGGAGAAGAAAGTTCAGCTCCGACCAATCAGTCAAAAACCATTAAGTGCTTATCATGTGCCAGGCAAAAACATGCCCTGCTCAGAAGGAGTTTCTGTCCTAACAGGGACTGGATGTTGGTGGGATTCTTAATTAGGAATGGACTGGGTTGAGGGCAGGGGTCCTTGTGTGTGTCACAGACCCCTTTGGCAATCTGGTGAAGCCTACAGACCCCTTTTCAGAATGTTTTTGTGTAGCTAACATAAAATAGATATTTACGAAGGAAACCAGTTACTGAAATGCAGGTGCAGGAAGGATTTAGGGTGCAGAATGAGACATACAGACATACGCACGTAATACATCGTAATACATTCGTATATATACATATACATATATCTACACACATACGTGTGAATGTGTGTCTATATACACAGCCATTGAAGGCATTTGTCTTGCTTGACTCTACATGCTTATAAGAATTTTTCCCCCCAATGGGGTAGAGGACACTAGGTAGAAAAAATAAGTTTCTGTTAATTTTTTGAAAAGGAGAGGAGTGCTCCAAATGTAAAGTGTTACATACACTTCAAGATGAAGATCACTGTACCATCCTAACTATTACTATTAACAGTTTTAATTAATAGTTTTATTGCATTAGAAGAGACCACTCACAAAGTGGGATTAATCTGCAAATACTTGGGATGTAAAAACAAAATGCATCAGTAAAGGTTAATAATGTTTAAAAAAACCAACTAAGAATAAATTAATGGACTCCAGGTTTAGAACCCCCTGCTCTAGGGGTTTGGACTGAGTCGTATAGACTAAGGGAAATCCATCATCGCTATCTCTAAAGCCAGATTCTATACCTGTCTTTTGGACTTTGTGTGTGTGTGTCTGTGTGTCTGTGTGTGTGTCTAGAAATCATTTTTTACCAGGTACACCTGATTGGACTGCTTCTCTCAGTGGCATGAATAATTGTGTCACCCTAGGCAAGTCCCAGCCTTAGTTTCTTCAACTGTGACATGAGCATCATAATAGCACCCACTTCTCAGGGTTACGGTAAGGATCAGGCGAGTCCATATCTGTAAAGGGCTTGGCGCAGTGCCTGGAACATAGTAGGAGATTAACGGATCACCTTCTCATCTCATACCTTTTTACTTACCAGGTTCTCATGATAACCACTTTCACTTCCACACAAATCTCTTTTTTCCCCCTCTCTTCTCACCACCGCCGTATTCATACAGGCCCTGGTTATCACTACTTTGGATTATTGAAGTAACCTCCCAAATAGGCCTTCTCGTGTCCACTTTTCTGCTTCCTCCTCCCCCGAGTCTTTCCCAGTGTCACTGCCAGATTAATCTTCTTTTTACACAGAACTGAAAATGCCGCTTCTCTCCTCAGAAATCTTTGGTGTTTCCCTCTTGGTGACTGATTAAACTTCCTACTCCTTTGTCCGGAATTCATTCTGATGCCACCTTGACCTTTCTTGCCTTTCTTCGTATTATTCCTTATCGTGTATTCTAAATTCCAGGAAAATTGGACTATATAGCCTTTTCACCGCACGTGTCCTAAATTTTTTTGCATCCATGCTCACTTCTATTCCCAGTGCCTGAGATGTCCCCCCACCCTTAATAGAGTGCTTCTTTGCTTGTTTAATTTCCACCTGGGGTGTATGAGGTGTTGAAGGAGGACTAGCTCCTCTGGTGTGAGGGCTTGCCCAGCCCTTTGCTGTTGACTTTTACCCAACTCTCACCTGTGGCTCCAAGAAGCTTCAGCATGCGCAGCAGCCACACCCTGGTAAAATCGTCTTCGCAGATGGGCTAAACCAGGTTGAGGGTAACCAACAGGCAGCAGTTAGGGGGGTGTCTTCCTCAAGCACGTGAAGACTTCCCTTGTGGAATGGGGGGATGAGAACAGTTTGTTCCAGTGGCCACGAAGGGAGCTTGGTCGGGCATCAAAGACGCCAAGGTCATCCACTGCTCCGGGGCCATCACCCGTTGTCCTGACTTTTGTCTTGCAACTGGACTTTGATGACTCTGGAAGAGTGAGACTGACGACTTTGTGCAACTCTGCCTCGCTTAAATCCAGTTCACAAGTCAAGACGTCATCCGGCAGTGTCATTGATCCTCTGAAATGAAGGATGAACAATAACTTCCACCCATAACTTACAGGCATTACCTACCCCCTCAAACTTCACGTAGTGCTTTGTTTCTCTCTAATGCAGAGCTGTGTTTAAATATGTGTTCTAGTTCTCTGTATTGAGGGATAGGATGGTGTGTAGATAAGAGAGCTGCTCTTAGAACCAAGAAAACTTGGGTTTAAGTCCTATATTAGTTATTTCTCATCTGTATGACCCTGAGCCAGTCACCTAAGTTCCTCTCAGTGCTCTAACCAGTTTAAGAAGTGCTGAAGGGGTTTCGAGTGGAAAAAAAGAAGCCCTGCTCTAAGCAACTCTCTAAGACTAGATGTTGTATTTTTAGAGAAATAGACCTCTCTGGGATTGCCTTATATTGATGAAATCACAAATCTCATTTATTTAAAAAAAATGTTATCTGTGTATGTGACATCCCTCTCCTAGGCTGGAAATTCCATGAGGGCAGAGACTATATCTTATCTAAACCTTCTGTCCCCTAGTTTTAGCACAGTGCTCTACAAACATTTGGCACTCAATAAATGTTTGCTAAAATAGAGGACCGGTATCCATCCTTCTTCCCTGTAGTAAAATCATTACTGCCACCCTTGAGAAGAGCTCAAGCTTGTGTTACTGTTATAACTACTTCCGTTTATGTTACTTTGCAGGAATTGTCCTCCACGCCTGTCCCCACCTCCACTTCTTGAGATCCCTAGATTCTCCTCAGGGCTTGGCACGCATGCTACCTCCTTATGTGAGGCCTTTCCTGATCTCCCCAGTTATCGATGTTCTTCCTTTCTCACCCTCAAGTTTCCCTCCCCCCACCTGTGATTATGGTTACATTGTATATATTTTACATTTTCTTGTTTTGGTACTTTGTTCCCACTACCACCTCTGGGAAATACAAGTTCCTTGAAGGCTAGGATGATTTTATTTTTGTCTTTGTATTGCCAGTTCCTTGCGCAGTGCCTGTCACCCCACACCTCCACATTTGTGATTTCATCAGTGTTTAATTAGGGCATTCCTAACGTGGAAACTCACTCAACAATACAGATCGGCACCCTCTGTAACTTATAGCCTTAGAGAGTTGCCTTGGGTCCTGATAAGTCACTTTCTCATGGTTATGGAATTAGTTTGTGTCACGGGTAGGATTTGAACCCAGGTCTTCCTGACTCCAGTAATTCTTGGAACATAGTAGGAGCTCAATAAATGCTTACTACTACTACTGGCTCATATTTGTATAGCGCTTTAAGGTTTGCAAAGTACCTTACATATATTATGTAATCCTCACAACAGCCCTGTGAAGTATAGTTATCAAAATATTTTTAAAAGCAGGTTCATGGTCGTCCAGGTTAAGGACCTCTAGTCAGGGGGAGGAAAGAGAAGAGTTGGAACCAGAAGGAAGGGGACATCAGTAAGATCAGAGATGCCTCTGGGAAGTTAATATCTGAAGGGCGTCCACTCTCTTGGTCACCACCTGGGAAAGAAGGGACCGTGGATTGACCAAGGGGACTCTGATTACTCTCCCCCTCCCTTTTTCACAGAGTGTCTAAATGGAGGTGGTTTATTTCCAACAGGTACAGCGGCGTGATGAAACAGAAATCAGAGTTAGAAGAACTGGAGAGCATCTTAAAGGCGGAGAGAGAAGCTTTGCAGCAGGAAAAGAGAACGAACGTGATCGCTTCTGGAGAAAACCAGAGGCTACGGGAAGAACTGGACAGGTGAGCTACAGATTGGATGGCAGAAGAAAGCCAGGCAGGGCATCTTCCCCCGGCATCCAATCATGAAACTCATCATGAGTTTTGTTTGGAATAGATTAAGTGGTGTCCTAGGAATTCCCTCACGATAGCTTGTTCTTTCTTTATTGTGACCATGTGTACTTAACAGCTTATCAACCCGTGATCTGTTTTTGTAGATTATGGATATGCGCAGTGCCCTCGCTTCTCTGTGGCTCTCTGTCTTTTCATCCAGCAATGACAGCCAAGGGTATGCTGGTAAATGTTTAACCACCAGATCTCTGAAAATTCAAGACATGCCTTTTAAGTTTAGCCTACATTATGAATACTTTCTCCATCATTTGATTAAATCTAGACAATAAATCAGTCCCTGATTCGTAACATATATCAGTTTCCAAGGTGTGTATATGCTTACACTGAAAATTTAACAATCAGAGCTTAAGGCAGCTCCTGATGACAACCTCCCCAACTCAATATCACTGAAAATTCCCTCCTTTTTTTAATCTACTGAAGCCCTCAAAAAAATCTAAAATTGAGCTGTGAGTCATTTTGAGAGGATGAGGACGGTAGGAGAGAACCAGAGGTATTTCATGAGGTTCTCCTTAAGAAGGGACTTGGGTCTGGGGCTCTTTATCCTTTAAGGCAGAGAATCTTAAGTTTTTCTATATTATGGATCTCTTTGGCAGTCTGGTAAACCCTGTGTGCCCTTTTTCAGAATAATATTTTTAAATTCGTAAAATAAAATATATAATTTTTTAAAAGAAGCTAATTATATTGAAATACCATTATCAAAATATTTTCAAAAGCAAGTTCATAGCTCTCCAGGTTAAGGACCTCTAATTTAGGGGAAGAAAAAAAACGAGGTGGAACCAGAGGGAGGGAAAATGTCATTCAGTAAGATCAGAGATGCCCCTGGAAGGTTAATATTTGAAAGGCGTCCACTCTCTTGGTCACTGCCCGGGAAAGAAAGAACCATGAACTGACCAAGGGGCCCCTGATAGCTGTCCCCACTCCTTTTTCACATAGTATCTAAATTCTCCAGTGAATGTTACAGCTCCATCTCATGCTGTCATGGGTTTGTTTAGATAAGCTAGGTCTAGGGAAAGAGAGGGAAGAGTGTGTGTGTACGTTATATTTACTTAGCGTTGAAATGACGAATTTTCAGTCCAGGTAACCCAATAACTGTATAGAGACAGCCTTGACTTTGTGCTAGGACTTTGGCCAGCGGTCAGTGGCTGTCCCACCCAGCATGCCCTGGCTGCTTCATAAGTGTTTGCGGACTTGAATTTACATTCTCACCTTTCAGACCCAAAACGCCTTCATTTCTCAGCACTCATTTTTGCCTGAGTTACAAAGGAGCCACTTGGCGGATCTCAGGACTGTGAGAGAGAGTTAGCCGTTGAAGCCTTACAGCTGAAACAGGCTGTTAGAAAGCCCCTGGCCCAGCTCTCTTATCTTACATCTGAGGACACTGAGGCCCAGAGAGGCGATGCAGCTTGATGAAGCTCACACAGGTAATTGTTGTTAAAGCCAGGCGTGGAACTCAGACCTTCCTGGGTCATAGATCATAGGATTATCTATTTAGAGCCAAGGAGGATTTTAGAGGCCAATGAGTCTAACCCCTTCATTTTACAGATGAGGCTCGGAGGTTGTAAGTGACTTGCCCAGGGTCACATAGCTAATAAGGGTCTGAGTCAGCATTTGAACTCGGGCCTTCCTGACTTTAAGCCCAGGACTCTTCTCTCCTATACCCCTTGGCTGCCCTCATTTCATTTGCTTTGTGGCTTGCCTTTTTTCAGAGTGAATTTCCTGCACGGCCAGCTGAAGGGGGAATATGAAGAACTCCATTCCCACACAAAGGAACTGAAGACCTCCCTCAACAACTCCCAGCTGGAACTGAACCGCTGGCAGGCCCGATTCGATGAGTTAAAAGAGCAGCATCAAAGCATGGACATCTCCATGACCAAGCTGGATAACCACTGCGAAGTGAGTGTCTTCCCACGTCGTCAAGCTTGCCGTTAGCCCTGCCCAAGCTAACTTTGGAGTCTTTTTAAAAATTATTATTATGGTCGGGTTACGGGTTTGCACCTGAAAAGGACCCGAGCCCCTCACTTTACAGGTGGGAAAACTGAGGCTGGGTGAGGTCAGATGGTGTGGCACAAGCAGGATGTAAACCCAGATCTGCCTGACTTACCTGCTGTCTTACCAAGCAGCTTGTCTGGCAGCAGGACGAATGAGGTGCTGGTCTGGAAACCTATAGCTTATATACCAAAGTGTCAGAATCCTTGGATTTGGAGGGTGTGGCGTCCACAGGGAATTGTTCCAGCTGATACGCCGTGATCATTTTTCATGTTCAGATTATTTGAGAGAAACAAAATCCCACAATACTAGGAGTTGAGGGAAAATTGCTCTCTCGTCTGTTTGGGGGCATTGGGCGAGTAACTGCTTTGACCCACATAATGAGAGGATAGGACTCGCTCAGAAAGACCCCAGCATTGGGAAGGATTGAGGGAGGACGGTGGAGGATGAGATGGAGAGAGAGCATTATGGGAGCAGTGAACTTGACCTTGGATAGACTTCAAGAGAGAGTGGAGGGCAGAAGGGCGTGGGATGCTGTGGTCCTTAGAGACGCTGCTCAACAAAAAACTGGGGGAAGGTGGTTTCAGCTCCCGCCAAAAACTGGGAGAAAGCTACACCATTAATGGCTGGGGACTGTGGGTGTGTCTGCCTGACCTTCCGTGTGACCTTTTTGGTATAATGTTTTTGCTGCGTTTGAAAAATGGCCCTATTTGCCCCATTCTTAAATTTGGAGAGACTTAGAGCAAGGCTTTAGCTGTTTCCCAGGGGCCAAGAAGATGATTAGAATTCAGGCATCTGAGCATGGAGGATTTCGTTTCTTTATGGAAGTGATGGTCCACGTGCTTCCCAAGAGAATAAACCTAAGATCAGGTATACTGTCAACACTTAAATTTGTCTATTATTTCATACAATAAACTCTGTTAGGTACTTTATTTTAGATTGGGGAGCAGACCCATGATTTCATCATTGTGAGAAATTCTTAAGTGTGGAAAAACCTACTCATGCAGATGCTCAATTCTTCAGTCGCTTAGAGTTATAGATAAATAGAGCAAGCATTTATTAAGCATTTACTGTATATAAGGCACTGCGCTTCCTCTGTCACTGGGAATCGTAGACAGTGTTGATACTCTGTTGCTCTGTGATATACAGATGGAGCATTTATTAAGCACTTACTGTATACAAGGTGCTTGCTAAGTCTTGGGGATACATACAAACCACAATAATAATAAAAACCTAAGATGGTCCCTACTTTTGAGGAGTTTCCATTCCACAAGGGAAAAACTTTTAAAACCTGAAGTAGAACTGATAAGTAGGAGTGGAGGGGTGTATCAGGGTACTCCCCTGAGGATAGGAAGGTGGGGCAGACCAGAGAGTAATATGAGCTGGGAGATAAGTGATCAGCATGACTGGGGCCCCTCGAGAAACGGTGATCCTGGCCAGGTGCACGGCGCTGAAGAGATATGTCTCAGGGTAGAAGCATCCCAAGGGGGGCTCTTAGGGCAGATAGTTGGGATCGGAGTCCCTTCAGGCACTGAGAGGTTAAGTCAGTCAACCATTAAGCATATATTAAGCGCCTGCTGTGTGCTAGCTGCTGTATTGGAGGTTATGTGACTTGCCTGTTGTCACACACTTTAGTACATGTCAGAGGCAGGATTTGAACCTGTGTCTTCCCAACTCCAAAGCCAGCCTTCTACATGCATGGTGTGCATGGTGTAAGCATTATTATCTTCATTCTACAGATGAGGAAGCAAAGACCCTCGAGGTAAAATGATTGACCCGTGTCTCATAGCAAGTTTATATCAGGTCCTAGTGATTGTTGCAATCTAGCGTTCTTTCCGTAGACCCATCTTCCTCCCCACCCCACCCCCATCCTTATTAATTCAGAGGTTTTTACAGTACCGGGCACTCCTTGTGATACTTTGTGAGAATAAGAAGTGTGGTCAGGTGATTTTCTAGGGGACGCTGCTTCTGGGAACTCCCTAAAGAATTATCATACCCAGGGCTGGAGAAATCAGAATTTCAGGACTTTTTAGCAAAATCTATTGGAGGATAGGGGTATTATCATATGTTAATGGGATTTAAATCTAGAAGGGATTATAGAAATCATCTAGTCAAACACCCTCAATTGACAGATTAGGAAACTGAGGGACAGAGAGGGGAAATGAATTGTGTAAAGTTACATGGTCAGTAAAAAGTAAAGGCACCATTCAGGAGCAGTCCTTCTGACTCCAGATCCATGGCTCTGTGGGGCCTGAGGTCAGGAAGACCCCAGCTTAAACTTAGCCTTAGACCCTTGGGAGTTGTGTGGTCCTGGGCAAGTCTACCTGCCTCAGTTTCCTCCCCTGTAAAATGGGGGTAATACTCTAGCACCTACCTCCCAGAGTGGTTGTAAGGATCAACTGAGTTAATATAAAACACTTAGCCCAGGGCCTGGCATCTGGTAAGTGCTATATAAACGTTAACTGCTATCACTGTGGCTTTTTGTTCTTTTCATTATCAAACATTAGCTATTCTTGGTGTTATTTTTATGATTTTCATTATCACTACCATCATTTTTTAAAATTTCTCTTACCGCCAAACCACCAACACAGTCTGGCCTGAGCTGTTTGAAGGCACATTTCTCTCTGGCTGGAAGGAGAATCTTTCTGAGTTTGGTGAGTGGGAGGCGTAGCCTGCTCTCTCATTAAGACAATAAATCTCCTTTTATCTGGGACCTTAAAGCCGACAAAGAACTTTTCCCTCAACAGACAGAACTATGATCATTCCCTTTTGGCAGCTGAGAACGGTGAAGGGCTTTGCCCGTTGTCACACGGGCAGGGTAGGTGTTGTACAGTGTGTAGTCTGGGAACAAGAATGCTTCCCCCCGCCGGGTATTTTGACAAACCCAACGTGCGTTACAAGGTTACAGTGGCTGGTGAGTGGAAGAGTAAAGAACCCTCATTTTTGACTCAAAGTCCAGTGTAGACCCAAAGTCTTTCTACTTCACCATTTTGCTTCCCAATGAGATGATTTTTTTAAACATTCGTTTTAAAATTTTCGGATCCGCATTCTCTCCTTCCCTCCAGCCCCCTCCTCCACCCATCGAGAAAGCAAGAAATACAATTCGCGTTATACACATGAAGTCATTCGAAATATATTCCCATGTTAGCCATGGTTTTGCCAGCGGGAAAAAAAAGCAAGAAAAATAAAAATGAGAAAAATGTGCTCAGAGTTCACCTGTCCTCTCGCTGTAGGTAGATAGAGTGCAGCAAACATCAGGTATTTGTACAGCTTTTAAATATTGCCTGGAACGTAACTTTTATTCGATCATTTTTCAGTTGTGTCTAACCCTTTGTGACACGATTTGGGGTTTTCTTGGCGAAGGTACCGGAGCGGTTTGCCATTTCCTTCTCTGTCTCATTTTACAGATGAGAAAACTGAGGCAGACAGGGTTCGGTGACTTGCCCAGGGTCACACAGTTAGTAAGGTCTGAGGCCAGATTTGAGCTCAGGCATTATTCACTGTGCCATCTGGCTGCCCCTGAATAATAGTAGATGCTTCATAAATGCTGATTTCTCTTCCCCTTCTCCATCCCATTTTCATTTCTCTAGGATGTCCATTTGTTGTTAATTATGTTTATGGGTTGATTCTCCCCCCCCCCCCAGCTGCTAGTGTCTAACGAGGTAAAATACCATCTGGTGTTACGATCATAATTATTATAGTCTAATACGTTAACTATAATATATAGTCTAATTGTAGTCTCCGCTACCACAGGAAGAGAGAGATGGCATCGGTCTCCATGACCTCTGTAGCAGTACCTGTATCTTCACTCTTTCATCCTTAGACTGGCAGCTGAGCAAACATTAAATGGAGAGTCTGTTCCCAGAGACTCTTGGCTCGATATTTAATACCTGAGCCTGATGGAACCCTCTGGGCTGTGATAATTGTTTATTAGCCGTCATTTGTCCTGTGTTTCAGCTGCTTTCCCGTCTCAAGGGGAACTTGGAAGAAGAGAACCATCATCTCCTGAACCAGATCCAGATGCTGAGTCAGCAAAACCAGATGCTTCTGGAGCAGAATATGGAGAACAAGGAGCAGTTCCACGAGGAGCAGAAGCAATACATGTATGACCGAGGTTGGGGTGGCCAGGGTTGGGGAGACCCCAAGGATCTTATAAAGGGGCTTTGTCTCTGCTACACTGGGTGCGTAAGGCTGCTGTGGCTATAGGAAGGGAAGGAAGTCACAAGCACTCACGTTTACATGATACTTTATGGTTTGACAGTAATGGGGGGGGGAGTGGAGATAGGATCTGTACTTGTGAAGAGCCAACTCCAGCTACCAGTGCCGGTCAGCCCCCTTTCTGCAACTTAGAGTCTTTTTAAAAATATATCTGCACGTACATCAATGTTTATATAAAATATTAAATAAAAAATTTATATTAAATAAGTAAATTATGTTAAAATTACATTTTTTAAAAGTTGTTGACATTCATCTAAAAAATTTTGAGTTCTGAATTCTCTTCCTCACATCCCTCCCCTGCTTCTTGAGAAGGCGAACAATATGATGTCGATAATACCTGTGAAGTCATGCAAAGCCAGTTTCCGTATTAACCATGTGCCACTTACAAGTCTTAAAGAATTGAGTAGAGAAGTGAGAGGTTGGGTGATTGGCCCAGGGTCACACAGTCAGATATTTGTCCTGGGCGACACTTGAACCCAGGTCGTCTTGGCTTCAAGACCCATATCTTATCTACTACACCATTCTGCCTTTTAATAATATCTCATATTTTATACTGTATTAAGTTAGAAAACAATTTACATGCTCTACCTTATTTAATTGTGATAGAAGCCCTGTAAGGTGGGCGGTATAAATGTTATTAAATGGCTTCGTGGTAGAGCACCGGGCCTACAGTCAGGAAGACCCACCTTCTGGAGTTCAGATCTGGCCTCAGACACTTACTGGCTGTGTGACCCTGGGCAGTTCACTTAACCCTGTTTGCCTCAGTTTCTTCACCTGTAAAATGAGCTGGAGAAGACAATGGCAAACCCCTCCAGTGTCTCTGCCCAGAAAACCCCAAAGGGGGTCACAAAGAGTCAGACACAGCTGAAAAAATGACACAACTATTGTCAATTACAGACTAGGCCACCAAAATTCAAGTTACTTCAGTGACTTCTCTGTAGTCAGAGGGTTAATCAGGGTTGGGGAGCCTGCAGCCTCAAGGCTACATGTGGCCTTCTAGGTCCTTGGGTGCAGCCTTTTAACTGAATCCAAGTTTTATAGAACAAATCCTTTTATTAAGGAGATTTCTTCTGTGAAGTTGGGATTCAGTCGCACTTGAGGACCTAGAGGGTGACGGTGCTAATACTAGTGACAGCTGGTTCAGCATTCATTTCTTTGTACCATCTTACTTTTGTAGCGGAAGATTTTATTCGCCCAGTCTCCATATAATCCCCTTACTGACCCTGCCTCCGGTGAATTTGGCCTGAGATTTGGGGGATGAATCCTCTCTTTCTGCAAATTCTGGCAACTTACGCAACTCCTTCCCCCCCTCCCTTTTTTAAACCAAGATGCGTAACAGAGTTGCAGAGTTAGCAGATGTCTTTGTCATATGGTCAGGAGTCCCATCTTACTAACGCACCATTAGCTTTCTGACAGCAAATTTCTCCGAGGGCCTGGCAGAATCCTGAAGTGCCCGACAGAGACCACTCTCTCCCCAGCATGACTTTGCCATTCATCTCCGGTGTTATTTATCCTTCTTTGATCTACAAAAACTACACACTAGGTCCAAAATACTCGGTGTTATTTCTGAAGGTGATAAGTTTAATGATTTTTTTTAAGCCAAAACATTGATTGTGCTCAAAAGTCAGCCCGCATGTTGCTGTGCTCAGTGCTAAAAAGCATCATCATACATCTGAAAGAAATCTAACAGACAGCTGAAAGTAAATATAATAAATCCTTCCTTTCTTTTCGGTTAACCTTTGAATGATAATAATAGCATTTATACAAACTCTTTAAGATTTACAAAGTGCTTTATAGATACTAAGGTGTCAGAGGAACCAAAAGAAACCCTCCGCCATATTGGATTGACTCCCTATGAAAGAGCTATGGAAGGGCATAGACAAGAATTTTAACAAGATGAGAAGGCGTAGAGGTTGTAGTCTATATCAATGGAATGGACTACCCACCCTGATCAAGTCATAGATCTATCAGAGATTAAATACAATATGAAGCAGCATTTAATTATTACCACTGCCGTGGTGCATACAGTGATGACTTATGTCTGGGAGAACAACCTTGAGAGATGATATCGTGGGATTTTGACAGGTGACAGTGAGGAAGGAACTGAATGAGCAAAGGTGCAGAGGTGGGAAAGGACAAAGTATTTTAATAGAATGGCAACCAATCCAAGATAGCCAGAATATAGGGTATATAAAGTGGAAAATAAGACTAGATATGTAAATGTGGATTTACCTAGAAAAGCAGATTATGGCGATATAGTGGAGTGACCTGAATGCCAGGCTGAGGAGTTTGACTTTTTCTTGGTAGACAGTAGGGAGCTCTTGATAGTTTTTGACCAAGGCTGTGTGGCACAATCAAAGCAGTGCTTTGTGGGTAGTTAGGAAGGCTAGGAATGGAGGCTTGGAAGCCAAGCTTAGCATTTTGTAAGGGATTTAAACCAAAATATCTCTCCACCTAATCTAGATTGGCTTATAGCATTATTTAGTGTCAGCACCCAGACATCTTATAAATTGTAGGAAATGATTATGTTGGCGTCATAACAGATCCTGGTCATACTTGCTTGGGATCGAGCATTCAACAAAAGTGGGAGATCGTTACTTAATCGGGCCTGTCAATCCTGACATCGGTGCTGAATGAGTGACGCATTAATGATGTGTCCTTAGAGAATTATAGCTGAGATAACCCAGGGGGAAAATATATAAACTTTGTTTTGTCTGTCTGTTGGGGTTCATTCGTCTCACTCATGTCTGACTCTTCATGACCCTGTTTAGGGTTTTCTTGGCCCTTCTCTAGCCCATTTTACAAATGATGAAACTGAGGCCAGAAGGGTTAAGAGCCTTGCCCAGGGTCACACAGCTAGTAAGTGTCTGAGGCAGGGTTTGAACTCGGGAAGATGAGTATTCCTAACTCCAGGCCTGGAGCTCTAGCCACTGTGACACCTGTTTCTACAATTGGGGAAGAGAGGTTACTCCCTTGAATTGAGGTACACTTAGAGCCAGACATATTAAAAAGCCACTTTGAGGGGCCGCGGTGCTGAGCCCGCACTGGATGTTTACGTTTGGTATGCCTCAATTTAATTTTTCCATCTTTGTTTCTTTTCCCAGAGACAAACTGAATGCCTTAAGAAGACATAAAGAAAAACTAGAAGAAAAAATTATGGACCAGTATAAATTCTATGATCCCGCTCCAAAGAAGTAAGTTCATTTAAGCCATTCTGCCATTTGCCCCCTCCCGGGCCCTTTTTTAAGCTTTTACTATGAGGGAGGGAGGCCTCGTGGTACAGAGGGAAGAATGCTGTCTCTGAGGTCAGAGGACCTGAGTTCAGATCCTGCCTCTGATCTTTATTGCCGTTGTGACATTGGGCGCGAGTCACTGACTTCCCTTGGCCTCATTTCTCTCTAAAATAAGGGCGTTGGGCCTGATGACCTCTGGGGTCCCTCAGGCTCAAGGTTATATTCCTATGAGTCATAATAATTTAAGTGGGATAAGGATTAGAAAAGTGTCATTCAATCAAAAGGAAATACAGAATCACATGTACTTTGTGTATTTATCATTGGAAAGATAACATGCACAGAAATCCTTTCGGCCCTTGGCCCTTGAACCTCGGTTGAGTGCCTGTCAGAACTATAAATTGGCTGCACCAAGGTAGGAGTTCTGATTTGAGCGCAGCCCCTATTATAGCATCACAGAATCTCAGGAGGGGCATCTAGAACAGCCCCTCCCTGCAGCAGCACCCCCACCCACCCCCCATAAGATTGATGGAAAGTGGCCATGTGGTACCTCCTCAGAAGCCCATTCTGATGGCTAAAGAGCAAAAGGCTCTATTTTCCATTCACTACTTCTGGTTCTGGCCTCTGGGGCCAAGCAGAATTCATTTCAACAAGCATTTATTAAATCTCTCCTATGGGGAAAAAAATACTGCGATATGTACTAGGGATACCAAGAAGAAAAAAAATAAAAAGCTGTGTTCTCGAGGAGCTCATGTTCTATTTGGAGAGACAGCATGTAGACATAAATAAAATTCAGGATCGTTTGAGGAAGGAGAGGGCACCAACAACTGAGTGGAGAGAGGGTGGTGAGAAGACTTTTCCTCTAGAAATATCCCATCCCTGTGTGTTAGCCATGCTCGGCTTTTTCTTTTTTTTTTCTTTTCCTTTCTTCTCTTTTGTTGCATCGGGTCTTGGTAGGAAGCTGCTGATTGCCAGGCAAAGGCAAGTTGAAAAGCCCGCTGTAAATATATAAAATAATCCAAAAGGCAGTTTGCCGTGACATTAATGGAGCTGGCCATAAAAATTAGTGAGGACGGGGATCTTTGAAGGGCGTGGGGAATTTAGCAGCAGCAAGCACAGCGTTTGCCTTCCTGCTGTTGCCAAGTGACCGCTATGTATGTACGAATTACAGCCTGGCCTCCATAGATGACATGTTAACAGGGCTACAGGAATGCCTTCGCGGGCTTCAGGTTGTTAGGAAAGAACAGAGTGTTTCTTGAAGGAAAGGAAAATGTTTCTTTAAGGTGAAGAAATGAAAGAAGGAAAAGGATTTGGAGAGGATGCATGGAAGGGTCTCCTGATCCTTTGTCAGATCAAGAAAGGAAGGAACCTGTCTGAGAAGAACAGGTGAATATTGGAGTTAAGTAATAGGCTGAATCATAAGCCTATTTAACTATAGGTAATTAATAAATACTAAATAATAAATACTTAATAATTAAGAGTAAGTATTAATCATACTTAAGTAAGGAGATTCCTTCTGTAATAATGGCAGACTTTAGGAGGCCTGGAATGATGATTCAGATCCATAGGTAACCTTCAGAAGAGACAGGTCATCCAGTCGGGATCACAAGGAGGAACAGTTGGTGGTGGTTAGTGAGTCCCTGCAGAGGGGGGACCCAGGCAGCTATCTATCTACCTGATAGTAGTAGAGGTCTTTTGTCTTTGTGGTTTTGGGGTTTATTCAAACCCATGATCTAGGTTCAGAAACACCTTATCAGAGATTTTAATGCCCTAGGAAAGAAATGGAAGCATCTTCATGGCTGCAGAGGGTAGGTTGTCACATGTGACTTGCCTAGGGTCACACAGCTAATAAGTATCTGAGGCCAGATTTGAATGCAGGAAGATGAGTCTTCCTGACTACCACCTAGCTGCCCTCAACTATACAAATACTTACTATTTATTATTGAGAGGCATAGTCACCATTATACTCATGGGATAAGTTGTGCTCCATCAGCCCTCGTCAGATGGCACCTGGAATGTCAAGTTCCATTCTGAGGATCACATTTAAGAGCACAGGCCTGTTGACAAACTTGCGTAGTCCAAAGAGAAATCCTGGATGGAGAGCTAGAAGACACCTCCGACCTCAGAGGGCATTCAGGATTGGTGGAAGGTTTCTCCAGGCCGTTCCACAC
The DNA here is from genome assembly GCF_011100635.1 of Trichosurus vulpecula. Taxonomy (NCBI): domain Eukaryota; kingdom Metazoa; phylum Chordata; class Mammalia; order Diprotodontia; family Phalangeridae; genus Trichosurus; species Trichosurus vulpecula. The sequence goes on along the minus strand of NC_050580.1, from coordinate 253,057,085 downwards.
ATGGGGGAACCGTAGGCGTTGAGCCTGTGTAAGAGAAGATGTAAGGAAGGTGTGACAGTATTCTTGAAGTATTGAAAGGAAGAGATTTCACTCATTCCCTTTGGTTCCAAGTAGAACTATGAGAAACAATGAGGCAAGTCACTGAGAGGCAGAAACTTCCTAATGGTTATCAAAAAGTAAAATGGCAGCTGTGGTTGGTTTCCACTCCGCAAGAACATTCCAGGTGATGGCTAGAAGACCCCTTGAACACTGTAGGCAGTGTAAAAATGCCTGTCAGATTGAATCAATGGCCTACAAACTCTCTAGGCTTGTCGTGAGTGTTCATAGGGTGCTTTTGGTGATGTCCTGCTGGCTTTGTTTTCAGTTCTGGTCCCTTAGACCTCAGAGAGGCCAGATAGACAGGTGGAGTGAACTCCTCACGATAAGGTAGAGACCTCTCCGCTTGTGAAACTTGGTCACTGGGGAATATAATCTGCCGAGGAAAGGAGGAGGCTCTAGGTCTTACCCGTCCCTGGTTCCTGAAGTTCCCCCGCCTCAGGGAATTTGAACATTTCCCATCTTGTCTGTGTGTGTTTTTCACCTTACCCATATCTCTGATCCCTTTACATTTGCCTGTGAGCTAACCAAACAAGCAGAAAGTTGTCTTAAAGTCAGAAGAACATGTGGCACATAGCAGTGATTCCTCTTTGAGCTACAGCTCTCTAAGGAGGTATACTGTAATTTGAGGATTATCTGATAAGTCTCTTAATTTTACAGATGAAGCCCCCAAAAGGAAATGTGTGAAGCTAGGCAGTAACTTAGGTCTTCTCATTCCCAGGCTGATCCTTCTTCCACCGTACCACGATGAAATCAGCTTTCAGTTAGCCACAAGCTTGTTGTCCAGTCTGAATTATTAGTGGGGTCGTTTTCCATTTCATTTGACATTCTAGGCCAGACTCCCTTCAGGAAACAGCAGCAGCTGCCTCCCTCTCCTAACTCACTCATTGGAGAATTGACTTTATTTCCTCTGAAGTAATTTTTCTACCAAAAGGGAATTTGGCTTTTAATGGTACCAGCCCTAGCCCTGTGCCTGGATGGTTAAATGCCCTTGCTCCCCCACATCTTCAGTGACCGACCTAGCCGCCAGATCGGTATTTGAAGGGTTGAGCAGCCTCAAGAAACACAGTTCCTAAGGGTATCTTATAGTAGTTTATTCCTGTAAAATCTCTTCCCAAATAGAAAAAACCACTGGATTGGGGCCAGAGCCTTGGTCAAACTCATCAAACCAAAGAAAGAGGGTTCTAGAGAACGTTCCAAAGCAGCCGCCGACAGCCCTCCCTGGCAGCTGGAGTCCGCCGATCCTGCCTCTCCATCTGCTTCCCAGCATCTCAGATTGCAGCAGGAGGCTCCAGATAACGTTGCCGCTGCAGGTTCAAACAGCCAGGATGAGAGGGACGCTCACAGTGGATCTGCGGGGAAAGGTAGGACTGGTTTACCCCAATCCCAGTTTGAGTAACATAGGTAACGTGCTGAATGATTGATTAGATAAGTGGAGAGATAGAGAGAGAGAGAGAGAGAGAGAGTGTGTGTGTGTGTGTGTGTGTGTGTGTGTGTGCGTGTGTACACACACTTCCAACTCAAGTACGGATTCTATGATGGCTTCTTTTCCAAATGATAGAATATAACCATGTATCAGTTGGTGTTAAAACTCTGTCACATCCCAATGGCTCTTTCATCATAGAGCCAGAGGCATTACTTAGAGGTAGGAATTCAAAACGTTCGTGAGCTGTCATCCAGTTGGTACGTTAAAGAAAAAGCGTGCCTATGTATGTGTTCATGCCTTCTTAGTATTTATAATAAGTATTTCTTTGTAAAAAACTGACACATCTTCACATTGCCTGTAAGAACTCTCAGGATCTGCACAGAGTTCCTGGGCCGGTCAGTTTTAAACTTTAATAACATTATTGATAAGTATTACAGAATCAATCTATAAGTAACATTCCGCTGCCTGTACTGACGCTAACTTTGTATTTGTAAAGCACTTTACAGTTTACAAAGCACTTTGGTCACAACCCTCCCAAGAAGAGACCATGTATGTAGTTCATCTTTATGTTACAGATGAGAAAGTTGGTGCTTAGGTTGATTGGTCTGTGGGTCACATGGCTAGTAAAGAGCACTGCGGTGAACTCTATTATAATAAATGATGGAGCCTAGGACTCATCCCCCCGCCCCCCCCAAGTCTTCCCAATGCAAATCCAGTGTTCTTTCCAATACACCATGCTTCCTCCACAGTTTAATTTTTTCTTATTGATGATCTAGACTTCAATTTCACTTCCAAAACAAATTTCCACATTAGTTATGTTCTCCTCCCCCCCCCCCCAAAAAAAAGACCCAACAAAGAAAAATGTCTCAGTCTGTAGTCTTAGTCCATCAGGTCTCTATGTGGAAGTGTTTCATCACGAGTCCTTTGGAATTGTGGTGAGTCACTGTGTTCATCGGAGTTACCAGGTCTTTCCAGGTTGATTTTCTTTACAATGTTGCTGTCGTTGTAAATTACTCTTCTGGTTCTGCTCCCTACACTTCGCATCAGTTCGTAAATCTCTTTTCAGGTTTTTCGAGCACCATCTCTCATCACTTCTTACAGCACGAGGGTATTCCATCACATTCGTAAATCATAATTGTTTGGCCATTCACCACTGGATGGGCATCCCCTCAGTTTCTCATTCTTTCACGTGGCAAGTTGTTTAGCCCAACCTAATTACAGATGCATCTAGCAATTGCCGCTAGGTACATATCTTCACACATAGAAACGTAGCTCTGCATAAGTGATATGTAATGTATGTGTTCAGAGTTAGAGGATCCTACTTGGCCTACCCCCGGCTCTGCCGTTAACTTGTTTTGGGACCTCAGGCCAGTTACTTTCTCTCTCCATAGATAAGATGGTATTAAAAAATAAAATAAGATGGTCTAAAAAAATCCGCAAGTGTGATTTCAGTCCTTGCGATGTAGCACAAAACCTTATGCAGATAAGAGATCCAGAGGTAGAGGTTTTCCTACAGAGCAGTAAAAATTCACCATGGACCGGTGCTCATCATTTAAAAATTCTGGATTAAACATGGTACTATATATTTTTAAAGGAAAGGAATGATACTGGTGAGTGGTTTACTTTTTGACCTAGAGCCGTGATTCCATTGCCGTAGGGAGTTTCCAGCTTGGAAATGCCCCCTACCAATGCACAATGGCCCCTGCTTTATGACTTAGAGAGTTACTTGGCGTCGCTGCAAGGTTAAGAAATTTACCCAGGTCACACTGCTAGTGTGTGTCAAAGGCAAGAGTCGAACTCAGGTTGCTCTAACTCTGAAACTAGCTCTAAAGGCATGATGACCTAGGCCTGCCAGCCTATTTAGGCCAGGAAGGCTTTTTAAAAAGTAACTTGACTTTTCTACATCCAAACACTGTTGTTTCTTAATATATGTGATGTAGCATTATAGATGGGCAGTTTGGTGCCATGGATAAAGTGCTGGGCCTGGAGTTCAAATGCGGCCTGAGAAACTTACTAGCTGTGTGACCCTGGGTGAGTCATTTAACCCTGTTTGCCTCAGTTTCCTCATCAGTAAAATGAGAAAGAAATAGCCAACTGCTCCAGTCTCTTTGCCAAGAAAACCTCAAAGGGAGTCACGAAGAGACAGACACGATTGAACAGCAGCAGCACGGGATGGAGAGCTGGAGAGCAACCTTAGAAACCATCTATTTAGTTCAACTTCCTCATTCTATAGATGTCCAGAGACTGAGGCCCGGAAGGAGAAATCCGTAGGATCGTAGATAATCGTAACTAGCATTGATGCGGTGCTTCTAAGTCTGCAAAGCACTTCACGTGTTTTATCATTTAATTCTCTAATTTTGCATAATTCTCAATCATTTAATCTAATTTTGTTTATCATTTAATTCTGACCCCTTGTAAGGTAGAGGCTATTCTCATCCCCTTTTTGGTGGTCATCCTTTATTCTTGAAGAGGACCAAAGTGGCACCACTGTGTTGGGGTCAGTGTATAGCGTGTCTAACTGTGGCCCATCAGACCAGTATGAGGTCAGAAGGCTCTACCACAAGTTGGGGACAAACAGTTCGCACGAATATTTGGAGTGGCGATGTCTCTCAGTTTGCACATATCATGTTTCTTTTTGAGCTACTAATATCATCTGCATTTTATAGCTAAGGAAATGGAGTCTGAGAGAGTGTGATTTACCCAAAGTCACACAGCCGATGAACGTTTAAGGCAGGATTCACACTCAGGTCGTCCTGACTCTGCGTCCCCTGTGCTCCTTAGCTGCTTCTCGAGCTAGATACAGAATTTATCCCGTCTAACCACTTTACAGATAAAGAAACAGAACAAGGGATATTAAAGTGATCTTGCTCAAGGTAACACACATGATGAGTAGCAGAGTAGAGGTGCTAACCCAGGCCCTCCATCTCCAAATCCACCCTCCTTTCCACCATTCCAGTTTGCTGTTTATTGTAAATTGGCTCCATCAATTATAATGAACCTAAATCAATAGAGAAAACTGCAGAAATTAAATGCCCAGCTAGCCCATCTTGGTAAACTTATCCACGTGTGAGCAGGTTAAAGGACATTATTTTGTTGTTATTTTAATACGCACACACTAAATTTGATACTACAGGCTCTTCTGCCTTCTGCCACCTTCTGAGGGTTCAAAGCACTTGAAACATGGACCAGGGAGCCAGAGAAAGGGAGAAATTAGAAGAAGGGAGGAACTTGACACAAAGTAATAGGAATCTGGCTTTCTTTGTTGTGGTTTTGTTTTTTAAGGTTATGCAGGTTTTAAGAAGTAAAGAGCTTTGTTAATATCAGTTCTGCAGACCAGTAAAAACTTGCCATGGACCAGTGTTCTTGGTTCTAAAATTCTAGATTAAACATGATGCCACTTGTTTAAAAAGGAAAGTTCTGATGACCTCTGAGACCTCCATAAGCTCTAAATAAATTTGATGGGTATTACCGAGACCTTGGTTCTTTTACGATCCGTGAAATGAAGCATCACCAGTAGATGGCGCTGTTGGTGAAGAAATAATGCAAAGGAGGAAAAAAATTCTACTGTCTCTGAACTGTTAAAATTGGGAGAATGAGGAAAAGAAAGTACAAACCATGATGGTGGTTAACTTAAAATCAGTTCCTTGAAGTACACAGTGTCCCAAAAGTCTTAGTATAGTTTAAAATTATTAAAAACTTAAATGTGGTTCACTAAGACATTTGGATAAAAATAATCATTTATTAAAATCCAAATAGAATTGAGTGGGAGGGGACCGGAGTGGAAAAAGAAGTTATAGCAATGTAGAGTTTGTTGGATTCTTCGGTAGGTTAAGAAAAAAAGCGAATTAAAATTCAGACTAAAGAAATGTTATCATAGAAAATCAAAGAAAATTGGAGTTGTGCTTTTGAATTAAACTTATTAAATTAGAAGTTTAATTTTAATTTAAAATTAAATTTATTAGATTAAAAATTCACTTCGATTGATTGGAAAACCACAGAATTATATATTATTACAAAGATATTCTATCAGGAAGAGGCCTTGGGAATTCGTTTTTGCAGTTTTTACTGAAGTAGCAACTATGGAATTGTGTATTCTGTGCACAAAATTCATGATTTCCTTCTGTGTAATAACTGAAATTGTTACATTTAAATCTACTCCACATTGTCTCTCCCATGGTCAGGGTATAATTCTTGTGATGTATGAATGGATGAAATTTGGGCCTTAAAGGATTTGCCACCACTGACAAGTCTGATCCCAGTCCTAATTGGGGTCTGAGTACAGTGTATGACTTTGCCAATCAAATCAATCAACCATCATTCATTAAATGCTTTGAAAATGCCAGTCACTACACTCTAGCCCTTTCTGCTTAATGAGGTAATGTGGGGGTCTTAAGTCTGTTGAGATAATTTTGTTTTCGTTTCTCGCATTTCTGTTCATTTCATTTATTTTGTTTTCTTCTTTTTGGGCCACCTGGGTGATGATCATTTAGCAGCACCACGCAAAAAGAGTCCCTTCTTGAGAAGCAAAAGCAAGGACAAAGAAAAGTCTCCAACAGCTCTCTCTAAACGCCTGCGATTCTGGTCTTCCTCCGACATCCCACCCTCTCCTAACGAGTCTCTGTCTTTCTCGGCCATTGGAGATTTCTAATACCACCTTTTCTTTTATCATCTTTCTTCATCACGTACCCTCATTCATCTCTGGAGTTCCAAAGCAAAAACAGTAGTGTAAATGCTAAGTGACCGACAGTGGGCACGAGTGACCCTCCCTTCCCTTTTGATCCCAATGCTATAAGGTACTCCAATCACAAACCCAAGCCAAGTCTTAATCTAGCCAATCTGGATTGTAATTCCAAAGTAGAAGATGAGTTCTTACACCTGCTGGATTGTTTCTTCAGTGCATTAGTTTAGGGGAACCTCCTGGTACACACAGCACACGTATGTATCTCTCGGACCAGGGCTCCATAGTAAGTGAGCAAAGTTGTGTGTGCTTCCGAGTCTCTCGTGTCGTTGCAGGCTTATTTCATGTCCCGCTGTAAATTGGCATCGGTCAGCTATTGCTACACTTCCTAAAATGTAATGCTTTCCATAAAGTGGGATTTAAAAAAAACTCTATCTCTTGTGCAACTGAGTTTTAAGTCACCACCCTTTTCCTGTTGCCGTGTCATAATATCCTCACAAGTATGACCACCTGTTACATGCTGCTATTATTAAAGGCTCAGTTCTGATGTCTCTCTGTTCCATGTTTGTTTTAAGGGATCTGCTGCTCCTTTTATGTATTTTGAAAAACTGGATCATTCTGTCCTAGGACAGATTAGATTCCCCCTTAGGACAGAGCTTTATATCTATGAAAATTTCATACATAAAAATAGTTGTAGACAACACCAACATTACCAGGGAAAGGAAGAAACAGCTGGTCAGCGCAGGCCTTTAGCTAAAGCACATCTGCTGTTTTACCCTTTCTTTCTGTCCTTCTGGCATGTTTTCTAAGACCATATTATTTCTGTCCTTCATGCTAACTGCTCACTTCATCCCTACCCATCTCCTTTCATCTCTGCTCTCCTCCCATTTGGTCCTTGTTTTAACTTAACTCCTACATAATCCATGCAGATTCACTTCACCAAACTCGAATCTTGCTTCTCATCAAGGTTGCCTCCCAAAATGCAAAATGTACTTAGAGGTATGGACCACTTAAATGGTTGGCACATTGAGTCCAATTTTCTTATTTCTGAGAGGTTAGAGAAGGTCGAGTCCATGCAGAAGAGACTCTGGTTTGGGGGTAGAGCAGGGTTTGACTAAAAAAATAGATGATATATAATACCTTGGCCATCAAAATGAAACATTTTTAGAATGTTATTGGTTTGGTTTTATTTTTCAGTTATACTAAGGTCAGGAAAGTTTGGCTGTTGGGTTAATTTGTACTTTGTGATGTAAAAAAAGCTATTCACTGCTCTCCCTTTTTGCAAATCAAAGGAAAAAATATGTTTTTTTTTCTCTTTTGGGGGAAGGAACGTGCATAATGGTCCACATTTTTCCTTTTAAAAAAATTGTGAGATGTCAAACCTTTGAAGATCACGAATAATACTGAGTATTACAGAAAAATCACCAGCCACAGTCTGACTCCCTAAGTCACTGGAATATCTACTTTAAGGTTTTTTTAAGTAGAATTTTATCAAGAGACCCTATTTTTAGAAGCTTTCAAAATCTGGTTAAAATGTTAAAAGGGAGCTTGCTCCCTAGCTAATCTTTCGGGGCTTATCTTCCTTTCTGTTTCTTTTCTTTGATACTTTCTTTTTCTTCTCTCTCACTCTTTGGTTTGTACCTGATGTGACAGGTAAGAGTCCCTTTTAAAACAGGCCCCAAGAGGCCTTAAATGAAATCAGGTTTCCTTTGAAACAAGCTATTGGGGCAGTGCTCATTAATAGTTTGTCTGTCAAGCTGCTTGTTTGTGCAGTCCTGTGTGTGTCCTTCCTCCCCGGCTTCTTGCTTCTCTTCGTGATCGATATCCTGGGAGGAGTCTTTTAACGCTTAATTTTTCTTCCACCTTCCCCATCCTCTGCTCTTCCTGCCGCAGGCACCAGTGATCCGAAGCAGAAACGAGGTTCCCTTCATGGAGGCAGCAGCGACCACTTTGAGGGTTCCACAGACTCTGTGGTCAAGCACTGGCACACAGAGCTGGGCTCCAGGGCTCACTCCATCTCAGCTATCCACCTAACCCCTTCTAGCTCGACCCCCATTGCCAGGCACACAGGCCTGCCTAAAGGTAGGTAGGAGAGTGCCACCGTCCCTGTAATTATCCGTTATCCATTCTTGGGCTTGAAGTCAAGCCTTTGACCTTCAGTGCATTTTGCATTCTGATTTCCAACATTTGTTGGAAAAAATGCATTCCATTTCCATAAAAATCCTCTAGAAACCCATTATGAGAAGCAGTCAGCCTGTGATCCCATAAGCTGTTAGTCAACCAGACATTTATCGGATGTGTCCTGGATGCCTTTTATGATTCTGGGCGTACCAAGACAAAAGTGAAAACGGTCCTTGCCTTCAAGGAGCTTAGTTTCTGCAAAGGAGACGATACGTACATAAGCATGTACAAGATGAATCTGAAGTAGTTTTGGGAGGGAGGCTGCTGGGGCATAGGGAGAATCCACCACCAAGTATTTATTAAAGTGCCTACTATGTGCTAAGCAATATTATACAGCTACAGGTTGGGGTAGCTAGGTGGCCCTAGAGTGCTGGGCCTGAAGTCAGGAAGACTCATGTTCCTGAGTTCAAATCCAGCCTCAGACACCCAGCTGGTGATCTTGGGCAAGTCACTGAACGCCGTTTGCCTCAGTTTCCTCCTCCGTGAAATGAGCTGGAGAAGGACACGGCAAATCACTCCAAGAAAACCTCAAACGGGGTCGTGAAGAGTCAGACAGGACTGAAATAACTGAACGAATACGAGCACAAAGAATAAAACAGTCCCTACCCGTTGACGAGCCGGGTGATCTCCAGTAAACCGTTTGCACTCTGCTCAGGATGACACAGTTGTTGGTGAATAGAAAATCCTCAGGGTGGCGAGGAGGTTGAAATGAGAACGTGATTCAGAACAGTCTTTTGAAATTCCTCATGGGAAAATGTGTCGACGCAGAATACTTGAATACTGGAAATAACATGTGCGTGTTCTTGGCGTAGGATCAGGAGGTAGCTAGAAAGGCCTCTGGCGATCGTCTGGGCCCAGGGCTCTTCACTTTTTTTGTGGCACTTGTTTTGCCCTTCTCAGAATAATGTTTTTAGAGAATTGAAGGAAGTGCTAAGTTTCTGTTAGAGAGGTCAGTGAAAATTAAAATATATATTCTTTAACCATCCTTGTTTACAGGGCCCTTGCCTAGGATTTCTCCATGGATCCCAAGTAGAGAACCCCTGATGTAGACTTTTTTAAGAGAAAGCTGAGGCCCAAAGGGGGGAAATTATATCCTCAAGGCCAGTTAGTCCAGTGTAGGCACTTAATAAATGTTTATTGAATTGATTGTAGGCTGTTTTTGTTGTTTAGTTGTTTCAGTCGTGTCTGACCCTTCATGACCCCATTTAGGGTTTTCTTGGCAAAGATACTGGAGTGATTTGCCATGTTTCTCTCCAGCTCATTTTACAGGTGAGGAAACTGAGGCAAATCCAGTTAAATGCCTTGTCCAGGGTCACATAGCACATAAGTGTCTGAGGCCAGATTTGAACTCAAATCTTCTTGACTCCAGGCCTATCCACTGTACCACGTAGGTACCCCTTGATGGTGGGTAGTAAGTGAAAAATATGAGATTTGTACCTTTGTCCTCTTTCTATGAAATATTGCTGAGGCAAACATTTGTAGCTCAGTGTATCAGTGTCCACTTCTGGGAGAAACAACAGCTTTCAAAATCCTAGTCCTTCTCGGGTCCAGGGGCTGTTTCAGAAAGTAATTTGGCTTGGAGTTGGAGCCTTCTCTTCTCAACATGTTTCGCTCGAGGTTCATCATTCTGGGCCGACGTATTGCCTAATTGTCTGCTTCAACTAGAGGCCAGTGATGGGGCTAGATCCTTGTTTGGACTCTGGCCTATGGCTTGACCCGTCTTAGTTCGGCCCAGGCCTGATCTGTTGTTGGTTACCAAGGCCTGCATACAAAATGCTGGAGGAGGTTGAAGGGATTCCTCCTCTTGTGCACTGCAGTCTGGTCTGGATCGGGTTAAAACCAGTTAAAAGTGGCTGAGCTTTTAAGTATCCAGGGTACATTATGTATGTACGTACATAGGATTTTTGTTAATGTAGAAGACAAATCTTCGTTTTGTAGGGAAAATGTATGAATTTTTGCCAAATTAGAATTGGACCTGTGCCTAGGTGGTTTTAAGAAGAGGACTTTTTCCCATCTTTTCCAAACAAAATGGGAATTAATTTGCAGCATTTCATTTCCTGATGGTTCTTTGCTATTATGAGCTAATCTCAACAGTGTAGTTTACTAAGCAGTTTTCTCTTCCCGGCCCAGAGCATTTCCCTTAGCATATCCTTTGTGGAACAGTGCTATCAGATAATGATAATTAAGTTCAATAAACATTTTAAAGTGCCTACTACGTGGCAGGCACTGTGCTAAGTACCAGGGATAGAAAAAGAGACAAAAGACAGCCCCTGCCCTCAAGGATTTTACAGTCTGTTTGGGGGTGGGGGGAGAGAAGCAGCGTGCAAACAAATATGTACAAAGCAAGCTATACACGGGATAAATAGGAAATAGTTAAAAGAGGGAAAGAGGTGCATTTAAGGAGGCATAAGGAAGGTTTCCTAGAGAAGGATTTTAATGGAGACTTAAAGGAAGCCAGGGAGGTAAGTAGTTGGGGCAGAGGAAGGAAAGTATTCCAAGCATAGGAGACAGAGATCTCGAGTATCTTGTTCATGGAAGAGCCAGGAGGTCAGTGTCACTGGCTTAAAGGGTATATGTAAGAAGACTAGAAGGGCAGGAGGGGGCTAAGTCACAAAGGGCACCACGAGAATGGTGGCATTGCCAGAACAGAGAAGGGAGCGTATTTGAGAGATATTACAGGGGTGACATTAGCAGGCCTTGGCAATAGCTCGGGTAGGGGAATGTTAAAGGTGAGGAATCCAGGATGATTCCTAGGTTATGAGCCTGAGGAGTTAGGAGGATGATATTGCCCTCCCAAGGTAGAAGGGGTGGGGGAGGGTTTAGGGGGACAGATGATAAGTTCTGTTTTGGATTTAATGAGTTTAAGGTGTCGTCTGAAAGGCAGTCAGAGATTGGAGGTTGGCAGAGAGATTTGGGCCAGGTAGGTGGATTTGAGAATCATCTCCATAGAGATGGTAATTAAATCCTTGGGAGCTGATGAGGTCGCCAAGTAAACTAATGTAGAGAGAGAAGACAAGCTAAGAATTAATGATAATAATAATAAACAGCTAGCAATTACATAGTGCTTCTAAAGTCTACAGTGTACTTTACTTACATCATCTTATTTGGTAGTTGAGAAAGGTTCCGTTTTTCCCACCTTGACCTTCCGTTGGTTGGAAGTCCGTTACAGAGGGCAGGCAGGTACCCACAGAGGAGATAGAACTTTGTGTCCCTGGTCAGCTGGTTTCTTGGCCCAGCTTTGCCACTAATAAGCCGTAAGGACTTGGGACAAGATCATTTTGCTTCCCCATGAAGCCGTTCTCCATCCTGGCAAATCCTGGTGCCTCCATCCCCAAACTACCTTGCCTTCCCATTGTGTAGATTATACATAGGTTGGTACGTGAGAGGCTGTGGTGGTATGGTGAGTAAATAATAACTTAATAATTATAACATAATGCTCTAAGTTTTGCAAAGGCCTTTACAAATACCTCGTTTTATTCTCACAACAACCCTCAGAGGCAGCGGTTATTATTATGCCTGTTTTACAAATGGGGAAACTGAGGGAAACAGGTTAAGTGACTTGCCCAGAGCTAGTAAGTGTCTGAGGCTGAATTTGAACTCAGCCCTTCTTGACTCTGGTTCATCACTCTTGCTACCTGAGAACTAGCCTCAGAACCAGCAAGATCTTGGCTCATATCCTACCTCCGACGTATACTGGCTGTATGACCTAGGCAAGTCGTTTAACCACAATACTCTGGCCAAAATTTTTGGTCTGTATCTTGCGGAGAAGGCACTGATACGCCTACCTTGATGGAGGGAGTTTCGTCATCTGGGAGTTCACCGGGTCATTGAAATCACAGGCCCTGTCCCTCCCCCTGTCAAGGAATGTGGACCCATGAATAATCAATAATATATTGCTTGTCTTCTCAAGGGGTGGGAAAGAGGTGGGAGGGGGAGAATTTGGAACAAAATTTTTTTTTAAATGAATGTTAAAAAATTCTTATATGTAATTGGGAAAGATTTAGCAAAATAAAATAGATTTTTAAATTTTTTTAAAATGGGAAAAAACTGAATATGTACCAAGTTGATAGACTTTTGTTAATTAAAGATTCTGGCGAGCCTTTCCAATTTCCCTGCTCCCTCTACTCTCCCCCCACTCCAAGGGAAATAAATAAAAGTCCAGGCTAGAAAAAGACTAATTCATTGCCTTCAGGGTCACCTCCTTTTGGTGTAACTGGCTTTGATGCCAAAAAGCATGACTCAGTGGTTTAAATATTAAACCCCTTTTATTTTGTCCTTAGGCCAGTTTTCTCTTGAGTACCCAGAGTGTCCATTTTGTTTCAAAGAAGGAAATAAGCCCTGTTAAAGGTTATGGAGGTAAACAGAAAAGAAAGGCTTAAAGGTTAAATGGAGAAGTAAGTCAGTGGGTTCTTGGGGGAGAAGTAGAGGAAAAAGACAGTATGACTTCCCTTCCTGGAAACAGCCCGAGACTTTACTGGATCCCACTGGAGTTAGAGGGCACGGAACAGAGCTCTCAGTCATTCCTTCAGTAAGCACGCATTAAACCCTTGCTGTTTGCAAGTTCCCGGCAAAATCCTGGGGGAGGGAGAATTTGGAACTCAAAATTTTTTAAAATGGATGTTAAAAAGCTTCTTATATGTAAATTGGGAACTAACAAAATAAATAGAAACATGTTCAAGAAGCTTTTTGGTCAAAGGCTGGGGACAGGGGAATTCACATATTTAGACAGCCCTATGTAAGTGCCCAAACGCTGTTAGGAGCTTTGCAGTTGTTATCTCGTCTGGTCCTCACAATAACCCAAGGAGGTAGGTGCTGTGACCATCTCCATTTTACAGATGAAGAAACTGAGGCAAACAGCGGTGAAGTGACTTGTCTAGAGTTGCACAGCTCATTAGTATCTGAGGTCAGATTTGAACTTGGGTCTTCCTGACTCCAGGCCTGGCCTCTCTACCCATTTCACCACCTTGCAAAGTGCTATGAGGAATCTGAGGAGGGAGAGATCGCTTTCAGCTGGAATGATGTGTCATGAAGGATGAGATAGATGGGCCAACTGAGATGACCCTTAAAGGAAGGAAGGAATCTTAGCAGAAGGAAGGGAACCCATTTCAAAGACATGCATTGGAGACACTGGGGGTAAAAGCACAGGACATAGAGAATCCGGCGTGAGCATAGTGGAGAGAGAGTAATCTTGTGTGTGAAAGTACAAGACCATATGAAGGAGAGATAATATGGTGTTTTAAGGCATACAAAGTGTTGTGCATGTGTTCTCTCAGTTGGTCATAAGAGATCAAATTGGAAAAGTATGTTGGAGACTTAGTGAGGATGTGGAAGCCTGGAGGGCTGAGTCAAGAGTTTCTGTTTAATTCATTAGGCGATAAGGATGCACTAAAGGTAGCAGACTAAGGTTTCTGAGGTGAGATTTTGATGCAGAAAAGCCTCTGACTAGCTTCCCTTTTCAGTCTGTCTTTACTTCTGTAACAACAATGTTGCTAGCGCTGTTGTGGGGGTGAAAGACCAACAACAGCAGCACACAGAAGGGCTGCTAGCTCAGGGCCTTTGATGTGCTTTTCTATTGGGCAAAGCAACTTTAAGGGGTTTACAATCTCACTTTAATCAGACGTACACATATCATTCATTTAGTTCAGGGGGAAATGCCAGCAAGAACAAATACGAACAGAAATTACAGAGAAAATATAAACAGAGCAAATAACACAATTCAACAGACAGGCTTTGGCTGATTAAGACAACACATACATAGTTACCAAAAAGAGAAGCACCAACATCTGGGTTTTCAAAGCCGGGGGTCTCCAGCAGCTACCCGGAATCTCGTCTGGTCAAATCACGTGACACTCTTCCAGTGAGTGAGAGCCCCAAAGCAAACCGCCAACCTCAGAGCTTATATACCCTGTTTAGGGTCAGGGGGCATCACAATCATGAGCCTCAAACCCATGTGACTTAAGCCTTCACCATGGCTTAAGCAGATCAAAGTCTCTTGATCCAATTAGAGATGTTTGATTCAAACAAAGGCAAGACTCAAAAGCCCTTGATGGCCTTAGCATTCCAAAATAGAAGGCAACAAAAAATTTCCACCCTACTTAACACTACAACCTCTCTCTCCCAGGCCTGCCCAAGATTTTTAAAATTGTTGGGTTTTGAGATCAGGTATATGTCTATGAATTATTCTGATAATTTGCATCTTTTTCACATTAGGTTATAATTCTGATGATAACCTTTGTGAGCCAACCCCAGATCTAGAGATCGCTAGCCACAGGCAACACGGTAAGTGGTCTACATTATGTCGTTTAGCCAGGAAGGTATTTCATTTTAGAAATGTATCTGCCACAAGCACTTGGTTAAATGAACATTCATCAAGCCTTTATTATATGAAAGGTACTATGTGTGTTAGGTGCTGGGCATAGAAAGACCCCCCTTCCTCTCCCCCACAAAAAAACCAAAAACTTTCAAGAAACTTGTTTTCTTTTTTTCTTTTTCATGTGAACAAAATTCTTAGTATAATTTTAATCTAGCAAGAAACTTGCCTTCTGATGGTGGGGTGAGGTCTAGTTTTCATGAGAACCTGCTCTTTCTTGTTTTTTGTGTCTAGCATGGTGTCCAATTTGGAACGTTCCGTAAAAGTGAGCATATGTCCTTGGGGAAGGGAACCAACCTCACTTAAACTCCTCTTGGCTTCTAATTGAAGCTCCAGTCATATGGGAGACTGCTACTGTCTCATAGAGGATGGCTTTGTTCTTCAAATGAGATGTGTGCAGAACTCTGTGTAGGCTTTAAAGTGTGTTCCCCTTCTCCCTCTCCCCATCTTTCCTCTTCGTCTCCCTCCCCCTACCTCCTTCCCTCTGTCTTCCTTCTCTCTCTTCTTGCTAGATAAGATGTATACGTGTATATGTGTGTCTCACTTCCCCCTCTCCCTTTCCATATCTCCCTCTCCGTCTCTGTCCTCTCTCTGTCGTTAGACTGGGCCCATACCTGTGTTTTCATTCCCATAGGGATCTCTCTGGTGAGCAAACTCCCTTCACCAATTCTAGTCAGCATCTTTTCTAGTTTTAGAGACTTGCCTAGAGCATTGCAAGATTAAATGACTTATTACAGGCACAACTTGAACCCAGGTCTTCCTGGTTTGGGGGCTGCCTCTCTAGGCACTATAATTATTTGTTATTATTTTTATTGCTATCATTATGAATAATATGATTAGTGGTTTCTTTGCAAAGGACATTGTCTTATCTGCTCCCTTACCGTTCTAAGAATCTCCATAGGAACGTGTATAAGAGCCAGATGGGTGGTTTTCTATACTTGTCAGGCTGGAAGTTGGGTTGTCCTCTTAAATCAAGTAGAAGTCAGAAGCGAATGAAATGAACAGGCTGAAGAAATTACAATTATAAATTGCATTTCCTCCGACTGACATCTGCGAAGGTCACCTACTAGGTATGGAGCGGAGTGCCAGGAAAGAGACAGAATCCAAGGAAGACATGGTCCTGGCCGCACTGAGCTAGCTGTGCAGTCAGAGGGATGTGACTTACATGCAAATGACTGTTACAAGACCAGTGCCTTTAGGGAGGTATAAGTAAGGGAATGCTAGAGCCGGCTTGTGAGAATCAGTCATTCTGATTTCAGAAATCAGCCAACCTACAAACCCAGGGCTTGACCCATTGCTCTATGGATTGTCTAGACTTAGAAAAGTGATAGAGAAAATGTCAGTAATTGAGATTATTTGTGGGTTAGGAGTCAGTTGTTAAATTTTTACCAGCAGACCAGGGGAGCCATTTGTTAAATCTTTATCAGCAGACCTCTGAGTATAAGTAAAGTACCCCGTCTTTACCATATGGGGAGAATAGGGAAGGTTAATTTGAAGAAATGACCTCTGGGCCAGGCTCTAAAGGATGGGTATTAATTCAGACTGGTGGAATGGTATGAACAGGGGCAGGAGAGCTCAGGGCCTGTTCCAGGGAAGACAAAAGGAGTCCCGATTGATTGTAGCACAGTCTAACATTGGATGTTGAGAAAGAGGCATGGTTGTTTGTCCAAGGTTGTTATGGGAGCTGCCAGTCATTCTCCAGCTTATTTAAGAATAAGGGTTTGCCTCAATACGGGCATGAGGTGTGTCAGGAATGGAATGGGAAAGCTTTTACTAAGTACTTAGAGGTGCCAGTCATTGTACTAAGGGAATCCAGTGGAAAATTGAGACATTCCCCGCTCTCAAAGAGCTCAAGTGCTGATTGGAGGAGACAGGCAGAAAGTATGCCTAGTGCCCAGGACACCACAGGTGCTTAATAAATGTTTGATTGATTTATATGGAACAAATACAAGGTAATTTGGGGCAGGCACCAGCAGCTGGGGGATGGGTGCTAAGAAAGGCATGATGTGGGAAGTTGAATCTGCGCTAAGCTTTGAGGGGTTCTGCACAGCCAAAGTGAGGGAGGTGGGAAGGGAGCATTGCAGGAATTGAGTTTGTGCTGAGCTTTGAAGGATTCTCCGAGGCAGAGGTGGGGAAGGAGTGCATTCCAGGCATGGGTAGTGGCCAGTACAAAGACATGGAGTCAGGAGATGGGGTGCCCTGTGTTAGGAACAGCAGCAGGAGCACCAGTTTGGCTAGACCACGGACTTCATGATAAGCCTAGAAGGGACAGTTAGATAGCACATTCTTGTTGACCTCCTCAAGTCCCTACATGTGCTCGGGCCTCAGTCAAGATGCTTGGGATCCGGAGCTCTTGACAGGTAAATAGGCCCTGGGATTTCTGGCCCCTCTTTACACCTTTCCTCCCTGGCACCACCTGCTGAAGTCATGCCCATCCTTTAGAGCCTGACTTCTGAACGTCACTTCTTCAGAGAAACCTTCCCTGTTCTCCTCCTTTCTGCCCTGTTGGTAACGACGTAACAGCTGTGTCTCAAAAAATGCTCCCTGCCCTACCCTGTCCATAGCGTTTCCAAAAACGGAGCAGAGACGATGGGTGGTTTTATTAGACCGGTGTCTCTCTGCCTGGACTGCACCTGGTCACGGACTCCTTAAAGAAATATTGCTGTTGCCTTTCAGTGTCCCGACCCCACAGCTTGGAGAGCAGCAGGACTGCCTCAGGCAACAGCTCGCCTCTTAACCTGAAAGGTAAGCGCCGTGGTTCTGTTCCTGAGGGTTCTTAGCAGTGACGAAGGCCATCTCAGACCATAGTGTCTTCCAGGGGGTTTGTCCTGGGCGCTGTAGAGGTGAGACGACCTGGGTTCAAATCCAGCCTCTGACAGTTGCTGCTTGGGCCAGTTATTTAATCTCCTCGGGCCTTCGTTTCCTGATCTGTAAAATGAAAGCACTGGATTAGATGGTCCACTGAGGTCTCTTCTGGCTCTGGAGTCAGGGAGAGCTGGGTTCAAATCCAGGCTGAGATGATGACTGGCTGTGTGACCTTGGGCAAGTCACTTAAGTGTGGTTTATCTCAGTAAAATGGGGATAATAATCTCACAAGCCCCCCAGGCTGAGGATCAGATGATAGAGTATTTACAAAATGCTTATCACAGTGCCTGGTGCATATTAGGCACTTAATAATTACTTGTTTCATTCATTCTTAGATCTGCGATAGTTTTACTTAATATATTAGCAAGCTAATGTAATATGTAATTGCACTATTAGTAAATATAATTTTATCAAATGTTAAATAATGTCCCTATTATATGTGGAATATTATATAATTAAATACATTATTATCTTATTTAATTACAATTATATTAGATATGTATTCAGTATAATTTAGCTTTTGCACAATTACAATATTTAAATATGAAATTAATTGTATTTAATGTTAAGATCATGTTTAATATTAAAATGGAGTACTGGATATTAGAATGGAAAGTGAGTTCATGAAGGTCTGACTGAAAACAATTTAGGCCAGAGTTTCTGTTGTCTTGGAAGACAAGAGCGTATCTAAAAAAGCATGTCTAACGCCACATTAAGTGAAAAGCAGTGACTTCAGAAACACTGAAGAGCACCACTGTTCCTGAAAAGAGCCGTACTGAAGTAATGCTTTTTGCAAATTAAAATCCCTTTTTAAACGCGCCCATCGAGCTTATTTTATTAAAGGAACCCCATAGGAAATCTCTTTGAATGAGGAATAGCCGTCCATCGCTGTTTTATAAGGTTGGTTTTTATTTTATCTTGTTTATTTTAATAACGACCAAGGGTTTCACTAATAACAAATCCGCAAACGTCCCACAAATTCCAGTTGAGTTTATTGTGTGAACCCAAAAGCTGTGCTGAGGAGAAATGAGATGAACTGAAATTACAGCTGCCATTTTTCCTTTCCTTAGGGCAGGTTAATGAGCTGTGAAGTAAGTATCCCAAAGATCCATTAATGAAACCATAGGAACATAAATTTACAGGTGATGCAGTGGATGGAGCACTAGACCTGGAGTGAGGAAAACCTGGGTGCAGATCCTACCCCTAGGCATTTACTAGGTGTGACCCTGGGCAAGTCACTGTCACTTCACTTCTTTCTGCCTCAGTTTCTTCATCTGTAAAATAGGGTAGTTACAGCAGCTACCTCTCAGGGTTGTCACGAGAGTCAGATGAGATGGCGTTTATAAAGCAGTTTGCAAATCTGAAGGTGTAATCCTTTATAATGCTGGTGTAGTATTATATTAAATAATAATGCCTTATAATGCTGGTATTGTACTTTATATTATAAACTAGTATTATAAATACTCGCTATTACTCCTAGGACCATCAAGTCTAACCCTTTCGTTTTTGCAGAAGAGGAAACTGAGCCACAGATTGGTAAGATAGACTTGCCCAGGGTTATAACAGCTATGGGTGTCTGAGGTACATCACTCTGTCTAATCAGGTCTAGGATTGGATAATCAAATGTCAGAGTGGGAGGCTTCAAGCACACACACCCTTTTATTCGTGCAGACAGTTTAACTTTTTAAGCAACCTTTCAGCTGTATTATACTCCGGTACTTAGAAGATCTACAGTCTCCGTTGGGCATCACCGTTGGTATCTTAAGAGAGAATTTCCCAAGTGTCTGTGACTTAAAGAAAAGTCCTCAGCAGGTGGCTGTCCTTCAGTGGACAGCCCCAGTCTGTTATTGGCGGGTCTATCCCAGAGGCCTTTCATGCTTCCTCATACCTGCCAGCAGCATTCTCAGAAGCCCAGACTTGACCTCTACACAGCAGTGAGGCGTTGGAAGGTGTGGGAAGATAGTAAAGGTTTACTTCAGGTTATCTCGCTTTTTTCTTTTTGTTTTCTAATGGACATTTCAAATTCATTCCTTCTGAAAATTCCAAATTGTCCTTTAAAATACAGTTTATATAAATCTTTAAAACCTAAGTAGCATTGAGATCAGTAAGGTACTATATTCCTTTTAGTATCTGTTCAAACTTAGCTTATGGAATAAATTGTCCATGGAAGCCAGGAAAATATGTCTGCGCTGTAGCTTTCTCTCCATACTCTTCCTCTTTCTGTTAAAACATGAGCTCCTTGAGGGCAGGGACTATTTTTTGCCCTTTTTTGTATTCCCAGGACTCATCCTGGTGCCTAGCATGTAGTAAATCGAATCAGTAAGGACTAATAGAGTGTCTGGCTCCCACCCCAATTCAGGTTCTTCTGATCGTATCCACGGCAGATCGGAGAGCTTTGGGAGTGAAGACCTGTTCCCCAGCAGGGACGTGGCCACTTTGCCTCGAGACGTTGCCTTGAGTCGCTCGGCGCTGTCCATGAGCCGACAGGAACATCCTCCACCCAGGAATGGGTCAGTCCCTCAGGAGGCTCTCCAGAAGAATAATCCTGGCCAGCCTCACGCCGTCAGGCAGAGCTCTGCTTCTCCAGGCAGCGAGATGGTGACTTTGGAAGAGTTTCTGGAAGAGAGCAACAGGGAATCCCCCTCCAATGTAAGTTAGGCATTGCTGGTGAGTAAGCGGCTTTGGTTGTGAGCCAGGGAAAGAGACGTACCACAGGAAGGGCAGTAACTTGGTCCTGTGGGCAGGGCTTTGGATAGAGAACCGAGGGTGGTTGACGTATGATGAGAAGTAATTCATTGATTTGGGTCATCAGTTTTCCCAGTTGTGAATTGAGCTGGTAACACCAATGGGGGGTAGCTATGTGATAGAGTAGATAGAATGCTGGACTGGGAGTGTCAGAGAGACCCCAGTTCAAATCCAACCTCAGACGATTATCAGCTGCACGATGCCAGGCAAATCACGTCATCTCTGCCTCAGTTTCTTCATCGGTAAAGTGGAGGTAATGCGAGCACCTTCCAAGGTGGTTTTGAGGATCAAATGAGAATATTTTTAAAGTGCTTTATAAACTTTAAAGCGCTAGATAAATGCTGGCTGCTGCTAATGATGATGACGTTTGCAAACTACTTCAAGCCCCTCAAAAGAAAGGGAACATCATTGCCCCAAACGATGGAATGTCCCAGACCATTTTCCGTGGGGGTGCCCTGGTGGCATCAGGCTTCCCATTATTCGTGTTCCAAAGCAGCCTTACCACCAGCATATCACCGGAGTTGTTGATCCAGGGATGCCTTCTCTCAGTCAGGTGGCAGTGTGGAGTAGTGGGCAGTTAGTGTCAGAGCTGTGTGTCTCCTGACGTCTATCCTGACCTTCTGTCAGTCATTCAGACTTTGCTCAGCTTCCCCATCTGTGAAATGGGGAGAATGTTACTTGGTTCTTTCAAGGAAAGTCTTATACAGATATGAATTCTCACTCATGAAGAGAGCATACAGAACAGTGCACAGTTATTAAGTGCCTACTGTGTGTCAGGCACTGGGCTGATTAATTGCTGGGGATACAACTGAGATCATGGGTCTTTTTCAATTAGTATTATCTCATTCTAGTTTCCTGGAGTAACATACATTTGATGGTTGGAAGAGCTATTTTTTTCCAAGTTTACAATTGTTAGACTATATCAAAGGTGAGGAACCTGCAGCTTCAGGCCACGTGTGGCCCTCTTAAGTCCTCAAGTGTGGCCCTTTGACCGTATCCAAACCTCACAGAACAAATCCCCTTCACAAAAGGATTTGTTCTGTAAAACTTGGACTCAGTCAAAAGGCCGCACCCAAGGACCTGGAAGGCTGCACGTGGCTTCCAGGCTGCAGGTCCGCCCTCCCGCCCGGACTATACCATTCCTTCAAGGTATGTCTTTCCTCCCTTTCTTATCCAATCTCTTATAAAAGCTGTCTGCCCCAGCTGCCTCCACTTCCTCTCCTCCCTCACTCCTCAACCCTTTGCAGTCTGGCTTTCAATCTGATCACGCAACTGAAACTACTTTCTCTGAAGTTACAGGTGATCTTTTTAATTGCCAGATACGATGGTCTTTTTTTTTTTTCCTCAGTCCCTCTCAGTATTATCTGTTGGAATCAACACTGTTGACCACCTTCTCCTCCTGGATACTTACTCTCTCCTCTCTGGGTTTTTCATGACGCTTCTTTCTCCATACTTGTCTGATCAGTCTTCATTCTCCATCGCCGTATCAACATACACACCACACTCCCTAACTGTTAGTGTTGTCCAAGGTTTTGTCCCAGGCCCTCTTTTCCCTCTGCATTCTTTCAGTAACCTTGTTAACTTCATGGGTTTGATTATCCTCCCTTTGTCAATAACTCTTAGATGTGCATATCCAACCCCAGGATCCTCTGTGATGCATACCCAACATCCATCTGCTTCTCCAACTCCAGGATCCCTCTTATTAATTGTCTGTTGGGTTTCAAACTGGATGTCCCATCATGAATGATGGCCTAATAAACTCCTCTTTCGCCCAAATTCTCCTTTCTTGCAAACGTCCCTTTTTCTGTTGGAGGCACCAGCATCCTTCCAGTGTCTCCAGTTTGTAACCTCGGAGTTACCCTGAACTTCTCACTGTCATCCACATAACCCAGTCAGTTGCCAAATCTTGCTATTTCTACCTCTGCAACATTTCTCGCACCCAGCCCCTTCTCTTTATTCTCATAGCTACCCTTAGTTCAGGCCTTCATCACCTCTAACCTAGATTATTTCAGCAGCCCCCTAAATCGGTCTCCATGTCTCAAGTCTCTCACCACTCTGGTCTATGCTATTCATTGCTACAAAAGTCATTTTCCTTAAGCTCAGATCTGATTGTGTCTTTTCTACTCAGCCAATTCCAGTAGCTGCTTCTTGCCTCAAAGATAAAACACAAATTCCTCTGTTTTGCCTTTAAAACCCAACACACCCTGACCCTAGCCTCTGTGCCAGCCTTATTGGACATTAATCTTCCTTCCTACGTGCTGTAACCAGACAAGGCGACTTCCTCTCTATTCCTCACCCCTGGCGCTCTGTCTCCTGTCTACTTTGCACTGGCTTTCTCCCATGTCTAGAATGCATTCTCTCCTTACTTATACCTCATAGAGTCCTTCCCTCCCCTTGGAAGTATCTCAGTCACGTCTTCTGTATTATGCCTTTCTTGATGCCCACAGCTGATGGTATCTTCCCTCCCGTACTACCTTGCCTTTGACTAATTTGTGTGTACATGCATATGTGTATTTCGTAACTTTCTGTTCATGCTGTTCATATCTTTCTGTATACTTGTCTTACCCACTAGCATGTAAGTTCATTATGAGGAGGGATTGTTTCATTCCTTGTCCTTAGTATGTCCCTAGCAGTTAACACAGGAGCTGGGAAGCAGCATGTGCTCAATAAGTGTTAGGGCTTACTAATAGTACGATTAAATTTTGATTGTGTGCTTTAATAAGGTGGATACAGTAGCAGACAAACCAAAGCTGGATGACCTACTGTGTGTAATAATTCTTCAAGGATCCTTGATTTCATCAGTAGGGGTGCCCCACTCCCTTCTCACAATATAGACTGAAATTCCTCCGTGCCTCAGCAGATATTGAGGTGCTGTGACCAAAACATATTCTTGACCTCAGTAAACATGGCTAGGCTGATCTGAGGCAACAGATTTTTAGCGCATCATCAGCCCCACATTCAGGGTTCCCAGGTTGATAGGACCCATGAAAGTTTGTGCTTGTGACAGGGTCGCTTCCACAACATGACAAGGCATTCATTGGAGGAAGACTTAAGGAATGCAATCTTAGGACACACCAGTTAGAAGCATATGGTCTCTAATGAGGGTGGTGGTAGTGTTGCTTTTCTGGCCCAATTTCACCATTCCTAGAGCATTGCATTCTATATTAGGCACTAGGTTTGCACAAGACTGTGCCAGATCAGTGTTTTTAGGCAGGAGAAGTGAAGACTTGAGAGGTAAAACTGTCATATTTCAAGGGTTGTCCAGCAGAAAAGGAATTTTACTGTAGCTGCTTGAGGACCCAAACTAGGGCCTATGGCTGTTGGAAATTGTAGAAGGCAGATTTCGGCTCAGTGTAAAGAGGTTTGTAATAATTAGAGTTGTCCAGTATTTGAATGGACTGTTTTGTGAAGCATTCATTTAACCAACATGTATCAAGCACCTTTTGTGTTCAGAACGCTGTACTAGGCATTGGGGGAGATGCAGATCTTAGAGAAGGTGCGGCCCTCACTTGGCAGAGCCCACTTAATGGTCCCTTGGAGGGAGGAAGGTGACTGATACACTGTCACCTGGTGAATGCGTGTAAGAATGGCAAAACCATTGTTTTTAACAGTCCAAAGGAGAAAATTATTGCTGACCAGGACGGCTCGGCCTCAAAGGCCCCTTGGAGTAGGTAGGTAGTGTTCAGGTTGGAGTTTAGGGGGTAAGTGCAAATGCAAAAGGTGGAAGAGAGAGTATGTGAAATACCACGAGCAGAGTCACAGAAGTAAGAGACTACATGGTGTGTGTTATAAGGCAGAGCAGAGAGGATATCAGCTTCACCGGAGGAGAGAAGGCTGAGGACAGTCATAGGAGACGACCGACGAGAAAGCGGGCATCAGAATGCCATTCAAGGGAAGTCTCTAGACGTTTTAGAGCAGTGGGTGTCGTCATGGCTAACTAGATCTCTATATTTTAAAAAAAGGATTCTTTTCTCATTAGTGCGAAGGATGGTTTATTATAGGGAGAGGTTGGGAGGCTGGGGGAGTAGTGCAGGGTCCGGGAGGATGACGATGAGGGCTCATCGTGGCAGTAAAAATAAAGAAGAGATTTGGGAGTTGTTGTGGAGTTTGAGTGAGCAGGACTTGGTGAGTGGAGAAGGAAAAGTCAGTAATAATCCAAAGGTTTCAAATGGTGATGTCGTAAACAGACATGGCAGAGTCCAAGGGAGGAACAGATACAGGGTTGGAACATGGGGGAATAAATTGGGTCTTGAGTCTGTTGAGTTTGACATGCTAGTGGCGTCCCAAATTTGACGTGTCCAAAACGAAACTTGTTGCTTCCTCTCTCCACCCCCTCCCAACTCCTCTCCTCTTCCAGACTTCCCGGATCCTGTGAAGGACACCAATCATTGAGGCTCACACCCTTGAAGTCAGTTCTTCTCACACTCACCCCACCTGTCCAATCTACTGCCAGTCTTGTCATTTCTACCTCACGACACCTGTTCTACGCTTCCCTTTCTTTCTCCGTATGGAGCTGCCGCCCTGGTGTAGGCCCTCATTGCCTCATGCCTAGATGATGGCAGTAGCTTTCTGGTTGATCTCCCTAGTGGAGCTTCTTTTGCCCCACTCCGGGCCATCCTCACTTCAGCTGCTAACGTAAACTCTATCGGTTCCCTCTCATCTTCAGGATCAGATAAAAACATGAAGCCCTTCTCAACCTGGCCCCCTCCTGCCTTTCCTTAACTACCCACTCTTCGTTATTCCCCTCTGTGACCCCAAAACTGGCCTTCTTTCTGTGCCTCGTACAAGACGTTCCCATTTCCCATCTCCATGCCATTTTACAGGCTAACCCCTCCACCAAGCATGTTCTCCCTCCTTGCCTGCTGCTTTCCTCCGGCTTCTTTTAAGAGTCAGCTCAAATCCTGCCTTCTGCAGACTGTTCCGGGTCCTCCCCACTGCGAATACCTCTCCTCTGAGTGTGCCTTTACTTACATTGTATATATCTTATGTATACATAGTTATTTTCATGTGGTCTCCCTATTTAGAATATAAGCTTCTTGAAGGCAAGGAATGTGCTTTTGTCTTTGTATCTCAAAAGCTTAGCACGTAGTAAGCCCTTAATAAGTGTTGACTGCCAGGTAGAAATTTCCTCTGAGCAGTTAGAGAAACAAGTTCATAGATTTAAACCAAGGAGACCATCTCGCCCAACTTCTCCCTGCTTATTTTATAAAGAACAGAAACTCAGAGACAGTCTTAAACCCTGGCATTTCTGACTTCAAGGGCATTGCCATTCCCCCGTAAGGTGACGGAGCTCAGAGGAGAATTCAGGACTGGAGATGTGGATTTGAGAGTCATCTGCATAGAGGTGATAATTGAATTGAGATTGTGGAGGGAGAGAGTGTAGAGATTACAGAGGTAAGGACAAACCCGTGGGGAGCCTGTTATTAAGCAGTTTGTCCTCAAACTAGACAGAGAATGGACTGTTACAGCGAACCAAGAGAGCGTGGTGTCCTTGAAGCTGACACAGGAGGGAATAGTGGGTGTCACAGACTTCAGAGAGGTCAAAAATGATGAGGATCGCATTCAGGATCTCACATTTAGTGAGTAGGGTAATCGGTGACCCTTGAAAGAGAAGTTTTTGTAGAGTGGTAGGGGTGGAAGCCAAATTGTACAGGGTTTAGGAGAGAGTTGAATGGGACGAAGTGGAGGCATTGAATATAGGCAATTTTTTAGATGGTTAATGTTAAATGGGAAAAGAGAGTTGGCACGGTAGCTGATTAGAATGGATGGGTCATCATTAGAAGGGTCCAAACAGAGTTTGGATGACCATTGGTCAATACTGAGGGAAAGCCACTCAGTATGTGAAGCCAGACTTCATTCTCCACCAGTGCTCTTGGCTCCCTAAGATTGGCCCAGCCTCCCCAGAGCCTGCCGCTGGGCAGACCTGAGCAGGCCATGCTACCCCCTCCCTCAAGTGCCCCAGCTGGTAGGAGGGCTTCACTCAGTAGAGCCTTCTGCCTGGCTTCTGCAGACTCAGAGGTTCCTTCATCCCTGAGATGCATGATTGTGCCATAATGGGCACTGTAAGCTAGGAGAAATATAAAACAGTCCCTGGCCCCAAATCCCTGATATATGACTCTTGTATATATCATATCCTCTCTGGTTCTTATCCCCAGGACTGTGTATGACATGACTTTGTAGATCCTTCCTTTCCTAAGTATGTATTAAGCACTCACCCTGTGCCAGGCCCTGTGCTAGGACACAAAATAGTCCTGCCCTCAGGAAGCTTACATTCTTTTTGGAATGCCTCTTCTTCCTAAGATAATTGGTGGAAGGTAAGGGGTGGGGGGGGGGAGAAGGAGGAGGAGGAGGTGGCAGCCCAGAACTTGTCAGAGTGACTGGGAACAACCAGACTGGTATTATAAGTTTGCCATAGTCTAAAAATCAGATCACCTCCCTGGTCGTTTTTCATTACCTCTCTTGCCATGTATTTAAATTTGTTTTCCTGATCACCGTCTGTCTTCAGCCCCATTCTCATTCTGTCCTGTTCCTTATTCCCTTGCAGTGGCGACACAGCTTAAACGAGACTGAAATGATCTCATGGCAGCAGTTTCTGTTAGAAGCTGACTCACTATACCCTTCTTGCCATTCCCCTTCTCCTTCCTTCCAACATCTGGAGCCTCGGAGCCTGGAGGACCCAGTCCTTGGGCTTGCAGTTCATGAAGAGGCGCTGAGGCCAGGAGTGGGCAGGGCCAGCCGGAGAACGACTTCCCTGTATCTCCCAAGGGTACCCATCCCCGTGCTAACACTGCTGTCACCAGGGCCCCTGACTCACCCTGTCTCGAGTAGGCTCATTGGCACAGTCGGCAGCCTCACTCTGGGTTTGCATAGGGGCTCACGACTCCTCAGAGCAATAACCAAAATAACTCGTGCTTTCACTGCCTGGATGTGGATGGTGTGGGATGGCTGTGTCCTAGTGTGGGACTCTGGTCAACTTGGGCAGCCAGAGGGGAGAATGATCCCTATTACTTGGAGAGGTTTTAAAAAATTAGATTTGTGCAGCATAATTGGTATGGGCCTTGAAGTCACGACGACCTGGGTTCGAGTCCAAGCCCTGTCTTTCCTCGTGGTGACTTTTGACAAGTCGTATCACCTCAAAGCTTGTTTTCTCTGTAAAACAAGGGGTTAGACTTGATCTCTTGTGGGCCCTTCTAGCCCTAAAATCCTACGATTCGTAGGAATCTCAGGTTTTACTAAACGTGGTAGCTATGACCAGTGCAGCTCGGGTCATAGTAGGTCCTCTGCAAGTAGAAATTATTTCATCCCTTGCATTCGTTTGCCCAGTGCCTGACACACAGTAGGTGCTTAATAAATGTTTGCTGATTGGTATAGCTCCTTCATCACCTTTAGCACAAAAACATTTATACAAGCCAGATTTAGCTCCCTCCTAAGGTGTAGACCCCGAATTGCTGAAACCCTCTCTCAATGCTCACGTTCGCTAACAAGTCACGGTTTGCTAAGCCCTAATAGCATCAGCTGCTGAAGTCTAACGCTCACGTCCTGCATGAATTCACCTGCCTTCGTTTGGTTGTCATGTGGTCACTGGGTAGGGGGTTGGGAGGGTTTAAGGGAGAATGTGGGAGAGAGGGGGTGGGGCCTGATGTCTTACTCAGACAACCTAGATAAGACTTGCTGCTATCTCTGGTGGCTTTGAGAAGTTTCTGCAGATGCTACACAACCTTGACTTAAACTTTCTCCCTTTGCCATCAGGTTGGTGGTTAAGGCCTCTCTGTAGAAGCAGAAGGCACTGATTAGTTCACTGGTTTAGGGTCAGGTGGTGGGGATCCATAGGTGCTACGGCTCCAGTGGTTAAAAATTGGCAGCACTTCGACTGGTCAATCAGGATGTCACAGTGTAATTCGTTTTCACATGCATCCCATCTATTATCTCTTCTTGGTTCTCCAGCTTTCTTATTCCATCTTTTTTCCTGTCTCCTTTTCCCATTTCCTTCCCTCCTCTTTCTCCTTCCTCCTCCCTTTCTCCTCCTTCTTCCCCATTCAGGATGTTACTTACTAAAATGAAAGGAAGGTATTGGGATAGTGAGCACTAGCAATCCTTCATTAGCCACTTTATGGATTATCCATCCCTTTTGCTAACTCCAGGTAATTTTGGCGTTCATTTACACCTTCAGGTTGCAAATAAAAGGCAGTAGAATTAAGACCAATCGGTTTTCTAATTCTTTGACTGGTCAAATACAAGAGAAAGAAAAGTCAAAACCGGTGACCACATATTTAGGTTTTACTCCTGGTTCTGCCCCTAATTAGCTATATGGCCTTGGTCAAGAAACTTTCCTTCTAGGTTTTCTGCTTTGTCAAGTAAGGCTCATGTGGCTCTTTCTGTCTCTAACATTCTATAATTCTTCTTAAATCCATCGTGGAGTCTGATTCTCCAGGTTGTCCTTCAGTTCCTACCACAGGTGAGGGTTTCCCACAAGAAACAGCAGGGGCAACTCCTTTCAGTTCATTTTGGCTCATCTGTGGGCTTCCTGTTGAACACCTGCCGTGCACTATATGTAGAATTCCACTGTGACACTCTGAGACAGAAATTGGATTTTCAAAAGTGTCCCTTTGTATTCTCACTTGCTTTGATTTTTCCTCCCTACTTTTCCAGGATACTTCCACTGGCCGGGACGACCTGCTGAATGACTACTTTAGAAAGGCCAACGATCCTCCTGCCATTGGAAGTCCACTGGGTCCCCCCATCAGGAAAGAGGGAACAAAAATGCCCACCAACTTTGTGGCGCCCACCATCAAAATGGCGGTCAACACAGCTGAGGGAAAACTGCTCAAACCAGGGCAGTATGTGAAGCCAAACTTCAGACAGACAGAGCCTGAGCCCCTGGCCAGTACTCCTGGCTCCCTGAGATTGGCCCAGCCTCCCCAAAGCCTGCCACTGGGCAGACCTAAGCAGGCCACACTACCCCCTCCCTCAAGCGCCCCACCTGGTAGGAGTGCTTCGCTAAGCAGAGCCTTCAGCCTGGCTTCTGCAGATCTTCTTCGGGCTAGTGGGCCAGATGGATACAAGCAAGAGTCTCCACAGAAGGTTGGGGGAGATGGCCATGGGGGCAAAGAACCAGGCAGCCAGGCCCTTAGGCTCCCTCCATCCTCCAGTCTGCACACTCTCTCCAGAGAGAGGCCCCAGTCTGCAAAGATCGTTGGTTCTTCTCAGGGTCCCAGCTCCCGCAACCGTCAGTTTGACTCAAGGCGCTTCTCCTTGGCTCCCCCAAAGGAAGAGAGACCACTTCCTCATCAGCAGTCTTCCACATCTCCTGCCATTTGCATGAGTGGCAGTGGTTCGGGCATTTCCCAGCAGCAAGAACACCTCAGCCCCGGGCTAGGACAGCCCTTCTCATCCATACCTATCTCAGTGGCCAGGACCAAACCCAAGACCCCACCACACACTGGGGAGGTGGCTACTATAGCTCCCGTCCGAATGGTGCCCCACCTGCCTGAGGGAGAAGGGGCCTCTTGGCAAGGCCAGAACGATGGATTCATGTCCAAGAGCCAGGCTAAAGCTCCCGATTCTATTCACTCTCCTGGCCTGGAGGAGTTCAGTAGAGGAGGGGGCTCAAAAAGTACCCCTGGGTCTCCAGAGCCTAGTGGGGACCAGCAGACTGTGTGGTACGAGTATGGGTGTGTGTGACCCATCCCGTGACAAGGAGAGCCATATGGTGAAACTACTGACACTTTGATATTGGAGTATGTTGGCTTGACTTGTCTTGATTTTTGTTTTTTGCCTGTGGTGCAGGGAAGAAAGGGGCAGCTTTAGAATAAGGGAGGGGATTCTGAGGAAATGTTTTTTTAATTGAAACACTGTGCCAAGTCTTAACGAGCATTCCACCCCCAAATTTGTAATGTGTCCTGTTTTCTCTGCTGCTTCCAGTAATTTATTTCTCCTGAATGAAGTACACTTTAGCATGGTCAATATTTAAAATTAAATGTTAAAACTTTCCTTCCCTCTGCTCCAGACACTATCATAAATTCCTACTAAGACACTTATTTTGTTTTTGTATTTTTGGAACCAGTCTTTAAGAACAGACACATTCATAAAATCGAAAGCTGGTTTGAACTGGGTTGGTGTAAGAGAAGTTCAAGGTGTCATCAGTGTGAGTACTGCCTCCATAGACACAGACCTCTCCACACATTAATAATAGCCTTTCTGATTTGCTTTTTCTCTCCCCCTCTCCACCCCCCTTCAAGAAAAAATTATCTGTTGGTGGCCAATTTTCTGGCGATAACTTTTCCAAATTTAGCTAGGTTGGCCAGCGGGTGAATGGACGTATGTTCTATCACTAGGCCCCACACTCTGAGCTTTCTGGCTTGGTAGGATCTGCTCAAGCTTGCAGTCCGCTCCAGGAGATAGTACAGAAAACAAGGCATCAGAGGACTTTAGTGGAAGTTGAGGGAAGGGAGCAGGGTTTACATTAGGCCCAAGTCAGTCCCAAAAGACAACTGGGAACCATTGTGTTGACCAACGCAGCTCTCATGGGCTGAGATTATTTTTAAAAATAAAGCCTTCAGCTGCTAGATTTTAAAAGTCTCAAGTGTCCTGTGGATCCTTAGTCTATGGATTCTTTGTTTCCTTTGACCCTGGTGATAGACAAGGTTAGGTCTGGGTGCTTACCTGCCAACTCAGACCAGTAGCTCTCAGTCCCCAAGAGCAAAGCTGGGTTACCTTTCCTTTAATTTTTCTACAAACACTGGAGCTAATATGTGCTGGGACTTATTATAGAAGATGGCCCTGGGGGACATGAGAGGAAGGCTATTTCCCAGGCCTACCATTTGTAAATAACATGTAAATGAAAAGAGGCTTAGTGGCTTCGCCCACACCCCTCATAGGGGATGACCATTTCTCTCTCGGAATAATTTTTCAGAGTAGAAACCAAATTTCTT
This sequence comes from Trichosurus vulpecula, assembly GCF_011100635.1. Classification (NCBI taxonomy): domain Eukaryota; kingdom Metazoa; phylum Chordata; class Mammalia; order Diprotodontia; family Phalangeridae; genus Trichosurus; species Trichosurus vulpecula. The sequence continues at coordinate 253,025,793 of NC_050580.1, read as the reverse complement.
TTAATATATTATATATATAATCTATAAACACACACATTGGGGAGGGGGGAAATCTATTTATGTTACAGTGGGTGTTCCTCTTTTCTGTCAGGAATCTCCTTGGCTGCTTTTAGGTATCTGATCAGACTCATGTCATCCATTCTGTCTCCAAGTTGTTTATAAAGGTGCTTTTCCTGTGATATATGAAAACATGTTAATTTTTTTTCCTCCCTAAAGATGTCCTTTTTGGTGATTTGCTACCTTGATCTAGTGAGAGGGATGTGAAGAACTTGTAAAATGTTAATCAGATCACTTTAGGAGTTGCTCCTGGTAACTTGTAGTAAACCACATTCTGGAACACAAGGACAGGCTTTTAATAAAAGTGGAGAAAGAAACATGCTGGGCTCTATTTTTGTATTACAGAATTACTTCTTTGGGGAGAGCCGCCGGGAGCTTTCTGTCTTTACTGCTTAATTATTAAGCTGTCTTCATTAGCAATCTGGCTACAGGTGCTTCTGGTGGTGCTTGCTTGCTTTCCTGAAACCCTTGTTGACAGGCAGGCATTTTAAATATGCTAGAGCGAGCACCAGAGAATACAGTTATAGCTTTCTTTGTACAATAGAGGCATTCATGAGAAACTGGATAAATTGAATTTTTTCTTAAACTTATTTTTATTGATGCCTTTTTTTTGCATCACTTTCTTTCCAAGTATTTCCCCCACCTTACCTGGAAAGTTGTTTTTTTGTGTGTGTGTTTTGTTAAGAGAGAAACAGAAAATCCAACATAATCAACTCTTAACAGGATGTGCTCAATAGCATATACTATGGGCAGTAGCCCAGACTCCTAGTCTTCTCCCTCTGCAAAGAAAGAAGGGAATTACATCTTACCAGCTCTTCTTGAGAGGGCGGAGTTTGGTCATCATAGTTATGTGGCATTCAGCTTGAGGTTTTCGTACATTACGTTTTGTAAGTATCGGTTTCTTTATTCTGTATCAGTTCATGTGGCTCTTCCTCTTCTTCTCTAAGGTGGATGGGATTTTGTAAATTAAGTCTAATACTAAATGCCCTATAAGAGATGTGTAAGATCCAGTGAATCGTTTTGTGATGTAAATTTGTCACCATATAGGCGAAAAGAGCATTAAATTGGAGGGACAGAGCACCTGAGTTCAAATTCTGATTCAGCTACTTGTTTCCTGGGTGCCCTCAAGTCAAGTCTAGGCCTTGGATTACGCAACTGCAGAATGAAAGGTTTAGACTAGATAATTTCTAAGGTCCTTTCTAACTCCTATACTCTGTTTTAAAAGGCAAGATGTTAATAAAACACCATTTTAACTGCACAAATTCAGAATAGGGGAGGCATGATTGGTCGTGTGAGATGGCTCTGGCATTTTTTGTGGGCTTCAAACTCAGTATGGGTCAACAATGAGGCACGGTAGCCCAAGAAACTTAGCACAGACTTAGGTTACATTGGAAGAGGTGCAATGTCCAGGGCTAGGTGGTGCAGTGGATAGAGTGCCAGGCTTGGAGTCAGAAAGACTCATCTTCCAGAGTTCAAATCTAGCCACATACAATTACTGGCTATATGACCCTGGGCAAGTTGCTTAACCCTGTTTGCTCGATTCTTCATCTGTAAGATGAGCTGGAGGAGGAAATGGCAAACTACTCCAGGTTTTTGCCCCTAAAAAAAACTCCAGAAAGGGTCATGAAGAGTCAAACATGACTAAAAACAACTGAATAATGATGTCCGGGCCAGAGAGAAGCAAAAGTCCCAGTGCATTAAGTTTTAGATCGTATCTGGAGTATTGTGGTACTAGCATTTACATAGTATTTTAAAGTTTACAAATACCTCATTTTATCTTCACAGCCTTGAAAGGTAGGTACTGCCCTTTCCCTGTTTGCAGTTGAGAGGTGGATGTATGAAAAGCCAGATTTGAACCCAACATTCACGATGGAGTTTTCTCTAAATTTGCACATTTCACATTTCTTTAGAGCCACTTTTATTCTACTTTGCTCATAGAACATGGCATCTTCTTCAGTGCAGGTGCCCCATGCTGGACGGGACAGGGAATCCCATTCAGGTATGGGTTGGACCGATGACCTGCCTCTGAGATTCTGGGAAGAGGAGGAGATAAGATAGCCCAAGTGGACTAGAATGTGGATTGGTAGATGAGGCTAGAAAGGTAGGATGGAGCCACATTGTGTCCTTGCCTTAAATACCAAGATTTGGAAATTACACTAAATTGGTGATGAGGCACATGACCATACAACAGTTCGAATGAGGATCTGAGGGCTTCAAAAGACTGAAGGATGCTCCGAATGAGTCAACACCAAGGCACAGCGCCTAAGGCTGCCTTAGGAGAGGTGGGATGCTGCTAGAGTCCCACTGCTTTTGGCCAAACTACAGTTTTTTGAGCAGATCCTGGGATTGATTATTTCCAGCCAGAAAGGACCATCTAGGCCCTCCCTCTTATTACAGACGAGGAACTGAGGCTCAGAGGACACACCTGAGCCCTGGAACACACCCAACTAAATAGATTAAAGCCCAGATCCTTTGACTCCAACTCAAATTCTCTCTGCTGCACCGTCCTCCTGCGAGTGGCTTGATCAGAGTTAATAATAAAAATAGTCAACATTTATGTAGTGCTCTCTATATGCCAGACGTTGTGCTAAAGGCCTTACCATTTTTAGTTAATCCTCACAATGACCCTGGGAGGTAGGTGCTGTTCTCATCCCCCTTTTGGAATCAAGAGGACCTGAGTTTCTATCCCCATCTCCACCATTACTTGTGCAGCCTTGGCCAGATTGTTTGGGGAGTGTGTGGAGGGAGGGAGGGAGCATCGTCAGGGCAAATGGCAAAAACGTGACTGGAACGAAGCTGGTTCCTCTGGGTTTAAGGTTGGCTAGATCTGGTTGTCAGCTCTAAGACACCATCCAGCTCTAAACATTCTATGTTAATTTTCCGTTTGCCAGGTTATACTGAAGGGTATATTTTTGGGTTTTTTACTTTTTTTTATCTAGTCTCACCCTTTGCTTCTTTCTAAATATTTATCACCCAAAATCAGAAAAGCATTCAGTTTTGTTTCTGGTTCTTTGTCAGCTTGCGGAGCTGAGTAGGCCTTTTTTAAGCCTAAATTGCGTGGTGAGGCTCACAAGTGAGAATAAGTTGGGGCCGGGAGGTATTATCATTTCCCTGAAGCCCACTTGCCCACCTTATACACCTATGGTGATTTGGGGCTCTGGAAGAATTGGGAAGGGAAGAAGCATTTATTAAACACCTACTATGTGCCGGGCCCTGGAAGAGATCCCATAAATTGGGGAGGGAAGAAGCATTTATTAAACACCTACTATGTGCCAGGCACAAGTAATAATAGCTAACATGCATATAACACCATGTATGAGACATTGTACTAAGGCTTTACCATTTGATCCTCACAACAACCCTGGGAGGTAGCTGCTGTTATCTCCATTTGACAGATGAGGAAACTGAGGCAAACAGGTTAAGTGACTTGTCCAGGGTCCCACAGCTAGTAAGTATTTGAAGCCAGACTTAAATTCTTTGAGCTTTAGTTTTCTCATCTGTCCAATGGGGATAACCAGACCCTTGATATTTATCTCACAGGGTTGTGAGATGAGATGAGATAATGTATATAAGGCACTCTTACAGACTGTAAAAAGGCGCTTCAATGAGGTGTCAGAAAAACACATTGGATTTAGAGTCTGGGGACTCTGAGCTTGAATCACCGCTCCATAGCTCCCTCATTGCATAACGTTGGCAGGTGTCTGGGCCTCTCTGGGCCTCAGTTCCCCCACCTATCAAAAGGGTACGATACCTGTGCTAGCTATCTCTCAGTGCTGTAAATGCCAACTATTGCTATCATAATCTAGCAGATGAATACGGTGTGATCCCAATTATCTGCAAGTGGCCGTCTTCCAGATGTTGCACTCCCCTCCTGCCCCAGCCCGGCTTTGTCCCCGTGGGTTCTACACTGACAGAGTCCTGGGCGCTATTCCAGGACAGAAGGTCTGGCCCATCCCAGAGGTGAGCACACACACTTTCCGGTCCTCCAGATGTGTTTGAACTTCACCTGAATGGCAGTGCAGGGCTGATTCAGTCAGCAGCTGCGGAGTTTCCTGGCTTGGAGAGTCCCCTGTTAGTCATGGTTTATTGGAAAGCACACGGATGATCTGAGTAGGAGTGGAAATAACTTAGTGGTGTTTATCTTGTCACTTCCCTTAATAATATCAGCCCCTGGGTTTGTGGAGAATAATCTGATCTCAAAAGACCTCCCCAGGAAACATGGAGGGGTGGTGGCAGCAGTGGCGGTTCAATCTTTTCAGTCGTGTCTGACTCTTTGGGGTTTTCTTGGCAAGAAGACTGGCGTGGTTTGCCATTTCCTTCTCCAGCTCATTTTGCAGATGAGAAAGCTGAGGCAAATAAGGTTAAGTGACTTGCCCAGGGTGACAAAGCTAGTAAGTGTCTGATGTCAGATTTGAACTCAGGTCCTCCTAACTCCAGGCCCAGTGCTCTATCCACTGTACCACTTATCTGTCCTTGTGTAGGTGTGGGGAGAAGGCCAGTAGTAAAAAAGGCACCGCTGGAGTGGGAATCAGGAGACCTACCTGGACTTTTGTCCTGGCCCTTCCACCAATCAGGAGTCTGGGCAAGGCATTTACCCTCATCATAATTAGCTAATATTTATAATGGCACTTTAAAGTTTACAAAGCATTTTACCTATATTATCTCATTTGATTCTCAACCCTGTAAAGTAGGGTTATGCTATTACCTCCATTAGGCCCATAGAGGTCAAGTGACTTGGCCAGGGCCTCACAACTGATAAGCATCTGAGGGTTTGGGGTCTCTCTGGCTCTGACTCTTAACATTCCACCACAACTCGTAGCTGCCAAGTCGGCACCCACAAAATGAGTAAGACTCTTCCTAACCTCCTAGAATTTGACCTGAGGATCAACAAAGATCAGGAAAGAACTTTGCAACTTTTAAACCCATGGAAATGTAAAATGTTAGTGTGTGGTAGTAATTTTTTTAACCTTTTAAAAAAAGCCTTTTTAATTAAGAAGCATTGTTTTCTCTCCATTCCATCTCCTCCTTTTGTTTTGAAAACAAACAAGAGAAATAAAGCCCTTCTAATAAATACAGGCAGCCAAGCAAAACAAAATGTCCGTCTTGTTCTGCATCCTGTCTATCTATCCAGCCTTGGACAGAAGTAAACAGAATCAGTCATCAACAGTCCCCTGGAATCCTGGTTAACTCATTGGTCTGATGAGAGTTCTCAGAGTTCAGAATTGTCTTAACAATGTTGTTTCTGTATAAACTGTGATAGTAACTTACTACTCTATGAACCCCCAGAGATCCAGGGATATGTTATATTGACAATGAAACTTCACTTAGTCTAGCTTAAAAGCAAAGCAAAGGAACAAAAAAACCAAACAAACCCTACTTGCCCTGTCCTGGACTATGGAGATTTTGATGCCAAGTCATTGGGTTAATTAGGTTTTCAAATCATTAATTAGTTTTTCAAATCCTAACCCCAAATTGGCTTTCTCATAGGAATAGGATTCAGACAGGGAAAGCACATTAGACATCATCTTACAGGTAGAGGAGTGACGTTATTCATCCTGACTCGTACAGGCGCTAAGTGACAGTCAGAATTCAGATGGCGTCCTTAGAGTGGTGTTGCTGTTTGATCATTTCAGTCGTGTCCCACTCTTGGTGACCCCCTTTTTCATTTCCTTCTCCAGCTCATTTTGCAGATGAGGAAACTGAGGCAAACAGGGTTATGTGACTTGCCTAGGGTCACTCAGCTATAAGTGTCTAAAGCCAAATTTAAACTCAGGTCTTCCAGACAGGTGTTCTTCTACCCACTCTCTCTCTTCTAGTACTACTCCTTGGGTGATGTTTACACAATTCTCTTAAGGTTTGCAATGAACTTTGCAAATATTTTCCCTAGAAAGAATGGTGTGTGTCAAGTCATGAGGCCTGTGTTCTGACCCCGGCTTTGCCCCACCTGTGTGACTTGGGGCAAGTCAACCTCTGGGCCTCAGTTTCCTAATCTATAAATTGAGGGTTGGATTCAAGGTCACCCTGTTACCAAACAGCCCAGCGGGGATTCAAGCCCAGCTTGCAGCTCCTGACCCACAGGCCTCAGACTCTGGGTTCAGGTCCGTTGCTTTTTCATGCACCAATCTGCAAGGCAATGGCCTTCTTTTGTGGCCCTAAGACCTGGTGTTCTCCTTAAGTAGAGGGTGGGTCTGACAAGCTGAGGATTGCTTCAGAAGGATAAATTCCAGTTCTGTTTGCAGCTGCCACAGGATAAATCCGGTCCAAGACTCCGAAGGGTGAAACTTATTAACCCATCAAGACGGCATGGCTTCTGGACTCATGAATCCCTAGCCAATGGGAGGGTCTTAGACATGCCCAGGCCTCTGCAAAGGGAGTCTGGATCTGTGGGGGAGTGGAGTGTGGTGGTGGTGGAGGGAGGCAGCGGGTACCAAGTTCCAGCGTGTTAACATCGTGCCTCATCAGCGTCAGAACTGAGGGTGTAGCCGTAGAAAGCTGACCTTACAGGCAACGCTGTCCACCTTTCCTTGTGTAACATGTGGGAGACAGGTTTGGCTTCGGCAATTTGGGGTTTCCTTTTTAAGCAGACTGGCATTTTAATAGTATGACATTTTCGTCCAGGCACTGTCTATTGCAAAGATGTTGAAAGGAGGTTTTGAGATCTCAAAACGAGATCAAGGGGGATGAAACTACCGGAAATGAGTTTTCTCCCTGGCACTTGACCAATAGATGAAGGGGAGAAAAATCCACTAACCACCCCAGTCCAACCATACCACATTTCATCGCTGGTGGCTGGTTCCGCTTATATCCACCCCCTTTCAGAGACTGACTTTAGTGGTCCAAGCAGAATGACAACCTTACCCTTGAAAGGCTGAAAGAACCAAAGGTGTGAGAGACTAATAATTTCCTGTCTTTGTCCTGTTTATTTGCAAAATCGGTAAATTCAGAAATGAAAGGGGCCGTAAAGATTATTTAGTCAAATCAGCCTCATCTTCTCTAGAGAATCAAGAGGCCCAGAGAGGGGGAGAGACCTGCTAACATCACACAGCTAGGATACCCAGCTGGGATTTGAACCCAAGTCCCTTGACTTGAGAACAAGTGCATTTTAACCCAAATGAAATATTAAACTATATGGCCTCAAAGATTCCTTCCAGCTGTTGGTTACTAAGAGTCTGTGGCCTCCTTTTATTAGCCCTTCTCTTAGTGCCTCAGTTTCCCATCTGTACCCCACCTCCCCCCTACACACACATCCTGTTGTCTGCTAACTGCTCCACCGTCCAAGCTGAGTATAGGGACACGGATGAGACAGAATCACTAGATCAGGGCTGCTCGACACCCACAGGAGTTCCGAAAAAAGCAAATGGGGTGGATGTGGTCAGTGTGTGCCCATGATGTGTGGGGGCACCCAGGCTTGTGAAGGGGTGTGTGTGGGAGGGGGTGTGGATGTGGTCAGACTGTGTGCTCAGGCTGTGCGGGGGCACCCAGGCTTGTGAAGGAGTGTGTGTGTACCTGCGTGTCACCACCACCTGGAGGAGGGAGATTGGGCATGTTCCTAGGGCCTCATCTGCGTGATTCTCGGACTGGCCGCAATCACTTTTAAGGTCTCTGGAACACTTTGAAGGTCTTGTCTTTTGTAAAGCTCTAGATCGCGAGGTCCCAGGCTGCTCGGTGGGCCGAGGGCTCTGCTCTGGCGGGTGTGGCCTGACTCCATCCATCCCTGGGTGTTTGGCCTGTGTGTGGGAGGGAGGTGAGGTGGGCGGAGGGGAAAATCAAATCTGGGACAGCCCTATCCCGAGGCGCAGACGCTGATCCCCGGTGCTCGGGCATATGACGCTGGGCTGCTTCCTCTCTGCCCGGGAGTGAGCATGAGTGTGTGTGATGCGTGTCTGCGGTAGGCACAGCCCGGCTGGCCGGCGGCTGCCTGATGCTGGAGGACTCCTCGCTGGACCAGTGCCGGGCGCGCTCGGGCCGCTCTCAGGTGCGTCTCCTTTTCTCCTCCCAGCTCCGCTCATCACTTGGAGCCGGGGCTTGGGGGAGCCGGGGCTTGGGGGAGCCGGGGCTTGGGGGAGCCGGGGCTTGGGGGAGCCGGTGGGGAGGTGGGCAGTGGTGGGGATCGTGCCTTAGTGATAAAGCCTCCGGGCCGCATCAGGGAGAGAAGACACAAGTTTGAGTAAAAGTGTGTCCTCCCCAGACTCCCCTCCACCCGCCGGCAACACACGCGCCCCCGGAGCTAGAAAGGGGAAAGGGGGCGACACCCGCAGCCACACACGCCCCGACGTAGGAGCTAGAGATGGGGAAAAGGCACAAGTACACACACACACACACAGCCCCAGGACTAGAGATGAGGAAAGCACACACACACACACACACACACACACACACACACACACACGCCCATGCCCATGGCTAGAGACAGGGAAAGGACACACACCGAGCTAGAGAAGAGGGAAGGAAAGGGGTCTGGACCAGGGCTGCCTGGCAAACACGAGCATCCTTAGGTAGCCACAGCAGGAGAGGAATCTGCAGTCCAGGGAGAAACGGAGAAGCCCCCCACTCCTTCCCCCTCTGGACTGAATCCAGTAGGAAGCCTCCTCCCCTTCTCCTCCCCACGGATCTTGGGCGGCTCAGCCGTGGTTGTCAGTATTTCCTCCCTCGTGAGCCGGTGACAGCCTCCCTCTCCTGTGCTTGGGGCAGTCACATTTTCCCCTCTCAGGAGGCACGCCGGCTTTAGTCTTCTGTTTAGAGAGAACTTTGGGACTGTTCTAAACAGAGGTGACATTTGGGTGAGGGTGGCCGGGAAAGGCCAGCAGAGGTGGAGAAGGGTGTCCAGTATGAACACAGGTGGGAAGACAGACACCAGCTCCGTGGGTGTTCTAAGCCAGGATGGGTCAGAGTATAGAGAGAAATGAATCAATCTGAGTCCTTTAAAAAGATCCAGGGGATAACCCCTGCACGGGAGAATTGTCTCCAGACTTCCTTCAAAGACTGCAGTGTGGATTCGGCCTATGGGGGACCTCTGTTCCCAGGGGCTACTTCCTGTTGAAACCTCTTCCAAAAACACAGATAATTCACCAATTTCATTTGAGCTGAGTTTCAACCCCCACTCTCACTGTACTGTTTTTTCCTTTGCTTTCTTTGTGTCTCTATGGCGTAAGCACCTAATAAATGCTTGTTGACTGACTGACTAACTACATTGTAGCATAGCCAGCCCTGTGTCTAAGCTGAACAAACGATCACCTACATAGTGAAATTTCAAATACTCCAGGAAAGATATTACGTCCTTGTCCTCCTCCCCACCTCTACCCCAGGTCTACCCTCCCTCCTTCCTGGCACCTGAAAGTTCTCTAAGATACTTAACCATTTGGATTGTATTGCTCTCCCTTCCAGTCTCATTTGAAATGTCTGCACCTCTGTGTGGAAACCACATTAAATCACTGATACCTTAACGTATTTCCTAGAATTAAAGATTTAGAACTCCGGGGACCACAAAGGGCCATGGAGCTTAACTCCCTCTTTTTACAGATGAAACCAGGGCCCAAAGAAGTGACTTGCCTAGACTTACCCAGGGTTATAGGATTGATTGGAACCTGGGTCCTCCAAATCTAACACTTCCCCCCCCCCCCATAGCTTTCTGTTTGATCTTCCTGCCTCAGGCCTCTTCCCTTACTCCAGTCCAGTCTCCATTCAGAGTTATCTTCCCAAAGCACAGCTCTGACCGCGTCACCCCCTCCCCTTCTCAGTCAGCTCCAATGATTTCTTATTCCCTCCAGGATCAAATATGTCCTGTTTGTACATACACATATATCCTGTTTAAGTGTTTTCTCACCCCGTTAAAATGGAAGCTTGAAGGTGGGAACTAGGAACTTCTGTATCCTCAACCCTTAGCACAGTGCTTGGCAGCCAGTAGGTGTTTAATAAATGCTTGTTGACTTTTCTCACCCTGCCAGGCCTTAACAATTTCCAAAGGACTTTCCATGCATTATTACATTTCATCCACAACAACCCTGTGAGGGGCTCAGGGTAGGGGTTATCATCTTTATTTTACAGGTGAAGAAACTAAATCTCAGAGAGAGAGAGTTATTTGATCAAAGTCACAGAGCTTAGAAGTGGCAAAGCCTGGAGGAGTACTTGGGTCTTCTGATTTCTATCGTTTATAGTTCTAAATGTTAGTGCAGTAAGGGACCTTAGGATTTCTCATAGGATCATAAATTTATGTTTTACAGATGAGGAAACTGAGGCACAGAGTGGTTAAATGATTCGTTTAGGATGGAATGAATTCCAGGTCTTCCTGACTCCAGGTCCAGCCTTATCCATGAGGCCATGATGGGTCTCCTTTTAGATTTAGCCTTCTTAACAAGGTGCTTTATTTAAGGCAGCAGAGAATAACCCGCCTACGCCATAGTTTGAAAGAAATCTGTTCCCCCAAGATGGGTTTTGACAGCCCAGCACCCTTCTGGGGGGTGGGGTTGGGGAGTCAGCAATCAGTCAGATCAGGGAAATTAGCAACCCCTGGCTTAGCTCAATGAGCTTCTCATCTGCTCTGCACTTCCCTGGAGAGGGTTGTGTGTATAGGGCCAGCTTTCTAGTGGTCCAGAGTAGTTGCTATTACATTTTATCAGGTTATTAGATGATGATTGAGGAAGCTTTGGGGGAGGAGGGAAGGCTGGTACTTTAATGATGGGAAGCTGGATTGCAGAGCATGGTGGGAGGGGGTCCAACAGTTGACCATAGAGTTGGGCTGTAGGAGAGGGCAGAGGGGCCCCACTGGAGTTTAGAGTTTAGAAATGGAGGACCTGGTAAATGGCCTCCAGCCTAGGCTCTTATAGGAGTTCCCTGGGGAGAGGCTTGCTATAGCTTTCTGAACTTTCTAGCCCAATTAAAGACCCACTTCCCCTCCCCCTCCCCAGACGGACACCAGCACCTCCCTGTCCAGACTTCTCCAGTTGTATTGATTGATATGAGGGGTTGAATTACCTTTGTTGCTTCTCAGTCCCCTCCTAGGCAATGAATTCCCCAAGGGCACAGACTGCGTCTAGACAATATTATTAATGTGCTTATTCAACCAGCCCTTTCTGGGCAACTTCTATGCCATTTAATGGCGTTCTGGTGTCGAGTATTGGCAGAACAATGGGAAGTGGCTCAAAAGACCTGGCCTCCAATCCCAGCTCTGCTACTGACTACAGTGTATGACCTTGGGCCAGTCATATCACCCCTGAGCCTCAGTTTTCTCCTAAGTAAAATTAGAGAGTGCCCTGGAGTCAGGAGGACCTGAGTTCAAATGTGGCCCCAAGACACTTGACACACTTACTAGCTGTGTGACCTTGGGCAAGTCACTTAACCCCAATTGCCTTCCCTTCTCCCCTCCAAAAAAAATTTAAAAAAATAAAAATTTTAAAAAGTGGTTTCCTTTCACTTTGAAAAAAATTAGAGAGTGGACTCCATGAAGGAAGTTAATTAATTTGTAAGCATTTATCAACCAAGTTCCATGCACCTGTGCTAGGTATAAAAACAAACAGGAACCAGGAAGGAGCCCCTGTCTCTGGGAGCTTCTGCGGGAGACAGAGGAGGACCCATAGAAGTGGGTACTAAATATACACCAAAAATACAGGGTAATTGGGTGGGAGCATGGGGGGTGATGCCAGGATATCAAAGTGCAAGGTAGGTTGTGGGAGAGAGAAGTAGGATAGTTTGTCTGGAAGGTAGGGAGTATGAAGGAGAGTAATTTGTAATAATCTTGGAAAGAAAGATCTTCCCTTCCTCCTTCCCTCCTCTCCCTCCCTCTCCCCCTCCCTCCCTCCTTCCCTACTTTCCTCCATTCTGTCTTCCCTCCCTGTCTGTTCCTTTCTCTCCTCCCTTCTTTCTCTCCCTTCTTTCCTCCCTTGCTTCCTTCCTCTCTCCCTCCCTTCCTCCTTTCTTTCCCTGCTTTCTCCCTTCCTTCTTTCCTGCCTTTTTTCCCTTCTCCCTCCTTTCCTCCCTCCTTCTCTTCCTCCTTCCTTTATTCCTCTATCTCTTCTTCCCTCCCTCCTTCTCTCCCTCCCTCTTCCTTCCTCCATTCCTTCTTCCCTCCCTCTGTCCCTTCCTCCCTCCTTTCCTTCCCTCCGTTCTCTCCCTCCCTCCCTTCTTTCCTCCCTTGCTTCCTTCTTCCCTTTCATCCTTTCTTCCCTTCTTTCCTCCCTTCTCCTCTCCATCCCTCTCTCCCTTCCTTCCTTTCTTTCCTCCTTCCTCCCTTCCTTCTTCATCTCCTTTCCTCCCTCCTTTCTTCCTCTCCTTTCCTCACTCCTTTCTTCCTCATTCCTTCTATCCACCCTTTCCCTCTCCCTCCTTTCCTTCCTTCCTTCCTTCATACCTTCCTCCTCTTTTTTCATTTTATTTTATTTTTCTTTTCTGAGCTGGAGCCCCCTCTTTCACTGGAGCTGGAAGGGCCTCAGTCCCTCCCCAGCCCCATCCCACTGCTGATCAGCAAAGGAGTCCTGATCTGCAAAATTCTAACCAGGGAGGACACCCACAAACCAGGTACAAGGTGACTTCAGCTGGAGAGGCACCAACAGCCGGTGCACCAGGAGGGTCCTCCTACAGAAGGTGGGGCTTGAGTGGACTTTAAAAAACAATTTTTTAATTTAAATTTTTTTATTCTGAACTCAAAAAGAAAGAACATATCCACACACACAGCACAACCAGAAAAGCCCCAAAAAGATTCTTTATGAAATCCTGAATCTCCATTTCATACTTACTGCTTTTTTAAGCATTTAAGTTCTAAATGTTATTTTCAAAACTGTGCTGCTTGTCTGTGCTTCTTTCTGAATTTCCTTCTGTTCTTTTTCATGCATTTAAAACATATTTCAATGGCCCTCTTTTTTTGGCATAACTATTGCTAAACCCCCCTCAATTCCCCAATTAAAAACTGAAAGAAAGAAAAAAATTCCTTGAAACAAATAAACATAGTCAAACAAAATGAATTCATACAATGATCATGTGCAAAAATAAGTATATTTTTCTATACCTTGTGTCCCTCACCTCTCTATTAGGAAGGGGGTAGCATTTAACCATAGATTCTCCAGAGATGTGGCTGAATAGTGAACAGAATTCTTATGTCTTCCAAAATTTTTATCTTTTAAAAAGAAATGAGTTTTTATTGATGTATTTGATGTATTTTTTAAAAAATCACCTAATTTACCTTACCCCCTCCCAGAGAGCCATCCATATAACAAAATTTTTAAAGACAAAAAAAGAGAAAAGAATAAGAGAAATAAATATGTGGAGTATACAACACTTGTAGACTGTTCACCTCTGCAAAGAGTGGAGTGGAATTCTCATCTCATATCTCTTCTTTGGGTCCATGTTCCTGCCCTGAGCCATGCTGGTTTTGACGTTCACTTTTGATTTGGGGGTGGGGGGAAGGTGGTTCTTTCCATTGGCCTTGCTACTGTAGTCCTTGCATATATTGTTTTCTTGCCTCTGCTTACTTCACCCAGCATCAGTTTAGGTAAATCTTTTAATGCTTCTGTAATTCGTCATCACCAATCAATGGGCACCTACTTTATTTCCAATTCTTTGCTGTCACAAAAAGTGTTGCTACAAATATTTTGGTGGATATGGGGGCTTTCTTCTTATCAATGATATCCTTAAGGTACCCAGGGGTGGGAAACCTGTGGCCTTCTAGGTCCTTGGGTGCAATAACTAAGTCCAGGTTTTACAGAACAAATCCTCTTATTAAGGGGATTTGTTCTGTGACATTTGGATTCAGTTAAAGGGATGCACTTGAGGATCTAGAGGGCCACATGTGGCTTTGAGGCCACAGGCTCCCCACCCCTGGATAGGACCTAGTGGTATATGCCTAATAGTAGAATCTCTGGGTGGAAGGGTATGGACATTTAGTCACTTTATTTGCACAATTCCAAATTGCTTTCCCAAATGGTTGCACATATTCGCAGCTCCACCAACAATGGTACCAGTGTGACCATCCTCCCACAACGCCTCCAACATCGACGCTTCTCCTCTTTTGTCCTGTTTATCAGTTTTCAGGGTGTGAAACCTTGGGGTTGTTTTGATTTGCATTTATTTTATTTTTAGTGATTTGAGCGTTCTTTCATGCGGTTGTTAATGGTTTGCTATTTTTCTTTTGAGAATTGTTCCTGTCCTTTGACCGCTCAACTATGGGGAAATGGCTTTGGCCACATACATCTATTGGCCACATACATCTATTGCTACAGCTGTATTATCTCCATCTATAGATATCCATATCCACATATGTATACATACACACGTTGAGATGTACACCTATATGTTAATTATCTATATAGCTTGAGAGAAATTTGATACAAAGATTTTTTTCAACCCTTTCACTTTTAACCTAGGCTCATTAATTTTGTTTGTGCAGAAGCTTCTCAGTTCCATGTAACCAAAGTTAACTGTTTCATCTTTTGTAATTGCCTCTGACTCTTGTTTGGTTAATAATCTATCTCCCACCCTTTGCTTTTCTTCTATTTTTTAACTATTATGTTCTTTAATATCATCAAGGTTGTATATCCATCTAGAATGTATTATGGAATAGAGTGTAAGATGTTGGTCTAAGCCTAATTTCTCTTGGACTTGTTTCCAGTTTTCCCAGCAGTTTATTAACTAAGGAGTTCTCTCCTAAGTAATTTATGTTTCACAGCTTATTTTGATAAGTGTCAGTATAGGGTTTCATTGTTTCCACTTCTCTTGTCCAGTCTATTCAGTTGATCTTCCTGTCTGTTTTTAAAAATTAATTAGTTTTTTTTTTCGAGGCAGTCAGGATTAGGTGACTTGCCCAGGTCATGCTAACAAGTGTCAAGTGTCTGAAGCTAGGTTTGAACTCAGGTCCTCCTGACTCCAGGGCCGGTGCTCTATCCCCTGTGCCACCTAACTGCCCCTTTGTCTCTGTTTTTTAACTAATACCAGATGGTTTTGATGACTGGTGCTCTATTATATAGTTTGAGGTCTGGAAGGGTTATTTTCCTGTTCCCCTTTTGTTCCTACCTCTTTTGATCATTTCTCTTATTATTGTAGATATTTTCTTTTCCGACATGAATTTTGTTATTTTTATCAAATTTGGTTAAGTATCCCTATGATAATTTCATTGGTATAGCATTAAAGATATAGATTAATTTAAGGTTGATTTTCTTTCCAATGTTGTTGACCCGGTATAACTTCTTACCTGAGCCTTAAAGCAAACCGGGAATTCTAGGAGGGGGTGAGGAAGGAGAGCAGCACGTAGATTGTAAAGGCACGTCCAGAAAAAAAAAACATGATGTTCTGCATACAGCACTACGCAACTCACTATAGAGATACAGACACGGCGACCAAACGTGTCCAAAGTAAAAAGCCCACCCTTTTCCACATCCCTTTTTCTGCCAAAGGCACCACCATCCTTCCAGTCACCCAGATGACCTCAGTATCAACCTTGACACCTCACATATCCAATCAGTTGCCAGATTTTTGTATTATTACTTCCGCAACATCTCCTTTCTCCTACTCATACGCCCATCATCCTGAATCACCTCCTCACCACCTTTTACCTGGACTATTAAAATAATCTCCTAATTAATTAATTTCTCCACTTCAAATCTCCCCAGCCCCTCCTCCTGCACTCCAATCTATCCAGTCCAAGATGGCAAGTGGGTATGATCACTGTTGTATATCCTAACTGACTGATTAATGGTTCCAGATTCATTCATTTCTTGGGAGAAACAGCTGGACCACATGTTAAGCAGGATGGTATTGTGGTAAGGATTTGGAGTTAGGTTCTGGGTTCAAGTTCTGGTCATCTGTGACTTTGGGCAAGTTACTTCACTTTTTTAGAGGTTAACTTCTAAGCCCCATTCATGCTCTAGACCTAAGCAGCCAGTGTCAAGCGACCATATCATAGCAAAACCCTTTTCTGTCTTTATCTTGATGCAGTTTGAGAGGTTCAGGGACCCCCCAAAGACCAGAGTACTGTAGAGGGTCACCTGGAATGAATTCATGGACTTAAGCATTCTTTAAGTCAAGTTGGCAAAGGTTTATTGTAACACCAATATAGCAGGCAGAGCTCCTTAAGGAACTTGCAACATCACAGGAATGATGCTAAAGCTCATATAGGAGAAATAGTGGATTATCTGGCCGATATGCTAATTAGGTGATAATGTACAACCTTGGGCACAGGTGTCATTCATTACTGGAAACCAGGGGAAGGGCTTTCTCAGGGGTGTACTTTTGGTCTGTTACGTCTGTAGCAAGATAGCTTTGAGGGTTGATGTCTATAGCTTGACTTCTAGATTGAACATGATAACTTTGGGATCAATATATGATAATTCTGTGGTTAGAAGATAGTCCTGTTTTTACAAGAGAATTCCTTCAGAAATCAGCTTGTTCTTGTGATGGGGAAAGGTAGTGTGTTTTACTGGGGGCCCACTCATGAGTAATTGTGGCAAAAGGTAGTTTGTCTTACTGGGTCCACTCATGAGTTAATCTAGGCATAGTGTCCTTGGGCTGGGGAGAAAACTGTCCAGGACAGTGTTTTGAGGCTATGGAGAAATGTGATCTTGGAATTGGGGTCCAAGCACAAGCACCCCATCAATCCAACACCTCAAAACCCCTTTATTGAACCAGGAAGCGATTTTCTTGCCTTCCCCTGCCCTCCATTAAACTGTAGTGGAATGTCCATCAGCTCTGAGCTTCTAGGGACACTGGATTCTGTGGAGAAACAAGCAGCAGGGAACTGACTGAGGACCATGTGCACTCACCCCTCATGGGAGGGGCAATCAGAGTAGTAGCTTTGGAGGGGGCCACTAGAGCAGTTCTCCTGGGGGGGGGAATGGTAGCCAAGAACTTGGCAAGAGGAACCTGAAATTGACCTCCTTTCTTTACAGAAGTGGGAGAACTATAGGTATGGCCAGTCAGTCAGTAAACATTTATTAAGCACCTACTACGTGCCAGGCACTGTGCTAAGCTTATAAATAAGAAAAAAAGAAAACAGTCTCTGCCCTCTGAAGTGCTAAGAGCCGTTACCGAAACTTCAGGCAACTAGGTGTTACAGTGCCAGGAGTCAGGAAAACTCATCTTGCTGAGTTCAAATCTGCCCTCAGACATTTACGAACTGTGTGAGCCTGGGCAAGTCACTTCACCCTGTTTGCCTCAGTTTCCTCATCTGTAAAATGAGCTGGAGATGGAAATGGCAAACCGCTCCAGTGTCTTTGCTGAGAAAACTCCAAATGAGGTCACGGCTGAAATGACCGAACAACAACCAAATAGGCAGAGCGGTCCTTTGTAGAAAATCTAGATACCACACTGAGGCTTAGTTTGGGTTGACAAATGCTCTTGGAGATGAGAAGTACCATAAGAGATTAGCAGAGAGAGAGAGCTAAGCCACACTGAATTAAAGCTGTCTAATGTATGCCCTGCTCGGCTCTAGACACGAGATCCCTCCTGCTTTGGAACAAACTTGAGCTGATTCTCCAAATTGCTTTAGACCAGGGTCCTTAACCTTTTTTGGGTGTCATGGATCCCCCGGCAGCCTAGTTAAGTCTATGGACCCCTTCTCAGAATAATGTTTAAATGTATAAGAGAAAATACATGTCTTCAAAGAAAACCATATTGAAATACAATTATGAAAACATTAAAAGTTCTTGGACCCCGAGTTAAGAATGCTGGCACTGAAGTCTTCTTTGGGGCATACCAAAGTCCTCAGTGTGGCCGGCCAGACCGTTCCTTATTCCCAGGGTAAGAAACATGGGAAATTGTGTGTTGGTCCCACCACTGTCCCAGTGGTATTTCTGGCAGTAAGTTGCATCCTATGCCCTCAGAGAAGGAGGGTGAGTATCGACAGGATGCTTCAGGCAAGCAGCCACTGGACGAGCCTACTGGCATTCATGCTGTTATTGGCTGATTTTGGTGTCTGATTTGCATGAATTCCTGTGCTACATGCCTTTCCAGGCACATTCTCTCTCTGTCTCTCCTTCTGCTCCCCCCTTTCTTTCTCTGTCTCTCTTCTCTCTCCTTTCTCCTCTCCCACTCTGCCTCTCTTTCCACCTGTCTCTCTTTCTCTGTCCTTTCCCTCCTTCTCTCCCTCTCCCTTTCTCCATCCTGTGCTCTCTGTTTCTGTCCCTCTGTCTCTCTTTTCTCTCTTCTCTCTCTTTCTGTCTCTCCATCTCTCTGTCTCTCTTTTCTCTTCTTTTCTCTTCTCTCTCTCTGTCTCTGACTCTCCCTCCCTCCCCCTTTTTCTCTACCTCTCTCTTTCTGCCTCTGTCTCTTCCCATCTCTCTGTCTCTCTGCCTCTATGTTTCCATCTCTCTGTCTCTCTTTTCTCTCCTCTCTCTCTCTGCCTCTCTTTCCATCTGTCTCTCTCTCCATCCATCCCTTTCTCTCTCTCTTCTCTCTCTCTCTTTCCTTGTCTGTCTCTCCACTCTCTTTCTCCTCATTCTGTCTCTCTGCTTCTGTCTCTTTCCATCTCTCTCTGTCTCTGTCTCTCTTCATCCCTCTGTCTCTCCCCTCTGTCTCTGTCTGTCTCTTTCTCTGTCTCTCTCTGTCTTTATCTGTCTCCATCTCTGTCTTTCTCTCTGTCTTTGTCCTCTCTCTCTCTCTTTCTCTCTCTTTCTCTCTCTCTCTCTCTCTCTCTCACCGTTTGCTACAGCTAAAAGAAGGGCCACAAAGAGGAAAGATGTCAAGACTCCTGGGGTTCGTTGTGTGGGAGGGCCTGTTCAACTTAATTTGTATTGTCCCTGTCCTTAACCTAGCAGCTGCAAAATTATGACAGCCAATTTAGAAAATGCTGTAGCTGCTTGCCTCCTTAAATAGCATGGGGTTAATTATGCCTCTCCTGTTATTTCAGACCCAGAACCTACAATAATTCTGCCAAGCTGGGCTGGAGATGAACTTCAGGGTTTCCTAAGTAAATATATGTTCCTTGGAGCCAGGAAATGTTGTCACCCAGGAGTGAAACAGCTCCTGTTTTCAAGCATCTCGCCAGTGACAGACTTTGCATTCAGACAACAAACTTGATGTTAAAGCACTTGGGAGATTGTTTAAAATGCTTAGTCAGAGCACCCATCCCCTGTCTACAATAAGCATGTCTATAAAAATGATGATGATAATAATAACTAACAGCTATGTGGTGCCTACTATGTGCCAAGCACCATGTTAAGTGCTCCTATTTTTTTTAATTCCATACTTTATTATTTAATATTTTTTTAGTTTTCAGCATTGATTTCCACAAGATTTTGAGTTACAAATTTTCTCTCCATTTCTACCCTCCCCTCCAACTCCAAGATAGCATATATTCTGATTGCCCCATTCCCCAGTCACGCCCCCTGCCCCATCTCCTTTTCCCTTACTTTCTTGTAGGGCAAGATAGATTTCTATGCCCCATTGCCTGTATATCTTATTTCCCCGTTGCACACAAAAACAGCTTTTTTTGGAGCATCTTCTTTTAAAACTTTGAATTCCAAATTCTCTCCCCTCTTCCCTCCCCACTCACTATTCCTAAGAAGGCAAGCAATTCAACATAGACCACACATGTATCATTATGCAAAACACTCCCATAAATAGTCATGTTGTGAAAGACTAACTGTATTTCCCTCCATCCTATCCTGTCTCCCTTTATTCAATTTTCTTCCTTGACCCTGTCCTTTTCGAAGGGGTTGCTTTTGATTACCTCCTCCCCCTATCTGTCCTCCCTTCTATCGTCCCCCCTTTCTTATCCTCTTCCCCTTACTTTCATGTGGGGTAAGATACCCAATTGGGTGTGTATGTTATTCCCTCCTCAAGTCAAATCCGATGAGAGCAAGATTCACTCATTCCCCCTCACCTGCCCCCTCTTCCCTTCCAATGAACTGCTTTTTCTTGCCACTTTATGCAAGATAATTTACCCCATTCTATCTCTCCCTTTCTCCCTCTCTCAATATATTCCTCTCTCCTCCCTTAATTTTATTTTTTTTAGATATCATCCCTTCATAATGAACTCCCATCAACTACCCGAACACTGAGAAAGGCCTTGTGAATTACACACATCATCTTTCCATGTAGGAATGTAAGCAAAACAGTTCCACTTTAGTAAGTCCCTTATGATTTCTCTTTCTTGATTACCTTTTCATGCTTCTCTTGATTCTTGTGTTTGAAAGTCAAATTTTCTATTCAGCTCTGGTCTTTTCACTGAGAAAGCTTGAAAGTCCTCTATTTTACTGAAAGTCTACATTTTGCCTTGGAGCATTATGCTCAGTTTTTTTGGGTAGGTGATTCTTGGCTTTAATCCTAGCTCCACTGACCTCCGGAATATCATATTCCAAGCCCTTCAATCCCTTAATTGAGAAGCTGATAGATCTTGTGTTATCCTGATTGTTTTTTCCACAATATTCAAATTGTTTCTTTCTGGCTGCTTGCAGTATTTTCACCTTAACCTGGGAACTCTGGAATTTGGCAACAATGTTCCTAGGAGTTTTCTTTTTGGGATCTTTTTCAAGAGGTGATTGGTGGATTCTTTCAATTTCTATTTTACCCTCTGGCTCTAGAATATCAGGGAAGTTTTCCTTGATAATTTCTTGAAAAATGGTATCTAGGCTCTTTTTTTGATCATGGCTTTCAGGTAGTCCAATAATATTTAAATTCTCTCTCCTGGATCTATTCTCCAGGTCAGTGGTTTTTCCAATGAGATATTTCACATTGTCTTCCATTTTTTCATTCCTTTGGTTCTGTTTTATAATATCTTGATTTCTCATAAAGTCACTACTTCCACTTGCTGAAATCTAATTTTTAAGGTGATATTTTCTTCAGTGGTCTTTTGGACCTCCTTTTCCATTTGGCTAATTCTGCCTTTTAAGGCATTCTTCTCCTCATTGGCTTTTTGGAGCTCTTCTGCCATTTGAAAGAGTCTATTTTTAAGGTGTTCTTCAGCATTTTTTGGGGTCTCCCTTAGCAAGCTGTTGACTTGTTTTTCATGGTTTTCTCACATCATTCTCATTTCTCATCCCAATTTTTCCTCTGCTTCTCTAACTTGCTTTTCCAAATCCTTTTTGAGCTCTTCCATGGCCTGAGACCAGTTCATGTTTTTCTTGGAGGCTTTTGATGTAGGCTCTTTGACTTTGTTGACTTCTTCTGGCTGTATGTTTTGATCTTCTTTGTCAGCAGAGAAAGATTCCAAAGTCTGAGTCTGAATCTGAGTCCATTTTTGCTGCCTGTTCATGTTCCCAGCCAACTACTTGACCCTTGAGCTTTTTGTCAGGGTATGATTGCTTGTAAAGTAGAGAGTACTTGTCCCACACTTGACGGGCTGTGCCGTTGATTTCAGAGCTACTTCTACATGGCAAACTCTGCCACACAAGCACTTCTCCTCCCCTGCACTCCCTCCTACACTCCCACTCTGATCCTCCACTTAATTCCTCCCAGCAGGTGGGCCTGGGGCTGGAAGGAACCACAGCTGGAACTCTAGAGCTGCACCACTTCCACTGCCCCTAGGGTGGTGACCCACCACGAACTCCTTTCACTTTGTCCCAGCAGCTTTTCCCACTAACCTTCTCTGTTGTCTTTGGCGTTTGTGGGTTTAGAAGTCTGGTAACTGCCACAGCTCAATGATTCAGGGCCCTACCGCCTGTTCTGCCCAGTCTGGTTGTTCCTCGTGCAGCCTGCACTCGGCTGTGCTCTGCTCCACTCCCAGCTCCGTGCGATAGACCCTTCCCAGCGACAGTGCAGGCTTTCCTGGGCTACAGCCCTGCTTCCCTCTGCCATTTTGTGGGTTCTGCAGCTCTAGAATTTTTTCAGGGCCATTTTTTACAGGTGTTTGGAGGGACCTTGGGGAGAGCTTAAGCAAGTCCCTGCTTTCCAGCTGCCATTTTGGCTCTGCCCCCAAGTGCTCTATAATTATTATCTCATTTGGTCCTCACAACAGCTCTGTGAGGTAACTGCTATTATCCCCAATTTATAGATGGGGAAAATGAGTCAAACAGTTAAAAAGACTTGCCCAGGGTCACACAACTAATAAGCTATTTGAACACAGGACTTCCTAACTCTAGGCCTGACCTTCTAGCTACTGCACCACAAAACTGTTTATAGGACTTGATTCACCTGCCTTTAGAGCATGAGATTCTCAGAAAAACCACCCCATTTATAAGGTGCTTTCTTAATTTACACATATCTAATACCATAGCCTATGAGAACCTTCTGACATATTTACTTCTACTGGCCAATCAAATAACACAATTATTAGTTCAAAGCAAAGGCATTTAATGAAATGGAAAAAAATTGTTGCATAAACCTGAGGCACTTTCAACAATTATAAATGCTCTCTGTGGAAAGAGTGGACACGCACAGGGTTCACTAATGGGGACACACAGAGAGAAACACAGAGCCAGAGCGTAAGCATGAAGGGGCACTTACATACAGAACATTTGTGGAGGAGCAACTCATGCCCCAGGGCTGTCTATGGGCCCTGATGTCTTCTGCTCTTGGTTGGGCCCGGATTGGACTAGCACATTATTTCTCTAGTGCTCTCTGCTTCTGTGTGAGTGTGAGCATGCACTTGAGTGTACGTTTGCACATATATGTCAGTCTCTTTATCCTGGGCAAGTTACTCCACTGGTTTCAGGGTCTTTTCTGAAACGCTCCTGAAGACTGACTTGTAAATTTCATCCTTTCAGGCCTCCCACCTCACTTCTGGTCTGATAGAGTGTGGTGACTTGGAAGCCGTTCGCTGATAAAGCCAGGCTGAAGTTCTTTGGTGAAAGCTAGGTGCTACCACATTCAGTAACAAAAGTCAGGCAGGGTGTACTCAGCCTAAAATTAAGTCTTTTCCTTTAACCCCTAGGTCTGGGGCTGAGATTTCTGTTCCTTATCTGACTTAAGGTTAGAAATTCCCAAGATCCTCTCTGGTTTGCCATGTAAATGAATTTAAGCTAGGGGAAAAAAGGCAAGATAATTTAGCCCAGGTATCCTACCTTTATTGTATATATCTGTCAGCTACTAAACTCTATAGAAGGGATTCTTTTTTTAAAAAAAATTCTCAATAAAAACAGTCTATTTTTAAAGTATTTATTTACTTATTTTTATTAATTTTTTTTGTTTTCAACATTCACTTCCACAAGATTTTGAGTTCCAAATTTTCTCTCCGTCTTTCTCCTCCCCCCACCTCAAGACATTGTAAAAATAATCTTTTAACCTTCTTTTAAAAAAATTTTGAGTTGTATGTTCTCTTCCTTCCTCCCTCCCTCTCCTCCCCCCTCCTTGAGAAGGCAAGGAATTTGGTATAGGTTATACATGTGCAGTCATGCAAAATATATTTCCACATTAGCCATGTTACAAAAGAAAACACAGACAAGAAAAAAAAAAACAAGAAAAATAAAGTTTAAAAAGTTTACTTCGATCTGCATTTAGACTCTATCAATTCTTTCCCTGGAGGTGGACAGCATTTTTCATCACAAGTGAAAGGATTCTTAATATGAGGTCCACAGACTTTCTAGGAATCTGTGGATAGATTTGGGGGGTTCTGCGAACTTGGATGAGGAAAAAAATATATGGTTACTAATCTCTAACTGAAATCTGTCGTTTCTTTTAATTATTTATAAATATCTTTCTGAAAAGAGGTCTATATATTTTACCACTGTGCCAGAAGAGGTCCTTGAAACAACAACATTAATAATCTCTGTTCTATAGCTTTGACAGAGCTCTTTGACCAGTAGAATGCCTTTCCGTCTCCTTGTGAGGTTAATAAAATTAATTTCTCTCAAAAGAGAGCTTTACTTAAGTCATTCTGTGCTTCTAACTCTTCTATTTTACTCTAGCCTCCCAACTCAGGCCTAATTAACAAAGTAGCATCCCAGCAAATGAGAGCCAGAAGGCACCTAGACACCGTCTGGCCCATTTTATAGAAGAGGAAACTGAGCCCCAGAAGGGCAAAGAGGCTGGCCCAGAGTCACACGGTTAGTGACAAAGCTGGGTCCTGAGCCTGGTCCCCAGTGGGGATCAACATGGAAAACCAGAAGCTTCTCCTATGTCGACACACATGGAATCAAACACGCCACGGCAGCTGAGACATAGCCAGTTAGTCTAGCCCTGCCATTTCACGGATGAAGAAACTGAGGCTCGGAGCGAAGTGGTTTGTCCGCAGCCACACGGCGGTGGCAAAGCTAGGACAAGCACCCCGCTCCAAGGTGCTTTTCATCATCTCATATTTATATTGTGTCATTCAGGCATTTAGTCCTGTCCCACTCTTCGTGACCCTGTTTGGAGTTTTTGTGGCAAAAGTACTAGAGTGGTTTGTCATTTCCTCCTCCAGTGGATCAAGGCAAACAAGTTTGGTGATTTGCCCAGGGTCACACAGTATCTGAGGTAAGATTTGAACTCAAGTCTTCCTAATTCCAAGCCCAGATTTCTATCCACTGAGCCACCTCACTGCCTCCAAGGCAAACACAAGTTAAGTGACTTGTCCGGGGTCGTGCAGTTAGTGAGTGTCTGAGGCTGAATTTGAACTCAGGTCTTCCTGACTCCCAGTCCAATGATTTATCCGTGAAGCCACCTGGCTGCCTCTCACATTTAAAATTTTCCCGTTATCTAATTTGAACTTTGTAACAATGGCTCGGCGAGGGAGTAGGTCATGTGTTAGTAGTCTCTCCATTTTACAGATAAGAAAACAGAGGCTCAGAAAAGCAGACTGATTCGCCCAAGGTCACAAAGTAACAAAGTCATCATTTGAATCCAGATCTTTGGACTTCCCGGTCTAACGCTCCTTCTAGCACCCCGCTAGACTTCCCTTAACTGCAGAGCCAGCAAGGTTTTTTCCCGTACGAATGCATACCGTGAATGTGTTACTCTCAGCATTATCACATTTAATTACCACTTATTATGACCTAACCCATACCGCAGTGAATGGAGTAACTCACCCTTGGGGTTACCTTGAGTGCTGCCCACACCCGGAGGCTGGTTACGTTTCTCAGGCTGTAGCTTGACCAGCCTCATACCAGAAGGACTGGCTGAATCTCTGTTACCTAGGATGACTTGTGCGCCTCGCAGCCCCCAGGAGGACGTGCAGGGGTGTTCAGATACCTTCCCACCGGCATGTTTTCCTTCACACGTCACTCAGATGTAACGGGCTTTGTGACTCCGTGTCCCTAGATGTTGCTCGGTCATTCTGGGGTCTTGTCCGTCTGTGCGACCCCAGTTGGGGTTTTCTTGGCAGAGATGCTGGAGCGGTTGGCCGTTTCCTTCTCCGGCTCATTTTACAGATGAGGCAACTGAAGCACACAGGGTTAAGTGACTTGGCCAGGGTCACACAGATGGTAAGTGTCTGAGGCCAGATTTGAACCCATGAGAGTGAGTCGTTCTGACTCCAGGCCCGGCACTCTATCCACTGTGCCACTTAGCTGCAGTCGTCAAACCTGGGTTAAATCCTTATTTGGGTATTTTCCATTTAGGTGACCTTGGGCTTGACACTTATCTCCCTGGGTCACAGTCTCTTCATGGCAGCTGGTAGCCCAGTAGTTGGAGCCGAGAGCCTGGAGTCAAGAAGACTTAAGTTAAAATCCTTAAATCCAGCCTCAGCCCCTTACTAGCTGTGTGATCCTGGCAAACCACTCTGCCTCAGTTTCCTCCCCTGTAAAATGGAGATAAGAACAATCACCTCCCTCCCATGGTTATCGTGAGGATCAAATGAAATACTAATTGTCAAGTTCTTAGCACAACACCTGGCCCATTGTAGCTGCTTAATGAATGCTTGTTTCCTTCCTTCTGTGAGGGTTAGACTCGAAAAGTGCTGAGGTCCCTTCCAACTCTGAATCTGAGATTACGCATTTCTGTTCCAGGTGAAAAAATTCCTAGTTACAACTCTGCGCCAAATCTCTTTACGTCCGTGTTGTGTGGTGCAGAGAACGCTGGACTAGGTACAGGAGGCCGGGCATCTAGATCTGTGGCTTTCTAGCTGTGTGGCCTCAGGCAAATTCCCCTTTCTGCCTCTCCATTTTCTCTTCCTTGAAATGAGAGGTCTCAACTTATCTCTAAGATCTTTTCTAGCTCTTACATTCTATAATTCTATGAGTGTGTTCCACTGAGACCTTTATCACTTTTTGTCAGGTGGCTCTCAGACCTATATATCCAGCCCTAACCCCTCTCCTGAGCTGTAGTCCCGTATCACCAACATTGCCTTTTGGATGTTTCACGCTGGGTGTTCCATAGGCAGGGGACCATCTCCAGTTGTTCTGATCAGTATCTGGCCACTAGACCCAGATGGCTCTGGAGGAGAAAGTGAGACCGGTGACTTTGCCCAGCCCTCCCTCACTTAAATCCAATTCACTTGCAAGTCATGGCATCACCTTCCTGATGTCATGGTCCTCTTCGAGAGCGAAGGACAAACAGCAACAATCCATAGGCATCTCAGACTCAACATGTTCCAGAACAGAACTCATTCTATTTCATCCATACACACCCTTTTTCTAAGCTTCCCTATTTATCTTTTGGGGGGAGGTACCATCATCCTTCTAGTCACTCGGGCTGGTAAACCACAGGGTGTCTTTGATTCTTCATTCTCATATATACTGTCAGTTACCAAATCTTACCATTTCTGTTTCCCATCATCTCTTGTGGACACTCGCTTCTCTCCATTCAGATGGCTTCAACCCAATTTTAGCTTCTCTTGTCTAGACTATTGCAACAGCATTCAGTCTCCCTCCCTTAATTCTCTTTCTTCTATGATCCGTCTTAACCAGCCACCAAAGTGATTTTCCTGAAGCACATTTCTAATCATGTAGCTTCTCAGGGGTGTGCTGGTAAATGTTTAACAACAGTCTCTCTGGATCAAAAAATGTACGGTAGGACATGCTTTTAAGTTTAATCTATATTATTAATATTTTCTTCACCATTTTCTTAAGACAGTCAACAAGACAATAAATCAAGCCCTGATCTGTAGCATTTGGTGATTTCTGAGGTGTAAATGCTCACACTGAAAATCTGATTATTTGCTCCAGCACTCTACTTCACCCTCCTTCTCATTAGACTTCAATGACTTTCTATTACCTCTAAGAATCAAATATAAACTCCTTTATTTGGTATTCTTCAGCTGCTGGGAAGCCACCCAGCTTGAGGGTAACTGATGGGCCTCAAACCTGTTGGTGAGTTAGTGGGGTGTTTGCCCCAAGCATGTGAGTGGTGGAATGGACCCATGAGAAGTTTGTTCCAGTGGTCACAAAGGAGGCTGAAGCAGGCACTGTGGAGTGCTTAGAGCTTCGTCAGACATCAAAGATGCCAAGGTCATCCACTGCATCCCAAGCTATCACCAGTCCTACTGACTTTTATCTTGTCACTGGATTTCAATGACTCAGGAAGAGTGACTTTGTGCAACTCTATCTCACTTCAATCCAATTCACACACTAGTCAGGACATCCCACATGATGCCATTGGTCCTCTTTGAAAATGAAGGGTGAACAACAACAACCCAGTTCTTCAAAACCTGGCTCTATCCTTCTTTTCCAGTCTTACTACACATTACTCTTGTCTACACATTCTTCGGTATAGCCGTACTGACTTTCTTGCTGTTCTTCACACACAAACCTCTCTTTCCTGTGTTTATCCCTTTGTCCCAGCTGTCTCCCAAATAGTGCCTGGAACATAGTAGGTGCCTAATAAATGCTTATTGACTGAGTGAATCACTACAATACTCTCTTTCACACATCTTCCTCTTGGAATCCCTGATTTCTTTCAAGTCTAAGATAAAATGCTACCTTCATCAGAAAGCCTTTCCTAGTCCGTTCCCCCTCCCCCTTCCTATCCGAGGTGATGTTACATCTGTTTTGGATGTGGTTCGCTTATACCTATACATGTGAGTATAATTTCCCTTATTAGAATATAAGTGTCTCGAAGGCAAGTTCTGTTTAGTTTTTGCCTTTGTGTCCTCAGTGCCTGTCTAGCATGAAGTAGGCACGAAAATGTTATGTATACATATATGTATATATACACGCATTTATTGATATATATATATATCATATACGTATATAGTGCATGTATTTATATATTATATATAAATATATGTAACATGCATTTATATATTTAAATATGTTGTATTAAATATATTAAATTATATATGATATATTGTATATTAAATATAATATATGCATTTATATATATTTATATACATAAATATACATACCCTGATATGTATTGTGTGTATTCTCTATTTGTCTGTGGACATGTCTCTCCTTAGTAGAATATAAGTTCTTTGAGG
The DNA here is from genome assembly GCF_011100635.1 of Trichosurus vulpecula. Lineage (NCBI taxonomy): Eukaryota > Metazoa > Chordata > Mammalia > Diprotodontia > Phalangeridae > Trichosurus > Trichosurus vulpecula. The sequence continues at coordinate 252,997,547 of NC_050580.1, read as the reverse complement.
GCAAGACCCGTCTCACTTTTGCATTGTATTCCCAGTAGCTGTCACATGCTAAGTCTGCTAAGTACCTGTTGACTTATTTGATTGAAAAAGTGGTATAGAAGATATCCAAGAAAAGCATAGAGTTAACAACTCCATTCTTTCTGATGAGGCAGAAGACCAACAGGCCTTACCATCTACCCTGGCACTACCTCCTTAGATCTTCCAGGCTGTATCAGCTGCCTTATCTCTAAGCCCTGAAAATTAAGTCAAGTTAACAAGCATTTTTTAAGTGCTTACTATGTGCCAGGTGTTGGGGTGAGCAATGGGGATACAAAGAAATGCAAAAGACAATACCTGCCCTCAAGGAGCTCACAATCTAATGGAGGAGCAAACAAAATATATACAGGGCAAATTTAAGATAATCACAAAGGGAAGGCACTAACATTGAAGGAGACCATGAAAAGCTTCTTCAGGGTTTTAGACTCTTGAACAAAGCCAGGGAAGCTAGAAGGTAGAGGCAAGTTTGGAGAGCATTCCAAATATGTAGGAGAGCCAATGAAAATGCATGGAAGTGGTGATACAAACTACTACGTCTATACTCTTAAGAGTAAGTATTAAGTATTAAGAAAGAAGAAAAAGACCCATGTGATGCTCTTCTTGTGATGACGTAAAATTGGAAACCGAGGGAGTGACTATCAACTGAGGAATGACTGAGCAAATTGTGGTATATGATTGTGATAGCATACTATTGTGCTGTAATAAATGATGAAGGGGATGACTGCAGAGAAACCTGGGAAGACATGTATGAACTGATGCAGAATGAATGAGCAGAACCAAGAGAACTATCATGCAATAACAGCAATATTGTAAAGACTATCAGCTTTGACTTAGTAACTGATCAACACAGTGACCAATTCCAATTCTAAAGAGATCACAATGAAACATTCTATCTACCTTCAGATAGTGAGGGAATGGATTCAGAGTGCAGATTGAAAAATATTTTCTTTTCTTTCCTTCCTTCCTTCCCTCCTTCCCTCCCTCCCTCCCTCCCTCCTTCCTTCCTTCCTTTCTTTCCTTCTTTCTTCCTTTCTTTCTTTCCTTCTTCCTTCCTTCCTTTCTTTTTCTTTTTTTCTCTTTCTTTCTTTTTCCTTTTCTTTTTTGACTTAATGCAGGAATTTGCTTTGCTTATTTCTCTCTATATATTTGTAATAACAGTTTTTTTCTTGACTTCTAAATGGGTGGAAGAGGGAGAGAGAATTTGGAACTGAAAATAAAATTGATTTTTTTTTAAAAAAGAAAACGTATGGAGATAAATTGTCTTGTATGAGGAACAGCAAGGGAGGTCAATGTCACTGGATCATAGACTGTTTGGAGAGAAATAAAGCAGTAAGCAGATTGGGAAGGTAGGTGGGGCCAGATTGTGAACAATTCTAAAAGCCAAACAAGATTTTATATTTGAATCTGGGGGTAATTAGGAACCTCTATAGTTCATTGAGTAGGGTGGTGACATGATGAGATTTGCATTCGAGGAAGATCACTTTGGCAGCTGAGGGAAAGAAGGACTGGAGCGGGGAGAGATGTGAGGCAAGGAGACAAATTTAGAAGGCTATTATCATCGTCCAGGCATGTATGACTTTTAAAAAGAGACATAATTTCTGGGTAATGTAGTCATTAATAATGCTGGCATTTTAATAAAATATATAAATGCATATATTATATTGTCATTTGGTCATCTCTCTCTTAAACCAAAGACAATTTATGGAAGGCTCATAGTTTACATGCCCTTGGAAGCATAAGTGTTCCCCAGGGTGGGAATCTATTCTGATTGGTTAATGATTAATGAGGGGTGGATTTTACAAAGAGAAGAGGACTGAGAGTGACATCATGTCACCCTTGGACCAAGAGACTATCTCTATACCCAGACCACCCTCATCCTTTAGACAAAAGGATCTATCTTTACCCAAGCTTGAATGAATGGGATTCCTAGAGATTCCTTGAAAGGTTAGGTAGGGTAAGATAGGCTTAGCTCAACCTTCAGAGACTGAGGTCTTGAAATGAGGATAGAGAAAAGGGGGAACTCTGAAGCCCCTCCAAATCACCAGTTATTAATCATTTCTCTCCCAGTGATGAGGGTCTACACTACACCAGAGTGGGTGGCAGTGCCCCAGGAAAGAATGGGGCACTTATGTGAAATGTTGCAAAGGTAGAATTGACCAGATTTGACAACAGATTATATATAAGGGTGGGGAAGGGAGAGGGAGGAGTCAGAGATAATAGCCAGGTTATGAGCCTGGGTGACTAAGAAGACATTGGTACCATCAACAGTAATAGGGGAGTTAGGAAGAGGACAGGTTATAGGAGAAAAGACACTTATTTCAGTTTGGGATATGTGGAGATGTCCATAGGCAACTGGAAATTCAAGACAGGAGGACCAGGGAGAGGTTAAGGATGGACAAATAAATCTGCACAGAGATAATAGTTGAATCCCTAGGAACTGATGAGCTTGCCAAGAGAAATAGTAGAGAGGGAGAAGAGAAGGTGTAGCACAGAGTCTTAGGGGATACCTACAGTTAGCTAGTGAGACCTAGATGAAGACCTAGGAAGAGACGAAGAAGGAGTAGTCATGGGACAGCTAAGTAGATCGCTGGATAGAGCACCAGCCCTGGAGTCAAGGGGACCTGAGTTCAAATTTGGCCTCAGATCCTTATTAGCTTTGTGACCCTGGGCAAGTCACTTAACCCTGTTTGGAGGAGGACAAGGAGGAGGAAGAGGAGGAGGAGGAGGAGGAGGAGAAGAAGAAGTCAGACAGGTAGAAGAATGATGGATGGCAGTATCACAGAAAACTAGAGAGAAGAGAAGTGATCAACAGTGCCAAAGGCTGCAGAGGCGTAAAAGGATGAACATTGAGAAAAGGCCATTAGAGTTGGCAATTAAAAGAAAGGGAGGAGACGTATAGGACAATTATTATCTATTAGGGAGAATTGGATCAAGTAAGAGTTTTTTCAGGCTGGGGAGCTCTCCCTCCTCCTAACCCTCTCAAAACTTTCTCTTATATTTCACATAGGATTACAAAGAAAATATTAAAATAAAGATATAATTTTTTTCCATCCTAGTCCATGAACCCCAACTCAGTAGCCTTGGACCTAGAGTAAAACCTTTTCCTATATGGAGGATTTCTGAGAGGCCATGAAAAAGCATGAAGGGGTTGTAATCTGCCCCATTAGAATCAGGGCTCACAAAGATGAGATCATGACTCCATTGATGTACAGAGATATTTAAGGTACTTTCCTAACCTAAGGCTGATGTCACAGACAACGTCTGGGTTTCCCTCAGTGACCCTTCCACGGACAGATGTCTCCTAGGTTTGATTCGGTGCGCTATCCTTGATGATGGTAGCTTTTTGTATTTTCCCAGGAGGGAGAAAGCAGAGGCGGCCTGTACCCGAGGGAACTCTTTTTTGTGTTGCAGCATCACGGCACGATGCTTTGAACACAGGCAGCCACTTAATAAGTGCTTATTGAGCTGAAATTAAGATGAGCGCCGTCCTACATCTGAATTTCTCTTAATTTAGATCTAAGGTAGTGTTAGTTTGCATAATTGCATTAGTGTGCTCTAAGCTTATATATTTTTTCTAAAGTTTATTGATATCTTTTGTTTTTATATTAACTTTATTTCCAAGTATCTCCCTTCCCTTCCCCTCCCCAGCAAATCATCCCTCGAAAAAAGATCGAAATGGAGAATGAAAAGAAGCAGTTCAGCCCAAATAACCAACACATCAGCCAAGTTTGACAATCATTCCAGTGTTCCACACCCAAACAGGCCTCTCACCTATGCAGAGAAAGTGATTTTTTACGATCTCTTTCTAGGGTCCGGGTTTGGTCAAAATCACAGTGTTCAGTCTTTCCTTTTTTATTCTTCGTCCATTTTTGTTATAAGAGCCATCACGTATATTGTGTCTAGTTCTGCTTACTTTATTCACATGCTTCTTTTTTCTTATCAGTCTTCTTACAGCACAGTAATATTCCATTGCATTCGTATACTATAATTGGTTTAGCCACTCCCCCAATAGATGGACATCTATTTTGTTTCTACTTCTGTGATAGCATAAAAAGTTTTTAAGTTCATATTTTAAAACGGAGGTTCTTAACCTTTTTTGTAAGATGGACCCCTCTGGCAATCTGGTAAAGTCTGTGGACTCTTCTCGGAACATTGTTTTTAGACGCACAAAACAAAGTACATAGGATTACAGAGGAAACCAATTCTATTGAAATGCCCTTATTAAGATATTTTTGAAAAGAAGTTCAAGAACCCCCAGGTTAAGAACTCTTGTTTTAAAGGGGACAGAGTGAGGAAGATGGGAAAGTTTTCTTGAATCTTTGTGCGTTGAGAAGAGTCATGAGGCCTTTCATTGAGGATCTAACAATGGCTCCCTAGGTGGAACAAGCAGAGGCGTTGGACTTAGAAAACCTAGATTCAAATTCAGGTTCGTCTTTTTTTTTAAAGAAATTTACCGATGTCTCTTGTTTTTGTGTCACCTAAATTCCATCCCTCCCCCCACTCACCTTTCTGCTATTCCCTCCCAGAGAGCCAGCCTTTATAGCAAAGAATTCAGATTATTCTTCTTAATAGCTGTGTGACCCCGGGTAACTCACTTCACTATTCTGGGCTGGTATTTTCCCCTCGGTGAAATGGAGAGGCTTGGACTAGCTGATGTCTAGAGTGCCCTTCAACTCTACATCCTATGATGCTAATTCTCTTCTCTGAACCTGTTTCCCCGTCTAATAAAATAAGATTAATATTTGTACTGCCTTTCTCAGAGAGCTGTTGTGAGGAAATCATTTGTAAACCTTAAGGGCCATATGCAAATATGATATTATTATTATTAGGTAGGCATGCTAGACAACAAAAGAACCTTGTGCCTTCACGTCGTATATGTGCTGCTAGCGTTCTGCCTTTCATTCCTTCCCTCCCCTTTGCACCATGGTAATCTTCCTTAATATATATGCCTCTGGTACAGAATTCAGGATCCATCCCCTGTTTTATAATCAATTTGCTTTTCTTGGCACGGTCACTTTAAATTTGGGTTTTTCATAGCTCATTCATTATAGAGGAATGAACAGCTGGGTGGAAAGCACAGGGCGATTTTTAGGTCTATGGATGAGTGGAGTTAAATGGTTACCGCCTCATTCCTTGGTGTTTCCTGGCAGGTGGTTACTGGGGTAACAAGCCACGCTGCCAGCAGATTGGAGGCATACACATGATTGGGTCTTAGGTCCGGGAATGGTCAGCGTCATGCTGTGGGATTTGAAGAGCCAAGAGGAGAGAGAGAGAGAGAGAGAGAGAGAGAGAGAGAGAGAGAGAGAGAGTGTGAGTGTGTGTGTGTGTGTGTGTGTGTGTGTGTGTGTGTACAGAAGATACTGGGGTGCTGGGGGCCAGCTAACAGCTTCTCGGCTCATGTGTGGTAGCTGTCAGAGAGAAGGGAAACCGGAGCACCGTGCTGGACAGAATGTCTGGTGCAGCCACAAGGTCAGCTGTCAACCGTGATTGGAGTCATCCTAGTCGGGAAATCTCAAGGTGTGTGTGTCTGTGTCTCCTGTTTAATGCTCTGTAGCTCAGGGATAGGACTCAAAGGGTGGTCTGAGGAAGCACTGTTGTTAATTTGAGTTCCTTTTTTTTTTGGGTTCTGGCTCTGGTTTCTTCCAGGGGATAAGAATTTTGTGGACTGCTGTCCACTCACCGTACTCCAAGAGCCATCGCTACCCAGTGTTTGTGGATGTGGGTAGGACACTTATCAGAGACAATAGGGAGGTGGCATTGAGGAAAGACCACTACAGTGGAAAGAACACTAACTCTGAGGTCAGAGGTCTAGGTTCAAATCCCCCTTCTCTTACTACCTGTGTGACCTTGGGCAAGTCACTGAACCTCCTTTGGTCTTGGGTTTCCTCAGCTGGTCTGGGCAAAATGTCCTCTCAGGTCCCTTCAACTTTAGATACATGATCTTAAGAGAGGCCAAAGACTAAGGATCTAAGCTCTTGCCTTACTAGTTACTGAATTATGACCTTGGCCACTTAGTCTTTCTGGAACTCAGTTGACCTCTTGCACAAAATAGATAATGTGCTGGCCCTGCTACTCTCCCTGGGTTGGTGGGAATGCCACTTGGGATGGCACTTGAAAGGGTATAGGAACAATTGAAAGTGTCTCCAAATTCCTAAAGGTGATTTCATTCATTTTCTGAGGGGAAAGGGGAAAATTAAGTCATGAAAACTAGGGTCTGACTTATACTCACTCCCTAAAGGAGAGTCTGGGCCATTTCTTTTTTTTTAATATACTGGTTCTTTAGAATTGAAAGAAGCCTTGTTCTAAGTGTATGACGGGCTGAAGGGAAGGCTTAGAGGGAAATTCTCCAGCAGAGTGGGTGTCGGGGAGCACTTACCCAACACCATGAGTAACGTCTGTGTGTGTGCCTGTGTGCACCACAAAGGAGAGGGCTAATGACTAAAGCATTGTTTAGGTTACGTTTGGCGTTTGGTATTTCTATGCCTAGATCTCTGACTCGCCACATTACAAAGGAGAGATGTGGGTTCAATTCAAGGAACACTTACTAAGCATGCCAAGACCCTGCCTGTGCCACGGGCACACACAGAAAGTTCTATAGGAGTTTAAAGAGGAAAGAGTTGACTTGTAGCTGAATGGGAAACAAGGGAGGAGAAAGGGAAGAAAGAAGGCCTCATTAAGGAAGTAATTGCCAAACCGCCTCACAGGCAGTGTGACATAGTGTGTAGGGGACCAACTCCATCATCAGGAAGGCCTGGGTTCAAATTCTGTCTTTGATACTGGTGTGTGACATGGGGTAGGACTCTAACCCCTCAGTGCCCCAGGCACCCCTTTAAGGTTCTAGGTTCCAGACTGGCTACTGCTCTGCATTGGTGGAAGGAGGTCCCTACAATGATAACATCCCAGGTCTGAACCAAAATCACAAACTTAACCTGGGCCTTGAAGGATGGGGAGAATTTCAACAGGCAGAAATGGGAGAACAAGACTCAGTTCTAATAAACTAAACAGTCTACGCCCTCAAGGCGTAACATGAACTCAGATAAATACAAAAAGATTTTTTAATCCAGATGTGGAATTTCAGTGGTATGTGGCAGTGGTCTCCAAAGCAGAGGGGCAGGGTCCTGTGGGGGAGTATGGAATGATCCTAAGTGGGTTGTGGCTCAAGCCCCAAGGAGTGTGTGATCCACCAGACTTTGGGACAATGGGTGGCATCCCATCCTATGCTCCATAGCTAATTGTGGACTTGTCTCTAACCCAGCTTTTCTGTCCCCTTCGTTATTCCTACGCTATGCCCCTTTCCAATGCTGACCCCGGTGTGGGCTCCTCAGGGCAGTTATACCCTAAACAAACCCAGCCACCCCCAAAAGCTATAAATGCAAAATTCTTACCCTACCCTGTAATCCTGCCTCCTGATTCCTGAGCACCTTGTGAGGGCTGCAGCCATGACTTAGCTCTGCCCACTGACGCTCTACCCCCTGGGTCAGGAGGTGATGCGTAGAAGTCCTCACCTTACCCCCTACACATACACACACACTTTTCATTTATTTCATGGGAGAGAATAAAAAACAAAGGATGCGCAACCGTGGATGGGTTTTGATGACAGTACTTTTCCTTTTAGGAGGCATCTGGTGGCACAGTCTATAGAGGACTAGGCCCGAAGTTAGGAAGTGGTTGTTGTGTGGTCTCTTTTTTCCAGTTGTGTCTGACTCTTCATGCCCCCATTTGGGGTTTTCTTGGTAAAGATATAGGAGTGCTTTGCCATTTCCTTCTCCAGCTTATTTTAAAGACGAGGAAACTGAGGCAAGCAGGGTTAAGTGACATGCTGAGGGTCACACAGCTGGTAAGTGTCTGAGGCCAGATTTTAACTGACTCCAGGCCCAGCACTCTAGCCACCGCACCACAGAGTCAGGAAGACCTGAGTTTAAATCCAGCCTCAGACATTTACCAGCTGTGTGATCCTGGGCCAATCACTTAACCTCTGCCTGTTTCCCCAACTGCAAAAGAAGAAGAAGAATGGCCCCTCCCTTCCAGGGCTGTTGTCAGGATCAAATGAAATCATATTTGTTAAAGCAACTGGCACAGTGTCTAGCACATAGTAGGCACTTACAAAGTGTGTGTTCCCTTATTTCCTCCTCCAGACCCGCCCTACGTCTATCCACCATCCTTCCAGACTCCGTTTCCTTGGCTCATCACACAACTGAAACGATTCTCTTCAAAGAGCTTCTGATCACTTAATTGCCAGATTTGGCCTTTTCTCAATCCCCATCTTTCTTGGCCTTTCTGCCTCATTTGACACTATCGACCATTCTGACCTCCTAGATACTTACTGTCTGCTCTCTGGGTTTTTGTGACGCTGCTTTCTCTCCTTTCTCCTCCTACTTCTTTGATCTCTCCTTAGTCCCCCTTGCTGGGTCACTAACCACACCCCGTCTCCTTATGGCTGGTATTCCATGAGGCTCTGTCCTGGGCACTCTTCTCTTCTCACTGCTTCTCACTTGGTGAACCCATCAGCCCCCGTGGGTTTAAGTATCGTCTCTCTAAGGAGGACACATAGGCCTATATATCCAGCCTGACCCTCTTCCCCAAACTCCTTTCTCATAACACCAACTGCCCATTGTGGGTCCTTCCATAGACGTCTCAAACTCAGTATGCCCCAGACTGAACTAATTCTACCTTTTGCCCCCAAACCCACCCATCTTCTAACTTTCTTCATTTCTGCCAAGAAATAAGGTTTAAAATTTAGTGCTATCCATGACGCCTTACTTTCCCTCCCCTTAATTATCTACAAGTTTGCCAAATTTTGCCATTTCTCCCTCCACCACATATCTCACGTCTACCCCCCATATCAATTTATGTAGCTACCACCCCATCAGCTTCCACCTGGACTATTTCAGTAGCCTCCTAATTTATCTCCTTGTCTCATCTCACCCCTCTCCAATCTGGCCTGCACGTAGTTCCCTAAGTGATTTTCCCAAAGCAGAGATCTAACCATGCCGCTCACTTTCTCAGTAAACCTTGGTGGCTCCCTATTGACTCTAGGATAGAATATAATTTCATATTTATCTCATCCTTTTTGAATAGCTACTTTTGTGTAAACTTTACATAATTGTTAGCATATGTTTATATATTTATATACTATATAACCATTTATATGTGTTATAGAATAAAATATGATTTACGTACAAGTTTCATATGTAGCATTATATATTGTGATATATATTACATAATACATGAATATTAAATATGCAATTTCTGTTAGTACACAGTATTATATAATTTCTACATTGTTAGTCCATATAGTACATTATATATACACGTATATATGCATGTATTTCTATATTGTTAGTACATGTAGTACATTATATAATTTGTAAATAAGTGTGTATGCATATATGGGGAATAAGTGGTCAAAAACCTTTTCCTGATAGGTTGTGTATCCAAGAAATCGGGAAACTACTGGTACAGGGAAATCTAAGTGCAGAAGCTCTTGTTACCAAAGCAGATTAACTCTTTCTCTGCAACCACATACATAGTTATAGAGAATTGCTTGGAGCACTTAGAGAGCTGCTGGGGAGACATTAACTGACTTGCCCAGGGTCACATAGACAATATGTCAGAGGCTAGATATAGGCCCAGGTCATCTCTTTCCACTGTTCTAATGATGCCTCTAAAGCAGAAGGGTCAAACTCATAGCCTGCTGGCAGCAAAACTTCTTGAATTAGATTAAAATGTAATTGGGAAATGCTTAATAAAATAAATAAAAATACAATATAGATAGTGTTAATTGGTGGTTTTTTAAAATCAAAATGCAGCCTGCAGGGATCCCCTGCTATTTGAGTTTGATAGCACTGCTCTAAATATAAAACTGATGCAAAGTAAAAAATAATTATGGGGAGTGGGGAGAGGAGTACTAAGTAGGGGGAAGATCAGTCAGCCACTGAGGTCTGCCTCAGCCCTGGGCCATATATCCTCTGGGCCACTCATCCCGGAAGACCTGCTTTAAGTTTCTGGTTGTTTTACATTTATTTGTTTAATCTCTCCTATTAATGTTTAAGTTCCTCCTAGACAAGGGCTATGTCTTCTGCTCCTCTTTTATTCTCACTATCTCCCCTGGTATCAAGCATATATACCAGGCATTCAGAAAGCAGGCATTACATGAATGAGTTACCTGCACAAGGAATCTGGCAGACATAGGGAACCAAAGAATGTGAAAAAGAAAATGTACTTGAAGTCCAGCACAATGTGAATATACAGGCCACTTCGTAAATGGAACCAAGTCTGGCCTGACCAGCTACTTGATAAGGCAAACTACTTGGGGAATAGTCAGGCAAGAGTTGTTAACTTTTCTTGTGTCATGGACCCCTTTGTCAGTTTGATGAAGCCTATGGGTCCTTCTCAGAAGAACAAATGAACGAATGAATAAAGCATTTATGAAGCACCTACTATGTGGCGCAAAGTACTGTGCCAAGTCCTAGAAATCTAAACTAAAAAAGTAAGACAGCCCTACTCTCAAGGAGCTTACGTTCTAATGGAGGAGACAACACATGTGGAATCTTAAATTCCATAAATATAATGATTTTAAGTGTGTAAAATTAAACATGTAGGACTATAAAGGAAACCAATTTATTGAAATATAATTTTTTAACAAATCCATGGACCCCTCGTTAAGAACTTCTGGTCTAATGGGAAGATTACTGAGGGCAAAAGCCTGGGTTGGAGTTAGAAGACCCGAGTTCATTCAGTCCCAGCTCTTCACTTACTACCTCTGTGACTAAGGGCAAATTACTTCCCCTCTCGAGCCTCAGTAGACTCATCTGTAAAATTGGGAGAGTCAAATTTAACATACCAACCCCACAGGGCTGTTGTCAGATATATTTGAATTATTTAGCAAACCATAGAATATTAACATAAGTATGAAGTTGTTATTACTAGCTACCTATGTGATCATGGGTAAATCAAGTCCCAAGGACATCTTCAGTTAAGGAACAAGTAGGCTTTCACCAGCTGTATTGAACAACGGAAGACATCTTAACCATTTTCTAGTTGACTCAAAGACATAGACTTTAAGGTCTCCTTATGCTAACTGTTTATGGAAAAGCATGGGATTCAGTAGTTTTCTCAAGGGTAAAAATACGCATGTTGCAGGGGAGAAGGGGAAGGGTTGCAGACTAGATGGACCTTACGGCACGTTCTACCTCTGAATCTATGAAATAGATCATTGTTACTATTTCACTAGCGGTCCCCACATAGGTTGATCGTGATAGAATCGCTAATCGTTGACCACCACTTAAGGCATAATTCTCTTTGAGTTAATGAAGGAATATTTTTTTCCTAAAGACATTTGGTTCCCTCGATCAGTTCTAAAATTGTGTGTGTGTGTGTGTGTGTGTGTGTGTGTGTGTGCGCGTGTCCCACACAAGTTCCAAGGTCGTAGAAAGAAGGAAGGAAGGAACCATTTGGAATATTAGTTTGCAGCATTATCTATGGGCTGACAGAACTAGAAACATTTCTGGAAGTCACTAAGGATACAGCTACAAAGAGGGTATGGAAGTTTGGAGTTTCTCCATTACCTAGGGTCCCTTTGGGAGGGTGTGGTGAAGGAAGAAAGAAATGAGAAATTCAGCATTTATTAGGTGTGCTATGGATGAGGCACTGTGCTAAATCTCTTTGGACCCTTATAACAACCTTGGAAGGCAGGTGCTATCATCACCTCTATTTTACAGGTGAGAAAACTGAGGCTCGGGAGGTTAATTGACCTGCCCAGGGTTGGATAACTAGTAAGTGAATTAGGCAAGATTCGATCTCGGGCCATCCTGAATTTAAGTCCAACACTATCCTTGAAGTATTGAAATAATAAATGACTATCCTGGACAACAGAGGGGAGAAGAAACGGAGGGAAGGGGCGGAGTTAAGTGGGAGGCTATTCTGGGCTTATGCAGAGTAACATAATTCTAGGTTTCAGAGCAACCCACCACTGTCATTTCTTCCTACCACCTGAAGAGTATGAGCTACCCTACAGACCGCTTGGCTGGGTGGGTAAGGAGCCCAGTTTGGGGTTACTTCCTTCCCTGGAAACTGACAAGTCAAACCCAGCACAATGCTTCCAGAAGGCAGCTGCTTTCGGTTCCTTGCCAACGTGAACTGAGGCTTACATCAAGGGGTGGAAATGAGGTTCTTCAATCTAGAGAAAGCAGTTTCCAGGAAGCTGAATGCGTCCTCTTTTGGGAAAAGCAGCCCCCAAGGGGAATGCTGACAGACTAGAGCATGTACAGAGAAAGATGACTGGGATAATTTAAGGTTTGAAAACCACATCCTTTGAGGAGTGGCTCTCGCTAGGGAACCTAGAAGCCCAGAGAGGGGCCGTGACTTACCTAATGTCACACAGCTAGTGTCAGAGCTAGGATTTGAACCCAGCTCTCTTCATTTAGTCTGCACTAAGATTAAAAGTAATAACTTAGAGGTCATCAAATCCCTCATTTTACAGGTGAAGAAACTGAGCAAAATGATTTGTCCAATGTTGAAGAAACTGGGTTGTTTAGACTGGGAAAGGAAGGATGGGGGGTGGGGGTGGGTTAAGAAAGCTATCTCCAAATATTTAAAAGGCTATCAAATGTTTTCTTCTGTTTGACTCCAGAAGGTAGGTCTAAGACCAGCGGCTTGGTAGTTCCTGGGATTTTAACTTCATAAATATGGAAGAACTTTCTAATAATTGAGTTGTCCAGTGATGCAATGGGCTGCCACGTTGTGAGATCTCTCACACTTGACTTTTCAAGCCATGGTTGGATAACTAAATTTCCTCATTTCTTCCATAACAGCTGAATTGAAACTGAAAAACTTCAAACAGAGCCTGGAATGTTAGAGGAGGGATTCCAATTCTGATAGACTAGAAGAGATCTACAAGGTCTACCCAGCTCATCACGATTCCATGATTTTCTCCCCAGATAGGGACCAAAAATCCAAACAAACCCTAGATTCAGATAATCGTAGAATGTTATAAATGGAAAGAACTATACTGACCATCCAGTGCAACACTTTTGTTTCACATTTGAGGAATTGAAGTTCAGAGACAGGAAGGGATCTGGCCAAAATCACACAGCTATTTAATGGCAAAAACCAAGGCTGACATTCAAATCTGACTCCTGATCTGGTGCTTTTCCAGCCCCAGCACAGGGGAAGGAGCTTGTTGAAAGGCTAGTTGCCTTCTCAGAGAAGGCCATAGAGGACATGAAAGAGGAGTACTAAGGGGAGGGTGGATCTTTGACCGGCAGGTGGGGGGAAGAGGTATCTTTGTTGGATGTTCGTATTTTTGTCTTTTGTTGTTGTTTCCCTCCTTCCCTCCCAACCCTGCACTAAAGAAGGCCAACTGTCCAATACAGAGTTCCATGTATCAGTTCTCTCTGGAGGTGGATAGCATCTTCCTCCATGGGTCCTTTGTAGTTGATTGGAATATTCACAAAACTCAGAATAGCTTATTCATTCACATTCACGCTTCAAACAATGTTGCTGTTATCATGCAAAACATTCTCTTGGTTCTGCTCATTTCACTCCATTATTTCATGCAAGTCTTTCCACGTTTTCCTAAAATCTACTTGCCCGTTGTTTCTTACAGAACAGTAGTGTGAGAAAATAACTTACTCAGGCTCAGGAGGAATGAAGACTAAAAAAAATGTATTTAGGTGACTGCAGTGGCAGGTGTCTTATAAAATAGTCACACCTCTAAAGAAACAAAAGCAAGCCTAAATACCTATGCCCGACCACAAAGTCCCTCCCCTGTCTCCCCATTGGTTGGTTAATAGGGTACATAACTTTCTTTTTTTTTAAATTTTTTTAAAAAATTTTTGGAGGGGGGAAGGCAGGGCAATTGGGGTTAAGTGACTTGCCCAAGGTCACACAGCTAGTAAGTATGTAAGTCTGAGGCCGAATTTGAACTCAGGTCCTCCTGACTCCAGGGCCGGTGCTCTATTCACTGCGCCACCTAGCTGCCCCCCGGGTATATAACTTTCTGATATGCCTATTACATCGTTCGCCTTGATACGTCCCCCCTCCTGCTACATGCGTTGTATGACCATTAAAATGAATCTTTAGTCCTCCCAGAGCTGATGAATGAGCATTCCAAGCAAGGCTTTACTTTTACTCCACTTCGCTGACTTCTAACCAGTTGGATCCTTGCTTTGCCCATTATCTCCTGTGTCAGACATAACGGGTTCGTTATGTCTCCCATTCTGCTGATTATTATTCTGAATCTATGGAAACACATTTCTCCCTTCTGTCTCTCCGTTTCCCTCTTCTTCTGCTGGAAGATGCTCTAGTACTAGTCTGCGTTGATAGCGTCTCGTTTAAATGTTTCTCCCTAATAGTCGTAGGCAGAGAAATTCTCTTAGGTATGCTGATTGGTCTGATGAGTAAAACTGTTTAATCAACATCTCCCACCGCTTTCTTCTGCAATCTATTTGTTTTCCTGCGCTTGCTGCAAGTCAGAAGACTTTCTGGCATGTAGGGATTTCATAAGATGTATTACGTAATTTCTGTAGAGACGCGAGTTTTAATCATTCTTCACAGTAGTATTCCATCACAATCATATACCACAACTTATTCAGCCATTCCCCAGTTGATAGACATCTCAATTTCCGGTTCCTTGACACCACAAAGAGAGCTCCTATAAATATATTAGAACATATAGTTTCTCTTCCTTTTCCCTGATCCCCTTGGGAAACAGGCCTAACAGTAATATTGCTGGGTCAAAGGGTATACACGGTTTTATAGCTTTGGGGGCATAATCTCAGATTGCTCTCCAAAAGTTCCACCAACAGACTTTTAGTGTCCCAGTTTTTCTGCCTCCCCTCCAACATTTGTCATTTCCCCTTCCATCATTTTAGCCAATCTGATACATGTGAGATGGTCCCTCAAAGTAGTTTTAATTTGCATTTCTGCCTTTTGCAATAATTTAGAGAATTTTTTCCTATGACTGTAGATAGCTTTCATCTTTTTCCTTCCCAAACTGCTTGCTCATTGCCTTTGACCAGGTATCAATTGGACATTCATCTTTTAATTATTCAAACTTGGGCTTGAACTCTACACCAACGCATCTCACTGATGTCAGGGATGCAGATCCAAACCATCAAACCATCCATGCCTGTCCATCCAGTGCTCTCCATGTCCATATTATGGGCAAAGGTTCAGCACAGGGGTCCACCCAACTTGGTGGAGGTCTTCTTCAATTTTTCCCAACATTGGGAAATTACCAGGGGAGCACCTGGTAATTTCACTCCACTGCTAACCTTTCTCTGCCCACACCCATCTCCTCTTCCTCTCACATTTCCTTGATGCCTGAGATTACTCCTATTCTGTTTCAAAGTCCCTCACTGGTTAAATGTTGCAGCCTGTTCATACCCACAATGCACCTCACTAGGTCTTTCTTCTCCAGGACAATGCAGGTAGAATTTTGACATCAAAAAGACAGGCTTTGTTTCATTGGGGTCATTAAAGAAGCTTTGCGATTTTTAAAAACAACCCAGCCTATTCTCCATCTCATTCACTACTGGGCCCAATTCGTCGCCCATCTGCACTGTCTATCTCAGATAGACATACTGATAGACAAACTCTACATTGTTCAACCAAATGCATGTTATGATTTGAGCAGTTTGATGCATCTGTTCTTTACTGTGTGGATGTTCAGGCCAAACTTTGGAGGGGTTATAGACCCCTTCCAGGATACTCTAAAATATTTCTGTGCTTTCTTTTTTCCCTCCTAAATTTATTATTTATTTTTAACATTCTTTTTTTTTTTAATTTTGAGTCCAAATTCTTTCCCTCTCTGCAGCTCCTCTCCCACCTATTGAGAAGATAAGAAATATATCAATTGTACATATGAAATCATGCAAAACATATTTTCACATTAGCGGTGTTAAAAAAAGAAAAATTAAGACCAATTTGCATTCAGAGTTCATCAGTCTGGAGGTGGATAGCATTTTTCATTGTGAGTCCTTGGTAATTGTCTTGGATCATTGTATCAATCAGAATAGCTAAGTCTTTCATGATGTTCTCTTCCTTGATGTAGCCAGCCCAATATCATCTGTAAACAGGAGTAACTGGGGGATAGAAATCTATTTGCAGGGAATCTCCTTTATCACACTTTTAGCAAGCACACATTTCCTTGTTTTATGGCCCTCCTGGTGTTTGTAATTGGTGCTGGTGGAATCATTGAACACGGTTATTTTTGTTGTATTTTAAACTGTCAACTCCTTGAGAGCAGGGACTGTCTTTTGTTTTTCTTTGTATCACCAGCATAGTGTCTGACATATAGTAGATGCTTAATAAATGCTGTATCACTAACTGAATATTGAACGATTCTTATGTGTGAGTGGCAGACATCTTTTTGGGGAAACAGTCTTTAGGATGACATTTGGCTTAGTAAATCAATTTTTTCTTTTTTTAAATTTATTTTTATTTTTAGTTTACGACACTCAGTTCCACAAGTTTTTGAGTTCCAAATTTTCTCTCCCCCCCTCTCCTCCCCCCTTCCCCCAAGACGGCATGTAATCCGATATAGGTTCTACATATGCCTTCGCTTGGTTTTTTTTTTTCATCATCAGCAACCAAAAGCACATGGGACCTTGTATTCTCTACCTCTTTCATTCACCTGAAAAATGATAAAGATATGTTCCATTGTTGAACATTACTTGTGAAAGCCTATTTGTTCCCTACTAATACCCTCAGTGAGAATGCCCTAGATTCATGTAGAAATAACTCACAGAAAGATTTTGTATAAGTGGAAGACTAGGCAAAGTGCTTGGTACTTATTGACTTTTTTGTTATTTTAAGAATTAATAATTAGATATTAGATTGCTTTTCTTCTTCCAGACACAATGCTTTGCTACCAAAAAAGCATTACTAGAAGTCTTTTGTTGTATATGGGGATGGCTTTAGGATCAATGACCTCCTCGGAATATAAGCTTGGTAGGGGAATCTTTGGGTCCAAGAGTAGGAATATTTTAGTCACTAAAATTTCACCTCTGTATCCTCGGCACTTTACACAAGACAGTATGGTCTAAGCCTCAGTTTCATCGGCTGTAAAATGTGAGTTATAATATTTTTGATCAGTTGTCATGAGGAGAGTGCTCTGGAAGCCTTAAAGAGCCTTTAAAATTTGAGCCATTGCTTTTATTGCTAGTTGTAGGCTAAGAGCAACATCTCCACATATGGTGGTTAGTTCCACACTTCCAGTTCTATGAATAGAGGAACCAAGAAAATGGCTTGCCTAACATGACACAGGAAAAGACAGTAAACTCCCTAGCACACCCAGAATGTCCATTTGTATAAAGCTGTAGCCACAGAACCGGCTGTCTGGAAGGGATATAGCAAAGACTGAAAAGAAAAGGGAAAAGACATAGCTAGTCAATTTCTCAAAGGCCATTATGGCTTGGTACTATTGAATAGAATTTAATCTGAAAACATTTGGGTCATTGGGCCTCTTGAAACTCCATTTTGTGCCTTGCCGATTTATCTACCACATGATGCTGTGTTATAATTATATGTTTAAGTTTTATCCTCCTACTAGGCTACATGCTTTATAGGGGCAAGAATCGTGTCTTATTTCAACTTTGTACCTTCTTTAGTACCTGGCAAAATGCTTTGCACACACGTTTGTTGAATGAATAAACATTGAGACACAGACCCACACCATCCAAGCCGAGAATGAAACTCTCTTTCCTCCTGATTCACTTGAGAAGATTCATGAGGATTGCTTTTAGGGCCATTATGACCTTCTCTAGATTCATTTGAGGAGCTCCTCAGGAGCTTCTGCATTCTGAAATAAAGCTTGGGATTCCAGGAAAACACCCTCACCAACTGAAAGAGGAACATTGAATTATCATCATGATAAGCTAAGACTTGACGTACTTGTGTTATTAATTTGATCTGACTGAAAACTTTTGCATGTTGGAAGTTTGAATGAAATCTCCACCTCCAAGGGAAAATCAATCCATTACGTCCTTTGAGAAATTGTCTTTTCTCTTTTCAGTCTTTGCTATACCCCTTCCAGAGAGCCCAGTTCTGTGGCTATACCTTTATACAAATGGACATTTTGGGTGTGCTAGGGAGTTTACCATCTTTTCCTGTGTCATGTTAGCCAAGCCATTTTCTTGGTTCCTCTATCCGTAGAACTGGAAGTGTGGAACTAACCACCATATGTGGAGATGTGGCTCTTAGCCTACAACTAGCAACAAAAGCAATGGCTCAAATTTTAAAGGCTCTTTAAGGCTTCCAGAGCACTCTCCTCATGACAACCTTCTGAGGTAGGGATCGAAAATATCATAGTTCACATTTTATAGCTGATGAAACTGAGGCTTAGAGCGGTAACATGACTTGTTCCAAGTCACAAAGCTAATGCTCAAGCTAGGATTCCAACCCAAGTCTACTGACTTCGAGTCTAATAGAATCACATAATCATTGAGTTGGAAGAGATCTCCAAGGCCATCCATGTTAGAGTGTTGGGTTCAGTTCTGGGTACCACATTCAAAAGGGATATTGACAAGTTGGCCATGTCTAGAGGATGGTGAGGGGTTGGGAGATAATGAATCCATTGAAAAAAATGGGCATGTTTAACCCAAAGATGAAAAGACTCTGTGGGGGGAGGCATTGGGAAAAGGAATATGAAAGCTGTCTTCAGCTATATGAGGGCAGTCATGTGGGAGAGACATTGGATTTAGACTACTTGGTCCAAGAGGGTAAAAGTAGGGGAGATGGGTAAAAGAGGTACATTTAGTCTTATCTATGGAAATCTAAGGATCAGAGCTGAGTGGATGAGTAGATAAGTTAAGTTTTAGTTTCTTTTTTTTTTTAGCATTGGGGCTAGTGGTATACTGACAATTCATATTCTTTCCCTTGAGTCTCCTTCTGACAAATAAAAATAATAATTCACATTTACATAGCGCTTTAAGGTTTGCAAAGGGATTACATACATTCTCTCCTTTGCTCCTCACAAGAGCCCTGGGAGGTAGGTATCATCACTACTGTTGCTGTTTAGTCATTTCAGTCACGTCCAACTCTTTGTGACCCCATTTGGGGTTTTCTTGGCAAAGATACTGGAGCAGTTTGACATTTTCTTTTCCAGCTCATTTTATAGATTTACTGTTAATTAGAAGCCTACTAAGCAGAACATTGAATTAATTGGAATTTTTCTTCTACCCTTTTTAGAAGAGACCAGCTCCCCCATAGAGCAGGTAGGTGGCACAGTGAATAGAGGTCTGCAATTCAGGTCAGGACGACTTGGGTTCAAACACTTACTAGCTGTGTGACCCTGGGCAAATTACCTAATCTCTGTTTGCCTCAGTTTCATCAATTGTAAAACTAGGATAATAAGAGCACCTACCTCCCAGGGTTGTTGTGAGGTTCGAATGTGATATTACTTGTAAAGTGCTTAATACAGTGCCTGGCACATAGTAGGTGCTTAATAAATGTTTACTGACTGACTGAGATCCCAGAGAAATTCTTAAGTCTCTAAGATTTTGTGGGCATGGCCACTTGAGAAGTGTTTCTTCCTTCTCCAGCTCACACCTTGTTGGGAAACAACATGACCCACACACAAGCTTAACAGAAGCTCTACAGAATTGTCATTTGTCAATTGACAGCTTTAGACCAGCTTCCTCCAGCCAATCTAACACTTCCATCAGTCTCCTCATGTTCCTCCAGCATCTTACCAAAGACAATGACGTCGTCGAGGTACGCTAAAGGTTCCAGATAGTTCATATCCCCAACCACTTTCTCCATCAGCCTTTGGAAGATAGGTCATGCCTCAGAGACAGGTTGGGGCCTTTGCTCGAGCTGGTAAAACTGCAGTTAGATAGATGAAAGCAGTCTTCCTTGTTTCCCCAGACACTAAATCTGGTAGTAACCTGCTACACAAGTCCAAGGCTGACAATCCAGGTCATTGCGTCCATGTTACAAAATGTACTGGTCCTTTTGTTCAGAGTTTGGAAATCAACACACATTTTCTTAGGCACCACCACTCTAGGTGGTGCAGAAGGGCTTCTGGATTCTGTGATGATGGCATTCCTTTGAGATGGTTTCTGAGATCTCCCATCATAGACCGAGGAGTCTCTGTAGCTCTTTCTCTGAATGGTCTAGAATCAGTGAGCTCAAACATTCCATATTTCACTCATGCAATCAGAATACATCTGTCCTCTTGCTGAATTCCAGCCCCAACCTATCTTTCCACTCTTGTGGTACTGGGGAGTCCCCAAAGTCAAATACCTCAGGATCAGGTGCACAGGGTGAGCAGTTGGGGCTACAGTGATGTTCACTGGAATCTGTTGTCTCTATCCTATTGTAAGACTCTGCAAAGTCTGCACGGATGATCAAAGTGTACAGGTATTGCAATATCCCACTAAAACTTTGAAGAATAGAATAAGTTCCAATAAATACCAACATTCTGATGAGTGTTGGAGGGTCTGGATGGACCAGCGCCAGAATGTCCACTTTTCTGTTGCCTCCTAGATATATCCCATGTATGGATAGTCTTCATCATTCAAACCACCAAATCCAAGCCCTGTCATATACTTTAAAGACACTTTGCCCTAATACCAGTCATAAAAAGATTAGAAATGATGGTAGCTTGAGAGCCACTCATTCATTATCTCTTTCATCATCCATAGAGATCTATGGCCCATGCTTGTGTGAGCGGCAGGGCAGGGTTGGGGAGAGCAGGAGAGGAGAAAGTCAGGCTCTTCTCTCCTTGGTTTTGGCAGTCTCTCTGATCTCTTGAGTGTCTTTGGGCCCTGCAGCTGCTTCAAGCACTTCTGGCTTCAAGCTTTGAGAGAGGAGATGGATGATGCCGATCCTGCTTCAGGTTGCTGGAGGGAAAATAACACTCTGAAAGAAATTGACATGAAAGGAACTAACATCATGTCCCCATCACGTCCTTATCCCTAGTTTGCTGTACTAGAGACTTCAAGGAATTTTCCCTTCAGTGATACCTGGGACTCTCTCAATTGAACTGAGTTATCTAGTTCCCAACTGGAGAGCTCCTTCACTCTGTACTGTCTAGTATTTTGTTGTTGTTGAGTCATTTTCCAATTGTCTGACTCTTAATGACCCCGTTTGAGATTTTCTTGGCAAAGATACTGGAGTGGTTTGCCATTTCCTTCTGTAGCTTATTTTACAGATAAGGAAACTGAGGCAAACTGGGTTAAATGACTTGCCCAGGGTCACATAGCTAGGAAGTGTCTGAATCTAGCTTTGAACACTAGAAGATGAGTCTTCCTGACTCCAGGCCTGGCACTCTAGCCACTGCACCATCTAGCTGCCTTCACTGTCTGGTATATATTCTACTATATATACTTTCCCTTATTTCTGGTTTGTTGTGGACTTGGATAAATGGGCTTCTTTGCTTTAAAAAAAACCAGATTCTTACATATTATAGAGTCTCAACATTATAAGGGGCATCCTGCTATAAGTAGAAAGAATACTCGAGTTGAAGTAGAAATGCGAGGTATTATTATTATAATGAAGGCTGAAACAAATTGGGGACTGTTAGTTAACTTTCAAGTGATCCAGACAATTAAATTTAATTAAATCGCTGTCCCCGTTGCTCCAAGCATCCAGCAATCAACATGTTTCCTTCTAGTGCTTTCCTTCATTCTAATTCCTTCCCTTGCTCCTGAGAAATGCAGGGTGCTCCCCTGGTAATGGTTCACTGGCTTCTTTCGTTACTTCCCACTTCCCGAAAAAGTGTCCCAGAAATCACTGAAGGGAAAATTCCCTGCAGTCTTTAGTACCCCGAGCTGGGGATAGGGACATGACACTGGTTCCTTTCATGTCGGTTTCTTCCAGAGTATTATTTTCTCTCTAAGAAACCTGAAGTGGGATTGGCATCACCCGTCTCCTCTCTTGGAGCTGGAAGCCAGAAGCATCTGAAGCAACTGCAGAACCCACAGGAAAAATACTTCTGTCACCTACTCCCACTGACCAGGTACCCTCCCTGCCCCCCAAGAAGGACCATGCTCTGCATGTTTGATTTTTGTTCTACGTTACTATCAGATTAATTCCAGCAAAGATTCAAGTGGAAATATAAACATTAACATTATGAAGGCCAGCTAAAGGTCCGCACTGCTATTGACCACTTTATTTTTTCCCCCACAGTCTTTTATGAGAGTCTCCGGAGGAGGAAGTTTAATTGAGCCTTAGTGTCTAGGCCAAAGGACCACCTGATGGATGAGATCACTTTAAAGCACAAGGTAGGATTTAAGTCCCTTCAAATAGGGTGCAAAATATACCATACTCTTACCTTCTTTGGGATGGGGTCTGGAGGGCTGGACCTGGAGTCAGGAAGACCTGAGTTCAAATTTATCCTTGAATACTTCCTAGCTGTGTAACTCTGAATAAGTTAATCAGCCTCTGTTTGTCTCAGTTTCTTTAGCTGTAAAATGGGGATAGTAATAGTCCCTACTTCCCAGAGTTGTTGTGAAGATCAAATGAGATGATATTTATAAGGTACTTGGCATACTTTTTGTTGTTTTTCAGTCATTCTGATTCTTCACGACCCCATTTGGGGTTTTCTTGGCAAAATTACTGGAGTGGTTTGCCATTTCCTTCTCCAGCTCATTTTACAGATGAGGAAACTGAGGCAAACAGGGTGAAGTGACTTGCCCAGGGTCACACAGCTAGGAAGTATCTAAAGCCAGATTTGAATTTAGGAAGAGGAGTCTTCCTGACACCAGGCCTGGCACTCTATTCACTTCCCTACCTAACTGCCCACCTTGTACAGTGCCTGGCACTTAATTAAGTACTTAAAAAATGCTTGGTTCCTTCCCTCTTTGTCAAGGTTGTACTGACAATGTTCCCATACTCCAGAGGGGAAAATCAAGACCTAAAGTTAGCATACGACATCTTCTAGTTAGGATCATAGCTGATTGTCTCTTAGCCACTCTGGGACTTCTTTTCTAAACAGGAAGGGTATCAGCTGACATTTAATACTTTAGAGAATTCTCAAGCCTTCCACTAGATAGACGGAGCATTTATTAAGTGCTTACTATGTGCCAAGCAATATACTACATGCCCGGAATTTAAATACAAGCAACAAAGACCATCCTTACCCTCAAAGAGCTTACGTTCTAATGGGAGAACACATAAAAGGCTGCTAGGAAGTATTTGTGTTGGTGGAGAGCTATGAGGTTATCCGCAAAGGTGCGAAGACTGCTGGGGAGGAGCTAGAAAAGTTTAAAGTCTGGAAAAGAGCCAGGAAGGAGATGAGCACGGCCTGGGAACCTCACAAAATGGTGGTCTGAGCCAAAGACTCACCGGAGGACAGGGCCACAGGGCAAAGCCTGATGAGGAAGAGGTGGAAAAGTCCGCAGAGTCAGGAGTAGAGTCAGGAGCAAAGATGTTTCCAATGCCCTTGGTATCTGTGATGAGAAACTGCATTTCCTGCAAATTAAAGCAACGCTGAGACACCACCTCACACCTATCAGAGTGGTTAACATGACGGACAAGGAAAATGATAAATGCTGGAGGGGTATGTGGAAAAATAGGGATGTTAGTGTGCTGTTGGTGGAGTAGTGAGCTGGTCCAACCATTCTGGAGAATAATTTGATACTGTGCCCAAAGGGCTATAAAACCACGTATACCTTTTGAACCAGCAATACCACGACTAGGTCTATTTCCCAAAGTGACTGAAGAAAAGGGAAAATAATCTATGTGTACAAAAATATTTATGACAGCTCTTTTTTGTGGTGGCAAAGAATTAGAAATTATAGGGATGTCCATCAACTGGGGAATGACCGAACAAGTTATTGCGTATGATTGAGATGGAATACTATTGTGCTATAAGAAATGATAAAGAGGATGGTTTCAGAAAAACTGGAAGAGACTTACATGAATTGATACAAAGTGTGGTGAGCAGAACCAGAAGAACATCGTACACAGTAACAGCAACGTGGTAACAGTAATCAACTGGGAATGATTGAGCTACTCTGATCAACACGACGATCCGCAACAATTCCAAAGGACTCATGATGAGACGCGCTATCCACCTTCAGAAAGAAAAGAATTGATGAACTCTGAGTGTAGATTGAAGCGTATTTTTTGCACTTTATTTTTTATTTTTTTTGCAACATGACTAATATGGAAATCTGTTTTGCATGAGTTCACACCTACAGTTGGTATCCTACTGCTTCTCAATGGGCGAGGGAAGGGCTGAAGTCAGGAAGAGAATTTGGAACTCAAAATATAAAAAAAACAAATATTATGAGAAAAATGACAGCTTCCAGTTTAAAAAATTGTATTTCCTACTCAACAGAGATAAAAGGAGGTAGTGACTGATGGCTGATCAGTTCCCAAGTTCCCATAAAATCATAAGATCAAATCTCTGAAAGAGAATTTAGAGGTGATCTAGTCCACCCCGCTCATTTTACCATTGAGGAAACAGATCTAAAAAGGTGAAGTGATTTACACAAGTAATAAGTAACAGGGCAAATTTGAATTCAGTTACTGTAACTCCAAACCTAGTTTTCTCTCACCAAAAAGGAGCCTCATCCATGAGGATCTTTATCAAGATTTAAGCCACTTCTGGGGCTATCCTGAGAAGAGCTAGAGTGATGATGACAAACTTAGTTCTTAATGGCTTAATTGATTCTCATAAATCATTTCTTATGTTCATGAAGCTTAATGCTTGTCACTCTCCTTAATATTTGTCATGAAATTTTAAGTATGATTATCTTTTTCTATTTTATTTTTGCTTATTTTTATTTTATTTTTTCACATTTTAAAAAATTCTGAACTTTAGCATCAACTAAAGTGAGTGTTTCAACATACACAGTAGAGTAGAAAGAAAGGGTTATACGTAAAGCTGTGCATCTGTTATGGACAGCTTGCTTTTCTCTTTATATGACAAATGTATCATGTTACTTTCAAGTCTGCCCTTCTTGCCCGGGATTCCTTCTGGCTTTCCTTCTGTTCTCTTCTGTGCATTTCAAAAAAAATGTTTCTATTCCTGTTTTCTATTTTGTCTTTTGGGGGAACAACTTTATCCCTAGATCCCCTCTTTCTGCCTTCCCCCCTCCCAAACTGAGAAAAAAAGAAAAACAACACATTAGTAACAAATATGTAGTCAAGCAAAACAAATCTCAAATTGGCAGTGTCCAAAAATGTATCTCTCATTCTCTACCTTGAACCCATCATCTCTCTGTCAGGAGGCAGGTAGCATGTTTCATCATAAATCTTATGGAATTATTGTTGGACATCAGAACCCCAGTGTCTTTCAGAGTTGTTTGTCTTTACAATATTGTTCTTATTATACGAATGTTCTCCTGGTTCTGCTCACTTCACTCTGTATCAGTTCATACAAGTCTTCCCAAGCTTCTCTGAAATAGTATTCCACCACATTTATGTACCGTAATTTGTTCAGCTGATCCCCAATGGATACCCCTTACTATTTCTTTGACGCCATAAAAGAACACCATAACTGCTTTTTGATTTTCCCTGTCTGTCTTCAATTTCTTCAAAGTATAGAGCCAGTAGACGTATTTCTAGATCTCAAGGTATGCACAATTTAAAAACTTTTGGAGCATGGTTCCAAATTGCTTTCCAGAATGGGATAGACCAGTTCACAGCACCACCAAAAATGTGTTTAAATGTTTTTGTACTTATTTGTACTCTTTGGACCCCTTGTTGAGCCTATAGTATGGAAGCCAGGCTCAGCACTGGAGACTCTCTGGCAGTGATACCTGCTTCTCATACCCCAGTGGGGAACCACAGACTGCCATAGCCAAGGCAGGAGAGAGTAGGGGGAGCAATTGGGTGGGTCACCTTTTAGTGTCCTGGGGTTGGAGGAGGGATAAACACCCAAGTATCTTTATTGATCTAGATGCTTTAGAGAACATTGAATACTAACCCTTCTGAGGACCTTTCTCTGTTTGGCTTTTAGGTGTATGTGTTCCAGTGATAACAACAACCCTTTGGCCATGACCTAGAGGTAGCATGGACCCCAAACTCCAAGTCCCCAGAAACAAAATGGGACTGAGAAAGGCAGACTATCTTTTAATTCCTTGAAGGGAAAAGTCTTCTTTGGTCCAGAAGATGGGGAATATTACAATGGGCGATTCCCCTAGTAACTGTACCATTGACCATACCATTCACCAGACTCTGGCTCCAGTGATATATATTTTGGTGTTGGTGGTAGGCTTCCCAGCCAATTGCCTCTCTCTGTACTACGGCTATCTGCAGATCAAGGCCAAGAATGAATTGGGGGTCTACCTCTGCAATCTGACCGTGGCTGACCTCCTCTACATCTGCTCCCTGCCCTTCTGGCTCCAGTATGTTCTGCAGCATGATGACTGGGCCCATGGAGACCTGTCTTGTAAGATCTGTGGCATTCTCCTCTACGAGAACATTTACATCAGCGTGGGCTTTCTCTGCTGCATTTCCATCGACAGGTACCTGGCAGTGGCCCATCCTTTTCGCTTTCACCAGTTCCGCACTGTGAAGGCTGCTGCCGGGGTCAGCTTGGTGATCTGGGTCAAGGAGCTCCTGGTCGGTGTCATTTTCCTCATCCCTAATGAAGTCATGGAGGATGAGGACCGACATCGGGTCTGCTTTGAGCATTATCCCATCCAGTCGTGGCAGCGGAGCATCAATTATTACCGGTTCTCCGTGGGTTTCCTCTTTCCCATTTGCTTGCTCTTCTTCTCCTACTGGGGAATCCTACGGGCTGTGCGGAGAAGCCACGGCACTCAGAAGAACAGAAAAGATCAAATCCAGAGACTGGTATTGAGTACCATGATTATCTTCCTGGCCTGCTTTCTGCCCTACCACGTCCTGCTGCTCGTGCGCAGCCTATGGGAAGATAACTGTGAGTTCGCCAAGGGCATCTTCAATATCTACCACTTCTCCCTTCTCCTGACCAGTTTCAACTGTGTGGCTGACCCGGTGCTATACTGTTTTGTGAGTGAGAATACCCATAGGGACATGGCCAGGTTGCGCGATTCTTGCTTTGGCTTTCTGACCTGCTCTGGGAAGAAAGGATCCAAGGAGTCCTACCAACTGAGCAGCCCAGGGGCCTCTGGGAAAAATGAAACCCGGAGGGAGGAGCCTGAGCTGCTAACTAAACTCCACTCACCAGGCCAGGTCATTTCCTCTCCTGGAATGGGAGGGACTAGCCAGGAATGTTAGACCAGGCCAAGTAATTCAGCCTAGAGGTACCAGTGATGTGATCTGTGGGCTGGAGCTGTCTTCTCTCCAAAAGGGCAACTGGCTTCAATTCTAACACCTAGGTCACCTACAGGCTCTCCCTCTAGAAAATTGCATGAAAATGAGCCATGGACATATGCTGCAGTTCAGCCAGGATCTCCTACCCCTGACATCCACCCCCTGATTGCTCTAGGAAAACCCACTCACACACACGTTGAGTGTGTGAATAAACTCCAGGAGATTGCCAGGGGCTTGAGATGCCAGTGGCACATCCCAGTGGCGCCCCACAAAGCTCACCCTGTGTATGCCCCTCCATCTTGTCTCAGAAGGGGAACGTGAATTGCAGCCTGTAAGACATTTTCAAAGAAAAAGGAGCTGGGTTACAAGTACATATTCAAAAGGGAACTATGGATTAGGGGTGGGGGCTGCTATGATAAAAAGGGGGACATAGGGGAACATAGAAACAATTTTCATGAGAAGGTATTAGTGCATCTGTATGTTTCCAAGTAGCCCTAGCTAACCAGTCTGCCCACGGTCTGAATCTCCCATATTGCCTGTTCTTTTGGGTTAACATGTTGGCGTTTCAAATTAAAGTGCACCATTATTATTTGAGGCAAAGGGAGATATGAAAAACTGTTATCATCCATTAACTCGACTAGATAACTTGAAAGAATGAGGACTTTATGAGGGGAATGAGGAGGGACATTTTAAGGAATGAGGATATTATGATGAGAGAGGTGGTCTGGATGTCGTTCTGTAGAGAGTGGGGAGCTGTTGGATATCAGGGTACCTAATGAGGCATCTGCGTTGGGAAGGCAAGGAGACAAAGAGAGAGGATTTAAAAGCATTAAAAATAGACTTCTCCTAGATGGAATTTTTACCAAGGTCCTTGAGTTGTTGGCAAGTTAATACTAGGTGACCCTTTGAATAAATGTCCACAGCTTTCAGAAAGGCTGGGTGGGAGTGGGCCAAATGTACCACCCTCATTCTCTTTGTCTATGAAAAATAAATCTCAGAGGGCATTAAGTCTTCAGGTATTCAAAGGGCCATCCTTAGGAATAGAGATTATATTCATTCTGCTGACCTCCAGAGGAGAGAACTAGGAATAAGAGGTATATGTTACATGGAAGCAGATTTAATTCAATGTAAAGGGAAATTTCCCAACAATTAGAGTTGTCCAAAAAGGAAAACAGGCTTCCTGAAATGGTGGTGTCAGTGGAGATGTTCAAACAGAGCTGGATGACCCCTGTTAGGGGTATTGCAGAGGGCAGGTATGGCCTCTGAGGTCCCTTCCATTTCTTAGATTCTGTGAAATCCCAGCCTGCCTTTTTTCAGTCTTTCAATTCTCTTGTTTCTGAATCCCTCGACAGATATTTCAGATTAAGTTTTATTAAGCACCAAGCAGAAAAGCAAGAACCACAGTCAGGATGAGTGTCAGCTATGGGTTCTCTCAAAGCAAACTACCCATAAATCCCCCACTTCCGTCTGCCCAAAGGCAGCAAGGTGGGGGAGATAGAGGTGTGTTCACAATTAAGATGCCAGTGTCCCCATTGGCAGCCAAGCCCCTGGAGAAGGGGAGCTGCAGAGAGGCAGGGCCCAGCCTGAGATGGTGGTCTTGGAACTGCTGTCCTGTGTCTAAACAAAGTCCATAATGGAGGCCATTAGAGGAAGAGAGAGCCGTGGAAGGCCTAGCTTGGTTGGCCTAGATCTGTTCCTTATGTGGTGCCCTCAGTTCTACGTCCGGATCTACAGCTAGGTGACACTAGGCATATCCCTCAAGTCTCTAGAATTGATTTCCCTTTTCTCAAGCACCATGATTCTATCTCCTCTTGTCCAATGGGATGAGTCAGTGCTTTGTCCAAGTGGAATTTTAAATGGCCGCACCTCTCACCTATCACTTTTGAAACCTCCATTGGCAGGAGAGAGGAGGGTAGACAGAAAAGGTTCCTTGTGCTAGCTAGAACTTCCTTTCCCTTCATTTCCCTCATCACTTGGCATTTTGACATCTGCCTCTCCCCTCCTCTTTTTACCCAGGACTGCTTCCTATTAATGGGCAAATAGTTATCCCTTCTCCCTGAGTTTAACCTCTTGGATGCTGTTTGCTCTCGCTCTCTCTCCTTGTTATTGGTGTACTTTCCACTGGGATCAGCCCCTGAGCATTCAATGCCTTCAGTCTGGATGGGTGCCTCGCTTTCATGCCCAGGAAGCCTCTAGAACTAAGCTCACACCAAGCTCTCCTTGCTACTGACTCTTCCTACCTTCCTGGGGTAGTTAACAAAATCAATTTTTTTTTGAGGGTGGAAGGCAGGGCAGTTGGGGTTAAGTGACTTGCCCAAGGTCACACAGCTAGTAAGTGTCAAGTGTCTGAGGCCGGATTTGAACTCAGATCCTCCTGACTCCAGGGCTGGTTCTCTATTCACTGCACCACTTACCTGCCCCACATTCAATTTAACAGACATTTGCTAAGCACCTACCTTCTGTGGAACCCTGTGGTAGACCCTGGGGACCATCCAAAGATTATATAAAATGAGGTCCCTGATCTCATGGATCTATATAGACATATAGATAACTATGATACGCAGTAATACATGAGACTGATTGTTTATTACCCTAGTGACCTTGGGCAAGTCACCTTGCTTGGTCCTCAACTGTAAAATGAAGGGGTTGGACTAAGTGGCCTCTGAAGTCCCAGCCAGCCATATATCTGGGATTCTACGCAAGGTCCCTCCTACTCTGGCACTCAATGACTCTATAATCTGTAGCATGAGAGGGTTGCAAATCAAGGGCTATGTGAGGTGGGGGTGAAGGGAGCAGTTCAGGTCTATGGTGAAAGATTATTACTGACTGGAGGAAACCAGGAAGACTTCTAAGGAGATGTCACGTCCACTGAACTTTAAGGGACAGGCGATAATCGGCAGACAACATTGTTCGTTTGTTTTCTATGGACAAGATTTGCACCAAAGTCTCTCTCTGGCCCTTGGCAATCCCACCCTTCTTCAACATTTAAAAAGTTCTAAGATTCTGTCTTTGTTGTTGCTGTTTGTTGTCCATTCTTTGTTCTGGAGGAGGACCCATGACATCAGGAGGATTCTGTCAAGAGATACAGTGGATAAAGAGCTGACCTGGGTTGGAGTCATCTCTGACAATTATGTGTGACTCTATGTGAGTCACTTACCTCAGCCCAGGTAACTCCCTAAGACTGTAAGTTACAGGACAGGTGCCAATCAACATTGGTCATGGGGTTTAGACATTCATTACACCCATGAAATCACTGGAACCTCCTCCCTGCCCCCAAAAGTTATTCCCTCACTTAATGCTCTCTCTACCAGTGGAAGTCACTGTGACTTAGTAGGTCTTCATGGGTTGCAGTAGCGAAACAAACAAACAAGGTCCTCTGGATGAGGATCCCCTTGGAACATAATGACACTGGTTCCCAGCGAATAGACACAGTTCGATGCCTCCCCCATCCTCGTTGCCTTTCTCAGCCCGGTAAGGCTGCCAGAGCTTGAAGTATTGGAGTGGGACTTTAATGGAAGTTGCTCTCCTTCCTTTCTGTTTAAAAGACACACAATGAGCTCCTCTGCGGCATCTAGGTCATAGCCCTCAATTCCAAAAGTCATCACTTTAGCCCCACGATGCACTACGTCACCTCCAAGGCCCAGAAAGGGCTGCATTTGGGGGTAGGAGGAGATAGGTCTCTCTAGTTTTTTCCATTTATAATTTCTCTCCCAATCCCTCTCCTTTTTTTCAGGGAATTTAAAATCATGACATGAATAATTAATCCATTAAGAAAATGAAGCGCACGCCCAAACCCTTTAATAATTGGCCTTTACATAGCACTTAACATTTGCGAAATGCTTTCCATCCATTATCTTGTTTGACACTCACTGCAGCTTTGTGAGGGAAGTATTGTTTGTACAATTGTTGTCAGCCTTCAGTTGTGTTAGTCGCGTCTGACTCTGGATGACCCCGTTTGGGGTTTTCTCAACAGATTCCGTGGTTCGCCATTTCCTTCTTCAGCTCATTTTACAGATGAGGAAACTGAGGCAAACAGGGTGAAGTGACTTGACCAGGGTCACACAGCTAGTAAGTGTCTGCGGCTAGGTTTGAACTCAGGAAGATGTCTTCCTGACTCCAGGCCTGGCGCTCTATCCACAGTGCCGCCTGGCTGCCCCTTTGTACAACTGTCCACATTTTATAGGTGAGGAAAATGATCTTCCAAGAGCTCATGTGACATGCTCAAGGTGACGTCGCTAGGAAGTAGCAGAGATAGAGGAGTGATGCAATACAGTGATTAGAGAACGAGCCTCAGAGGGAGGACGTTTGCACCTCCACCTATCCTGGTCGTGTGATGCTGAGCAGGCCACTTAACGAATCAGTGCCCCAACCAACCTCCAAAACTATAGATCTCAGAGAAGGCATTGATCTGCTTTAGTCAAGCCCTCCCAGGGAGCTCCCTACAGCAATGAAATCACAAATCAAGGTTGAAAAAACCATAGGGGTTCAGGATTTGAACCCAAGCTGTCTTGATTCCGAGGCCAGAACCTTATTTCTTTGTGCCAACAGTTCTCGAAATGTGGTCCAGGGAGCTTTGGGGGTTCCAGAGACCATTTCAGGGAACCTGTGAGGTCAAAATGATTTTTTATAACAACACTAAGGTATCTTAATTGGTTATTAATATCAGTAGATATAACACATTAGCAAAAGCCCTTTGGGGGAAGGTCCTTGATGGATTTTGTGAGTGTAAAGGGGCCCAGAGATGAGAGTTGGAGAATCCCTGCCATGGTGATATGTTTCACATGACTGAACACGTATAACCTATTGCTTACTGTCCCAGGGAGGGGGAAGGTGAGGGAGGGAGAGAGAAAATTGGGGGCTTGGAAGTTTTTAGAAATGAATATTAAAAAGACTCTGTGCCCTATGCTGTATTTTCTAATTCCTCGTAGGGACCTTCTTGCTCACTGAGAAATTCAGGTGCCCTAGATCTGGAACGGAAGCCTAGAAAGCAGCTCTTCTCTATGCCCTGGCTCAGTGGGAGCATTGTCACTGGAGCAGAAGGGCCTGGGTCCATATCCTGCCTTTGATGTTGACTTCCTGAGCGAGTCAGTTAGCATTCAGGGACTTCAGCTTCCTCATCTGTAAAAGGAGAGAGAATGGACTGGGTGGCCTCTGAGGTTGCTTCTAGACTGCTCTATGATCATTCCACCCCACCCCCACCCTTTCCCACCCTTCCTGTACTGAGCCGGCTTCTGATAAAGTGAAACCTGGGGAGGAGGTTTGGCCACAATGTGCTCCGGGTGATCTGTGTGGGTCGAGGGGTGGGGATGTGGTGGTGCTGCCCTCCTCCAGCACATGATCTTCCCAATTCTTGTCAGGCTTATGCCTTTGCACAGACTGTCAACCCCCAATCCCTAATATGCCTGTATAACTGGACCTCTGAGAAAGGAAGGAGCCCGGACCATATCATATATCATACCTGGAATGTGCTCACCTTCACATCCAACTCCTAGAAGCCAAAGCTTCTTTAAGGCCCAGCACAGATGCAGCTTACTCCAAGAAGTCCTTCCTGGTCTCCTCATACACTCTGCCCCTCAACAGCCCAAGTATTAGTGGTTTCTCCCTTCTGAAATTACTGTGTACATACTTATCTGTTTACATATTCTACCTGCCAGTAGACTACAGGGTCCCTGAGGGAAGGAATTTTGTCTTTACATCCCCAGGGCCTGCCCCAGTGCCTTGCACACAGTAGGGAGTTAATAAGTGCATGTCCAACTGAATTGAATTGAATGAGAAGGGTACTATTTTCACACCCTTCTGCAGGGAATTTTTCTAGGACCATAGAACTGTTAGAACCCTTGCCTTCTAGAAGGATTTTTTAAAAAAATATATTATTTTTTGTTTCAAAACTGGTTTGTTTGGTTTTTTTTTTGGTCTGACCACCAGGAACAGATTGTGCCGAACTGAGTGTTACGTTCTGTTTACTGCTGAGAGTTGTATTTTTGTATAGTTTTATCCTTTACCCCAAATCCGCATGTGTCGTACTATGTATTGGGATTGATGTTGCTTGCAAATAAACGAGTAAAAAGAAGGCTTGCGTTGTTGTTATTTGTATATTTGCCTTACTGTGCCTGCTAAACCAAACAGTTATTTAACTTTGTATCTCCCCCCAGCACCTGGTACACCACAGTACCAACACTTTACTAATGTCTGTTGGATGAATGGATATAATCTGGGATAGCCGGGCTTCTGTTTCTGTGGGCCTAATTTATAGAATGTGATTTGTATACGATCAGGGCTTCATAGATGGCTACTCTCATGGAACGTAAGTTCCTTGACAGCTTTGTCTCTGCTAAGCACATAGTAGGTGCTTAATAAACACTTGCTAGATCATTTACTGATTGATCTTCCTAAAGCTCAAGTCTGACCATGTTACTAACCCCACCCCCACCCCCATTCAGTCAACTCCAGTGACTCCCTGTCACCTCCAGGATCAAATATAAAACCCTCTTTCTGGTACCCAAAGCCCTTTGTCACCTGGCACCTCCTACCTTTCCAGTCTTTTTATCTTATTCACTCCCACATATTCTGCTGTCTAGTGACATTGGAGTCCTTGCCGTTCTTCCCACAAGATTCTCCATCTCCCAACTGCAGGCCTTTTCAATGGCTGACCAAGTGAGGTAGCCTGACAACTCACAAAAAGCTGACATGTAGTCTTCTGGTGAGAGATGTCTCTCCTTCACCCCCGGGTGGTGGGAAGACCCATCGTGAGTATGGGAGGCTGGGACAGAACCATTGACCTCCATAGAAGCCATTCATTCAGGGACCTCCAACACTACCTTTCTACTCCTTCCTACCTTTCTAGGTTTATTTCCCATTGTAAACTGGACTAATCTCTGCATTTCCCTTCCCCCTACTTCTTGTTCCACTTTTACGCTCATCCTCACCTTATATAGGATAAGAGATAAAGACCGGACCTCAGATCCCATTAGAATAGGGAATTACAGGTAAGGGAACATTCAGGTTGGCACCTTCCTAGCAATTTATAGTCTTCATCCATGGGCAATATACATTATTGAAATACGTCACAGCACCCTGCCAGATGGGTCCACTACAAATGCATATTATTTAACCTTGACTAGAGAGGGTAGAGATGCTGTCTCAGAACCAAGAATACCTGGGTTTAAGTCCTTCTTCTGATACATGTTGATTGTGTGACATTGGGCAAAGCATTCAGTGCTCTAGGACATTGCTTCTTAAACTGGGTTGTGACCCCATATGGGGTCGCAAAAAAATTGGCAACAGTAAAAAGGTTTCTGAACTTTCAATGACCAAAAATTTATTAAACATTAAATGAGTGTTGAATTCGAGATGTTTCCTGCAACCTTGGTTCTGAACACAAAGCATGCCCACTTTGTACCACACATGCCCTCAGGCCACACAATGCCAATGAAAGCTGCCAAAACTGGAAACTGAAGTGCAAAAAGGGGGTCAAGAGCAGAAAAAAATCTAAGAAGGCCTGCTCTAGGAAACTAAGTTGTAAAAAAGGTGCCATTTTGCATTAGTAGAGGGAGTTCTCTCATCAGGGAGTTCCCAATATTAGTAAAAGCATAGACATAGTAACTATCCCTGACCTCAAATAAACACTTGCCACTGTGCGGCCATCTATCTGACTGAGTCTTGATCACACTCCCCATAGTAGCTATTTGTAGCACATTCTCTTCTCAAGCTCCCATTGCTGCTCCAAACCCAGCCCCCTTTGGCCGACCTCGCTGCTTTACTATGAAAATGAAGGCCATTCATTGTGGAAGGCCATCATCTCTTTTCTCCCCCTCAAATATCTCTCTAGCCCCTCCTAACTTTGCTCTAATCTCAGAGGATGAGGGGGCTACTCCATTTGTGTCCTGATGCTCAAGCCTTTCCATTTCCCTTGGTCGATTGCCACATCTCCCCCTCTCTAATTCTCAGTTTCTCCTTATTTACTATCTTCTTCCTAGCTACCTAAAAATGCTTAGTCTTCCCTATCCCTAAGGAAATCTTCCTTTAATACCACATTCCTTCAGTCTGTTGTGTTTCTCATCTTTCACTGAAAAGCTACACTGATAAAGTGTAGTCCCTACTCCTTGCTTCTACTTTGTTGTGGGTCAGTTGTTCAGTTACGTCTAACTCTTCTTAACCCCATTGGGGGTTTTCTTGGCAAAGACGCTGGAGCGGTTTGCCATTTCCTCTTCCAGCTCATTTTACAGATGAGGAAACTGAAGCAAAGGGGGTTAAGTGACTTGCTGAGGGTCACGTAGCTACTGTGTCTGAGACCACATTTGAACTTAGGTCTTCCTGACACCAGCCCCAGTGCTCTGTCTAGTGAGCCAGCTGGCTGCCTCCTTGCTTTTACTTCTTCATTTACTGACTCCTCTATCCCGGGTAGTCTGTCTTCTGGTCCTACCAAGCCACCAATATTGCTTTCTCCAATGATTTCCTAACTTAAAGTTAAGATCTTTTTTCCACTCCTCATCCTCCATTCTGTACCTTCTGACACCACTGACCATTTCCCCCGTTCTGGATACGCTCTTTCCTTGGCTTCCAACACTGCTCTTTCCTTCTCCTGCCTGTCTGACCCCAACCCCCAACCTTCTTCGTTCCTTGATCTATGTTTCCTTGATCTCTGTTTCATTATCCGTCTCTCCAATATCTCCAAGCTTGGTACCCCTCTGGGCTATGTCCTGAGCCTCCTTTTCTCATCATTCTCTATCCCTTGGTGATCTTGTCTGTTCCTGTGATTTTATTGGTCACCTCTACCTAGAGAACTCTCGGATCTATTTTATGCAGTGCTAATGTCTCTCCTGAACCCTAGTCCTATATAACCAGCCACTCTGTGGAAGTGTTTATCTATATGTGACACAGCACCTCAAACCTATCATGTCTAAAATTGAACCCCATTTTCACCTCCAAAACTCACCCCTCCTACAAACGTCCCTATTTCTGCTGAGAATGCCGCCGTCTTCCCACTCACTGAAATTCAAAGCCTCGTAGTCACCCTAGATTCTCGCCTCAGCCTCACCTCCCTTCCCCCCATCCAATTAGCTGTCACTCCTACTGCCGTTACTTCTACACTGTCTCTCACATCTGTTTCCTTTCTATCCACATGGCCACCACCCTAGTTCAGGCACTTAATCGACTCTTGTTCAGATTCTTATTTTAGGCTCCTAATTGGCCTCTTTGCCTCCCTTCTCCAACCCGTCCTTCACACTGCTGCCAGATAATCTTCCTAAATCACAGTCCTGACTATGTCATTCCCCTCCTTAAAAATCATTAGTTGCTAATTAACATGTCTAGCATTAAATATTTAGTTCAGCATTCAAGGCCATCTATAGTTTGCTTCTAATCTACCTTTTCAGTCATATTTCAAATTACTCCTCTGTACATATTCTACATTCCAACCAAACTGGCCATTATCTGTTCTCTGAACTCCCTATACCATCTCCCACCTCCACGTATTTGCACAGGTTGTCAATTGTGCCTAGAAAACATACTATCCACTGTGACACCTAGCTGCCAACAAATGGACTTTCTCTATGGGGTTTTCTTGGCAAAGATACTGGAGTGGTTTGCCTTTTCCTTCTCCAATGTGTCCCTATTTTACTGAGGAGGAACTGAGGCAAATGGGGGTTAAATGACCTGCCCAGGGTCACACAGCTAGTAAGTATCTGAGGCTGGGTTTGAGCACAGGTCTTCTGACTCCAGGCCTTGCAGTCTATACACTGTGTCCCCTAGCAGCCCCAATATACAGGATAAGTGGAATTGATCGGCAGAGGGAAGGTCCTTGCATTAAGAAGGATCAGGAAAGGTTTCCTATCTGATGAATGATTTTAGCCGGTTGCTTGATTGACGGCTGTATTCAAAGTTGGAAGATTTGGGCTTGAAAACTATTTCCACTATTTGCTACCATAGCAAGCCTGTTAATTTTCCTGTACCTCAGTTTCCTCATCTGTAAAATGAGGAAGTTGGAGTAGATGACCTCTGAAGCCCCTTTCAGGTTTAAATTAGGGAGGAGGAAACATAAAGCATCATTTGGTAATTAACCATCTTCCCTTGGGCTATAAATCCTGTCTCTGGTGTGCCTTGCTTTCCTTCCAGCCCTCCTAATCTGCAAGCTCAGCCAACAATTATCCATCTCCTTCTGGAAAGAGGATCTGACCTATCTCCAGGGATATACAGGGTGTTCCTAAAGTCTGGACACATAGGCAAAAATGCATATTTTCAAGAAATGAAATGAATGAAATTTTCAACATTTTATTTAATTGGAATATTAACAAATAGCATCTTCAATGTGATTTCCATCATTTGTGAGGCAAAGGTTGACGGGCTTTGCAAGATTCACGTGAACCTGATGCAATAACTCCACATTGCCGTCAATTTTAGCCCATTCACTCTTTATGCATTCAATCAAGTGTGTTGCACCTGCGATTTTCATTGAGTACACCTTCTCCTTTAGCATACCCCAGAAAAAGAAGTCACTGAACAACACAGAGTCTTTGGTGAAACGGTTAATGACATGTTAATGCAATTTCCTATGTGTCCAGACTTTAGGGACACCCTGTATTTCCCATGAGAATGGTCCCCAAAGAACTGAATTCAATCCAATCACCATTTATTAGGGTTGTGCAATTTCTTGTGCTTGGCCTAAGGGACTTAAAGATGAATAAGAAATGTCCTAGAAGCTTACAAACTAGTGGTTAAGATAAATCAAATACATGTAGAGCTATGATACAAATTAGAAGTGCATAGGAGATAGATAAACAACATCTCAAGATTTCGAAAGAAGAGACAACTGAGAAGGGAAGGGAATGGAGAAATTCATGTGGGTTGAACAAGACAACGTCTAATATTCCAGGTGGTTTCCTGAGTTGGGCCTTCAAAGATGGAAGGGTGAAAAAGGGGAAAAATGGGGTATGGAGGTATATCTTTTCTTTTCCAATAAACATTTATTAAGCACCTTCTCTGTCCCAGGCACTGTGCTAAGAGCTAGGGATGCAATTACTAAAAATAAAGACAGCCCCGCCCTGAAGGAGTTTACAGTATAATGAGGAGGAGTCAACACACAAAAGGAGGCACAGAGGGTGGGGGGAAATGGGATGCCAAGGGGTGGTACATCTTGTTCCACGGAGTTGAAACCAAGCAAAGCAGCAGACGCAGAGTGGAGGTGCATGTGTGAAGAGTGAGCACTCCAGCCCGTGGACCTGTGTGGAGGAAGGAAAGGGCGAGATGAATTTAGGAAACATTATAAAGGAGAAAGGGGAGTCATTCAATTCAATTTTGTTGGCTTTTTAGTTGTTTATAGTCACGTCCAACCCCATTTGGGGTTTTCATGGAAAAGATGCTGGAGCGGTTTGCCATTTTCTTCTCCAGCTCATTTTACAGATGAGGAAACTGAGGCAGACAGGGTGAAGTGTCTTGCCCAGGGTCACACAGCTAGCAAATGTCTGTTACCAGATCTGAACTCAGATCTTCCTGACTCCAGGCTTCGCACTCTACCTACTGTACCACCTAGTTGCCCCAATTTCAATTTAGCAAGTACTTTTTAAGAACCTAAATATGTGTAAGGTTCTGTGCTCGGGGCTGAAGACAGAGAGTTAGATATAGTGTAGATGCTGCTTTGAGGAAGTCATAAAGTGACGGGAGAGAGAGATCAGACTTGTACATAAAATGGTACAAGGCAGAATATAATTATTGGCAAAAGAGAGATCTAAGTGAGCAGTGTGAGAAATTGGAGAAGGGAGGAATAATTTTTGGCAAGGAAGGTCAGGGACGGTTCCACAGAAAGGTTGGCACTTGAACTGGCCTTTATAGGAAGGGAAGGACTTTAACAAGGGTCAGTTTGTGGAAGTGAAAGGGAAGGCAGGGCCTATTCTGGGCATTCATCTTTATAGACCGATATAGTAGGAATCAGGCGGGACGTCATCCAAAGGGAGACGTAGAAAGTATGATGGGCACAAGTATCCTGAATCATATTACCAACAACGAATTCCTCAATAGAAACTGGGCAAAAGATATCAGCAAAAAGAAAGGATCCCCCCAAAAGAGGTGAGTGGTCATAGAGAGAGAGAGAGCCTAGGATAGCAAATCAGTGGTCCCTGTGCTGTATTGTTTTCCCTTCCTCAAAAGTTAATAGACCTAGAGTATGACCCCTAGAGGGAGACCCTCTGTGGAATGTCTCTAGGAGGACACAGACAAGAATTGCACAGGATAATGAGAAGATAGGTTGCAATCAGTGCCTTTGGAGGGAATGACCACATTAGGGAGAGCATTAATCCATTGAAATATTAGTATCTGTGGACAATCCGAACACATGGAAGGTTTTTGTTTTGGTTTGTTTTGTTAATGAAGGGCTGGCCTGATCAGAGTGGTCCATTAAATAGATCATGAAGCCGCAGGAATGAAGATGGATTAGAGAGAGGAGAGGCTTATGGCAAGACCACCCGGGAGGTTACTACAATAATCCGGGTGAGAAGAAATGAGGACCTGAACTAGGGTGGCTGCAGAGCAAGTAAATGGGACTAGAACAGATCCCCTAGAGATGTGCAGGAAGAATTGAGAAGATTTCACCAGTCCCTGGATAGAAAGAGGGTGGCACGAAAAAGAGAGAAGTTAAAAAAATGACTAAGGTTTCTAGCCTGGGCAACTTTGAACCTTGAATTATAAATCTAGTGGTGGAAGGGCTCTTTAGGATGATCTAGGTCAATCCCCTTATTTTACAGATGAAAAAAAAAAACTAAGGCTCGGAGAGGTTAACTCACTTGCCCAAAGTCACACAGCTAGTAACTGGCAGAGTTTGGATTTTAACTGGTACCTTCAAGAGAAAGAAGGATGTTATTGAGAGGTAAAATTCTGGGAGGTAAAATAGGTTCCCTTTTGGAGATGTCACTTTTGAGGTACAAATGTGATCATCAAATGAAGAAATCCAAGAGACGTTAGGAAAATGATGTCATGGAGAAATTGGGGTCGAGATAAAGATTTGGGAATTATCTGTATATCAATGATTATTAGAGTCATGGAAGTGCATGTGATCAGTAATCTAGAACATATAGAGAGGAGAAGTCCAAGGACAGAATTGTGGGAGTAGACAGTGGATGAGGAACCAGAAAGGGGGCAGAGGAGTGGTTAGGAGGTAGGAGGAGAGCCATGAGAGTGCAATATCACAGAAGCCAAGGAATCAAAAAGACTTAAATGGTTAACAGTGTCAAATGCCACAGAGGAGTCAGAGAGGACTATATTGAATGTGATTAAGCTTGATCACTAGAAGTTCATTGCTGACTGGGGAGAGAACAGTTTCAGTAGGGTGATGGTTGCTGTTTGTCCTTTGTTTCCAAAGAGGACCGATGGCATTGGGGGGTGATGTCTTGACGTGTGTGTGTGTGTGTGTGTGTGTGTGTGTGTGTGTGTGTACTGGATTTATGCTCATGAGGGTAGTGGAGAAGGAAGGCAGACTACAGAGGGCTTAAGAATGAAGGGAGTGGTGAGGAATTGGAGGTAGCAAATGTAGACTACCCACTCTAGAAGTCTGGTTGAGAAGAGAAAAGATAATAGCCTGAGAAAATGTCAAGGTTAAAGAAAGGGGCGAATGAATGTTTTAGAATAAAGCCCTGAGCATGCTTGTGGTGATATAGTAAGGAGCCAGTAGAGAGGGAAGGAATGAAGATTAGGAGGGAGAGGGGATGACTAATGGAGCAAGATAGAAATTGGAGGGGATAGGATCAGTGGCATAAGTGAAAGGGTTAACTTTGGGAAGCAGAACAAGCTCTTCCTCTGAGACTGCAAGGAAACAGGAGAGAAAGGGAAGGGACAAGTAAGAGATTTAGAGGCGGGGAGCTGAGGGATTTCATGAAGGTTGTCCTGGGGAGTTTATGCCAAAACAATCTAAGACACAAGGAA
The DNA here is from genome assembly GCF_011100635.1 of Trichosurus vulpecula. Taxonomy (NCBI): domain Eukaryota; kingdom Metazoa; phylum Chordata; class Mammalia; order Diprotodontia; family Phalangeridae; genus Trichosurus; species Trichosurus vulpecula. Next base: position 252,956,408 of record NC_050580.1, on the reverse strand, counting down.
GCTTCTACTTACTTGGCCATAGTCAGTTTAGTCTTAGGAAAATTCCCATTGCCTCTAGGGATTAGTTTTGCTTGGGTTAACATCCATTGTGAGCGGATGTTTCTACTAGGGTGGGGGCAGATATATTCTCCATGCTGGATATCTCCATGTTTACTATTTGAGGTTAGCTACATCATACCAAAATGCTCATTTGGCTCTAGGCCTCTTCATTCTGGTACCTTCTAGATCTTATTTTTCCAAATAGGTTAAGTGAGGGTATTATTAAGAATTAAAACCTATATTCTCCCTACTCTTCTGATCAAGGGCAAGGAGGAAAACTCATCTGGTATGGCTTAAAGCCATTAGTGTCTGGGCTGGGATGTTTGAACAGGTTCTTTCCCATTTACATGTTCTTGCTGACCCAAATGAGCCTCATCTATGGGTTGACACCCACTGGTGTTCAGGGTGAACCAGCAAGAATGTAAGCACAGATCCTCCTCCCTGCCTTCTGGTATTACACCTTTATCAGAGAAATTTGCTTCAAAGATTTTCCCAGTTTGTTATTTACCTTCTAATTCTATCTACATTAGTTTTGTTTGTGCAAGAACTTTTCTATTAATTTTATGTAAACAAAATATTTGATTTTCTCTCTGGTGATTCTCTTGCTCATTCAAGAAGCATTCTTTGCTCAGTCAAGAACTCTTTTCCTATAGGTTATTATGAGAAGTTTCTCCTTCCATTTTCTCCTATCACCTGGCTGCACTTAGTACCTCTGAATTTTCCACCTTGCCCCAGGAAGCTCATTATTGGGATAACCTCGTCATCCTTTAAGATCACATCAGTCTTGCTACTCCAACTCATTACTACCCTCTACCTCTCTGATTGGAGGTGGGGCCATGAACTCCAAACTTCAATTTAAGGGGACTGCTCCACCTAGACATCTCATTTTTCATTTGGTTTCACTTCCTTGGGGCTTCTCTATCATGCTCCTTTGTCAGGGCACCTTCCTTGACCACCAATGCACCATCCCTCCCCGGCTTTTCAGCTTCTTTCTGTATGTTGTCTTCCCCCATTAGATTATAAGCTCTTCAAGGGCGGAACTGTCTTTTATATTTATATCCCCAGTGTTTAGCAGCATGTCTGGCACATAGTAGGTACTTAATACATGCTTATTGGTTGATTATGACCTTCATATCTCCCATATATCCATTTGTAGCTTATTGTAACTTAAGATATGAGATATTGATCTGAATATAATTTATTCCAGACTACTTTTCAGTTTTCCCTGCAGTTTCTGTCAAATAGTGAGTCCTTATCTCAATAGTTAGAGTTCTTGGGTTTATCAAATACCATGCCACTATTGCTTCTGAGTCTTGTGTACCTAATCTGTTCCATTAATCAACTTTTCTGTTTTTTTAACCAATTTTGATGATTATTGATTTGGGGTGTCATTTGAGATGTGACACTACTAGGTCTCCTATTTTCCCACTTTTTACATTATTTCCATTGATAGTCTATACCTTTTGTTCCTCCAAATGATTTTCATTATTATTTTGCTTTGTTCTATAAAATAATCCTTTGGTAGTTTGACTGGTATGGAAATGGTAGTACTACTATTATTATTATATTAGCATGACCCAACCATGAGCAATTAATATCTCTCCAATTATCTTCCTTTGTTTCTACAGTATTTTTTTAGTTTTAGTTTAGTTTTTAGTTTTTTTTAGTTTTGGTTATATACTTCTTATATGTGTTTTGGTAAGTGCTTCATAATTTTTGAAAAATTTCTGTATTTGTCCTACAGCATGGGGTAGACTCACAAATAATAATTGTTAATAATTAAGTTAATTTTCTCAGTGTAGCTAATCAAGCAGGTGAACTTGTTCATTTTTAGATACTTTGTTATCAAAAGGTACACAATACAACAGTTAAATAATTGGTTATGTCAGTGAGCAGAGCAGCTTTCAGTAGGCATCATGCTTCTCTGTGGGTAGATACCACCATACAATGCAAAAATAAACAAAGAAATTGTTTTAGATTTCATTCCAAAGAAAGTTTTCCATATGAATCCATTCCTCTTTCTTTATGTGATTCTAATTCACAGATGGTATCATGCCTCAATTTCCTATTCATATTTATTTATTTGTGATTTTGTAAAATGAATGGAAAAAAAAGCATAGGAAAGTGAGTAATGCAGGATAAAACTGGAAAGGCAGGTTAGGCCCAGATTGGGAAGGTTTTAATGTCACAAAGATTTTATATTTGATCTTGAAGGTAATAGGTTGTCACCGAAGTATATTGAGTTGGGGGGAGGGGAGGTGATGAGGAATGTACAGCAAGAAAATCACTTTAGCAGCTAGGCAGAGGACTAAAGTGGGAGAAACTTGAGGCAGGCAGACCAGTCAGCAGGATATTGAGATGATCCAGGGATGAAGAGATGAGGGCCTACATTAAGGTGGTGGACGTATCAGAGAAGAGAAGAGGATATATTAGAGAAATGTACAAAGATGAAATCAACAGGCTTTGGCAACGAATTCAAATTGGACAAGAGACAGATAGTGGAGAGCCCATGATAACATCTAGGTCATGAACCTGGGGGACTGCAAGTATGGTGGTGCCATGGTATCAATAATAGAAAAGTTTGGGTTTTTTGGGGGGAGGATAATATTAGAATAAATCATTAATTCTCAAGCATCCATCTTATGGGTTATCTACGTCCTCAACTATTTTCATTCTTCCTTATTTGGCTTCATTGTTCATGAGCTCCTCCAACAAGAATCTAGGCAGGAGGAAATGCTGATTGTTGAGTCATTAGCATGGAGGGTCTCAGAAGGCTGGGATGGAGATGAAAGCTGAAATGAATGGCTCTAACGTTGTTAGAAATCAGTGTGATTTCTCCTGTATACCAAAGTCACATCAATGTTTCTACCAGTTTGAGGAAATGTCTAATTTGGTTGGACAGTGGGTCCATATAATTTCACCTCCTCAGGACCACATATTACTTTATTACTACATATGAATTTGGGTGACCTGGTGTATTTTACTAGCACTTGTGCTGTTAAAATGAACTTTTCACTTCTAAAAATATCCACAGTAGTATTATGCCAATTTTATGAACCATTTCATTGATGTCATCAGAAAAGTCATTATCATAATTGTTAGGAAGCATGTAATAGCTGAAGCACAAATATTGTAGACCATTCTTGGAATGCATTCCTTCCTCACCTCTACCTCTTAGAAACCAGATTTCCTTCAAAGCTTCGTTCAAATGCTACCTTCCACATTAGCCTGTCCTTGGTGCTCTCGGATGCTGGTGCTTTTTCCTCCCTCTATCCCATTACATTGTATAAAATTTTGCATATTCTTAGAATCACAATGCTGTCTTCCTCAGCAGAATGTAAGCTTCTTGAAAATTGGGATTGCTCCATTTTTGTTTTTGTATGCCCAGTACCTAGCACAGTACTTTATAAATGTTTGTTGGTTGATAGTAACTAAATTAGGTACAATTTTTTTATAAAAATCTTTTAAAAGAAATTCTCTTATCACATTAGAGAACAGATTTTAAAAATGAGGACAAAAGTAGAAGTTCAATATATTCATAAAAACAGTGGTAAGGTGAGAGGATTCTGCGAAGATGGAGTTGGTCAGAAAATTTCAAGCTCTCTAGATTTTTTCCACAAATAAGACAGAAAAGCACCTCAGGGTGAATGTAGAGCAGTAAAAATAAACAACAGTTGGGATGGAGCTGTGGTCCTACTGGGACAACCGGAGAAGATCTGAGGTTCGGTCCCTGTGAAATGTAAACACTTCCAGGCTAGTTCTGCTAAAACAGCAAGTGACAAGCCCTGGGGCCAGCTGGGTTGGGAGGTAGCCTCAGCCCCAACCACAGGAACTTTCACCTCCCCATAGTGGTGGAAGTTGGGTATCTGAGCAAGGGAAGATTGAAGGAACCTCTGCTGATATGGGACTCCAGGTGCAGCTGTGCTACTGAGATGTGGCCCTGGGTAAGAAGGAACAAGCACAGAAGCAGTGGGTTGGGCACGTTGCTGGCTGTGGATGCTTATAGGAGGGCAGAGTTCTTGGTTTCAGTTCCAGGCTGGAGGGGGCACCTAAGGACAGAGGCATCATCCCCTATACCCCAGGACTAGAAGTGATTAGGCAGGCAAAAGAGAAAGAACCCAGCCATAGGAAGTTATTATGGGAATACAGAAGACCAGGGTTCATCCTCAGAGGAGGATACTGAAGTAAAAAAAAGCCTCTCCTACCTCAAAGAGTAATGTCAAATGGTCACCTGCCCCAAAAGAATTCATAGAAGAACTTTAAAAAGACTTAAAAATCAAATGAGAGAGATTGAGAAAAAATTTTTAAAAAGGAACAATCCAAGAAAAGCCAAGAAGATTATGAAAAGAAAGTTAACCAACTGTAAAAAAAAAAGATCCAGAATCTTAAGGAAGAAAGCAATTCCTTGAAAATTAGAATTGGGCAAGGGGAAGTCAGCAAAGTTATAAGAGACCAAGAAATAACAAAGCAAAAGATAATTGAATGAAAAAATAGAAGAGAAAGTGAAACATGTCATAAGAAAAACAACTGATCTGGAGAACAGATCAAGAAGAGAAAACAAGAATAATCAGACTACCCGAAAGCTACAACTAAAAAAAGAATCTTGATACAATAATGCAAGAAATAATTAAAGAAAATTGTCCTGAAGTGTTAGAACAGGAGGAGGAAGTAGAAATAGAAAAAATCCACTGATCACCACCTGAAAGAGCTCCTATGAGGAAAACCTACAGGAACATCATAGCTAGACTCCAAAACCCCAAGGAGAGACTATTATGAGCAACAAGAAAAGAAACAATTCAAATATGGCGGAGCCTCAATTAGAATCACAGAAGACCAAGCAGCAGATACATTAAAAGACTACAGATCCTGGAACACTATATTTCAAGTAGCAAAAGAACTGGGGTTGTGGTTGAAAATATCATGCCCAACAACGTTAAGCATCCCGAACAGAAAAAAAATGGACATTCGATGAATTGCTAGACTCAGGATTTTGTTGCAAAAAGACTTGAAATCAATAGAAAATTTGACATACAAGATTCAAGAGCAATATAAGGTAAACTCAAAGACTAATTACAAGGGATTCAGTAAGGACAGAGTGTTTACTTTTTATACAAGGAAATGTAAATCTTATGTCTAAGATTGTTATTGGGTAGTTTGGAAAAAAGATTGGGGTAGAGTTGAGTATGTGATACTAAAAAGTAAACCATCTAGGAAAATGTAAAAAGAGTAATTATCTTATACAAATGAGGTACAAGAGGAAGAACTAACACAGAGGAATTAGATGGGACAGCAGAACTGGAAGTTCTGGAACCCTACTGTCATTGGGAATGGGTTAAAGAGAGAACTACATATATACACACACACACACACACACACACACACACACACACACATATATATGTATATACACACACATATACACGTATATATATGTATATATATGTGTGTGTGTATGTGTGTGTGTGAATACATATATATAAGTGTGTGTATATGTACATATGTATGTGTTTATATATATATATATATATATATACATGGAAGTCTTCTAAATTCAGAAAGAAAGAAAAGGCTAAGGGGATAGGGAGGGGGAGAAGATAAAGGAGGGATTTCAGGGTAGGGGGGAAAGGATAAGGGAGGGATCTTTGCTGTGGGGGTGGGGTAGGTTAAATAATAGGAGGGTAAGGTAGTGGGTAGAAGTAAAGTAGAGGAGTTAGGAGGGATAAGAAATAGGAGATATATACAAACATTAAATAAAAATCAGGCATAGAATTTATTAGGGAAAAAAGCAGGGGTAGTAATTATGATCTTAGACAAAGTTAAAGCTAAAATAGATTTAATCAAAAGAGAAAAATAGGGAAACCACACTATATTCCAGCCCTATTAATCAATATTGTTTTAGACTGTTTAAAATAACTAGTCAATAAAGTCTGAATATTACTGTGGTATAGGAAATACTGAGTTGGTAGACTTAGAAAAATATGGAAAGATTTGGACCTATGAAGGAGGACATTGTCCACCCTCAGAGAAGCAGGACAGACAAGTATAGTATGATCTTACATAGATGCATATGAATGTATATGTCTATATATGAGTATGATTATAGATATCTAAGTATATGTAAGTATATGTATGTGTGTATATGTATATATGTTTGTGTATATATGCATATGTGTAAATATGTGTATGTGAGACACATATCTTCTGCTTAATTGTAGCCTGCTTGGGGAAGTGGGGGAGGAAGGTGGAAAAAAGAACAAAGTAAAAAGTGCACAGCAGAGAACAAAAGAAAACTCACAAGGAAGCAAAAAAAAAAGATGGACAGCTCAGAACTCAAGGTGTAGTATTTATTATATAGGCTTTCTTGAAATGGAAATTTATTGTTGTATATTTTGAATCCTCTCTTATGTTTTTTCTTATTTTGTATTTAAGTTTATAATGTTTCTTCTTCCTTTCTTATTGCATATTTAAATCTTAGTATTGAAGTTTTAAGAGATAAAAGAAATGCAAACAAAATGATTGATTCCCTGGAAATGTTTTACTTGGTCTCCCCTCCAAGTCCACCCACAAAAGATCACAGATTTAAACTGGAAGATCTTTTAGAAGTTATACAGTCTAACCTCCTCATTTTGTTGGCGAGGAAAAAGAAGACCAAAGAGGTTGTGATGTGCTCACTGGCACACACAGATTCAGCTGTGGTTCTTTAGATGAAGATCTAAGGCTGTTCCCCTTTCACTATGCTAAACCACAAAGCCCTATCATGCATGATTTTGTGGCTTTTTTATCCTCAGTAAATTTTCAAAGCTAGTCTAGAAGGGAATCAATTCCTCTATATCTCCATTGTTATGACCTCCTGGGCAAGTGGAGGGTGATGAGAAGAATGCCTCCCTCCCAATTCTTTCCAGTTACCTTTGAATTTGCATTTGTCTCCACATGTTGGATTCCTACCCATGATCTCTTACAATCTCCGAATTCCCCTGACTTGGCACAAGACTACAGCCCAGCCACTTTAAGGTGGAATATGTAGGTATGAGGGGAAGTGGGGAAGTAGAAAGGGTGATGGAGATTATATAAAGTGTGTGTGTGTGTGTGTGTGTCTGTGTGTGTGTCTGTGTCACATGGTGGTAACATCAATCAGCTCTTGGATCATTTCAGCGTGAGTGCCATAGAAGGGCAGACCATCCACTTCCATCCCCACATTGCCAGTTATTCCACTCCGGACTTGGTGTTGTACTAAGATTTTCATCATCTTCTCTTCCTGGAAAAAATGTTTTTCAAAAAAAGAATTTAGTAACGACCAATATTTCTATAGCATTTTAAAACTTACTAGAATTTTCCTTTATTGAAACCCTATGAGGTAGGTAGTGTAAATGTTAGCCTCATTTTACAGATGAAGCATTATTAAGTTCAGAGGAATTAAATTATTTGTTTAAGGTTATGCAACTAATAAACTGTCAGGACTAAAGGCAATTGTGCTTTTTCATGAACAAATTCAGTGCAAGCAGAGTGAAAAGAAACTATTGATTGGGAAAGCAATCTTTGTATCAAGTATCTCTGACAAGTGTATGATTTCCAAGATATATGCAAATATGTGTTATATATAAATATATACATATGGGTATATATATACATACATATACGTGTATATATATATATATGTATGTATAAAATCTGAGATTCCACAAAAAGACACAATTCTCAAAATAAGAATCGAAAACTATTAACAACCATAGGAATAAAATCATTGATAATAAAAGAAATGCAACTCCAAAAAACTCTGAGGTTTCATCTCATAAGCAGCAAGTTGGCAAAGATGATAAAAGATGAGAGTAGTCAATGTTGGAGGGGCTGAGGGAAGATAAAGGTACCAATATACGATTGACGGATTTTTAATGGGTTTACCCATCCTGGAAAGCAATTTGGAACTACACTAAAAAGAGAATCTGGGTGAGAGATGATAAGAGACTGAACAAAATTGGAGACCGTACAAATAGAGAAAAGATGACAAATGGAGGAGATGCTGTGGAGGTAGAAATGACAAGGTTTGGACATGAGAGTTTAGGGAAAATGCAAAGTTGAACATTATTGCTAAGGTCATGATGGTGGTACCCCTGACAGAAAATAGGGAAGGTAGGATGGTTCTGAGAGGACAGATAATGAGTTCTGTTTTGGGCATGTTGAGTTTGAGATGTATATGGGACCACAGAGCTAGAAAAATCCAAAAGGTAGCTGGTGATGCAGGACTATAGCTCAGGACAGAGAATAGAGCCGGATATGTAGATCTAGGATTCATCTGCATAAAGGTGACAATTGATTACATGAGAATTAATGAGGTCACGGAGACAGAGGTTGTAAAGAGAGGAGAAGAAGGCACAGGAGAGAACCTTAGGGGAGACTCGTGGCTGGGGAGGGCTGAACACAGATGATGAGCCAGCAAAAGAGACAATGGCAGGAGGAGAACCAAGAGAGTAATATCATGAAAACCCAGACAGGAGAGAGTATCCTGGAGGAAGGGGTGATCATCAACAGCATCAACTTTTGTAGAGAGGTCAAGGAGGATGAGAATTAAGAAATCTGGCAATGAGCTCCTTGGTAACTTTGGAGAGAGCAGTTTCAGTTTAGTATTGAGTTTGGAAGACTACAGGAGGTTGAGAAACAAGTGAGAGGTGAAGAAATGAAGGTAATTGTGGGCACAGGCTATAGGAGGGAATTGTATAGGAACAAAGGTACCCACAGAGATGCTGCCCTTGGTAAGAAGAGCCACAGCTTCATCAGAAACCAGAAAAAAAGAGAAAATGAAGGACACTGTCGAAGGATTTTGAGACATAGAAAAGGGGAGAAGAGGGAGCTTGTGATGGATGGCCTCTATTTTCTTTTTTTTTAAAGTTTTATTGATGCTATTTTTTTAACCACAGTATCACTTCCTAATGACACCCATGCTAATAGAATAATATTATTATGATACATATTAAGTTACCTATAAGTATACTTATTAATATATGCTTATAAAGATATTTAAATTTAATTATATTAAATTTATATCTATTTATAAGTACAGTTAAATAAAATTAATCAACATATTGATAATGTCTGCAAATGTATGTCTCAGTCTACACCTGTAGTCCACCCCTTCTCTGGTAAAGCAGGAGGCATGTTTTACCATCATCAGTACTCTGAAGTCATGATTGCTTTGGTCACTACCTTGATTAGAGTTCAGAAGTGTTTCAGTGTTAGTGTCCTTTTCATGACTGAGGCTGCTGTGGAAATTGTTCTCCTGGTTCTACTCACTTCACTTTCTCTCATTTAATACAAGCCTTTATTTTCTCACTCAAGTATGAGGAATCTTCTGCTAAGAAGTTGTAGATTCAAATTCCAGCTCTACCACTTACCAGGTGAATGACCTTGGACCTTTAACATCTCTGAGCTCTAGTTTCTTCATTTTTAAATGAGGAGGTAGAGTAGATGTCTTCAATATCCCATCTAGTCCTAAATCTATGGTCCTAATGATCCTAAGGTAGGGGAGAGGTGGCATGGGAGGCTTGTATAAAGCACTGTATAAAGTTTATAAATTGCCTTCCTTACAACAAGTCTAGGACACAATTGGTTCAGGTTCACTTGATAGATGAGATGACCAGATCAGAGAATTAAGATTACTTGTTCCTGGTCACACAGTAAAAACCACAGTCAGTACTCAGACCAGGTCTCCAGACCCTAAAATTTATGCTCAACACAGCATCCCTAATAGAGCTTATTATCCTGCCTATACCCTCCTATGTATTTTGGCTCTAGTCTAGCCAAACTGGACTACTCCATCCCTTGTAATTTCTGGCTTCTGTGCTTTTGCCCATGCTGTTCCTTGTGTATGTTATACTCTCACAACTCCTATCCCCTCACCTTTTAAATTCCTACTCACTCTAGAATTCAAAGAAAACTGGTTCTAGAATAAGAGGACATGAGTTCAAATCTCACCTGTCATGCTTACTACCTATGTGACACTGGGTGAGGCAGTTAACCTCCATGTGCCTTAGTTTCCTCATCTATAAAATGAAGCGGTTGAATGAGATGACCTTCAGGAAGCCTTCCATGAAAACTATGACCCTCAGACCTTACATATATGGCACAATGTTTTACAACTCTTTAATATAATTATCATATATTATTTTCGTTGCTAGTTACCTACAGATGTGTCTTTTCCCCTCCCAGACCATAAGCTCCATGAAGACATTCCATGAGGTCTCGTCTAAACTTTATTATCTCTAGAGTAGAGTGCCAGGCCTAGAGTCAGGAAAACTCATCTCCCTGAGTTCAAATCCGGCCTCAGATACTTACTAGCTGTGTGACCCTGGACAAGTTACTTAACCCTGTTTGCCTCAGTTCTTCATCTGTAAAATGAGCTGGAGAAGGAAATGGCGAACGACTCTGGTGTCTTTGCAAAGAAAACCCCAAATGGGGTCACAAAGAGTCAGATATGACTGAAACAACCGAACAACAACAGCAATGCCGTACGGTACGGTAAACTCAGAAGACATTTAATTATTTGTTGAATTGTGTCCAAATCACAACCAAGCAACCCTCTGACTTTTCGTGACCAATGCATGAGAAAATTCCCTTTAGACGGTCCATGATGAGTCCTTATTTTTGTTCTCTTTGTGAAACTTTCAAAGGATGTGGTACCCTGACCATCTCATCTACTTCCCACAGCCATGGGGACTTGCCTGGAATCTGTTTCCTGTTCATTGTTTTTAATTTTTACCCTTTATTTTCAATTACGTCACATCTTTTCTTTTTAAATTATAAAACACTTTTGTAACTACAGGGTAAATTACTTACCAATTCTTTGCCTTCCTTTGTGGGACATAGCCAATGTGGTCCTGAAATACCCATGTGCCATGGAGTTCTCAGAGAACAATTGGTAACTGAATGATTCACCATAAATACTTGAGGCACCAATTGGTTCTAAGATCACAGGATCAGATAACTAAGAGACCAACTAAGGTACCAGAGATTACAATCCAACCCTATGTTTTATAGATGAAGAAACTCAGGCCAACAGAGTCGAGTTAATAACTTGAAATCACACAGGTATGACATAGAAGAGATGGGATTTGATTTTTTTTAATTTATTTAATATATTTAGTTTTCAGCATTGATTTTCACAAGAGTTTGAATTACAAATTCTCTCCCCATTTCTACCCTCCCACCCACTCCAAGATGGCATATATTCTAGTTACCACATTCCCCAGTCAGCGCTCCCTTCTGTCACTCCACTCCCCTCCCATCTCCTTTTCCCTTACTTTCTTGTAGGGCAAGATAAATTTCTATGCCCCATTGCCTGTGTATCTTATTTCCTAGCTGCATGCAAAAACTTTTTTTTTTGAACATCTGTTTTTAAAACTTTGAGTTCCAAATTCTCTCCCCTCTTCCCTCCCCACCCACCCTCCCTAAGAAGGCAAGCAATTCAACATAGGCCACATGCATATCATTATGTGAAACCCTTCCACCATACTCATGTTGTGAAAGACTAACTATATTTTGCTCCTTCCTAACCTATCCCCCTTTATTCAATTTTCTCCCTTGACCCTGTCCCTTTTCAAAGTGTTTGTTTTTGATTACCTCCTCCCCCATCTACCCTCCCTTCTATCGTCCCCCCTTTTTTATCTTCTTCCTCCTTTTTTCCTGTTGGGTAAAAGACCCAATTGAGTGTGTATGGTATTCCCTTCCCAGGTCAAATCTGATGAGAGCAAGATTCACTCATTCCCCCTCGCCTGCCCCCTCTTCCCTGTCAACAGAACTGCTACTTCTTGCCACTTTATGTGAGATAATTTACCCCATTCTATCTCTCCCTTTCTCCCTCTCTCAATATATTCCTCTCTCATCCCTTAATTTGATTTTCTTTTTTAGATATCATCCCTTCATATTCAACTCACCCTATGCCCTCTGTCTATATATGTATATATATATATATATGTATATAGTATATGTGTGTGTGTGTGTGTGTGTGTGTGTGTGTGTGTGTGTATATATATGTATGTATGTATGTATATTCCCTTCAGCTACCCTAATACTGAGGTCTCATGAATCATACACCTCCTCTTTCCATGTAGGAATGTAAACAAAACAGTTCAACTTTAGTAAGTCCCTTGTGATTTCTCTTTCTTGTTTACCTTTTCATGCTTCTCTTGATTATTGTGTTTGAAAGTCAAATTTTCTATTCAGCTCTGGTCTTCTCACTGAGAAAGCTTGAAAGTCCTCTATTTTATTGAAAATCCATATTTTGCCTTGGAGCATGATACTCAGTTTTGCTGGTTAGGTGATTCTTGGTTTTAATCCTAGCTCCATTGACCTCCGGAATATCATAATCCAAGCCCTTCTATCCCTTTATGTAGAAGCTGCTAGATTTTGTATTATTCTGATTATGTTTCCACAGTACTCAAATTGTTTCTTTCTGGCTGCTTGCAGTATTTTCTCCTTGATCTGGGAGCTCTGGAATTTGGCGACAATATTCCTAGGAGTTTTCTTTTGGGGATCTTTTTGAGGAGGCGATCTGTAGACTCTTTCAATTTCTATTTTACCCTCTGGTTCTAGAATATCAGGGCAGTTCTCCTTGATAATTTCTTGAAAGATGATATCTAGACTCTTTTTTTGATCCTGGCTTTCAGGTAGTCCAATAATTTTAAAATTATCTCTCCTGGATCTATTTTCCAGGTCAGTGGTTTTTCCAATGAGATATTTCACATTGTCTTCCACTTTTTCATTCTTTTGGTTCTGTTTTATAATATCTTGATATCTCATAAAGTCACTAGCTTCTACTTGCTCCAATATAATTTTTAAGGTAGTATTTTCTTCAGTGGTCTTTTGGACCTCGTTTTCCATTTGGCTAATTCTGCCTTTCAAGGCATTCTTCTTCTCATAGGCTTCTTGGAGCTCCTTTGCCATTTGAGTTAGTCTATTTTTTAAGGCATTGTTTCCTTCAGTATTTTTTTGGGTCTCATTGACTTGTTTTTCATGGTTTTCTCACATCACTCTTATTTCTCTTCCCAATTTTTCCTCTACTTCTCTTACTTGCTTTTCCAATTCCTTTTTGAGCTCTTCCATGGCCTGAGACCAGTTCATGTTTTTCTTGGAGGCTTTTGATGTAGGCTCTTTGACTTTGTTGACTTCTTCTGGCTGTATGTTTTGGTCTTCTTTGTCACCAAAGAAAGATTCCAAAGTCTGAGTCTGATTCTGAGTCCGTTTTTGCTGCCTGGCCATGTTCCCAGACAACTACTTGACCCTTGAGTTTTTTGTCAGGGTATGACTGCTTGTAGAGTACTTTGTTCCAAGCTTGAGGGGATTTACTGTTGTTTTCAGAGCTTTTTCTACACTACCAGCTCTGCCACACCAGTGCTCCTCCTCCCCCAAGAACCACCAACTTGAACTGGACTCAAATCTTAAGCAGGCTCTGCACTCCTGCTCTGGTCCATCACTTAATTCCTCCCACCAGGTGGGCCTGGGGCCAGAAGTAACTGCAGCTGTAGTTCTGTAGCTGCACCACCCCCGCTGTCCCTGGGGCAGTGGCTGAACCGTGAACTCCTTTCACTCTGTCCCCTGCAACTTTTCCCACTAACCTTCTCTGTTGTCTCTGGTGTTTGTGGGTTGAGAAGTCTGGTAACTGCCACAGTTCACTGATTCAGGGCGCTGGGGCCTGTTCTGCCCAGCTCCCAGTCTGGTTGGTCCTGCTGCCACCCACCCTGGGCTCTGCTCCCCTCCGCTCCCAACTCCGTGCACAATAGACCTTACCCAGTGACCATCCAGGCTGTCCTGGGCTGGGGACCTGCTTCTCTCTGCTATTTTGTGGGTTCTGCAGTTCTAGAATTTATTCAGAGCCATTTTTATAGGTTTTTGGAGGGACCTGGGGGGAGCTCACTCAAGTCCCTGTTTCTAGCTGCCATCTTGGCTCTGCCCCCAAGAGATGGGATTTGAACCTGGGTCTCCTAACTTGAAATCTAATATTCTTAGCAGCTACCTGGCAGTATCTTTGCCCAGACATAGAATGTCAAACTTGGAAGGGACCTCAGGGCATGGAGCATTAGAACTTTCTAAAGTTAGAGCTGGAAGGGACCTTTACAAGATGGAATGTGAGAGATGGAAGTAACCTTAGAGGTCATTCAGAAAGCCTTCCCTAGACCTCTTAATTTGAGTGCCTTTCCTCTGTTGATCATTTCCTATTTATGTTTGTTTGCCTGTTGTCTCCCATCACTAGATAGTAGAACCTTTGAGGACAGGGACTGTTTTTAGCCTTTCTGTATTCAGAGTTTAGCATAATGCCTGGCACATAGTGGGTGCTTAATAAGTGCTTGCTAACTGACAACTCATCTAAGTCTCTTCATAGCTGACAAAATTGGAAACTGAGGCCTACAGAGGGGAAATTACTTGCCTGAGGTTTCATACCTAGTAGCAGTTCTGTCTTGGCATACCTGGGGCAAGTCCCCTGTGGTGATAGTGACCAAAGTAATGGGGATGCGGAGTTGGGGTAAGGTGGCTGTATCAGGGAGCATTCTTTCCTTAGACACATTTATATCTGGACAGAACCTTATTCCCACATACCGGAATTGTCTCTGTCCACACTATCTATACAGGCAGAGTGTGCCAGGTGGATGGCGTAATTACTAAGAGTTGACTGGGAGTCTGGCCAGAGTACTCCCATCAGCTGCCGCTGGTGGGAAGGGGGCAGGGCAGAGAGAGAAGGCCCTTCATCAAATGGTACAAACAGTGCTTTGCTGTCCTTCCCCACCTCCTTTTTTTTAAACTAATGGGTTGAGGTGAGGGAAGTTCATGAAATGTTCTACACTGTTTACAGAAAGCTAGGCTTCCAAATAGCCTTTCCTTCCCCCTCTGTAACTGGTAACAAATCCTCTCCCTCACCCCCCATTCCTTTGCAGTGATTCCTTTGCAGAGACCAGGAATATCCTAGCCTGCGTGCAAGAGGGTTTGATGGGTATGAGGTAGATGGGAGGTGTAGGGCGTGCGAGAGATCTCCTCTCTAGGGACCACACAAAGAGTTCAGAAGGAAAGTTATCTCCCCCTACCACTCACAAACCTTCACCCATGGACAACACTCAGGAATCTGGGGAGGTGTGGAACAGGTCTAGAGTGGGGCCAAAATAAATTAAATATCTCCATTTTCAAGAAAGACCAACATTAAGAGGGTGAGAGCCTAAGGACAAATGAGGGAATTCACTAAGGGGGAAACACTATTTCCTGTCCTAGACAAAGGAAATGAAATTTCAGCAGTACAAATTCAAATTCAATATAAGGGGATACTTATCAGCACTATCACCAAGTGGGAGGAGAGGTCACTCAGGACCTGGATCATCCTGTTCCCAGACCCCACCTCCCAAAGTAGGTTCTCAAGTTGGAGGCTAAGGAATCTCTTGTCAGGACTGTTGTAGAGGAAATTTCTGTTCAGATAGGGGTTAGACCAGATGGCCTCTGAGGTCCCTAAACCAGGTTGAGGGTAACCAACAGGCCTGAAACCTGTTGGTGAGTTAGGGGGATGTCTACCCCAAGGGCACGGGCAGATGAGAACAATTCGTTCCAATGGCCATGAAGGTGGCTGAATGCTCAGAGCTTGGTCAGACACGGAAGACTCCAAGGTCATCCACTGCAATCCAGGCCATCCCCAGGCATCCGGACTTTTATCTTGCCACAGGGCTTAGATGACTCAGGAAGAGAAAGTGAGGCTGACAACTTTGTGCAACTCTGCCTCACTTAAATCCAGTGCAGGTGCGAGTCAAGACATCCCCCTGTGAAGTCATTGATCTTCTTTGAAATGGAAGAGCAAACAGCTATGACAATAGGACGTGAAGAACGGGAAAGAATGAACAGCCTGTTTTGACTAGAATGTGATGTGTGTAGAGTCAAGAAGTGTGAGATGAAGGTCTCGAAAGGCAGGTTACAGCTGGATAAAGTAAAGGTGTTGGGGGCCAGGATAGATACAGGGTTTATACCTAATTGGGTCGGCAACAGAGAGCCAGTGAAGATATTTGATCAGATGAATGGTATGATCAGAGTGGTGCCAGGGTCACCTGGTATCTGTGAGTGCCTGGATCATAGAACGTTAGAGACAATGGAGGCCATCTAGCCCATCCCCTTGGTTGCAGGACAGAGATTCAAAGCCAGATCTTGTAATTCTGAACCCAGCACTCATTCTACAGCACCATGTTGTACTAATCACCAATGTGTGCAGGAAAAGCTCAAGCAGGAAGGGAATAATGACCACAATCTTCTCTCTACTCCTGTTTCACTGGAGGTTTCCAGGCTCTGGGATCAGTCTGGCTCTTTCACTCCCCTTTGACATGGCCGCTAGAGGTAGGATGACCCCTCCCACCCCTCAGCTCTATTCTGTCCCAATAGAGATGGGCAAAAAATGATTTTTCCCTTAAGTCAATAAGATAAGAGGGACTTTAAAAACCCCAAACTTGTTGTTTCAAACTCTTCGTGACCCTATTTGGGGTTTTCTTGGCAAAGATAATGGAATGGTTTGCTGCTTCCTTCTCTGGCTCATTGTATAGGTGAGGAAACTGAGGGAAATAGGATTAAATGACCTGCCCAGGGTCACACAGCTAGTAAGTGTCTGAGGCCACATTTGAACCCAGGTCTTCCTGAGTTCAGGCCCAGTGCTCTATTCACTGTACCACGTAGCTGCAACCCCTTTTTTCTGAGTTCATGTTTTATTTTACACACTATAGATCACCTCTAAAAAGAACCCTTCGAAAAAGGAACTTTTATGCATACACCTCTGAAAAGACATTGCGTGTTTGTCACCCAAGAATGAAGCATGATACAGGAAAAAGACCTAGGTTTGAATCTGGCTCTGCCACTTTTTAACAGCTAGATAGCACAATGGATAGAGCAGCTGGCCTGAAGTCAGGAGGACCTGAGTTCAAATCCAGCCTCAGATACTTAGTAGCTGTGTGACCCTGGGCAAGTCACTTCACTCTGTTTGCCTCAGTTTCCTCATCTGTAAAATGAGCTGGAGAAGGAAATGGCAAGTCACTCCAGTATCTTTGCCAAGAAAACCCCAAATGGGGTCATGAAGAGTCAGACACAGTGAACAACAACAAGGCCATATGGTACTCTGAACTCAGAAGACACACGAGTCTATAACAACGGGCCTCAGGTCCGTCTTTCCATCACTTTGAGCCTCAGTTTCCTCACCCATAAAAACTAGGGAGTTGGACTAGATATAGCCAGTGCCAACATTCAGTGACTCTTGTAGCTAAATTTGGAGGCTGGAAAGTTGGCCTGTAGGTAATTAGCCTTTTAAGGCATAGTACAGCCTACTGAGGCTCAGGCAGAGAGGTGGAGGGAACGTGGCGCCGATGAAATCAAGGTTCGGATTGAAGTATGAAAGAACACTTCTTAGGAACCTAAGGGAAAAGGGGAGGAAAGTGACAGCTTTTTATAGCTGAGGAAAGTGATATATGAAAGGATAATAACAGTAAAACCAGCATTTATATTGGTAGTGCTCTAAGGTTTGCAGAGAGCTTTATTTGTGTTATCTCATTTGATAATTGATTTGCCCAAGGTCACACAGGCAATGGCCATGCAGATGCTGCAGGACTGCGTGCAGACAGTTGGAGACTGGTCATGTGGCCACCAAAGGAGCTGAGGGGCCAGACCAAGGTTTGGGGAGAAGCAGGTAATGAATTGGGTTACGAATCCTGCCTTCCTCTAAGTTTCCAATGCTAGGACTTCTCCTATTGGTTATGAGTTTTGTTTCTGTTGAGATGGTGGAGGAGAGGACAAAAATACCTGTTTTGTTGCTGACAGGACTTAGGCACGAGTCCTGTTACTGTTCCTTATGTCCTTTATGGTAAATATGTTTCACATCCAAACATTTATTAGACTGTTGTTTGTAAAGAGGACTGAATACTTCTAAGAAAGCGCTTAAAAGCAAGCCCAATTCAAAAGCTTCTGGAGAAACTTGTGGATGAGAGCAAACATGAGCCAATCCAATCGTCATTAGAGAAATTCCTCAAGACCAAACCCATTGCATCAGGCTTTAGAGGACACCTAGATATCCACCAAAGAAATGATCGAGGTCACAGAGTTCAGATTCCTGACACTACCCTTAACTACTGTCCAGACAAAGAGCAAGGTCTAGCACAATAAAGAGGCAGCCTGAAAGCACCCCCACCTTTGTTCCTTCTCCTTCAGTCATTTAAATGAGGACACTCCAACTTCTAGACTGAAGTAGTCTGTGTTGGCATTGCTTCCAGGTCAGGAAGGGACGCTTAATTCCTTCCAGAAACTGCTTTGAGATCTCATCTTTGGTTCCCCATGTCAGCATGTCTATTAACAAGCAGTCATCCAACAAGCATTTTTTTAAAGCATTTACTGTCTCCCAAGCACCGTGTTAAATGCCAGGGATAAAAAGGCAAGGTGACATAAACAAATGAAAAACCCTGCCCTCAGTGAGCTTACTTTCCAAATGAGGGAAAGAAAACATAAAGTAACTCAGTATATAATAAATGCTTGTTAACCGAATGATCCTCTGGTCCAGGGCTGTGCTGCGTGTCTTTGATCCATGGTCTTTGGGATATGAAGAGAATTTGTTATCTGTCTCTCAGAGAGTTTCTCTTTACCACTGGGGAATTTCAAACTGGCCCAGCCCCTCCCTGAGGCTTTAAAAACAAAACCAACTTGGTCAATAAAAACTTTACCTCTGGTCCCCAAAGCATTTACCTCACAGATGCATTTGTTAGGTAATATTTTTTGTTATAATAACCTGTGTTGATGTTTTATCCCTTTACCAGACTGTAAACTCGAGGATCATTGGAACCAGTCATTTCTTAATTAAACTAGTGTTTAGCATGGTGTTCATACATCGTAATTGATTTGTCCTATACGTTATCCCTCTCCATGTACTCCGTGATCCAGCGATACTGGCTTTTTTGTTATTCTTCACACAGAACACGACCTTACAACTCTACATTTTCAGTGACTGTCCTCTATACCCGGAACTCTGTCTTCATCTCTGTCTCCTGGCTTCTCTGACTTACCTAGCTTCTTTCAAATCTCAGTGAAGTTTCCACCTTTTAAAAAGAATGCTTTCCCAGTCTTTCTTAATATTAGTGCCTTCCCTCTGAGATCCTGCTCCAAATATATATTGTATATTGCATATATATATATATCCTGTTTTTATATAGATTTTTGCATGTCATCTCCCCCATGGATATTTTTTGTCTTTCTTGTATCTCTAGTATTTAGCTTCTTCTGACTCCATGTGGGCTCCTGCCTTGCATGAGTTCTCTGTAAAATAGTTTTTTAGGAAAACATACATTTGACATTTGAACAACAGGCCGGCCCATCAGAACTGCGATCTTTGTAGCAGTTTGAACGCTTGGCAGTTTAGCTTGAGAAAGGACCTCATTGTACGGTAACTTTGGACTTGATTGTGATACATGGGAAACACTGGCACAGGACCGCCCAGCATGGTGGGCCAGCATCAAAGAAGGCCCTGCGCTCTATGAGTGAAGCAGAATTGCAGTAGCTCAAAAGACATATGATATGCACAAATTTAGACACATCTCCACTCCAAATATTCATATATACTATCTGTATGTATGTGATAGAGCATTCTGAGACCATATTGGTCTTAGTAAAGCTCAGCTTCTCCTCCTATTTTACTTCAGCCTAATCTCATTTATGGGCAGCTAGATGGTGCAGTGGATAGAGCACTGGGCTTGGAATTAGAAGACTCATCAGATCTGGCCTCAGATACTTACTAGCTGTGTGAGCCTGGGCAAGTCACTAACCCTGTTTGGCTCAGTTTCCTCATCTGTAAAATGAGCTGGAGAAGGAAATGGCAAACCACTCCAGTATCTTTGCCAAGAAAACCCCAAATGGAGTCACAAAGAGTCGACACAACTGAAGTGACCCAACAACAAAGTCTCATTTATGGTCTCTTGGTAGGCAACACCTTTTCCTAGAGCATTATCAGCTTCCTCCTATAAAGCCAGAAGCTACATAAGCTTGATTGATTCTTGTTTTAAAGGTCAAGCTCCCTTCTGAGACACCTACAAAGTTTTTTTTTTCCCTCTTGAGCACAACCCCCAGCTCTCAGTTTATTTGCAGAGCCAAGATGAGTGACATTCCTTAAGCCCAATGATTAACTGAGCCTTTCTTGGCTCAGGTGATCAGTTTTACCCACTTCCCCAGGTTTTCTTTGATAACCCATCCATCTCTTAAAAACCAACTCCTTTCCTCTATACCCCCTCCCAGGGGACCCTAATCACTACAGTTGGATAATATAAAGAAATCTGTAAAACTTCAGGAACAGCATAATTTCCCAAAACAGAAGAGGAAACCCACTTCTGCACAAAGAGAAAAGCAGGGGAGCGAAGGGACCGGGTGGAAAGCCATAATGGCGAATTTTCCATCCTGGGCTGGTTGAAATCACACTAGGGTATTTCCTTGCTCTGATTAATTGTTTCTTTTGTGAGTCAGAGATCATATGCAAGAAAGCCCCAGACACCTCCCCACCTCTACTCTCACGAGCCAGGAAGTTTGAGGTATAGTGGCAAGATTACACTAGACGTGGAGCCACAGAATCTGGGTAAGAATTCCAGCTCGGACATTTACTCCCTGTGTGGCCCTGGGTGGGTCACATTTTCTCAGTGTCCTTATCTGTACAATGAGAGAAGTGTACATGAGGAGTTCTTAATTTTGGCTCTATGGGCCCCTGTGTGGATAAATTTCAGAGGGTCAGTGTACTTAGATGGGGAAAAAAGGCCTTTTACTAACCTGTAACTGAAATTTAAAGGTTCCTTCCATTACATTTTTTAAAAACCATAATTCTGAAAAGGGGTTCATGTTGTTTAGTCATTTCAGTCGTGTCCAACTCTTTGTGACCCCATTTGGGGTTTTCTTGGCAAAGATACTGGAGTGGTTTGCCATTTCCTTCCCCAGCTCATGTGACAGATGAAGAAACTGAGGCAAGCAGGGTTAAGTGACTTGGCCAGGTTCCCACAAATAGGCTTCACCAAACTGCCAAAGGGGTCCTGGGCTGGGCAGGGCAGGGCAGGGCAGGGAAAGGAAGGGAAGAGAAGGGAAGGAGCCTATTAAGAACCCTTGGCTTAGTGGCTTGGATAGGCTCTAAATTCCCATTCTATTTTCAATCCCATGATCCTATCTATATTCAAATATATATATATACATATATATTCCAGTGTTGAGGATAAAGTCTCCAGATTAGCTTTCTACTAGGAACTTTATGGGCGGCTAGGTGGCAAGATAGAGCACCAGGCCTGGAGTCAAGAGGACCTGAGTTCAAATATGGCCTTTGACACTAACTAGCTATGTGACCCTGGACAAGTCACTTTACCCTGTTGGCCTCAGTTTCCTCATCTGTAAACTGAGCTGGAGAAGGAAACAGCAAACCACTCCAGTATCTCTGCCAAGAAAACCCCGAGTGGGGTCACTAAGAGTCAGATATGACTAATCAACAAAACAGCAACAACAAGGGACTTTCTACTACTTCTTTAATTCAAGCTGCTTAGCCAGTGGTTGTACATGGTTGATGCCAGCTGAAAAACTTGCAAAATAGCTATTGGCTTAGTGACCCGTGTAACATCTTGTCTGAACATGAAGAGAGATATAGCAGCTGGTATATTCTAATGTTAGCCGTTACGACTAGAAGGCACTCTCTTAGCCGGTATCTATCCTGGCCTCCTGGCTCCTTCCAGCCCAACCCATTCTGGATGAAACCATCAAACTAATCTTCCTTAAATCACTTTATTATTCATCATTTATCCAAGTGGTCATTAGGCATCTAGAGGCAGGGTAATGTAGCACAGCAGCCCAGGGTTTGGAATCCGGTGTACTTAGCTCAAATTCTGCATCTGTTCTCTTAATACCAATATGACAGTGGTCAAGTCATTGCACCCTCTGGTTGCTAGTTCCCTCATCTGTAACAAGAGAGCTGGACAAGATAACTTCTAAAGTCCTTATAACTCTAAAATCCTATAAGTTACCAACTGCCACTCAACTACCACACAGGGCAGGCAAGCCAGCCTTGCTGAGGCATCTAGACACCCTGAGAGAGAGACAGGGGGCAGCATATGCCAGGCAAATCAGACCGTGTTGGGGATAGCTCAGGACTCTAAAGTCAAGAGCCTGGGGGATAGCAATGCATCCTGGGATGGAAGCTGATGACCATTCCTGCAACAGCTACAGCTATACCTACTAAAGGCCCAGAAAGAAAAAGTTATTGTCACAAAAGTCCTTGGCACTGTCAAATGGTTCACCTTCAGAAACAGATTTGGTTTTATCAATGGAAACTTTTGCTTTGCCTCTGTACCCTAAGGTCCATGAGATTTTTACATGCAACTTGAAGCTGAAATCTTCCATATGTGTTGTATCTCCCATTACAGTGTGAGCTACCTGAGAAGAGAGAATGTCTCACTTTCCTATTTGTATCCCCAGTACTTAGCACAGTGCTTTCTGTGGTGTTAATATGATTAAAGATCTTCCCCTCCTCCCCATTTATTAGGCCTCAGGTGGAGCTAGTTAAAGGAAGCTTGATTGGGGCAGCTTGTTTGTAAGCAGGCTGACATCCTTTTGCTAACTAGGTGTTAAGCCCCAGGCCCACACCCTTTTGCTGATTAAGTTTGAAGCCCTTGGGCCCTAAGAAGGGCATACATACATACGTACATACATATACATATATATATATATGTGTGTGTGTGTGTGTGTGTGTGTGTGTGTATACATACATATATACACACATATATACATACACACATACACACACACACACACACACACACACATATATATCCTGAGGGTTGCCATTAAGCTGAGAGAAAACTGGAAGGGCTGAGAGAAAGGACTGCAGAGACGCAGAGACTGAGAATTGGAAGAGACGGAGAGATGGAGAGAGAGAGAGAGAACAAGAACTGCAAGGGTTTTCAGGACTGCAAGCTCTTAGAACTGTAGGAGGAAAGGATGCAGGCAAGCAGACAGGATTCATGAGTGAGTGTTTATGGGAAGGACCCAGCAGAGGGGAAGGTTACAGGATGGCTTGGCTCCTTGCTGCAATAATGTGTTTTAATTTCCTTGCTGTTACATTGAAGTGGACTTACTAGTTTGGGATACAATTGTTGCTATGTCGACTTGGAATTATTGGTTTTGGGACTTGATCCTCTGGTGTCTGAGTAAATGTTTTACTTCTTCTGCCTTCTACATAGAGAGTCTCTTATATTTTGGAATTCCAAACTACACAAGCACATTCATGGTCACTATTGATATCATGAATCTTACCTTACTGATACATTTGTACATAGTAAGAACTTAAAAAATGTTTCATTCATACATACACAAGCACAGTTAAATGAGCACCCCAATTGTGCTAAGTATTGTTGTTCAGTTTTTTTTAGTCATGACTCCATTTGGGGTTTTCTCGGCAAAGATACCAGCTGCTTGGCCATTTCCTTCTCCAGCTCACTTTACAGATGAGAAAACTGAGGAAAATAGGGTTAAGTGACTTGTCCAGTGTCACAGAGCTAGTTAACTATCTGAGACCAGATTTGAATTTAGGTAGATGAGTCTTCCAGATTCCAGGCCCAGCACTCCATCCACTGCCCCACCTATCTGCCCATTAAGTATTGTGGAGGATTCTAAACAAGCTTAAAGCTTGCAGCTTTTCACCCTTGTGGACTTCTATACTGGTTGGGAAGTTAGGGTGCAAATGCATGTTGACAGCAAGAGACAGTTCTTGATTAAGTGAAAAAAAACAGTGGTCCTGATAATGACAGGATTATAGAATCTTAAGATGGAAGATGATCCAACCTCCTAGCCAATGCAGGAAGCCCCTCTAACATATCTTGATAGCTGGTTTTCTAGCCTCTGTCCCCCAGCTTTCTTTCAATAGGTGGGACAGGTTAGCCTGAACAATTTTTAGACAAACTATACCTACCATTATGGAGCTTGCATATTTCAGAACAGTAGATCCATCTCTCAACCAATCAATCAACACCTCATTGATTGTCATTCTGAACTTGCACCCAGTGTCACAGAGCTAGTCTGAGGCTGAATTTGAACTCAGGTCTTCCTGACTCCAGGCCCTGTGCTCTATCCACCTAGCTACCCAAGAACTGGGAAGACCAAAAGTTCAAATGCTGTCTCAGACTCTTACGTAGATTTGTGGCCCTTCTGCACAATGAGGATATAAATAATGCCTACCTCACAGGGTTCTCGTGAGGATCAAATAAGATGCTACAAAGTGCTCTGCAACCCTTAAAGTGTCATATAAATGCTAGTTATCACTAATTATTATTAACAATAAATGCTAATTATTATGAATATTGGTAATAATACTCCTGTTTTCAAATGACAGATTTTCACATACTTGAAGACAGCTTTCCGAGTCCTCCAATGTCTTTACTTCTCCATCCTTCATTCCCTCTCCCATTCATCATCTGACTTGACTTCCAGGCCCTGCTCTGCACATGTTCCAATGCCAATAGCACAAAGATATACTCTAAGTACTGTCTATTGAGGTTAAGAAAAGGAAAAATCAACTTGTGCTAGTGTCCCCTCTGCCCAAAAACCCGCAATGGCTCTCTATTGCCTATCAGATCAAGTTCAAACTCCTCAAACAAGTATTCCAGGTTCTCCATCATTTGTCCCATCGCTCCTTTCACCTGCCATCTGATTCAAACCATATCTTCACCACAAACCCTCTACCTCAAGCTGGCTGGTCTCCTAACTCCTCTCTCCCTCCCTTTGTCCATCCCAGGTACATATATTCCTCCCTCCCCCCACACTCTTTACAGTCTCTGGATTGGAGTATGGATTTGGACTTCTGCTCCTGGTGGATATGCCCTTCCCTCTTCTCTCCTGCTCATCTTTTGAGGCTCAGCTCAGGTCTTCATAAAGCCTTCCTTTAGGATGCTAGCCCACACTTGTCTCTCCTTTCTCTGCTCTGCCAAAGAACTTAATTTCTGTCACCTACTCCTTCCTGCCCCCACATGCATTAGCACTTGTTTTGTATTCATCTATCATTATTTTGTGTGTTAGTTTTCATTCTACAGTTTTAATACATACTGTTAAAAGCCTAAAAGAGGGTCTCCAGACTATCTTGGCGGCTCCTCTGTAGATACTTTATCAAAGGACAGGGACAAAAATCACAAGACATGGATGGACAGCTATTTGTACCAATAGAGTGAATACTCCCAACAGTGAGATCATGGACCAATGCATTATTGTTATTAATAATCTTGTTTTCAGCTTTTCAATGGTGCTCAGACAGAAACAATTCTGGGGCAAGCTGACATTCTGCCATTATTCTTTTACGCTTAATGTTCTAGAGACTATATGCACAGGTAGATAAAATAACTACTTTTGTAATTTAATAAAAGTATTATGGCATAAGCTCATCGTCTGTAAGTTCACTGAATGGTTCTTTGGGACAATTCCAGTGGCAGATAGGATGATGGGGATGATATATGCCTCCTCCTATTCCCCCATGGTTTTGATTTCATTAAGCTTTTCATTATACATAACCTGGAGATTATAAGAATTTGGAATGTGGGGCAGACAGTACATAGGAACAGTGTGCTGCACCCAGAGTTGAACAAGGAGGAGGAGAATAGGATAAACTGCCTTCAGGAAATTGCCAAGTACTTTTAATGGCACCAAGCTTCCTTTGGAAACAAAGGCTTATCTTTTCAATGCCAATATTCTGCTGGCATCTCTTCAAAGAACTGAAAGTAAATATCATCCAGAGGGCAATGGAGTGTGGTATGTGGTGGGTGTGAGCAGAAACCTCAAAGATGAACAGGACTAGAAGACAATTAATGGAAATTTATGAAATTTATAATAGAAAGAAAAGATGTGCCAGTTAAGTGGCAAGAGGGAAAGATGACAAATGAACAGCCAGAGTGTACCATTGGTATCTTTGGGATCTCAAGAGAAAGGGACAAAAGCCTCCAGCAAATTGAGTGGGTCCCATGTGGTAAACTTAGGAGAGGCCATGTACAGAAGTCCTACAGGATGGATCACCATGGAAGGGTTGCAATCTTTATCACAGGAGAGATTAACCAAATGAAAAAGAACTTCCCTCTCAGCACCATATATTTGAGCATTAGGTAGTACCTTTAAGACAGATGGGAGTGCCTGAGCCCAGGCCAGTGCTCGTGATGAGGTGGTGGGGGATCCAACAGCTTTCTGTAGGTAGTGCTTGTGTAGGTTGCTGGTGTTCAGTAAATAGAGTGCACAGGCCAGAGCATAGCCTCCCCAGTTGGAAACACCTGGCACAGAAAACACTCGAAATCAGAGGATCAGAGAGAGAGCTCGCTTCATTTCCTTGTCTCTAGGCAGAATCACCCCTAAACCATGTGGGCAGAAGAGGTTCAGTCCTTTTACCAAGCTCTAGAAGAAGGGATTTCACAACATCGCTCAATATCGAATAACTCTCAAAATGAAGAAATTAACCATTTTGACTAATCTTAGAGTGGAAAGGATGCTAGGCTTGGTGACAGAAGATTTTATGTCCTAACTTGCCGACTTGTGTTGCCTTGGACAAATCATTTCGCCCTTCTGACCCTCCATCTCTTCTTCTGTAAAATGGGATGATAATACCTATGTTAACTGCCTCACAGGAGTATTAGGAGGAAAGTACTTTTAAACCATGAAGCTCTATATAATTATGTATAATACGTTATTACATGTAATCGTGTTATAACATAATTACATCATTATATGTAGTACAACATTATATAATCATATTAAAAGAACATAATTATATTTATTTAAATACACGAATATTTCTATTTATTCAACATATTTATTATTATACAATAATTGTATAAAGTAATAATTATTGTATTGTATAATCATTATGGTAGAACATTGTATTCCATTCTTAAACAATACACTCCATCTCTCAGCTCTGGGCATTTTTTCTGGCTGTCCCCCCTGCCTAGAATGCTCTCCATCCTGTGCTTTGGACTACTGACCTCCCTGGATTCCTTTAAGTCCCAGATAAAATACCACCTTCTACAGGAAGTTTTCCCCAACTCCTCTTGATTCTAGTGCCTTCCCCCTGCTAATTATTTTTATTTATCCTATGTATCCTGTCTTTTGCTTTGTTTTGTTTCTCAGGGGTTTAGCACAGTGTCTGGTACAACAGTAGGTTCTTAATAAATGTTTTCTGATTGATTGATTATATAATTTGTATGGTTTTCTTTTTGCATTTTGCTCATTAGATTATAATCTCCTCAATGGCAGGGACTGTCTTTTGCATTTCTTTGTATCCCTAGCATTTAGCATAGTGCCTGACACATAGTAGGTGCTTAATAAATGTTTACTGGTTGACCGATTATATAATTTCTTTGTATGTTTCTTTCCATGTTGCTTCCCTTATTAGATTGTAGGCTCTCTGAGGGCAGGGACTACTTTGATTTGTGTCCCTAGCATTTAGCACAGTGCCTGGTATGTAGTAGGTGCTTAATGAATGCTTATCATTGACTGACTCTGTGAACATCTTACCAGCTACGACAGCAAAATCTGCTTCCACATCGCAGGCTATGACATCCCCATTCTTGATGTACCTCTTCACAGACGTTTTGACTTTTCCCATCCCGAGTTCATTCCCTCCATCCCCAACACCTAGGTTAGAAGGGGAAAAGGATTAACAGATCAGTTTCCTGAATGAGAAAGAAGGAGGGTAATTTCCTACACATTACAACAAAACCGTGCCTGTCACTCGAGGTAAATGAGGCGTTTAGAGGCAGCTTAAGTGATCCAGTGAAGAGGAGGCGCTTCCCTGCGCTGGTGCAGTGAGTTTCCTCTTCTGGGATTTTCTCCTATCAATGAAATCACAGGTCCAGTCTCTTATCTTTACTTGGCTATATGTGGTTTTGATCGAGGGACCCCTGTAAATCCCAGGGGCGGCTCTTTTTGGCTAGGTGGCCTAACAAATTGAGCTCAGGGCCTGAAGTCGAGAAGATCTGAGTTCAAATCTTGCCTCAGATACTTATTAACTGTGTGACCCTGAGCAAGTCACTTAACCTCTGTCTCAGTTTTTTCAACTGTGGAATGGGGAGGATAGCACCGACCGCCCAGGGCTGTTGTGAGAATCAAACGCAATGATATTTGTAAACCTTAAAGTGCTCCATAAATGATGGCTGTGGTTGTGATGCAGTGGATAGTGTGCCGGGCCCGGGAGCAAGAAGGCCTGAGTTCAAATCTGACCTCAGACATTTACTGGAGGTGTGACGCTGGGCCAGTCACTTAACCCCTGTTTGCCTCAGTTTCCTCGTCTATAAAATGGGGTAATAATAATTACTGCCCCCCCCAGGGGAATCGTGAGGATTAAATGAGAAAACAATTGTAAAGTGCTTAACACAGTGCCAGGCATACAGTAAGTGCTATATAAATGCTAGCTGTTATTACTTTTTAAAGATTATTTTTCCAGAGTAAGAAATTGAGGCTTAGAGTTATGACTTGCCCAAGGTCTCTGATAACCCTTACTTTGCATTCTACCTTTCTGTTCTGCTACTTTCAGACAAATCCTAAAAGATCCATTTCTTATAGAGTAGGCAGCCCTGGGGTCCTCAGATATGCCCATGAATATGTATGTACACACACACACACACACACACACGTGCACGCGCGCGCGCACACACACACACACACACACACACACACACTGTGTGGTAGGTGTAGTGGAAAGAACTTTGGAGTGGGAGAATGGAGACCTGAATTCAAATCCCAGCTCAATCACTAACTCACGCGACTTTGAGTAAATTACTTCTCCTCTCCGGGTCTGTTTCCTCTTCTGTAACATAAGAGAATTAGACTAAACGCTCTCTAAGGTACCTCCTAGCTCTAATATGCTACGTTCTTCTACTCCTATGCCCACCGTATAGGGCACAGTCACCTCTATCTTTATTTGCATTCATTCTTGCAACATCAATGGTCATTGTAGGATTTCTGGTTAATGCTGTCCTTGTACATCGGGAGAGTTTGTAGTCTCTTGGTAAAACATGAGTCTCTCCATCAAAGTTCCCCTGCCTCCAAAGTATTCATTTTACCTTCCAAGCACACTACCTGAACACCATTTGAGTTTAGTTTCACTGAAACTGTCACTCCAGAGGTGGAGCCAAGGTGGAGGCATAGAGGCAGCAACCCAGCTGAATTCTTTCAATATTCCCCTCCAAACAAGTTTAAAATAATTCCTCAAACCAAATTTTGGAACGGCAGAGCCAACAAAGGTCAGGGCAAGACATTTTTCCGGTCTGGGGAAACCTAAGAAATAGGCAGGAGAGGTCTGTGGCACTGGGGTGGAAGCTCGTCTGGAGCCCACCTGGGCCAGGGTGGCAACAGCAGCTGCGGCAGTAGCAGAAGCTTTAGAAGCGCTCAGCCAAAGACGGTAAGGGAAAGAGTGCGTGCGTGTGTGTGCGCGTGTGTGTGTGTGTGTGTGTGTGTGCGCGCACATATAACAGTTGTGTATAGAAATCTATCTCACCCAATAGGGAAATAGAAAGGGAAGAGGATAAGACAAGGGGGATGGTGGTGGAATGGAAGAAAATAGGACAGAGGGAAATACATAGTAATCATAACTGTGAAGGTAAATGAGTTGAACTCACTCATAAAACAGAAGCAAAGAGCAGAATGAATGAGAAACCAGAATCCAACAATATATTGTTTACTAGAGACATACTTGAAACAGGAACACACATACACACACGCACACGCACGCACACACACACACACATACACAGAGTTAAAATAAAGGCTTGGAGTAGAATCTATTATGCTTCAGATGAAGTTAAAAAGACAGGGGTAGCGATCATGACCTCAGACAAAGCAAAAACAAAAATAGACCTAATTAAAAGACATAATCAGGGAAACTACATTTCACCTTAGACAGTGAAGTCGCATAAAAAATAATTTATAGCAAGTTTCTCTGATAAAGACCTCATTTCTCAAATATATACTGAGTCAAATTTATAAAAATAAGAGCCATTCCCCAATTGACAAAAAATATAAACAGGCAGTTTTCAGAGGAAGAAATCAATGCTATCTTTAGTCATATAAAAATGTTTTAAATCACTATTGATTAGAGAAATGCAAATTAAAACAACTCTGAGGTACCACCTCACACTTATTAGAAATGACAAATGCTAGAGGGGTTGAGGGGAAATAGGTTATACTAATGAATTGTTGGTGGAATAGCGAACTGGTCTAACTATTCTGGAGAACAATTTGGAACTAGGACTAAAGGGCTATATGACTATGCATGCCCTTTGAACCAGTAATACCACTACTAGGTCTGTATCCCAAAGACAAAAAGGAAAAGGACCTTTATGTACAAAAATATTTCTAGCGGCTCTTTTTGTGGTGGCAAAGAATTGGAAATGCTCATTATTTGGAGAATGATTGAACAAGTTGTAGCATGTGAATGTGATGGATTACTGTTGTGCTATGAGAAATGATGAGGGGGGTGGTTTTAGAAACACATAGCAAGACTTACATGAACTGATACAAAGTGGAGTGAAAAGAACCAGGAGATCATTGTACACAGCAGCAGCAACGTTGTAACAATGATCGACTGCTCTCATCGATAAGATGATTCAAAACAATTCCAAAGGACTCATGATGAAAAATGCTGTCCACCCCCGGAGAGAGAACTGATGAGCTCTGAGTGCAAATTGGAATGTAATTTTCTCACTTTATTTTTCTGGCTTTTAAAAATTTGGCTCATATGAAAATATGTTTTGCATGATTTCACATGTATAACTAATATTATATCGTTTGCATTCGCAGTGGGTTGATGTAGGGGTGGGAGGAAGGGAGAGATTTGGAACTCAATTTAAAAAAAGAATGTTAAAAATAAACAAATGATAAATTAGGGGAAAAAAAGAAATTGCCATTCCACCTCTTCTGGGAGTGGAAAGATGGAGGGATATTGGTAATAGTTCATCTTACCTTGGTGTGAATGATTTTAACCAGTACATTTTTTCTCTGAAACCTAGCTGACAGGACCTTGAGGGTGGGGATTCTGATGGGGAAGGGGAAGGAAGAATCATTTTATAGCATGGAGGGAAGGCCTGGGTAGGATGCTGTAATAACAGTAATAATAATGGATTACATTTGGTGAGCTGTTGTTTATTGTTTATACCTTTGTTTTCAAAGAGGACCAATGACATCGCAGGGTGATGTTGGAATTTCTAGTGAATTGGGTTTAAGGGAGGCAGAACTGTGCAGTCATCAGCCTCACTCTCTCTTCCAGAGCCACTGAAGTCCAAAGACAAGATGAAAGTCAAGACGACTAGCAAGGGCCCAAGATGGGTGATGTCTGACCAAGCACTAAGCGCTCCATAGAGCCTGTTTCAGTTGACCTCACAACCATTAGAACAAACATTTTCTTCCATCCATCCTGCTGGGGAAGTCTTCATGTGCTTGGGGTAGACGTCTCCCTAACTCACCAACAGGTTGGAGGCCCTTTAGCTACCCTCAATGTGGATTAGCCTGTCTGCCAAGAAGGTTTCACCAGGGTATGGCCGCTGCGCAAGCTACAGCTCCTTGGAGTCACAAGTGAGAGTTGGGTGAAGGCGGACACCAAAGGGGGATGAGCAAGCCCTCACATCATGCTAGTGCTCCCTGAACGCCCCATACACCTCCTTCGGGATAGTCCTAAATGTGTGTGGGGGTCTCTGTGGTACAAAGGTGAAATTTACTAGAATGTCAGAATGTCACCTGTCTAGTAGCCCAAGTTTTCTCCTTCTGGAGTGTTGGAGAGGATGTCCAAGCTATAGTGAGGTGCTAGGAATTCCTTGGGAAGGGGACCTGCATCATCACGGTGGAACATGGAAGTAACTGAAGTGTTAGAGATTGCCCAACTGGCAACCCTGAGTCTGGTTCCCTTACAAAGGGAAGCCCAAACTACAGGGCAGTATTAGACTTCAGGACCCCAGGGACAAGTAAGGCCTCCACCAGAGAGGGAAGAGAATTAGACTAATTTGTTTATGGGAATTATGAGTCCTCTAAGGGCTTGCATTGCTTATAGGCTCCTGGTGAATCCTTTGTAATGGCTACATTTTTGGTAAATTGGAATTAAGTCTGTCCTGTACTTACCTAACATTTGCTCTATTACTTTGAGTGATTGTATAGGGATTTCAGGACTCTGGTATTCAAATCTATGGAGACCAGACAGGAATTATATTTGGAGATTTCCCAGAGTAAACTCTTCATTGAGAAATGATGAGCCCAAGAGAGTGATATTTGGGGGGGGTTGTCATTCACCATGAATAGGCCTAGAGTTTGAGGCACTGGACCATGGGTTACACCTTTACTACACACTACACTGTTAATATTTAGGGACTGGGAACCTGAGGTAAGGGGGGTACCAGGTAGGGAAAGACATGTGGAAAGGGATCCCTGATTAGACTCATGGAACATTAGAAGGGAAAATCGGAGATAATTGTTCTAGTCATCTAATCCTACCCCCCTCATTTTTACAGATGAGGAAATGAGGTTCAAACATGGAGGAATGAGTTACTCAGTCACACGACAATTTAATAGCAGAGCCGCCCCTGAAGTCCAGCTTTGCGGTCTTCTGAGCCAGTGCTTTTAATGTTATTTAACTAGATGAGGTTTTGTGTCTATCACCAGCAACCTCAGAAAGCTTAGCTCCTCAAGAGGAGATACTAAGAATTTCCCCACAGCATCTACCTCCACTGCAGAGGTGATTAGCTTTTTCTTGGTCATGGACCCTCTAGGGAGTCTAGTGAAACCAAAGGACCCTTTCTCAGAACAATATTTTGATAATTTAAAAAAATGTAAAATTTCAGTCAGAGCTTAGTCAAAATAAAGATTGGTTTTCCTATCCAAAATCACAGACCCTTTGAAACCCCTTGGGAGTCTAAGAACCTCTGACTAGTGCACTGGGGACCATAGAAATAATAATAATAACTCATGTATTCACAATACTTTATAAAGTACTTTCCTTACTATAACCCTGAAAACTAGGTAGCACCATTTTAATAAAAGCTGATGCTTCCATCACACTTTCAAGTTCATAAAGTGCTTCTCTTACATTATCTCATCTGACAAGCACTATGATTTTCTCCATTACCATGAGGAAACTGAGGCTGAAAAGGTTAAATGACTTGCCCAAGGTCACACATCTTGAACCCAGGTCTCTCTGGACTCCTAAGTCTAGAGCTTTTGTGCTCTTCTTAATGCTTTTTATTCTGTGAACTCTTTTAATGACAACAACAATAAAATGGGCTAATTTAATATGTTAATTTAATTAAAGGATAATTAAATTAATTTAAAGATAATTTAATGTTACTCATAATTTCCACATTCATTTACTGCCTAAGGTGCAATTAAGAAATTTTTAGGGGCAGCTAGGTGGCACAGTGAATAGAGCACTGACCCTGGGGTCAGGAGGACCTGAGTTCAAATCTAACCTCAAACACTTGACCCTTGCTAGCTGTGTGACCTTGAGCAAGTCACTTAACCTCAACTGACTTGCCTTCCCCTCTCTAAAAAGAAAAAAGATATGTTTAGTATTAGATCATTGTCGCGGACCCCCAAGGGGTTTGTGAACCACTCAAAGGTACTACACCACGCTGCCTCTTTCTTCTTATAGATGTGGAAACTCAGTCTCAGAGAAGTTACATGACTTGTCCAAGGTCACAAGGCTAATAAAGAATTCAGACCCAGGTCTCCTGAATCCAATCTCAGGGCTCTCTACTATGCCACTTGTTGTCCAGTCTTTTCAGTTGTGTCTGCCTCTTTGTGACCCCACTGGGGGTTTTCTTGGCAAAGGCACTGGAATGGTTTGTCATTCTGTTCTCCAGCTCATTTTACAGATGAGGAAACTGAGGCAAACAGGGTTAAGTGACATGCCCAGGGTCACACAGCTAGCAAGTGTCTAAGGACAGATCCGAACTCAGGTCTTCCTGACCCCAGGCCAGGCGCTCTGAACACTGTGGTGCCATCTAGCTGCCCCCTACTCTGCCACACTTGATTACTGAACCAGGCTGCTAGGTGCCAATCACCTTATCCAACCCTCCCCTCCATGGAAGCACAAATGCCCCCCAGCTCAGGAGGCCAGCTGCTGGAGAGGAAGAGGTGATAATGAGGAGAGAATGCTGCCCTCTCTTTCTGGAGCAGCTTTTCTGGGAACTTCAAAAGCAATTTGCAGTCCTTGTCTGATCGTCCCAGAAGGCACCTAATTGTCTCATTGAAACCTCAGAGGCAGCTGAGAGGACTAATGAGTCTGGGAAATACTGTGGAGTCTTCAGATGGAGTTGTAAATGAATACAAGAAGATGAGCCTAATTTTCCTATTGCCATAAGAGACTGCATCTCTTTGGGAGATGTATTAACCCTTTCAGAAGTATCATGTGTTCCAGAGCACCTGAGTTAGTATTGTTATTAAGTCATATCTGACTTTTCATGACTCTGTGGGCCATAGTGTTCGTGGTGTTTTCTTGGCAAAGATAGTGGAGTGATTCGCCATTTCCTTCTCTAGTGGATTAAGGCAAACAGAGGTGAAGTGACTTGCCCAGGGTCACACAGCTAGTAAATGTCTGAGGACAGATTTAAACTCAGATCTTCCTGACTCCACTGAGCCACTCCACTGCCTTTTAAGTTACTATGAGGGAGAACTAGATAGTCATGGAAGCTGTTGATCTTTTTTCTAATAATATAAAGTCACAGTATAATTACCAACACCAAGTTATTAACATGATTGAGCAAGCAGTCGGAACCTCCTTTATCTAGTTTCCTATAGGATCACAGTGCTTGGTCCTTGAAATGACCGTAAAGACCATCTGGTAAAACCCTCTCACTTCACAGAAGAGGCCCAGAGAGAGGTACTTTCCCTGGTAGAATTCCCTCTACCAATGAAACTGATCCAGTCCCTAGCACCATGCCATAAATAAATGCCTAAGGTGTGACTTGTCCAAGGCCACAAAACCACTTGGTGGCAAAGTCAGGACTGGAGGCCACATCCTTCCACTGCAAACCCAGCGTTCTTGTTGGCTCACTGAGGGCAAATACTGTGTTTTATCTTTGTACCTTCCCCAGAGCCAGAAACACTGTGCTCTGTGCACTGTGAGTGCCTAATAAATACTTATTTAATTAGACACATTATGATGATAGGATAAAGCACATACTGTACTTAATAGCAGATCCATTAATGTACTCATCCATTTTTTCTTTTCCTATACAACCCCCCTCCTTGTTCCCCCCTCAGTTCCACACAGAGAATCCCACCTAATGTAATGAGTGCCTTCTAAAACTATAATTCTATGATCCTACATGGTCAGCACGGTACAGTGGAACAAATGCTGATTTAGAATCAGAGGACCTATGTTCAAATCTCCCATTCACTTGTTAGCCTTGTGGTCTTGGGTCAGTCACTTAACTCCCATGGAACTATGGGAGTTCCTTATCTGTAAAGTGATGGGGTTGGACTAGATGGCCTCCGAAGTCCATCCCAGTTCTAATTCTATGATCCTCTTAATATCATATGAGTCCTAAGGAAGCACATAGGTTCCCTCACTCTCAGTACGCAACCAGCCCACATACTTTTCTAGTCATACCTCTCCTAAATGATAGGTTTTATACTACATCTTATGCAGTTCTCCAGTAATCTAGAATGTTCTGACACTAATGCACTGGTCATGCAGCTGTGAATTAGTCTAACCATTTTGGAGAAAGTCAATAAATAGTTTGAAGAGAAGTGGAAGAGAGGGAAGACAGGGAAGAGAGAAGAGAAGAGAGGAGAGGAAGGCAGAAGAGTGGGGAGAAAAGAGGAGGGGAGAGGAGAAGAGGAGGGTGGGAAGAAGGGGAGGGGGAGAAAGGAGGGGAGGAGTGAGGAGAGAGGAGAAGAGAATAAGAAGGAACAGGAGAGTAGAGCAGAGAAAAGGAGAGGAAAGAAGAGGGGAAAAGGAGGGGGGAGGAGAGGAGGGGAAGGGAGAGGAGAGCAGAGAAGAGGAGGCAAAGTTAGAAGAGGGGAGGGAAGAGGAGAAGAAGGGAGCAGAGAGAGACAGAAAGAGAGGGAGGAGAAGAAAGAAAGGAGAGAGAGAAGAGAAAAGAAGATATGGAGACAGAACATAGTCGTAGTAGTCACAGTCGCAGTCGTAGTTGTAGTAGTCACAGTCGCAGTCGTAGTCACGGTCGTAGTTGTGGTGGGAGCAATCCTCAAAGTCAGGGAGTTCTGGATTTAAGTCCTGCTTCTGACTCACTGACTGTTATTTCAGGGAGGGCCCGTTCACCTTTTGGTGCTCTAAATCAATTTTCCAACATTATATAAATTGCAGAGAAGGTTCCAACTCTGCATTGGTAGAGGGAGTTTCCTCATCTGGGAGTTCCCTATACCAATAAAATAGATTTGATACATAAATGCAAGAACAAATTGGAAACAGAACAAAAGAAAAATACCTCTCTGAGTTGGGGAATGGCTGAATAAACTGTAGGATTATAAAGGAATATTATTACAGCATAAGAAACAACAAAGACAAGGAATTCAGAGAAACATAGCAAGACTTTTATGAACAGAGTGATACAAAGCAGAGAAAGCACAAGCAGGAAAACGACATTCGACTACAATTTAAATGAAAACAACACAAAAAGACACGTGAAATGCAATAATCAATATTGGTTTCGGCATGCAGATTATAAGAGACATTTCCTACCTCTCATTAGGAAGGTGGGTAGGGGGCAGCTGGGTGGCTCAGTGAGTAGAGCACCGGCCCTGGAGTCAGGAGGACCTGAGTTCAAATACGGCCTCAGACACTTGACACACATACTAGCTGTGTGACCTTGGGCAAGTCACTTAACCCCAATTGCCCTGCCTTCCCCCCTCCAAAAAAAGAAAACAACAAACAGGAAGGTGGGTAAATTCAGGTGTTGAATGCTACAGATTGTTAGACTTGATTGCTATGTTGTTTGATTTCAAAGGTAGGTGGTACAATGGATCGAGTGTTCTAGTCACAGTCTAAATTATTCCATCTCTGTCAGCCTCAGTTTCCCCATCTATAAAATGCGTATGATAACAGCACCTGATTACCAGGGTTTTGTAAGATCAAATGCGTTAAAACACATAGAAGGCTTTGTGTACCTTAAAGCTCTATATACACTCTAGTTATTGGTATTACTGTCACTACTTAACTATCTTCCCTTGTCATAAAGGAGAAATCCACAGAATGGGCGTATCAGGAAATGACAGTGGCATAGAAAACCAAGAGGCATCAGGGGAATTTTTAAATTTTAAAAAATACACCGTAGCCTAATTGTCCCTGTCTTGCCGTTTGGGTGAGAGGCAGTTTTGATTCTTGGGTGACCAGTATTCCATGTTTCATAATCATATAATAGCATTAGGAGAATATTGGCATTTGAAAGACAGGGTTTTATTGCATGATTTTGTGGATACTTTGTACTTGCTTATCCGTCTATGTCCTATCCCCCCAGTAGGAGGGCAACATCTTGCGACCAGGGGCCACTTATTTTTTGTTTGTTTATATCCCTTGAACAAAATAGCTTACTAAATGTTTGCTGAATTAAGGTGAAGAGAGAAGCGTGCAGCCATGCAAAGCATCATACCATCTTCCGTATACGATCAAGTCTCCTCCTCTCTCTCCCATTTAATTCTGCTCACTGTCCATGAGCACAATCTGTCCAGAGTATTGATGGAGCAGCAGTATCAGGTGTCCGTCGACCCCCTATCACAGCCTGAACAAGAGGCATTCTTCATCTACTTGGTTTTCCTCTGTGGATAGTTAGGTTAAACTCTTTGGAGTGCTTGTGGAAATCATTTAGAAGGATGGCTATGTTGTATAATCACTTTGGAAGCACATATACTAACACTGGAACAATACAGGGAAGATTAGCTAGGCCTCGTGCAAAGATAACACACACACACACACACACATTCATGAGACGTTCCTTATTTTTAAAACAAACTGCAGTGTATAAATGTAACTATATTATTATGCTGCATTAAATGACAAATACGATGAATACAGAAAAGCATGGAAAGATTCGCATGAACTGATGCAGGGCGAAAGAAGCAGAGCCAAGAAAACAATATGCACAATGACCACAACGATGGAAATGGCAAGAACAGCCACAAAAAAAAATCACCAGTGAATGCTGCGGAATTGCAGAGAATAAGTCTGGCCTGAGGGAACAGGCGGGAGAAGAAACCCCCGCTTACCCCTTCGCAGAGGTGGGAGGTCCATGGGTGTTGCACATTGCACATGTTTTCCGACTTTTGAATGTATTGATCAGTTTTGTAGATTTTCCCCCACTCTGGGGTAGCCTCTGAGAGTTATTTGATTCCTGATATCAATTCTAATCTAGGCTCAGACACTAAATCGCTGTGTAATCTCAGGATATCACTCTTCATCTCAAGGTCTGTTTCCTTATATGCACAGTGGGAATTACAGCTGCCCCACCTACCTCACATGGTTATGTAAGGATAAACTGAGACAAATATGACAGGGCTTCTTAACCTGCGATCTATGAACTTGGGTTTTAAAATACACATTTTGATAACTATTTAAATATAGTTGATCTCCTTTGTAATC
This sequence comes from Trichosurus vulpecula, assembly GCF_011100635.1. Classification (NCBI taxonomy): domain Eukaryota; kingdom Metazoa; phylum Chordata; class Mammalia; order Diprotodontia; family Phalangeridae; genus Trichosurus; species Trichosurus vulpecula. The sequence continues at coordinate 252,917,770 of NC_050580.1, read as the reverse complement.
CTCTGTATTTTGTTTTATGCATTAAAAAACATTGTTCTGAGAAGGGGTCCATGGCACAAAAAAAAAAAGATTAAGAACCCCAGATATATAGGCCAGCCCTTTGTAAATAGATGCATAGAAAGGTAAACTTATGAGGAGTCCTAATTTTGGTTCTGGGCCACAGTGGATAGAGCACCAGTCCTAGAGTCAGGAGGATCTGAATCCAAATCCGGCCTGAGACATTCACTAGCTCTATGATCCTGGGCAAGTTAACTTAGCCCCTATTTGCCTCAGTTCCTCATATACAGAATGGGGACAATGGCGAATCACGCCATTATCTTTGCCAAGAAAATCTCACGGACAAAGTCCATGGGATCACGGAGAATCAGACGTGACTAAACGACAACAAACTTTGGTTTAGCAGTCAGAGGAAGTATTCCATGTGGAGACACTATTCCTCTTAAATCCAAGTTTTCCATGCTCTCTTACCAGTTGATGAGATTCTAGGGATCTTCTGTGCAGCCAGGAAGAGATCATCAATGGGGTCAACTAGATGCTTAATATTAACTTTTCGAGCATTGTAGTAATTGCCATCAGCTGCCCTTCCTGAGCGCTCTATGGCCACTAAGTGATCAAATCTGCAGAGAGGAAAGAAAAGAAGCAGGCTATGGGTGATATCCCTCAGGGAACAAGCTGCCGGTATAAACATATAGGGACAGAGATTGGTTCTGGGATTCCATTAGTATAGGGAGCTACTGAACAAGGAGACTCTGCCAGTGCAGGTCAGCACCTTCTGGGTGACTTATAACCTTAGAGAAGTGTGTAGGGCATGGAGAGGTTAAGTCATTTGTCTAAGGTCAGAAACCAGTATATATCAGAGAACTGGATATGAACCCATGTCTTCCTGGCTCCAGCACCCTAAATCTGCTATCTAATATATTTCACTGACATACACAAGTGCATGTACGTATACACATATGTATACAAACGTAAATATGCATGTGTGTATATATACGTGAAGCTGTTTTTAAAAAATTAAAATCTTCAGAGGCTCCCATTTTAGAATTGTGGAATAATGAATAATAACAGTAATTAACAAGAAGGGTAATAGCTAATATTTATCTAGTGTTTCCTGTACGCCAGGCCCTGTGCTGAGCATTTTACAACTATTATCTCATTTGAACCCCACAACAACCCAGGAAACTGAGGCTTATTGATGGGCAGTGACTTGTCTGAGGTGATCCCACCTAATCAAAATATTAGGAACCCCAAACCAGTCCACAAAAGTTCTGCTTTGGTCCTGACTCTGACTGCAGTTTCTCATTCATTGTGGCTTCATCTCCATGGGCTCAGGGTGTGCTTGCTTCCTGGATTCACATCTGAGCTCCCTGTTGGGGTCATTCCTCTAGGTTTGTCTCCGTACTCCTTGCTTCAGTCACTGGTAGTCTGGTTCCTATATTCTTGCCCGGTCCCTTCCGCAGATCTGGTACCTCATTCTCCCTGCCCCCAGAGTGCTGCCAGACATTTCCCCCTCACTATTAATGACAGAGAGGCAGCTGGATGGCTCAGTGGACAGAAATCTGGGCCTGGAGTCAGGCAGACCTAAGTTCAAATCTGGCCTCAGAAACTTACAATCTGTGTTACCTTGGGCAAGTCGTTTAACTTCTATTTGCCTTCACCCACTGGAGAAGGAAATGGCAAACCACTCCATATCTTTGTCAAGAAAATCCCAAAGGGTGTCACAAAGACGTGGACACAACTGAACAACTACATTAATGATACGTGATAATGGAATCAAAGCCCATCTGGTCCTGTACTCTTTCAGTTATCAGCAATAATCACCATCTGGGGTCAGCTGTTTGTGTTGTGGCCTAGCTTGGCTCCCGCAGCGCTTTTGGTTCTACAGCTGTCTCTACCTCTTCCCCCTTCCCATCCCATTCAATAAAAGTGCACTTTTATTCATTGAAAATCCCCCTTTGCAGGACATAAGCAAACGAAACCTAAGGTGATTTTTACTTTTATCATTGCTGTCATTTTTCAGTCACATCTGACTCTTTGTGATGCTATTTGGGGTTTTCTTGGTAGGAGACGCGGGAGCGGTTTGCCACTTCCTTCTCTTTCATTTTACACCATGAAGAAACTGAGGCAAAACAAGGTTAAGTGACTTTCCCAGGATCACACAATTAGTAAATGTCTGAGGCCAGATTTGAACTCAGGAAGACTCATCTGGCACTCTATCTACTGAGCTGCCTAGCTGCCCCCTTTTCCTTTTATAGCTCTAAGCTAAACGCTGTTCTCTAAACAGGACATTGGGGCTTATCTGTTAAATAACAAAGATGCTTATGACTTGTTGCAAAATACTGGATCCCCTCACTCTCCTCTGCCAATCCTTAATCTGAAGGGTCAAAGGAATGAAGGCCGTAATTGAGAGAAAAAGGAAGATGTGTTGGGGGAGGGGTGGAATCCGTGTATTTATATGCATAACATGTGGCTGCAGGGTAAAGGTGCGGATGAATAGTGCGGCAGAACGGACAGAGAATGAATGGCATGGTGGTAAGAATGCCGGATTTAGAGAGTGGATTTTTGTTACTTGTTATGAGTTCCCAGGATCCTTAGCCATAAAAATCTCTTGTTCCCAGGTGTGATATATGAGTTCTCAGGATCTTGGTTCAAAACATCTCCACCAGGCTTGCACAGCATTACACAATGATAAATAATACAAACATACGCGCTTAAATTGTAAATATCCACTGCAACTACGCGGTGAGACACAAGGATGAGGTAGTGTAAATTGGAGGCTATTACTGGCAATGTGCCTTCTTTGTCTGATGCCCTACAAAGCAGGTGGGCACTGGTCAGTGAGTGGGGAACCCTTAGGGTTGAATGCACAAGCTGGAATGCTGTGTGTGCCTTGATAGGCCCCCATTAAGGCTTGGGGGATCTAGGGGAGTGCACAAATTGTGCCCATCTTGACTGACCCCATCAAGATGTAGGGGTAGTTGCCCCCTCTTCTTGCCGGCCCCTGCAAGAAGGATGATTAGGGAATGCTGTAGGAGTTGGTGCTCCCATCATTAGCAAACTCCCTCTTGAGAAGACTAGACTAGAATAAAGGAAGATTATTAACCCCTCTGAAGCTGTCTTCCTGTCTGACCAGATCAAGAGTGAACCTGTGCTAGCAGCCCTCCTGTGTGCTAGTGTTATCTGTCTTACATGGAGTCAGAGCACCTGAGCTCTAATCATGGCTCTGCAAATGTGTGACCTTGGCCAATCACTTACTTTCTTCAGTTTCAGTTTCCTCGATTGTAAAATGAAAGGGCTGGTTCAGACCACTTCTAAGCCCCTACGTCTCTAGATTCACGATCCTATAGTCTTAAGTTACCTTCTCAGCTCTGCCCCTACTAACTATGATGTTGGGCAAATCTCCTAAACTGTCTGCCTCAGTCATCATGACTGCAAAATGAGAGGTAGATGAGATGGCTTATAACGTCCCTTCCAGCCCCAAAGCTATAATCCGATGATCCTAACATCCCCACAGTGTGTACCCCACAAGAAGCAAGATGAGGAAAATTGGGGAAACTCTGAGGTGGGAGACGCTATGGGACCAGAGAAAAAAGTGAGTTTATTTGATATTTCCTGTGAAACTTAATATTTATATCATCAAATAAAGCACAGAGTAGAAGCAGCTTTAAGGACCCTGACTCAGAACGTTCCCGCCTGTCCAATCTTGTTGCAATCGGTGTCAAGGGGAAGGCCCGCGTTCTTTTACTGAGCTGGGCTTTTATAGCACCAGATATTGCTTGAAATGAGTAGGCAGGCGTTTGGGCAACTTTATGTTATACAGGGATTTTTATTGCAAAGGTAACAAGTACTTCCATTTGTGTGTTGTTAAACTGAATGAGAAGAGACTGGCAGCTTTCACCTGGCTTTCTGTTTCCCCCTGAGTCTCATTGCAGTTAAAATGAGAAATGAGTTTAAAATAACAATCCCCATTCAGATCAATAAGTCCTTCCCTTCCTGAAGGAATACACAGCACTGTTCTCTGTGTCTGAACGTAAAGCACAGAAAGAGAATTAAATTATACACTGTGCAGAGGTGTATTGATTTTTCAGGCCAGAAGGGGCCACTTAGCTATGGAAAGCTGCAATTAACTAATTGGTACCTTCTGGTCTGGAAGAATTAATGCATTTCCCCCAAAGAAAGCAATTCACTCTTTTGCCATTACAGAATGTGGCCAGCTACCCTTTCCTTACCAAATACAGGAATGACTTTTTTTCTGGCTTTGTTGGGGAACAAGGAATTTTCCAATAACTGCTTTTAAACTTTTGCACAAAAATTTAACCATTTGGATGAAAAATTTTTCCAAAATGTACTTACTATACACTTATCTGTCAGATTAAGCAGGAGATATAGATCTAATATAATCTTCTAATCACTCTGGGTCATTTGTTAGAAACACACTTAACTGGGTTCTTCAATGATACAGTTATGCCCTTCAGGATGCTGGAGCAGATAGGGCTGTTTGCCTCACACTGAAAGGCCCCCCGCTGTTGTGGCTTTTATATTTCTACTGTTTCCTTCCTTCCAATCAGATTGTCAGCTGTCACTTTTCTTGTCAGCTGTCCTCATTCTTGCTTTAATGGTATCCTCTCTCCCACCCTCACCAAGAAAGCACCAATCTCATATGGGACTAAGGATCCAGATAATCAATCATATTAGGACTATATATATAAAATATAACTACTCATCTAAGCCAAAATTAGGGGGCTAGGATCCCGCCTATGGAATAAAGTAAATGGGGTTTGTTTGTTTTTGTAAGACAGCTTGACACAATGCAGAGAGAGCTGGCCTCAAAACTTGGCCTTGAAACCAAGAAGACCAGAGAAGTCTCCTCTCTGACTCATACTGGTGGTGTGGCCCTGGAAGAGTCACTGTCTCTCAGTACTGACAGGTGAAAATCAATCCCAACTGGTGAACAGTTAATGAAGGGGTGGGCATATTAATGAGTAAGTAGGTTAAAAGTCTTCAGCTCCTCCTCCTAAGAATGTAGCTTGGTCATGAGATTCAACTGCCTCCAGCAATCTGGACCAAGGAATCTATCTCTCTACCCAGAATCTATCTCTCCTCCTTCAGCTGGGTTACCCGAGGCTCTAACAGAAGGGTGTAAAGGCATAGACTTGATGCTCTGGGTCTGGAATTCTCCTAGACTAGATTCTGTTTACACTCTAAACAAAAATAAGTTCTCCTAGTTGGGTGTTGGTTTGCATTGGTAGAGAGCTTTTCCTCACCTGGGAGTTCTCTAAACTAATAAATTCACAAGTCCAGTCTATATCACGATTGCCCCTACTCTGTGGTCTATATTCTGAAAGAAGGAGGTTGCTAGTAGTCTTCCAGATCAAAAAAAAAATAGAAGACCTAGTTTTCTTCTTTACCAGTAGGATTAAAATCATCTGTCATGAGCCTCCTAATCTTCCCTCCTCCACAATTCAAAACCTCACCATGTTTTCACACATTTTGCCCATTCAATCAATCAAGAAGCATTTACTTATAAACCACCTACCATGTGCTAGGCACTGGAAATATAAAGAATGAAACTGTCTCTACTCAAAAGGAGCTCACATTCTAAGGGGGAAGACAAGGACATATGTAAGTATCTGCAGAATAAATATAAATAGTCTAAGTACAAATAAAGATAAAAACAAGGTAGTTTGGGAGCAGGGACACTAGTATTTGGGGGGATCAGGAAAGACTTCATACAGAAGATGGTACTTGAGCTACAACTGGAGTAGAGAGGTGGACTCTGAGGCAGAGCAGAGGAGGATGTGAATTGAACCATCTTTTTCTTAATATGCTGGTTCCTTCCCTGATGCCCATAAATATACTTAGATCTCCACACCCCAACTTTTACTTAATCTTGCTGTCTCCTCAAGCTATTCTTCTATAGCTCTCCTCCCTGTCATATCCTGCAATTACCACCAATTTCTCAAGTTTCACTCATTTTCTTAAATCGTACAAATCTGGCACCCCACCCAAACATCCATTTCCCCAAACTTATCAACGGCTCAGCCAAATGGCCTTTGCTTCATCTTCATCTTTCTTGACTTTACAGAGCTCGACACTATTGCCCAACTTCTTCCTCTATCCTGACAGTAATCTTTCCTGGTTCTCCCCCAATCTGTCTGACATGCGTGCTCCGTCTCCTTTTCTGGATCTTCCTCCTGCCTGTTGAGCCCCTCCCTGCCTATCCCTCCCTGTTCTTAATACTCTGGCCTCCAGAGCCTTTCCTGTCACTCTTCCTGCTCTTCACAGGTCCTATTGCTTCTCCTGCCCCTTCAGTGTACCTGCTCACTAAGGCTCTATCTTCTCTTTTCTCCCTGCACTCTCTCCTTTGGCGATTTCATCGGTTTGCATGGTTTGGGTTATTACTTTCCCAGAGGTTGATACTCAGTCCCGATCTCTCCCCTGAATTCCCCACATTCCCCACATTCCCAACTACCTGCTGTACATTCTCACCTAGATGTGCTGCCAGGAACTTCCCATTCAATCTGTCCAGAACGGAATCTATCATCTTTTCCCTAAATCTGCCTAGATTTCCAACTTCTCTCAAAATTGGAAATTTTCCAATTTCTTACAACATGAACCCAGATAAATACTACACAGGAAAGAAAGAAAATGAGGCAAAGGAGAGATTAGACAAAGGATCTAGCAATATTTGAGAAGGGAAAGAACACTAAAAACTGGAGAGATCAGGAAAGAATTCATGGAGAAAGTGGTACCTAAGCTGAGTCTGTCAGAAAAATTTTATTCGATCATTGATTGAGTTGTCTCAGTTGTGTCCAGCTCTTTATGACCCCATTCTTGCCAAAGATACCAGAGTGGTTTTCCATTTCCTTCTCCAGCTCGTTTTAGAGAGGAAGAAACTGAGGCCAACAGAGTTAAGTGACTTGCCCAAGGTCACACAGCTAGTAAGGGTCTGAGGCCAGATTTGAGCACATGAAGATGCATCTTCCTGACTCCAAGCCCAGTGATCTCTCTGCTGAGCCCCTTAGCTGCCCCTCCTGTCAATTTTACCTCCATAATATCTCTTATATCTATACTCTCCTCTCCAGTCATACTGCTACCACCCTAGTTCAGGCCCTAACATCCTCTTTCCTAGAATATTTTAATATACTCTGAACTGATCTCTCTGCATCCTATGTGTCTCCTCACTAATCCATCCTTCACACAGGTACTAAAACAATCATTCTAATGCACAAGGCTGACCGTGTCACTCCTCTGCTCAAAAACCTCTAGTGGCTCCCCATTGCTTCTAGGAGATAATCCAGATTCCTTAGCCTGACACTTAAGATGCTCTGCAATCCAGATCAATCAGCTCTTTCAGGTTTATTTCACTCTCCTTCCCTTCATGCCACACGTTCTTGCCTCTATACCAAGTACAGGCCAATTTCTGTAGCTAGGAAACACATCTTTCACATTGATACTGGTCAGAATGCTTTTCTTCCTTTAAAGCCAGTTCAGATACCTCCTCCATAAAGCCTTTCTTTATCCTCTCAGCTGAAAGAAAGCATCACCCTGCCTGCTTTGTTTAGAAACTTCTTTGCCCCTATCACATGCTGTCTTGCATCATATATACATACATATATATATACATACATATATACATTTATATGTGTATATATATACATACATATATACATTTATATGTGTGTATATATATATACATATATATTTGATTATTCCTTACCCCATTAATAGGTTGTAAACTCTTTGAGGGTGGGGGCCATATTGTCATTATCTTTTATCTGCAGTGCTCAGGCCTTAAACATAATAGGTTTTTAAAAAAATAATATTTTATTTTTCCTCAATTATATGCAAAAACAATTTTTAACATTCATTGTTTTTTAAGTTTTGAGTTCCAAATTCTATCCCTCCCTCCCTCTCCCATCTCCAAGAGACAGTAAGCAATCTGAGATAGGTTATACATATGCAATCATGAAAAATATTTCTATATTAGTCATCTTGTGCAAAAAAACTGAAAGGAAAGAAGAAAGAAAGAAAAGAAGGAAAGAAGGTAAAAATAGTACGTTTCAATTTGCATTCAGATTATATCAGTTCTTTCTCTGGAGGTAGAGAACATTTTTTATCCTGAGTCCTTTGGGATTTGTCTTGGTTCTGCTCATATCACTTTGTATCAGTTCATGTAAGTCTTTCCAAGGTTTTCGAAAACCATGCTTGTCATTTCTTGTAGCACAATAATATTTCATTACAATCATATACCACAGCTAGTTTAGCCATTCCCCAATTGATGAGTGTCCCTTCAATTTCCAATTGTTAGCCACCACAAAAAAGAGCTGCTATAAATATTTTTGTACAAATAGGTTCTTTTCTCTTTTAAAAAAAATCTCTTTGGGGTATAGACCTAGTAGTGGTATTGCTGGATCAAAGGGTATGCGCAGTTTTATAGACCTTTGGGGGTAGTTTCAAACTGCTCTCTAGAATGGTTGGATCAGTTTACAACTCCACCAACAGTACATTATTGTCCTAGTTTTCCCACATGTTCTCCAATATTTATCATTTTCCTTTTTTGTCATGTTAGCCAATGTAATGGGTGTGAGGTGATAACTAACAGTTGTTCTAATTTGCACTTCTCTAAACAATAGTGATTTAGAGCATTTTCATATGACCATGGACAGCTTTGATTTCTTTGTCTGAAAATTGACCATTCATATCCTTTGACCATTTATCAATTTGGAAATTACTTGTATTCTTATAAATCTGGTTCAATTCTCTATATTTTGAGAAATAAGGCCTTTATTAGAGATACTTGTTGCAAAATCCCCCCTCCAGTTTTCTGCTTTTCTTCTAATTTTGGTCACATTGGTTTTATTTGTGGTAAAACCTTTTTAATTTTATATAATTAAAATTATTTATTTTATATTTCATAATGTACTCTCTATCTTGTTTGGTCCTAAATTCTTCCCTTATCCATAGATTTGATGGGTAAACTATTCCATCCTCTCCTCATGTTCTTATGGTGTCACCCTTTATGTCTAAATTATGTACTCACTTTGACCTTATCTTGGTATATGGTGTGAGATGTTGGTCTATACCTAGTTTCTGTCATACTGTTTTCCAGTTTTCCCAGCAGTTTTTTGTCAAATAATGAGTTTTTGTCCTAAAAGCTTGGATCTTTGGGTTTATAAAGTAATAGATTTTTAGCAAATATCCAAATGAAAATAATGAATGAATGAGTGAGCAAGCAGAATGTTACTTCACCTTGGGAAAATAGTCACAGAACTCTGAACTTTTCAACATAATGTTGTAGGATAGGACATACCTTGGTGACTTGGGATCCCCATCCTTACACAAAAACATGAAAGCCGATCCTACTCCCTCACCTTGGTAACTTAACAGAGGTACTGTTGTCTTCAGAACACCTGAAACAAAGAAAACAGATGACACTATCCTCCGGAATTGCATTTGGGAAGTGAATGATTACTTACATAGCACCTACTATGTGCCAGGCACTGTGTTTAGTGCTTTTACAAACATCATCTCATTTCATTGTCATGACAACCCTGTAAGGTGCTATCGTGATCCCCATTTTACAGTTGAGAAAACAGATGAACACAGGTTAAGTGGCTTGCCCAAGGTCACACGGCTAGGAAGTGACTAACACTGGATTCTAACTTGGCTCTTCTTGATTCCAGGGCCAGTGCTCTATTCACTGTGCCACTAGCTACCATCTTGGAAATCACCACCACCATCATTGATTAACATGCATCAGCCTGTAATTAAGACATAAGTCCAGGAGAGGCAGGGCATATTGGAAAAGAAAATTGATTTCTTTCACTCTACATTAGGTAGGCTGGTGTAACTCAGATTGTAGCTGGTAAGTAAGGACGTTCACTTTCACTGATCATGATAAATGTTGTTTTAGGCACTTCAGCCAAGCTAATGCCATTCCTTCTACTTAGAACCCCTTCTTCTCCTCTCTGACAATGGAAATCTCATCTGTCCTTCAAGATCCAGCTTGCTCCTCTTCTGTGAGGCCTTTCTGGCATTTCTGGACCCACTCCAAGACCCCAGCTAGAACAAGTCTTCCTCCTTCATCCTGTTTGCTCATAAGTCACCTTTCCTCTTTCTGAATTTTACTAGATATTAAGTTTGGGGTGGGGTATATTAAATTTGACCAAAGGGGCAACCATATCATGCTGCAGATAACCTTAGTTGGAGATATGAGACTGGAAGACAAGAGAGAGTTCAAGTATAGAGATACTTGTGAATTTGTTATGTTCTTTGCTACTCCTGAGAGTAGGGACTGTGTCTTATTCACCTCTGTTTGCCCCAGGAGTCCCGTATAGTGTCAACAGATGTTTATTGAATTGAATTGGGGAGACAGAATATATTATCTCTTTATCTTTAGCAGTTTGGAGAATGAGTATAAAAGGAGGAACCTTTACAAGGCATAATTCAGGCCTCGAGCTGACCCTTTCCACAAGGCTTTGTCAAATCAGGTCAAGTTAATCAACAAGGATTTATTAATGCTTTGTAGGGAATACAAAGCACGGTCCTGAGTTTCAAAGAAAAGCTTTTGTTTATGGTATGACTCAAAATAAGGATGACCTTCGTGCTATATTGCTGTTAGACTTTTTAAGGAGCTTTTAAAAATCCCATGTTGTTTCAGAACAATTTAATTCAAAAAACATTTATCGAGTAACTATTGGATGTAAAATTGCAGCAAATACTGGGTTACGTACACAATTTAGCTAAGACATTATCTTTTCACTCATGGAGCTTACAGGGATATATGACATATATGCAAATAACCACTAACATGTTAAATGCATTAAGGAAGACCTGACAATGTCAAAGGTCAGAGTAAGAATAGTCATCTCTGAAAGGATGGATAGGAATTATCCACTCACTACCTTACAGATCCCACATTAATTAATATAATAATAAATAATTCAAGATCCAGCTTGCTCCTCTTCTGTGAGGCCTTTCCGGCATTTCTGGCCCCACTCCAAGACTCCCAGCTAGAACGAGTCTTCCTCCTTTATCTTGTTTGCTTATAAGTCACCTTTTCTCTTTCTGCATTTTACTAGATATGACGTTTGGGATGCGGTGTATTAAATTTGACCAAAGGGGCAACCACATCATGGTGCAGATAACCTTAGTTGGAGGTATGAGACTGGAAGACAAATAAAACAATCCCCAATTAATAATCATTCTTCTGTTTAGCTGGAATCTTTAATTTTTACCACCTGAACCTCAAACCTTACCCGTCACTTTCAGAGGTCATCCCGGGTATAAGTAATCATTTGAACAAAAGCACAAAGTAATAATTAGAGGCAGCTCGGTGGCTCAGTGGCTGTCAGGAAGACCCGCGTTCAAATCCTGCCACAGATACTTACTAGTTGTGTAACTCTGGATAAGTCACTTAACCTCTGCCTGCCTCAGTTTCCTCATGTGTAAAATGATACTAATAATGATAATAATAATAACACTTTCATCCCAAGGTAGTTGTGAGGATAAAATCAGTTAATGTTTGTAAAGCATTTGGCAAACTCTGAAGCTCTATATTAATGTTGGCCATTATTAAATGTACTATTGTATGTAGGAGATGATAAAACTAATCCACTTAGGCTGGAGGAATTGGTCCAGAATACTCATATAGGGTGAAGCTGGAGAGGCAAGGGTAGCACCAGAATGTGGAAAGAATCGAATGACAGAATAACAGAGTGAATTTCATTGGGTAGGCAAAGAAGAAGCCATCGACTGATTTCCTGAAGAGGAAAAAGATGGCCTGACCAATGCCTGAGTATAACTGTCCTTCCAACTCTGCTTTGGTTGGCTCAGAGGAGGGAAAGAGTCATCAGTCCTATGCTTTGGGTTGGCCCTAGGTAAAGGCTTTGGAAAGTCAATCACTTATAAAGCACTTGCTACGTACCAGGCACTGTGCTAAATGCTCGGGATACAAAGAAAAGCAGTCCAGCATAGTTAAGACTATGGGGGGAGCTAAATGGGAGATTGGGAGATGGGAGAATTGGGTTCGACCTTTTATAAGAAGTGACATAGAATGAAGCTGGGCTGCCCATTTGGGAAGAAGCAATAGGGAGAGAGGAAAGGACTTAGGGTGCTTATATATCTCCCCTTCTATCCATCTACTGGATGGAAATGAGAAATGTGTACTGGGTGTGACCTTTGGAGACCCACACCCTGTGCACTTACAAGTGGAAAGGATTGTCAGACAGCAGGCAGTGACAATGGGGCAGACTGTGAAGAGAAAAAGTCCTCAGCAAGTACGGCTCAGAGCTCAGTGATGGCCCCAGAGCCTTTATACAGCAGCAGCAGGAGGTGTAAATCTTACAACATGAACTGTGTCTCTTCAGTTTCTGGTTAGCACTAAAGCCTTCACTGTGTTACAACAATTTTCATTTAACTTGGAAAGTCTTAAGAACTCTGAGCAATGCAATTCCAGAGGACTGACGATGAAGTATGCTCCTCTGCTCCTGACAGAAAGGTAAGGGGTTCAAGGTTCAGAATGAGGAACATGGTTTTGGACATAACCAGTGTGGGAATTTGTTTTTCTTGACTATACATATTTGTTGCAAGGATTTTATTTTTTTTCTTCTTTAAATTGGGGCAAGAGGCCAGATTTCAAACCATATCACAAAACAGTAATCAACAAAACAGTCTGGTACTGGCTACGACACAGTGGTGAATCAGTGGAATAGATGAAGTACCCAATACACAGCAGTAAATGACCATAATACCTTAGTGTTTGATAAACCCGAAAACCCAAGCTTTGGGGGCCAGAACTCTACCATTTGACAAAAATTGCTGGGAAAACTGGAAAGCAGTTTGGCAGACACTAGGCACAGACCAACATCTCACACCACATACCAAAATAAGGTCAAAATGGGCAAATGATTTAGACATAAAGGGTGATACTGTAAGTAAATTAGGGGAGCATGGAAACATTTAGTTGTCAGATCTATGGATAAGGGAAGAGTTTATAACCAAACAAGAGATGGTAAAGATCACAGGAAGTAAAATGGATAATTTTGATTACTTAATCAAAATGTTTTTGTACAAACAAAAGCAATGCAGCCAAAAGGTGGTAAGGTGGATAGAGTACTGGGCCTAGAGTCAGGGAGACTCATCCTCCTGGGTTCAAATCTGGCCTGAGACACTTACTAGCTGTGTGACCCTGGGTAAGTCACTTAACCCTGTCTGCCTCAGTTTCCTTATATGTAAAATGAGCTAGAGAAGGAAATGGCAATGGCACTTCACTATCTTTGCCAGAAAAGCCCAAATAGGGTCACGAAGAGTAAGACACTACTGAAAAACAACTAAACGACAAAAGAAACAGGGGAAAAAATTTAATAGTATTTTATCTTTTCTAATTACATGTAAAGAAAGTTTTCAACATTCCCTTTTATAAGATTTGGAATTCCAAACCTTTTTCCTCCTCCTTCCTTCCCTTCCCCCTCCCCAAGATGGCAAACAATCTGTTATAGGTTATACATGTACAGTCATATTAAACATATTTCCACATTAGTCAGGTTGTGAAAGAAGAATCAGAACAAAAGGGAAAAACCAAGAGGAAGAAAAAAACAAATGAAAAAGATGAAAGTAGCATGCTTCGATCTGCATTCAGACTCCATAGCTCTTTCTCTGGATGTGGAGAGTATTTTCCTTCACAAGTCTTTTGGAATTGTTTTAGATCATTGCATTGGTGAGAAGAGTCAAGTCTGTCAAACTTGATCACTGCACAATGCTACTGTTACTGTATACAATGTTCTCCTGGTTCTGGTCACTTCACTCAGCATCTTTCCAGGTTTTTCTGAAATCTGCCTGCTCATCATCTCTTATAGCACAACAGTATTCCATTATATTCATATACTACAACTTGTTCAGCCATTCCCCAGTTGATGGGCATGCCCTCAATTTCCAATTCTTTTCCACCCCAAAAAGAACTGCTATAAATATTTTTATACATATGCATCCTTTGGGGAAAAATTTTTACATCACGTTTCTCTGATAAGGGCCTCATTTCTCAAATATGCAAAGAACTGAGTCAAATTTATAAAAATAAGATCCATTCCTCAATTGATAAATGGTCAAAGGATATGAACATGCAATTTTCAGAAGAAGAAACCAAAGCTATCAACAGTCACATGAAAAAATGCTCCAAATCACTATTGATTAGAGAAATGTACATTAAAACAATTCTGAGGTACCACATCATACCTATCAGATTGCAAACATAATGGAAAAGGAAAATTATAAATGCTGGAGGGGATGTGGAAAAATAGATACACTAATGCAGTGGTGGGTGGAGTTGTGAACTGGTCCAGCCATTCTGGAGAACAATTTGGAAGAATGCCCAAAGGGCTATAAAAGTGTGCACAACCTTTAATCCAGCAATATCACCAGCAGGTCTGTACCCCAAAAGACCCACATCTACAAAAGTATTTACAGCAGCTCTTTTTGTGGTGGCAAAGAATTGGAAATTGAGGAGATGCCCATCAATTGGGGAATGGCTAAACAAGTTGTGGTATATGATTAGGGTGGAATTCTATTGTGCTATAAGAAATGATGCGGTGGGTGGTTTCAGAAAAATGTGAAAAGACATATGAACTGATATAAAGTGAGCAGAACCAGGAGAACATTGTATATAGTAACAATATTGTGAAGACTGTCAATTTTGAAAGACAACAATTCTGCCATACCCATCAAACTACCAAAAATGACTTCACAGAGCTGGATAAAATAATAACAAAATTCATCTGGAAGAACAAAAGGTCCCGAATATCAAGGGAATTAATGAAAAGAAATGATAGGGAAGGTGGCCTAGTCATACCAGATATTAAACTGTATTATAAAGCAGCAGTCATCAAAACTACCTGGCTAAGAAACAGAGTGGTGGATCAGTGGAATAGGTTAGGTACACAAGACACAGTAGCCAACAGCCATAGTAATCTATTCTTTGACAAACCCAAAGAATCCAGCTTCTGGGCTAAGAATTCATTATTTCACAAAAATTGCTGGGAAAATTGGAAAATGGTATGGCAGAAACTGGGCATAGACCAATATCTTACACTGTATACCAAAATAAAGTCAAAATGGAATAAAGGCTGATACTATAAGCAATTTGGGAGAGTAAGGAATAGTTTACCTGTCGGATTTATGGGAAAGTGAAGAATTCATGACCCAACAAGAGATAGAGAACATTACAAAATGCAAAATGGATAATTTTGATTATGTTAAATTGAAAAGTTTTTGTATAAAAAAAGCCAATGCAACAAAGATCAGGAGGGAAGCAGAAAATTGGGAGAAAATCTTTACAACCAGTGTCTCTGATAAAGGCCTCATATCTAAAATATACAGGGAACTGAACCAAATTTATAGGAATACAAGTCATTCCCCAATTGAGAAATGGTCAAAGGATATGAACAGGCAGTTTTCAGACGAAGAAATTAAAGATATCTATAGGCATATGAAAAAACGCTCTAAATCACTACTGATAAGAGAAATGCAAATGAAAACAACTCTTAGGTACCACATCTCTCCTGTCAGATTGGCTAACGTGACAAAACAGGAAAATGATAAATGCTGGAGAGGATGTGGGAAAATTGGAACATTAATACATTGTTGGTGGAGTTGTGAACAGATCCAGCCATTTTGGAGAGCAATTTGGAACTATGCCCTAAGGGCTATAAAAATGTGCATACCCTTTGACCCAGCAATACCACTTCTAGGGCTATGTCCCAAAGAGATTAGACAAGTGGGAAAGGAACCCATATGTACAAAAATATTTATAGCAGCTCTTTTTGTGGTAGTAAAGAATTGGAAATCAAGGGGGGATGCCCATCAATTGGGGAATGGCTAAACAAGCTGTGGCATATGAATGTAATGGAATACTACTGTGCTATAAGAAATGGGGAAGATGCGGACTTCATAATAACCTGGAAAGACCTACATGATCTGATGCTGAGTGAGGGGAGCAGAACCAGGAGAACATTGTACAAAACCACAGGCATATTGTTTCTGTGATGACTAACTTTGATAGACTTAGCTCTTCTCAGCAATACAAGGTTCAAAGACAGATCCAAAGGACTCATGATGGAGAGAGCTGGCTACATCCAGAACTGAGGAGTCTGAGTGCAGATGGAGGCAAACTATCTGCTCTCTTTTTTTCCTCTTTTGGTTTTGTTTCTTCTTTCTCATGATTCATTCCATTGGTCATAATTCTTCTTTACAACTTGACTATTGTGTAAATAAGTGTAATGCAAAGTTATATGTAGGACGTATATTGGATTCCATGCCGTCTTCGGGGGAGGGGGGAGAGGAGGAAGGGGAAGAAAATTTGGAACTCAAAAACATGTGGAACTGAGTGTTGTAAACTAAAAATAAAAAAATCTAAAAAAAAATTAAAAAAAAAAAGAAAGACAGCAACTCTGACAAATACAATGGCTCAAGACAATTGGAAAGGACTCATGATGAAAAACACTATCCACCTCCAGAGAGATCTGATGAACTCTGAGTGCAGATTGAAGCATACTTTTTTCACTTTATGTTTTGTGCTTTTTGTTGTATGTTTTCAGCATAGCTAATATGGAAATATGGGTTTTTTTGAGGGGGGAAGGCAGGACAGTTGGGGTTAAGTGACTTGCCCAACGTCACACAGCTAGTAAGTGTGTCAAGTGTCTGAGGCTGGATTTGAACTCAGGTCCTCCTGACTCCAGGACTGGTGCTCTATTCACTGCACCACCTAGCCTCCCTGGAAATATGTTTTACATGATTTCACATATATAATCAATATATTTTTTAACCTTCTTGGTGGGTGGGGTAAGGGCAGGAGGAAGGGAGAGAATTTGGAGCACAATTTTTTTTAATGAAGGTTAAAATAAATAACTAAATTAAAAAATTGGGGGAGGAGGAAGGAGAGAGAAGGGAGAGAAAATAAATTCTTATTAATAGGGAAAAGTTTGAAAAAAAGGAATTTATATTGTTGGTCTGGTAGTTTTGGTTTTTTTTTTTTGTTTTTTGGTTTTTTTTGCTTCTCAGTGTCTCTTTAATTAAAGTCCTACTCAAAATAGGAAATATACTTAATCTACTTCACCTCCCAAATTCAGAACTGGTGAGTAGATCAATAGAGGAAAATTTCCCTTAGACCAACTTAAGAGTGAAGTATGCCTCTGACCAGATTAAAGGAGTAAATTCTTAGTTTTCTGAGAAGACAGACCTTCCCCACAAGTATTATTACTGTTCACTGTGGTAAATAATTCAAAGACTCTAACTGAAACTTACATACTTTTTTTCATTGCTCTTAAATTTCTTCATCTTGTGTTTTATTATTACTAAAACGTGTTAGAAATTGCTTGCGTCAGAGGGCTTTTCTGATCAGCAAGAGGAATTCTGTTGAATGCAATTTCTGTCTAGGCACTGTCTAGACAAGAATGTTTGTCTACTAATAAGTTACGTCTCTGGAAGATTTTAGTTAAGAGGCAATTAGGTAGCCTAGTGAATAGGATGACAGACTTGGACTCAGAAAGACTGAGTTTGAATCCTGCCTCCAAAATAATGATTAGCTGTGTGACCTTGGACAAGTAACTTAACTTCCTTCAGCCTCTCTTTCTCGATCTCTAAAAAAAGTTTAATAATAGCCCTTAGCTCACAGGATTGTTGTGTGGATTAATGAGATAAGATATGAGAAATACTTTGCAAAGCTGAAAGCACTATAAATGATAGTTATCGAAACACGTAGAATAGATTGTTTTTCTCCCCTTTGGGTAGAAGGGCTTGCCTAGAGACTAAAAGTTCTGAAAACTGTGGGAACCCAGAGCATGTGGTAATTGATTGAATACACTTAGTCTTTTCCTCTGTTTCTATGGTTAAGGGTAAAGAACTTTATGTGGGCAAGCTTTGATTACATGATCAATTTCATTATGCCTACTTTGGTGTTTATAGTCCTAAAACACAGCGGAATTTCCCAGGGGGTGTGGACACCACACGCAGTAAGAGTCAATTGCATAAAATCCACACATACCACACTTTGAGACTCACCAGATGAGTGTTGCCACCCACAAAAAAGGGCAGTGCTGGGAAACAGAGGTAGCTCTCTCAAGACCACAGAGAACCTCGTGTTACCTCTGAGTACCCTCTGGTTTGGGCCAAGAGCACCAGCATTTGGCCCATACCGCTGAAAAGGATCAGGCACTTGGCCAGTAGCACTCCCTGGTAATTAAATAAGGAAGATTAATCTGACAGCAGAGCAAAGGAGGATTTGGAGGAAGGAGAGAAGAGGGATGGGAAGACCCACTGGGAAATTACTGCAATAGCACAAGTAGTAAAGACCTACATTAGGGTGGGAACAGAGGGAATAGAGAGGAAGCAGAGATATCACAGAGGTAGAGTGGACAGGACTTGGTAACTGGTTCGACCTAAGAGGGGAAAGGAAGCGTCAAAAAATAACAGGAAGATTTTGAAGACTGAGTGGATGGTAGCAATAGTAACTGGAATGGTGAAGTCGGGAGATGCAGGTTGAGAGGGCAAGACAGTAACCGTGGTTTGGAGCACGCTCAATTGGAGGCTTCAGGGAGCACCCAGCTGCAGACATTCTATAGGAGACTGAAGATATGGGAGTCGAGCTCTGGAGACGGGTGAAGACTAGACATGCACATGATAATAACAACAGCAACAGTGCTCAGGTCTAGCATGTACGCTTCGAAGTTGCAAAGCCACTTACAAATGTCTCATTTTGTCCTTCCAGCAGCCCAAGGAGATGGGTGCTGTTTTTATCTTCCTTTTACAGATGAGAAAACTGAGACTGAGCAATATTAAGTGACTTGCCCAGGACCATGCAATTAATAAGCGTGTGAGGTCACATTTGAACTCAGGTCTTCCTGACTCCATGTCCAGCAGTGTGCCACCTAGCGACCTCTCTCCCTCTTTCCCTTCCCTTCCCCCTCTTTTAATATACATATATATGTACACACACATTTGTACCCATAGATTCATGCATGTATGTGCATGTATTTGTGTGTATACATACATATTATATACATATATATTTGTGAATTATTGGCATGTAAGTCATCATCAAAGCCCTAGAGATTGCCAAGAACAAAGAATAAAAAGAGGAAAGTTCAAAGACATAACCTTAGGAAATACCCATCTTAAAGGGAATGGGAAGAGGACAAAGCATCACAGAGAAGAGATGGCTAGAGTAGCAGTTAGAGAACAAGGAATATGGCACTTCTGAAGTCAAGGGAGAAGAACCCCATTTATGTGCTTCCGTGAAGAGGAGGTGGTCAACCATGCTTTAGAGAGGTCAAATCGATGAGAAATGAAATAAGACCGTTTTCCCTTCCTGGGCCTCATTTCCCTCGCCTGTAACATGGGAGAGGACAGATTTAATGTTCTACAACTTCCCTTCCAGGCCTAAAATTCTATTATTTGTTTATTGGGTGGTCATTGCTGACCTTTAAAAGAATAAATTTCCATTAAATGGTGTAACAACAACGCTGCTTGCCACTACTGTGGCTGTGTAAGGCCAATAACACCAGCACACAGGAGGGCTGCTAGCGCAGTTTCCTTGATCTGCTTTTCTAAGGAAAGCAACTTTAAGGAGTTAACATTTTAATTAAATACATGTATATCATTCACTTAGTTCAGAGGAAAAAGTCAGCACCCTGAACTTGAGAGAAAACACAAACAGAAATTATAAACAGAAATTATATAAACAGAGCAAAACAACACAAATCGACAGACAGGCTTCTAGCCATCTGACCAAAACATTATATACATAGTTACCAGAGAGAGAAGCACCAATATCTGGGTTTTTCAAAGCCAGGGGGCTCCTTAATGGCTACCCAGAGTCTTGTGTGATTTGACCAGACAACTCTCTTCCAGTGAGTGAGCCCCAAGCAAAATGCTAACCTCAGAGTATATATACACTTCTTCAGGGTCAAAGGGTGTCACAACTGTGTGATTCAAACCCATGTGACCTAGCCTTCCTGCGACTTAAGCAGGTCATCAAAGGCTCCTGATTCAATCAAAGACTGATTTGAAACAAAGGCAAGACTCAAAGGCATTTGATTGCCTTAGTGCTGAGAAGCACTCCAAAACAAAAGACAACAAAAAGTCCCACTGTACTTGTGATCACAGATGGTAAGGAGAAAAACACCACCACAAGGGGCTGAGGACAGGTAAGGAAGGACAGGCGTCAAGGATAGGCGGCTTTTTCAAGAAGGTTAGCAACGAAAGGGAGGGGAGAGATGCTGCGGTCCCCGGATGGTGAAGAGTCAATGGACAGATTTCTTTAGGCCTGGGAGACCTGAGCATATTCGAGAACAGATGGGGAATGGGGCAGGAGAAGTACTGGCATCTCTTACATAGGTTGGGGCAGTTTTTCTTTATGGGGACAAGGCGGCCAGCCTTGGGGTTTGGTTGGCCTAAGGGACTATTGACATGGCTTCCTCATGAAGCATCGGCATGTGGTGGTTTAATGGAATTCTCAAAGCTCTGTGGGACGCCTTTCCAGCCCAACACTCCTGTTGCAAATGTAGTGGCACAGGAGACAATCGTCCATTTGAGTTAGTGATCGTACACTTTTAAACCTTTTATGTAAATAAACTTATTCTTACTGAATATTTTGGCCCGTGAGTTTCTCATGGCATTCTAATTTCACGCTTGTGTGAACTAGCCTGATCTAGGTTAGGCCCAGAAGAGGAAGTAAGCAATGAAAAGGGAGAAAATGAAGATAAATTTAAGTGAGGAGATAGTTGCAAGGTCCTCAGAAAGGCAAAAGGGAATGCGGCAAGGATGCAGATAACTGTAGCAAGGAGTAGGCCCATTTCTTCCTCTGAGACAGAATGGAGAGAAGGGAGGATGGATGGGGGTGCTGAGAAATGTCAAGGGAATTCTCTTAGGATGGCCTTAATTTTCTCAATTAAGGAGGCTACAACATTAAGCTTGGGGGTGAAGGGATGCTTCAGACAATGAGAAGAATTCTGGGAAATGAGTGACAGAGTGAATAAGAGGACAGTAGAATCACAGAGCAGCAATGAGGATCCAGATCATATTGCCAAGCACAAATTTATCATGAGTGAGATCTGGATATTATAATAAGTGGATGAATATCCCCATTCTCATCCAGATGGAATTTCTACTTAGCGCTACCTCACAATCTTAGGTTTTCCCCAGATAACTGGAAGTTATTTACATTCAAGTCACAAGTAGGGCTGAAATAATTCCCACCGAAAGACCTAAAGGTCTTCATCTTTTTCTTCCAAATTTAATAAAAGCTTTCCAAAATCCACTGCATCAAATCATGCATTCGAGTCACCGGCTGAGCCAGATGGGGATCAGAATTTATGTACAGTGGGAGTCCACAGCTTGAGATTTCAGGAGATTGATTACAGAGAATCAAAGTGATTCTAGGAACTTGGTCAGCAAAAAATCAATCAGTCAAGACTGTAAGTCAAGACAAATAAGAACTGAAGTCAAAATCATTCCATGTTTACTTCCTAAAACTACAAGTCTAATAGGAAGTAGTCACCATACTTCAAATATGGAAGAGACTGTTAAGGTCAAATGATTTTAGAGGGAAGGGAGCTGAGGCCCAAAGTGGTGAACAGCAGAACAACAACAACAGCCCACCAGAAGGGGAGAGCTGGGAGATGGGTACACATGCCTCTTATTTAGCAATTAGCAGCCACTTAATAATGCTTATGGTTTGGAATAAAATTCAATTCAGGCTTCTTCCACAGTCTAAGACTAACCTAGGGAACTGAAAGTAGTCCTGATACCCTACAGAAAAAGTATCTAATCCATGCCCACATGCTTCTCCTTTGGTTCAACTCACCTTGATCGACCGAATCTTCAATAATCTTTCTGTGCAAGCTCATGGCCCTCCCATCAACAACAATGGCAACCTCTTTTTCTAACGCTTGCAAAATGGCGGCTATTGCGATAGCTCCTGGGGGACCATCAGTCTCTTCAGGTGGGTCATGAGAGAAATGGGTAGGGAATCCAGTGGTGATGAGCACCGAACGAGCGTGTGACAGGGACAGAGAGGCCTTCAGCAGTTCATCTTTGGTGAACAGATGTTTTATTCCTCGGTTCCCTAAAATTACAAAAGCTATATCTTACAAATATATTTTAAAATAAAAAGGTTAATTGCTTATGTGTATTTAAGTATAATTTTTCTTTGCTTTAAAGAAATCATTTTTGGCAAAAATATCAGAACAATAAGAAAAGGAAGGACAACGGGGCTAATGAGTCGAAGTCATTCACAGCTGGAATCACATCCTCCTTAGACTCTTACTAAACTGCCAGGGTTGTTTAGACTGAATTCAAAACATCTCCTAGTGAAATTACCATCTTTATGGACAAGGAGATAGAAGGGTAAAGCAACTCCCCATACAAAGAAAGGAATAATGACAATAACAAAAATAATAATAATTCAACATTATTATATAGCACTTTAAGGTTTGTCCAGCACTTTCCTCACAAAAAACTTCGGATATAGATAATACAAGTATTATTATTCTCTCTTTACAGATAAGGAAACTGAGGCTTTAAGATATGGTTTGTGGATTTGGGACAAGGCTTCTTATTTTGTTTGTGCAGGGAGGTCTTGGTGAGGAATTCCCTCTTCCAGTGTGGGTCGACACCAGCTCTGCAACTCAAAATTTCAGAGAGCACCCTGTTTTATAGACAAAGAAACTGAGGCTCAGAGGAAGTCTCATATTATAGCTAGTATGCAGATGAGCCAAATCTCTTTCTACCGGATCAGGCTATGCAGTTGGAACCCAAGTAAAAACACTGGAACATGATAACATAGTAAATGGAGTGCAGAAATTAGACTCAGGAAGATCGGGGTTTAAATCCCACTCTAGATACCATCTCTGTGACCCTGAACAAGTCATTTAAGCTGCCAGCCTCAGTATACCTATCTGTAAAATGTAGATAATAATATCTATAGCACTTTTTTCACAAGGTTGTTGTAAGACTCAAATGAGATAATGTATGTAAAGCACTTTTCAAGCCTTAAAGCACTATATAAATGCCAGTTACTACTACTACTAATATCATTATTATTAATGTTCAATATCCATTTTTCCAATATCAGCTTCTTTAAAGTCATGTGAAACTCAAAGGACCAGCTATTCCCTAGAATTAAAGATGTCCTCTAATAAAAATATCATTTTGTTCCCCAGGTTTATTTAGAAACCTATTTTTCCAAAGCTCTATGCTTCAGACTGACAAGATGATACTATCCAGTTACCTGTTATTTACCTGCACTAGGGGAGTGAAGTAGGGGTGTGTTCCACATCCAAATGGTTTGTCTTTGGAAAGCATTATGTAGCACTTTGCAGCAGTTCCCTACCCAACAGCACCGTATGTAAGCCAATGTTAACATTAGAGGTCCCTGTCTCTTGTTGTACATACACACATGCACATACACACACATACACACAAGAAGAAAGCCTGGGAGAGTAATGGTGACTGAGCACATTTCAACTGTTTGTACAAGCCACTTTGTCTATACACACACAGACACAGACACAGAGAAGGAGCCTGGGAGAGAGTACTGGTGACTGAGAACATTTCAGCTGTTTGTACACATTGATTCTCCAGGATTTTCTAAGTATAACATTGTATCTTCTGCAAAGAGTGACAGCTTTATTTCCTCATTGCCAATTCTAATTCCTTTAATTTCTCTTTCTTCTCTTGTTGCTATAGCTAACATTTCTAACACAATATTAAATAATATAGGTGATAAGGGGCATCTTTGCTTCCCTTCCCCCACACCCCGATTGTACTGGGAAGGTTTCTAGCTTATTCCCATTACAGATAATGCTTGCTGATGGTTTTAGAAAAATATTACTTATATTTTAAGGAAAGCTCCATTTGTTCCTAATGCTCTCTTGTGTTTTTAATAGAAATGCATGCTATATTTTTTCCAAAGGCTTTTTCTGCATTTATTGGTACAATCATATGATTTCTGTTGGTTTTGTTATTGACATGGTCAATTATGCTGATAGTTTTCCTAATATTAAACCAGTCCTGCATTCCTGGTATAAATCCCACCTAGTCATAGTATATGATCCTTGTGATATATTGCTGTGATCTCTTTGCTGGTATTTTATTTAAAATATTTGCATCAGTATTAGGGAAATTGGTCTATAATTTTTTTTCTCTGTTTTGGCTCTTCCTGGTTTGGGTATCAGCATCATATTTATGTCATAAGGGGAATTTGGTAGGAATCCTTCTTAGCCTATTTTTCCAAATAGTTTATATAGTATTGGGATTAATTGTTCTTTAAATGTTTGGTAGAATTCGCTTATGAATCCATCTGATCCCGGGGATTTTTTCATAGGAGGTTCATTGATGGCTTGTTCAATTTCTTTTTCTAAGATTGGGTTATTCAACTATTTTATTCCTTCTGTTAATCTGGATAATTTATATTTTTGTAGATATTCATCCATTTCATTGAGATTGTCAAATTTATTGACATACAATTGAGCAAAATAGCTCCTAACAGTTATCTTAATTTCCTCTCCATTGATGGTGAATTCACCCCTTTCATTTTTGATACTGGAAATTTGGTTTTCTTCTTTCCTTTTGTAATTAAATTAACCAAATGGTTTATCTATTTTATTGGGTTTTTTTTTCATAAAAACAGCTTCTAGTTTTATTTATTAGTTCAAGGGTTTTCTTACTTTCAATTTTATTAATCTCTTCTTTGATTTGCAGGATTTCCAATTTAGTGTTTAATTAGGGATTTTTAATTTGTTCTTTTTCTAGCTTTTTTAGTTGCATGTCCAATTCATTGATTTGCTTTTTCTCCATTTTATTGATGTAAGCGATTAGAGATACAAATTTTCCCCTAAGTACCACTTTGGCTGCATCTCATAAATTTTAGTATATTGTCTCATTGTTGTCATTTTCTTTAATGAAATTATCAATTGTTTCTATGATTTGTTCTTTGACCCTCTTATTTTTTAGGATTAGATTTTTAATTTATAATTAATTTCAATCTCTCTTTCCATTGTCCATTTATAATAATATAATATAATTATTTAATATAATTTTTATTGCATTATGATTTGAAAAGTATGCATTTACTATTTCTGCTTTTCTGCATTTGGTTGTAAGGTTTTTATGTCCTAATGGTCAATTTTTGTGTAGGTGCTGTACACTGCTGAGAAAAACATATTCCTTTCTATTCCCATTCGATTTTCTCTAGAGATCTATCATATCTAGCTTTTCCAGAATTTTGTTCACCTCTTTAACTTCCTTTTTGTTTAATTTTTGGCTATATTTATCTAGTTCTGAGAGGGGAAAGTTGGGGTACCCCACTAGTGTAGTTTTAGTATCTATTTCCTCTTGTAATTAATTCAACTTCTCCCCTAAAATTTAGATCCTATGCCATTTGGTACATATGTTTAGTATTGATATGACTTCATTGTCTATGGTACCTTTCAGCAAGATGTAATTTCCTTTTTTTATCTCTTTTAATTAGATCTATTTTTTTCTTTTGCTTTGTCTGAGATCATGGCTGCTACCCCTGCTTTCTTTGCTTCACCTGAAGCATAATAGATTCTGCTCTAGCCCCTTACCTTTATTTATCCTGTGTGTATCTCTCTGCTTCAAATCTGTTTCTTGTAAACAACATATTGTAGGACTCTGATTTGTAATCCATTTTACTATCTTCCATTTTATGGGAGAGTTCATCCCACTCACGTTTATAGTTATGATAACTGTGTATTTCCCTCCATGCTATTTTTCACCTGTTTATTGCCATCTCTCTTACTCCCCCACCCTTTCCCTCCTCGTAAGTGTTTTACTTCTGATCACTACCTTCCCCAATATATGCTCCCTTTTATCAGGCCTCCCCCCCCCCCGCCCTTCTATGGTCCCTCTCCATTTTTACTTCCTTATAGTTAAGATAGATTTCTATATCCAACTGAGTGTGTATGTTATTCCCTCTTTGAACCAATTTTGATGAGAATAAGGTTTAAGCTTTGCCCACCCCCCACATCTTCCTCTCAATTAGAATAGTTCTTTCATGCCTCTTCTATGTGGAATAATTTACCCCATTCAATCTCCCCCCTCCTTCTTCCTCTAATGCAATTTTCTTTCTCATCCCTTTATTTTGTTTTTTTGGGGGGTATCATCCCAATAAAGTCACATTATATCCACACCCTCTGTCTCTGTATATTCCTTCTAATTGCTATTATAAATAATTAAGTTAAGAGCTACAGACATTATCTTGCCATATAGAAATATAAAAGTTTGGCTTTATTGAATTTCTTATGGTTTCTTTTCTTTCTTTTTTGCCTTTTTATGTTTCTCTTGATTGAGTCTTATATTTGGAAGTCAAATTTTTTATTCAGCACTGGTCTTTTAATTAGAAATGCTTGAAAGTCCTCCATTTCATTAAATATCCATTTCTTTCCCTAAAAGATTATATTCAGTATTGCTGGGTAGGTGATTCTTGATTGTAATCCTAACTCTTTTACATTATATATCATATTCCAAGCCCTCTGGTTCTATAATGTGGAAGCTGCCAGATCTTGTATAATTCTGATTATAGCTCCATGATATTTGAATTGTTTCTTTTTGGCTGCTTGCAATACTTTCCCCTTGCTCTGTGAACTCTGGAATTTGGCTATGATGTTCTTGGGTGTTTTCATTTTGGGATCACTTTCAGGCCGTGATCAGTGGATTCTTTCAATTTCTATTTTGCCTTCTGGTTCTAGTATATCAGGGTAGTTTTCTTTGATAATTTCTTTTTTATTTTTCTAAATATATTTTTAATTTCCAACATTCATTTCCACAAGATTTTGAGTTACAAATTTTCTCCTCATCTCTACCCTGCCCCCCCCAAGATGGCATGTATTCTGATTCCCCTTTTCCCCAGTCTGCCCTCCCTTCTATCACCCCACTCTCCCCCCTTATCCCCTTTCCCCTTACTTTCTTGTAGGGCAAGATAGATTTCTATACCCCATTGCCTGTATATCTTATTTCCTAGTTGCATGTAAAAAACCAATTTTTTAACATTTGTTTTTAGAATTTTAAGTTCCAAATTCTCTCCCTTCTTCCCTCCCCACCCACCATCCTTGAGAAAGCAAACAATTCAACATAGGCCACACATGTATCATTATGCAAAACATGTCCATAATAGTCATGTTGTAAAAGACTAACTACATTTCCCTCCATCCTATCCTGTCCCCCATTTATTCAATTTCTACTTTGACCATGTCTCTTTTCAAAAGTGTTTGCTTTTGACTACCCCCTCCCCGAATCTGTCCTCCCTTCTATCATTCCCCCACCTCATATCCCCTTTCCCCCTACTTTCCTGTAAGGTAAGATACCCAATTGAGTGTGTATGTTATTCCCTCCTTAAGCCAAATCCAATGAGAGCAAGATTCACTCATTCTCTTTCACCTGCTCCCTCTTCCCTTCCATTACAACAGCTTTTTCTTGCCACTTTTATGTGAGATAATTTATCCTATTCTATATCTCCCTTTCTCCCTCTTTCAATATATTCCTCTCATCCCTTAATTTTATTTTTTTAGATATCATTCCTTCATATTCAACTCACTCTGTACCCTTTGTTTATATATATGTATATTTCCTTCAACTACCCTAATCCTGAGAAAGGTCTCATGGGTTACAAATATCATCTTTGCATGTAAGAACGTAAAGAAAACAGCTCCACTTTGGTAAGTCCCTCATGCTTTCTCTTTCCTGTTTACCTTTTCATGCTTCTCTTGATTCTTGTATTTGAAAGTCAAATTTTCTTTCAGCTCTGGTTTTTTCATCAAGAATGCTTGAAAGTCCTCTATTTCATTGAAAATCCATATTTTTCCCTGAAGTATTATACTCAGTTTTGCTAGGTAAGTGATTCTTGGTTTTAATCCTAGCTCCTTTGACCTCCAGAATATCATATTCTAAGCCCTTCAATCCCTTAATGTAGAAGCTGCTAGATCTTGTGTTATCCTGATTGTGTTTCCACAATATTCAAATTGTTTCTTTCTGGCTGCTTGCTATATTTTCTCCTTGACCTGGGAACTCTGGAATTTGGCTACAATATTCCTAGTAGTTTTCTTTTGGGGATCTTTTTCAAGAGGCAATGGGTGGATTCTTTCAATTTCTGTTTTACCCTCTGGTTCTAGAATATCAGGGCAGTTTTCCTTGACAATTTCTTGAAAGATGATGCCTAGGCTCTTTTTTTGATCATGGCTTTCAGGTAGTCCAATAATTTTAAAATTCTCTCTCCTGGATGTATTCTCCAGGTCACTGGTTTTTCCAATGAGATATTTCACCTTGTCTTCCAGTTTTTCATTCTTTTAGTTCTGTTTTATAATTTCTTGATTTCTCATAAAGTCACTAGCTTCTACTCGCTCCATTCTCATTTTTAAAGCAGTATTTTCCTCAGTGTTCTTTTGGATCTCCTTTTCCATTTGGCTAATTCTGCCTTTTAAGGCTTTCTTCTCCTCATTGGCTTTTTGGAGCTCTTTTGTCATTTGGGTTAGTCTATTTTTTAAGGTGTTATTTTCTTCAGTATTTTTTTGGGGTCTCCTTTAGCAAGGTGTTGACTCACTTTTCATGATTTTCTTGCATCACTCTCATTTCTTTTCCCAATTTTTTCTCTACTTCTCTTACTTGTTTTTCCAGCTCTTTTTTGAGCTCTTCCATGGCCTGAAACCAATTGATATTTTTCTTGGAGGCTTTTGATGTAGGCTCTTTGACTTTGTTGACTTCTGCTGGCTGTATGTTTTGATCTTCTTTGTCACCAAAGAAAGATTCTATAGTCTGAGTCCTTTTATGCTGCCTGCTCATTTCCCCAGCCAATTACTTGACTTTTGAGCTCTTTGTCAGGGTATGACTGCTTCCAGAGTGGAGACTGCTCTGTCCCAAGCTTCAGGGGTTTTGTGCAGCTGTTTTCAGAGCTACTTCTATTCCAAGGTAGTACGATACTACTCTCCTGGCCTGTGCTCTGGTCTGTGAATGCAAGCACTCCTTTCTGCCATATAACTACCAGGAGGACTACCTCTCCACAGCCACCACAGTGCTCCTCCTCTCCCAAGGACTGCCAACCAGGACTGCCACCCAGATCCAAACAGGGCAAAGCAAGAGAACCCTGCCTCAGCTCCAGCAAAGAGATCCCTGCACTCCCACTCTGATCAGCCACTTGAATCCCCCCCACTGTCTGTGGGCCTGGAGCTCTGGAAGCAGGCACTGCAGCTGCAGCCACCTCTACTGCCCCGAGGCTAGGGGCTGGCCTGCACATTTCTCTCACCCAGGTCCAACAGTTTTCCCACTGACCTGCTCCCCATTATCTTTGGCTTTGTGGGTTGAGAAGTCTGGAAACTGCCACAGCTCAGTGATTCAGTGTGCTGAGGCCTGCTCCTCCTGGTTTACTCTAGCCTGGCCTGTCCTGGTGTAGCCCATGCTGGGCTGCACCCTGCTCCAAGCACAGTGCAATAGACCCTTCCCAGTGACCATCCAGGCCATCTTGGGCTAGAGACTTGTTTCACTCTGTCATTTTGTGGGTTCTGTAGCCCTAGAATTTGTTTAGTCATTTTTTACAGGTGTTTGGAGGGATTTGGGGGAGAGCTCAAGCAAGTCCCTGTCTTCACCTCTTTTATAATTTCTTGAATGATGTCTAGGCTTCTTCTTTTGATCATGGCTTTCAGGTAGTCCAATAATTCTTATATAATCTCTCCTGGATCTATTTTCTAGGTCAATTATTTTTCCAAAGGGAAATTTCACATTTTCTTTTATTTTTTTTTAACTTTTAAATTTTGTTTTATTGTATCCTGATGTCTCATAGAGTCATTAGTTTCCACTTGTTCAACTGTAATTTTTAAGGAATTATTTTCTTTAGTGAGCTTTTATACTTCCTATTCCCATTTGGCCAATTCTGTTTTTTAGGGATATCTTTTCTCATGTTATGGACTCTTTTTTCATGATTTCCTTGTTTTACTCTCATTTCTTTTCCAAATTTTTTTCTACTTCTCTAATTTGCTTTTTAAAATCCTTTTTAAGCTCTTCCAGGAATTTTCTTGGGGCCTGAGATATTTTTCTTTGAGGCTTCACATGCAGTCATTTTGATACTATTATCCTTTTCCAAGTTTGTACCTTGATCTTCCCTGTCACCATAGTAACTTTCTACAGTCAAGCTCTTTTGGTTTTTTGCCCATTTTTTTCTGTCTTTTTTTTTTTTTGACTCAGTGTTTTTATATGAGAGTTGGGCTCTGATCCTTTGTTGTCCTGGGCTTTTTGTGCTGGAGCTCTGGGTCTTACTGCTGACTTTCACTTGACTTCAGGGCTTAGCTGCTTGCTTTCTCTGGAGGCTAGGCTTCTCTTCTGGTTTGTACTGGGGAGGGGGGGCTCCCTGCTGGCCTCCCCTGGGTGTGGGGTTTAGCTGCTGGCCTATTCTAGGGATGGGACCTCGTTGCTAGATTGCTATGGTAGCAGAGTATTTCTGGTGACTGGCTCTTTAGGAGTGATCTTGTTGCTGGTCTGCCCCAGGGATAGGGCCCTGCTGCTGGATTGCTACTGAAACAGGGTTTCTCTCTGCTGCTAGGCCCCAGGGGTGGGGTCTTGCTGTTGGCCAGGCCTGGGGAGAAACCACTCCTGGTCAGCAATGGAGTTGCTAGCGCTTGTGGCTGGGGGTGGGGGCAGGGTGTGGTGCTTTGCTGTACTATGCAGACTGCTCACTTGCCTAGGGAGCTGTTGGTTTGCAGGGCCTTGCTGGTGGATTGCCTCAGGCTTAGAGCCTTGCTGCAGGCTCCCTACTGTGAGACTGGCTTTTGCTCTTAGACCTGGCTCCCTTCCCACCCCAGTGAGACAGACTTTTCCTGCCAGGCTGGTGAGCTGCTCTCCTGCTCACAGACCAATTCTGAGGTGGTTTTCTGGTTGTTTGGAGGGGAATTTGGGAGGGCTTCCGAGGATTCATTCCTCTGATCACCATCTTGGACCAGAAGTCCCATACAGATATTAAAACTGAAGCCCAGATAGGACGATTTGCCTGAGGTCATAGAGATGGTCAGGCTGAGATACAAATACAAGACTACAAATCCAGAATTGCTGCCTTCAGGACTGACTGGGTTTTAAGCTAGAACAAATCTAGTACAAACCTCTCACTTTATAGATAAGGAAACTGAGAACTATAGAAGGCTCAAGGCCCAGGTGTGCTGATAAATGTTCAATAACCAGCTCTCTGAGGAAAAAGAAATGGATGCAATACACATTTTTAAGTTTAACCTGAGCTATTAACATTTTCTCCATCATTTAAATCAATCAACAAAACAGAAGTACAAATGCTTACACTGCAAATTTTAGAAAATCAGCTGTACTAGTTAGAATTGGTTCTAGCACATTTCTGGCCAAGTCACACAAGTAGTAAGTAACATCCAGGATTTAAATCCAGGCTACCTGACTAAAAATCTAGGAGTCTTATTTTTCTATCCAAAAGATGCTCTGATTCTAAATCATGTGCCTATGCTACTGTTGGCAGTAAAGACACAATAACTACATTTAATGTCCCCCCTCCAACCAGCCTCATTTTCTTCATCTGCAAAATGAAAAGGTTAGGCTAGATCAGGTGTTCTTAACCTTTTTTGTGTCACGGACCCCTTTGTTAGTCTGATGAAGCCCATAGACCCTTTTTCAGAATATTTCTAAATATATAAAACAAAATACACAAAGTTATAAAAAGAAGCCAATTATATTGAAATGTTATTTTTTTAAAGAGTTCACAGACCCTAAAGTTAAACACCTCTGAACTACATGGTCTATAAGGTCCTTCCCAGGTTTAATATTATGTGTTCTGAATTCTTCATGGAGTTTGTCAAGTATATTGAATGTGCTTAGCTCCCTCTGGTGGCCACTAGTAATCTTAATTTAAGATGCAGAAAAGGACTTTGAATATATGCTTCCTTATATTGAGTTGAACCTCCTTTGGGCCTCTTTCAGTGATCTTACTCCAAACAAGTAACAAACAGAGCCATCCATAGAACCCCAGGCTGAAGTCCAAAAAATGCCCTCCTGAATATCTTGAGGTATACGCGGCCTGAGATAGACTGTATTTGCCTATGTTTAGGCCCCAGCATTTGGCCACAAAGGTGGTGGCTGGCACAATCATGCCAATCTGACCAAGGTAGTTGTTAGTTGTTCCACAGTTTCCTAATGGATGGAGTGCAGGTTTTACTTTGAGGGGCTTAGTGGATACTTGGGCAGGTAAGGTAGAGAAAAATGATATAGAATTTATCTGATCTGGGAGTATCAGAAAAAGAGGTGCTGAGCAAGGACAGGTAAGGATGGTCTGCTTCATCCTTAATGAGGTCCGGTCTATCCAAAACCTAAGCCTATCCTTACCCCCATGGCCAGGGGTCTGAGAAGTCTCAGAGAAGGAGCATGGGGTAATGATTAGAAAATATGTCTCTGAGTCAGGAAATCTTAGGTTCCAGCCCTGTCTATGACACATGATGGCTATGTGGCCCTGACTTCCACTCAATGTTCTTGGCAACTCTCAGAGGTATAGAGATTTTCCTTACTGAGAATTCTCTGGGGTCTTGATGTAGCTCAAGTATTGTCCTTTCAAGTGCCTCCCCTAGCATCTGCATTAAAAAGTCTCAAAAGATCCACAGTTCTCGATGGTCTTTTAAATGCTAACTAAAGAGTCCCAGAACTCCTTTTAACCCAGTTCCCCAAATAGTCCCAAACTTAACATTCTTTAAGGAGGTGCCAAGCTTTTTACATCTTACAGGCCTGGAGATTGTAATCAACTGTAAATGCAATTGCAAATTTGTATGCAAATTCAAGAAAAGGACAACATTTTTATGAATTTTCAAAGACTACTACTGCCTGCCAAATACCTGTCCCACTCCAAGTAAAAAGAGCAAAAAACAGAAAATTGGAATAAAACAAATGACTAACAAAAATGAGCTTCTCTCAGAGGGAAACTTCTTTAAGCCCAAATGAGCCCCAGGGAGGAACACAAGAAGAATTCCACAAACAAGGAATGAGTGGGGGGAATAGGTATCACTTGAACCTCACTTTGAACTGATGCAGAGTGAAGTAAGCAGAACCAGGAAAACAATTTATACAATAATACTGTAAAAATGAACAATTTTGAAAGACTTAAGACCTCTGGTTAACACAATGATCAAGATTCTAGAACTCCAATGATTTTGAATACTGCCCATCTCTGACAGAGAAGTAATGAGCTCTCTGATCCATGGACATGGTCAATATGGGGATATGTTTTGCTTGACTGTGTGTATATATTGGAAAGGTTTTATTTTTCTTGGAAGGGGTGGTGGGGAGAGTAGTTGGGTGCTTGTTATTTTTTTTAAAATATAATTAGGAAAAGATGAAATTTTATTTATTTTTGCCAAGCTTATGGGTGTCAGGTTGAAAGGGTATGGGACCTGGACCCAAAAATGCCAGCCAGCTCCTGAACTTTCCCACACATTCCCACCTAGATGCTCAATAATCCTTTCAACTGCCCTTCACTTTGGCTCTCTGCCACTAAACTCCCTCAATTGTCTGTACCTGGCCCCATCCCAGGCTACTTGCCACTCCTCAATCCCATCCAGATCTTCCCACAGTCTTTCTGTATAAAAGTGTCCATCTTGTCCCCATTAAATTGTTCAGATTTTTAAAATCTGGCCCACTTGTATTGGCATCACAAATAGCTCAGACTCACTAGGACTCTCACCCACCCCAATTGGTGTTTTAATAAACCACTTGGACTGAAAGAAGGCTTGAGTGGTCAAGTTCTTTCAAGGCAGACATGAGCCTTTTACCCTTGCATTTTGGCATTCCCAAGACCCCTAGACCTCAACAACGTGGTTCTTCAAAGTTGTTTTCAATACATATTATGTATAATATATTTAAATCACTTTTTAAACCTTAAAGCACTACATAAATGTTAGCTATTGTTATTTTGTGTTTCTTTAATTATCACTGAAGTTGTCATTTTTATAGTGATTACTAACAATCTGTGTATCCTTTTAAAAAAAAATTCTTATTCTTTGACCATTATCCATTGTAGAATTGGAATTACCACTGCAACTTTTAATAATCCTTTATATCTTTTAGGTGTCTAATTTTCATCTATCATACATGCCATGAATTTTTTTCCCAATCTATTATTTTTTGTCTTAGTTATATAGTTTATGTTATACAGATTTTAAAAAATTTTCATCTACATTGTACCTAGTAAGTTTCTTCTATTTGTTGAATTGAAAAATAAGTCATTTCCCCTCTAGAATTGAGCTAATCACTTTATTCCATTTTTTTTGGAAGAAAATGATAGATTTAAAAAGAATGTTTACATTTCTTATCAGTTAAAATTCATTCAGGTGTATGGTGTAAGATGTGGGTCTAATTCCCTTTCCTGCACTAGAGTACCATCAATTTTCTTGAGTGTATTTGTGAAATAATAAATTCCTTCTCTAGTTTTTATTTTCTATAGGTTTATCAAACATTAGACATTTCTATATATCTGATTGGATGTCTGGGGCATCTTTCATTGATCTACTTCTTTCTGTTTCCCAGTACCAGCTAGTTTTGATGATGACCACTTGTAATAGGTTTTAAAGTCTAAGAGAATAAAACTACTCATGTCAGCTTTTCTTTTTAATATAACACAAGGCATTTTAACCCACTTTTTTCATGTAAATTTCATTATGATTTTTTTCTAGCTCTAAAATGAAGCCTTTTGGTATCCTGATTGGTATGGAATTACATACATATTAGTTGTCCTTCTTACTATATTAATCTGACCCCTTCATGAACATTCAATTATTTAGGTTTTCCTTTATTTTGGTCATTATAATTTTATAGTTGTTATTATACAGATTCTTTGTATTCCTAGGTAGGTTAATTCCCAAATATTTTATAGTTTCTATGTAATACAAGGAAAATTAGGAACCCCTGAGTAACCCCTAGCTACTGACAAGCCCCCCCAGAAAGAATGGATTCAGATATCCTTGGTATTTAGCAAACCCCCTGGGACTCCATGGCTCCTTCCTGAAATGTCAATAGATAGGACCATCCCACTGAGAGATAACCTGGCAGATCCTGTCTAGCAGATATCCCTGAGACTCCTTGGTTCCTTCCTGGAATGTCAATAGATAGGACCATCCCACTGAGAGATAACTTGATAGACCCTTCCTGGGAGATATCCCTGGGACTCTGTGACTCCACCAAGGAATGTAAATGAGATTATCCCACTAGTACGATAACCTGACTGAATCTTTTGATCAGCCAGGACCTTTGTTCCTCTTCCCCCCTACTCTGTACCCCCATATCCTATATAAGCCAAGCCATCACCCCAACACATTTGCCATTGATTTGTGGTGCCGTACCCCGATGGCCGCCGGCTAATAAATTCTCCACTTAAAACTTATACTCTGTGGTGTGTCTCGCTCGCTTCTGGTACAACATTTTGGAGGCCCCAGCGAGATGCGGCGGTATTTCGTGTTACCGCCCTGGAGACACACACAGAATTCCAGACCTCAGCAGGGAGTCTCTGCCCCCGATCCACCTTCTCTCACTTCAGAGGGCCGGCTCCTAGGGATTTCTTTTCCTAGGACTCTGATGTGGAGTGATGGTCTCGGAGAATGGGCTCTTTGCTGACCTGTCCCTTTTCGGCCTATGGAGAATTCTGGTTTTGTAGACCTCTAGAGGTAAGGTTTTTCTGGTTTGGGGCTAGCCATTTGGATCTCTGATACCATGCTA
Organism: Trichosurus vulpecula; assembly: GCF_011100635.1. Taxonomy (NCBI): domain Eukaryota; kingdom Metazoa; phylum Chordata; class Mammalia; order Diprotodontia; family Phalangeridae; genus Trichosurus; species Trichosurus vulpecula. The sequence goes on along the minus strand of NC_050580.1, from coordinate 252,882,007 downwards.
AACCCTGACGAGGCTGTGGTACAGAGCTAGGAAGCTGGGACGCCACCCTTCCTACTGGGGTGTGGGAAGATTGGGGGTCGTATCCTTGAGGAGGAAATCTTTCCCCTGAGAGGACTTGTTTAGCCTTCAATCAGCTCATGCCATTTGGTTTTCTGTTTTGTGTTTTGGGTGTGGGGAGATTGGGGGTCGTATCCTTGAGGAGGAAATCTTTCCTCTGAGAGGACTTGTTTAGCCTTCGATTTCACCCACACTGTGTGGTTCTCTGTTTTGTGTTGGAGTGTGAGAGAGATTGGGGGTCGTATCCTTGAGGAGGAAATCTTTCCTCTGAGAGGACTTGTTTAGCCTTCGATTTCACCCACACTGTGTGGTTCTCTGTTTTGTGTTGAGGTGTGAGAAAGATTGGGGGTCGTATTGATGAGGGCACAGTCTCTAGGAACCCCTTGAACCCTTGAACTCTCCTTGAATCTTGCCACTCGACCTGGCCTTGGCCTGAGGCTATAACCATTAAGCCCAAATGCCTACCTTGCCCAGTCCTCTATTGTCCAGCTGTTTCCCACCCTTAATCCTGTTTCCCATCCTTAATCCTGATCAAAATATCTATACCCTAGCCGCAGCTACCCCAGCCCTTGATGGGTTGTCATTTCCATATGGCCTTCAGCTATTTCCCCCACCCTGGAGTCTGACCTCGTCCTTAAGTCCCTCCCTAGACCCCTCTTCTGGTCACCCCAGACCACCCCTCAATCCCTCCCACAACCTTTGTGTATATAATCTCCATCTTGCCTCCATGAGGTTGGTCAGAACCAATCTAGCTCAGATGGGTCTGGCCCTTTTTCCTTACAGGCGTCGCAGGGGGTGGGATCTCTCGGGGCAGGCTTATTTGGCTAACTCTTAATAAACTTTGTCCTTTCCCTTGGCTGAGAAAGCTTGAGTCGAATTCTTTCGGCAGGACCCGGCGTGTCGGTACTTTGGGGTGTCGAGCACCTCTCACCCCAAACTCTCATCAGTATCTTTGAGGAGGAAATCTTTCCTCTGAGGGGACCTGCTTAGCCTTCAATTCGATCCACACCGTGAACTTTGTTGTGTTTTGAGTTCGTCTCTGTTCGCGTGTCTGTGTTAATTGTGAAATGTCTATGTTTTGTTGAAAAAAAAAAAGAAAAAAAATCTGAAACATAGGCAGCCAGAGATATCAGGCTGTCAATAGGGAAACAGACTCCCTTCCTTGTGGCTCCCGTTTGGCCAGCGTGGAACTACGGGGAATAGGTTAAAATCTGGCAAATTCTAGTTTTTAAATTGTTAAAAAGTTTGGAAATTGGTTAGTTGAATTTGAGAAGAAAGAACTCCTGAAATTGTAAATCCATTCCAGGAGCTCACTCTTGCTGAAAACATCTCCTCCCAATGAATGCCTTGTGGCTAAAACCTCAGTTAAAGTCTTCAGTGGGACTCTCGCATTTGTCCCAGTCCCTGATTCCCTTAGATTCAAGTACAAAAGAGGTTTTTGGGAGTGAGCAAGGGGTGAAGTTTTACTTGAATTACAATCATTGAGATCTTTTCACTACAGTAAAAGTTAGAGCAGTTAAATCAAACTCTTCTCCTCCCGGATCAGATTAGTAGAGAATGCAGGAGAACTGTAGGGAAAAACTTAAATCGCCCTCCCCACCGGGCAATGAGGAGAGGGATAGAAATTCACAGACTGACAGTCAGTCCTGTGCCCCTGAGTACCTTTGTAGCCCGTCCTTGTGGTAAAGTTTAAAAGGTGAATTTGTGAAAGAGAGAGATAGAAAACCTGTATAAGGAACTTAGGGGGTGGTAGAGCAGCAGCTTGAGATTACCTGTCTAGTCAGGAGTCCATGTGCTCCTCTTGGCTGCCATGTGCTGCTCCTGGTCTCACCCTTCCCCCACCCTCCACAGTGAAAGGTTATCAGAGCTGAAGCTAAAAGGAAACTTGTAAAGAAATAGGGTTGGTCAGTTAGTGCTTGGAAGGGTAGGCTCCTTGCCCTCAAGGGGCTGCCAGGCCCCACCTAGGGAGGAGCTCTTTAGAAAACTAAAAGGGATTTTTTTCCTGCTCTTATCTTCCTTGGGAGTCCGGAAAAAAAAAAAATCCTTTTAGGCATTTTTGTATAAGATGAAGCTTGGAAAAAGTGGGTGCAAAATTAAGTTTCTCTTTCTTTCATAAGTTCATTCATGGCCAGGCAAAAGTTCCTATACCTGGGCCAGAGGTAGTGGTGCTGAAGAATATACAGCTAAATAAAGTGTATTTGGGATGTTAATGTATTAATATATGTGATACATGTATTTATATATTAATACATTAATATATAATACCAAAAGTAATAAGCTGAATAATTTCTATATGTGGAAGTCTGGAAATGCAATAGATGTCATCTGAAAATTATTGTTTCTGTATTTCTAAACTTGCATTGTGTTCCCAAAAATTCTCTTAGATTGTGAAATTTGAGAAGACCATTGTGTGGTAAGAAATGATATTATAGCAATTTTAATCTGATTTTGATATATGTGAATTGGGTTTTTTTAAAGGGATGTGATAAAATTTGGAACTGTTATATGTGGTTATAACAAGTAAATAATTAATAATACTGATATTTAACCATGAGAACAGACTTTCTGTGTGAAAAAGTTCCTATTATGAGAATATATCTGGTGATTTAAAGTTATAGTTTCAAATAATGATATGAAAGATTCTCTGAGTAAGGAGATTTAGAAATGTGTTCACCTAAACTGATAAAAGGGTTGTTTCAAGTTTTAAAATGCATAATTATGTTTAGGGCACTGGTACATTTCTAAATTGTGTAATTTGACAAACAGATGTATCAGCAATATTGAAAAATGTGGTAATCTTTTACAATGCAGAGAATATTGGGCCTTAGAAATTAAAATGTTACCACTAGTGGTTATGAATTAGATTTGATTTGCTTATCCAACTCAGTTATGATCACTAGATTGGTAATTAATTGGAATCTGTTTCAAGTTTTAGATACATGATAATTGCTTGTGGTGTACTTATTTCTAAGTTAGTTATTATATACAAATTGGTTAACATCGCATTACCTGTGCTGTTAGAGAATAATTTCTCTTATAATCTGGATGTTGTTAGATTAAGAATCATAGTTAATTAAGAAATTGAGGTTATTAACTGAAACAAGAACTTTTGAAACCATCTAGTCATGAATTCTTATCAATCTTGTGTGAGTTTTCTGTGTAGAGGAATTCTTATGGAAAAAGCTTTTTTAAGTCCTGGTAAACCTTATTGTGATAAGGCTAATTAATTGAGTATGTAATTTATAGAAATTAAGTGTCCTCCCATTATAACACTTTTTGATTAAGGAACTTTGTAATGTCTAGGAATTCTGTGCAATATTGAGAATGAGGACATTTGGCACCAACTTAGTTAATGAATTCCAGCATTTAAAGGTTATTTTGCTTTAAGAAGGGAAAATACTTTTGAAAAAAATGTTCTGTAAAATCTTTTTGTATAATTTTAGAAGGCCTGCTGAATTTCCACCTGTAAGCCAATTGGTTGCAGTTCAAACCTATTGTGAGTTCTCAGAGTTTCTGGGTGAGAACCTTATTAGAATTATTAGAATTAATGCTTATCTATAGAAGCCTTGAGAGGGAGGTTGAAGGCCCATTTGATGTCTTATTCAAGTTTTTTTTTGAGTAAGGAGGTTCCAAACGACAGTCTGAATTCCTTACTCCTCCCTGCCCTTAGTTTAGATAAGGAGAAAAGAATTTCACCTTAGCCCACCTGTCAGAAGGGAAGGAAAGGGGAGGGGCAGCATTAAGAGGACGGTAGGGGCCTAGAAGCCTCCAACCTGGCTTCTTTTTAAAAAAACTGATAAGATTAGACTAAGACTTGATATGGGTTTGGCCTGGTAGTTTAATTAGTGAAGTCTGCCAACTGATGGAGAAGAACCCACCTTCAGGGGGAGATGAGATGGCAGATCTTTTTAATAAGTGTTCCTTCTTTTAGAATGAGTTATCACGAAAAAACAAATCCCCTTTTTTGTGTCTTTGTGGTTTAAGAAGCTGGAATGGGATTCCAGTATACACAGTTATGACAATGAAAGTACTAACTTATGAGTTGTTTTGTCTTATGGTTGAAATGTAAAGAAGACTTAGTGCTAGGTTTGAAAGATTTGGAAAGGTGAATTAAGGTTGAGGGAAAATAGGAAAGGCAGATAAGAAAGTTTGGGGACAAATGGGAGTTAGCTAAGCCTCTCTTGTCCCGAGAATGATAGTTTCAGATGGTCAAAGTAAGTTGGAGATGAGTGTGAGGAAGTATTTAGAAGATGGAAAAGTTATGTAGCTTGATTTGATAATTATTAGCTCAATAAAATTTGGGCAGTCTTATCTGAAGGATATTTATTTGCTATTTAAGATTTTATGGGACTACAATTTAATATTGTCTTAAGATCTGATTACAGGACTAGGTCACATGAAGCCAGTAATGGCACACCAGGCGTTACAAGCTGAGAATTTTTTAGGTGGGTCTGCCTGGGAGCAGTCGTGAAGACGACCTTGGACACAGCCTAGGTAGGATCTTCCTGACTTTATTTCCCAACTCTGCTATTTCCTTTCTGAAAAGGAAAGTCCCCACCTGGTTACAACTAAGCCCTGCTTTCAGCACCTTGTGACTATAAGATTGGCTATCAGATATGACTTGTGCCTTGAATCAAACAGAGCTAAGGAGTAAGTTCTTTCCTTCTGTTAAGATATATGACATAGTCCCTCGTTTCTTTCATAGCAAATTTATATTAACAAGAAGTTTTGTAAGCACTATGCTAAATCTGTTAGGTAATAGATAGATGAATATTGAAATATCTCTGAGTTACTATAATAGGATATAAGTATGAATAGCTTACAATTTTAACTTAGGTTCATGACCAATAAGACATTGAAATAATATAGGGATAACATCCTCCAAAAGGGGAAAATGATTAGGCAAAGCAAATAAGGCAAAGATGTAATGTGATCAATGTCTAATAAAAGGAAGGGATAGCGAATTTTGAAAAAGGCAGTAGGGATCAGATTGATTGCCCTAAGAATTATTTATAGATGTGTATGATTGGCTCTAAAAAATTATCAGTTCTGGAAATTCAAGCTGTTAAGTGTGTTTTGGTAATAAGATCTTAAATTTGGATGCTAGCACAAGAAAATTGTATAAGATAATGGTACAAGTGAAAATATATCCCCTTTGTAAAGTATCTGTAAGTTATAGTAAGTTAAAATTGTCTGAGAATTTCTAGATCTGAACCAGAGAAGCAGAACTCTCTTTTACTATCAAGGGACCAGATAACTACAATCAGGCATCTGGGATTTTAAAATACTGCTTTAAATGAACATTGTGAGGAGTGGACATCTGGGCCTATAGAAGACCTCGCCCTGCGGTTCCAAGAGCCTGAGAGGGACAGCACCGGATGCGGACGGCTTTCTCAAGGGATCCGGAACCAGAACCTGAGCAAAGACCTGCTTTTTTCCCTTCTGCGTCCTTGTGTTCCCAAGACTGTTTTTCCTGAACTTTTATTATGTTCCCTCTGCTTACTTACAATTAGTTTACAATTCCTGCCCGTCCCTGGGGATGTCCCAATACAGAAAAGGGAAAACCTGACTCCACCTAGATAGGGATTTTAAAACTTCACCCTGTGGGAAATAGAGTTTTTTTTTTTTCCATACCTTTAATTGGTCTTTAGGTGAAACTTTCAGTTTGCCTTTGACCAAAAAAAAGGGGGAAATGTGGGATGTTTTGGGAAATGTGGGATGTTTTATACCATTTTTTAAATTTCTGGAGTGCAGTACCTGGGGAGGCTCCTTGGACTCTCCTTGAGTCTTCCAATTAGGTCTGGCCTTCCCCTGGGGCCAACGACCTAGCGTTCCTTTTATTGTCACCCCTGCTTAGCGTTTTGGTTGGCCTCCTAATTTTATTGCTATGCCCTATCAGGTCGTTCCTTTTTCAAGGATTTGAAATTCCCATGAAGAAAAAAGTGGGGAATGTAATACAAGGAAAATTAGGAACCCCTGAGTAACCCCTAGCTACTGACAAGCCCCCCCAGAAAGAATGGATTCAGATATCTTTGGTATTTAGCAAACCCCCTGGGACTCCATGGCTCCTTCCTGGAATGTCAATAGATAGGACCATCCCACTGAGAGATAACTTGATAGACCCTTCCTGGGAGATATCCCTGGGACTCTGTGACTCCACCAAGGAATGTAAATGAGATTATCCCACTAGTACGATAACCTGACTGAATCTTTTGATCAGCCAGGACCTTTGTTCCTCTTCCCCCCTACTCTGTACCCCCATATCCTATATAAGCCAAGCCATCACCCCAACACATTTGCCATTGATTTGTGGTGCCGTACCCCGATGGCCGCCGGCTAATAAATTCTCCACTTAAAACTTATACTCTGTGGTGTGTCTCGCTCGCTTCTGGTACAACACTAGAGTTAATAGAAAATGAGTTTCCCTTTAAAAAATATTTTTCTGCTGTTACTTAGGAATGTTGATGATTATGTGAGTTAACTTTATATTCTGAAGCTTGACTTAAATCTATTCTTTTTTTTTGTAGAGGAAGTCACATTTCTATATACATTATTAAGCTATATTCAGATAATGATATTTTGACTTCTTTACTTCTAACATTAACCCCTCTAATACCTTTTTCATGTACTATTGTGATTTTGAAATTTTCGAATACTGTAAGAGTGAAAATACTAAAGGAGAATGGGCATCCTTCTTTGTACCTGTTTTAGTGGGAATGTTTCTAATTGTAGGGGCAGCTAGGTGGTATAGTGAAAAAAATACAGAGCTTAGAGTGAGGAAGACATGAGTTCAAATCTTGCCTCAGACACTTACTAGCTGTGTGATCCTGGGCAAATCACTTAATCCTGTTTGATACCTCAATTTCCTCATCTGGAAAATGAGCTGGAGAAGGAAATGGCAACTAGTCCAGGATCTTTGCCAAGAAAACCCCAAAATGGGATCACAAAGAGTCAGACATGACTAAAAACAATTCTAATTATATGTTATGTTGACTTTTGGCTTATTGTTTTGAAGAAAAGCCTGTCCATATCTATTCTTTTAAGTATTCTTTTTGCCATGAGCAAATATTGAATTTTATCAAGTTTTATTTGCATCTATTGCTATGTTATGATAAACCGCTAATTTCAGAGGAGGAAACTGAGGCCAAAGGTCATATAGTAAATAGCAGAGTTTGGATTCACAGTTAGATAACAGCTCTTTTGCTCTCACCTCACCATGTTTAATTTCTTATTATCAAACGCAAGAAAACTGAGGCCTGGCAAAGTTAAATAATTTAAGTAAATTCCTATTCTAGAACTCTTTACACTAAACCATTTAAGACTCACTATGACAATGCAGTAGTAAACCCTAATCTGGCTATGACTGGATGGGACATCTGACATGTCCTTGGAACCATCACCTCATCTCTCCTTTCTCCTATATAAAGGTCTACCAGAATACCATTTAGAAGGAAGCAAAGTTAGCAGCAATCCAGCCAGATGTTTAATACAAAAAAGTTGGTCATATATACACTAAGTATAACCTGTATATTCAGTTTTAGTTTTCTAGAGCAATAAACACCTCCTTGATCCCAGAAGGTTTCTTTTTTTCTTTTTCTTTTTTTCTTTTTTTTTTTTTGGAGGGAAGAGAGGGGGTGTTTGTTTTTTTTACCTGGATCTCTGGCAATTATGTTTTCTAGCTCTCTAATTTTCTGCACACTGAAAGATGAAGTAATGCTGTACTGCAGAGGATTTTGGGAAATGCAATGGACCTCTGGGACTTCCTCAAGATGACTCACTTGAATCCTTTTATCCTTCTGGTCAATAACAACTGCACATCCAGGAGCACTGGCAAAAGCCAGTGGTGACCCTGAAATAGACAAGAAAATAGACATTCAGGACTTGGAACAAGAGGGATTTCAATTCAGTACACATTAATTGCGTACTTACCATATACAAAGCAGTGTGTAAAGTAGTGGGGATAAGAGACAAAAATGAAATCATTCTTACATTCTAGTTGTTTATATTCTATTGAAGGGAAGAAAAGGAATATTTTTAAATAAGCAAAAACAAAAATGGCACAGGAGCATTAAAACACGGCTAAGTGTGAGCCTAAAGGTCATCTAGACTTTGGGTGGCCATAACTGAATACGAAAGGCTAAGAATGTTGTTAAATGAGTCTATGACCTTGCCACTCGGATTTAGCTTTTTGTAAATGATGCTTTCTTCCCTTCTTCCTCCTCTATCTACCTGAAGAACAGAAAAGATATAGGGTTCAAAAACATCAGAACCCTGAACCTCGGAGCCACCAAAGTGATTTTTCTGAAGCAGGGGTCTGACCATGTTACTCCCTACTCATTAAACCCTAGTGGTTCCCTACAGGATCAAATACAAAATGCTCTGTTTGGCATTCAAAGCCCTTCATAATTTATCCCCCTCCTACTTTTCCAGTCTTCTTACACCTTACTCCCCAACATGTACTCTTCCATCCAGGGATATTGGCATCCTGGCTGTTCCATGAACAAGACACTCAATTTCTTGGCTTTGATCATTTTCATTGACTCCCTCATACCTGGAAAACTCTCTCTCCTCAACTCTGCCTACTTATTTCCCTGGCTTCCTTTGAGCCTTGATGAAAACACCATCTTTTACAGGAAGCCTTTCCCAACCCACCTTAATTCTAGTGACTTCCCTCTGTTAACTATTTCTTATTTATCCTGTCTATAGCTAGCCTTGTATACATTTGTTTGCATGTTGTTTTCCCCCATTAGACTGTAAGCTCCTTGAAAGCAAGGACTGTATTTTGCCCTTTTTTGTACCCTAATGCTTAGCACAGTGCCTGGCACATAGTAGGTGCTTAATAAATATTTATTGATTGATTGGTATTATACATTGGTAGTCACTGGACAAATAGTCATTATATGGCTTATAGTCTAGCTTTAGGAGATTAAAATCAGCAGACATAAAGAATGCTCACTATGGGATACAATGAAATTGCCTAAACTCTGCTCTAGAGAACTAGACTTGGAGATTTGAATTGCCTTTTGGACATGAGAGGCCCAGGTAAATTTTTCGTAGGAGAAAAAAACAAGTCTCTTCACAAAGGGAAAAAGTCAGAATTTTTTTCCCTTTTCCTAAGGAAAACTGCTGGCCCAAGGCAAAAGCCTTTCAAAAAGAATTATTTAATAACTACAACAATGATAAAAATAGTCTCTGGCTATGAACTAAGACAATGGCAGCTACATGACTCAGTGGCTAGAGCGATGGGCCTTGAATCAGGAGGACTTGCATTCAAATCCAGTCTCAAATACTTACTAGCTGTATGACCCTGGGCAAATCACTTCACCCTGTTTGCCTCAATTTCCTCATCTGAAAAATGAGCTGAAGAAGACAATGGCAAAGCACTCCAGTATCTTTGCCAAGAACAACCTAAATGGGATCACGAAAAGTTGCACACAACTGAGTAACAACAAATGAACTCAGGGAACGTGGCAGCGCCTCCTCTTCTCAAAAAGAAGAGACCGCCAAGAATTTTAGCTGAGCCTAAAATTCTGGAAGTAGTGTCAGACAGAGAGTCACCCAGAAGACATTTTGTGCTATCAAAGCAGCGTCCGTAAAGTAGTGTCCAGCGTCCAGAGAAACCAGTGGAGAACTGGGCTCATCAAAGGTGACATGATGCTACCCCCAAAAGACATCGGCAGTCCTGCAGCAAAAGACACATGAATTGCCCCTGTATTCATGTGCCCTGACCACGTCTTCCCAAGTATGTGCATCTCCAAGCAAATTCCCTATTTGTGTCCATTCCTGATATATGTAATTGTGGGACAGAGTCCCAAGTTTATGTAAAAGAAATGTTTTATCGCCATCCGAGTGGGTGCACACGCACAGAAAACCTTGAACTTCGGGTAGCCACTTCTGGAGGATCTGCCCTTCGAATAAGGGGGCAGTCCCAAGGCTCTGTACCAATATATCCAATTTTGGAGAAAATGTAAGGGGGAAAATAGAGGTGTCCATTGCTGATATGCTCAGAGAATTCTCTTGTTCATTCATAGAATTATAATCTAAAATGCTAAGAACTGGAAGCTATCTGAGAAAGAGAACATCTAATCCAACCCCTTCTTTTTTCTTTTTTACAGAAGAGGGAGGCCTAGAAAAGTGATACAACTTATTCTAGTTCACACATGTATCTTTGGCAGAGCTAAAACTAGTACTCGGCTCACCTGACTCCCAGTCTAGTGTCTTTTCTGCTAGATTTCACAAGCATATTTGAATTTCATAGGCCTTATAAAAGACAAGTTCATTCCACACTTTAATACAGAAAAAAAAGCTCTAATAAAGACATAAAATGCGATTTAATCAAAATAACATTTTGCATTGGAACCAAAGTGAAAATAGAAGAACAGGTTTCATGAATTTGTTCATTACTCAGTCATAACTTATGGGCTTTTGGCAAAAGACTCTAAAAAGGGTCAGTAAAAACATACATTCTTTACATCTTGTGAATCTATTTAGGAGGGATTTAAACGGAAAAGGGAAGACAAGGAGGAGGGAAAAATCCTCCATAGATTTGCCAAGCCTGGTACCATAAAGGGTAACAGCTACCACATACAAGAAGGACCAGCAGAAGAAAGGAGCACCATCTAGCATTCGAGAAGACAACATCTACTAAGGGAACCAACAATAAAAACCCATGGCCTCTGGGTATGAATATGGGTAAGAAACAAGGTGAATTAGTAACCTGAATGCAAGGAGGAAAACTTGATCTCACAGGTATCATAAGACTTTGTAAGATAGGGCCTTTGAATAGAAATTTAACCATAGAAGGGTATATACCTTATTCAAAATGAGAGGGAAAGGTAAAAGTGAGATGGGTAGATAGCATTGTACGTTAAAGAGATACATTCATATGAGATCCAGAAGCTTAAAGGAAAAGCTGTTGAGTGGGCACTCCATAGTAGAAAGCAATTGGATGAGAATCAACAGAAATAGAAAACAGAAACAATATTGTTATGAGGTATATAAAATGTACTGGGTTGAAATTTGACCTCAGACGCTGACTGGCTGTGTGACCCTTGGCAAGTCATTTAACCCTTTTGCCCTAATCTATTGGAGAAGAAAATGGCAATCACTCTAGTATCTTTGCCAGGAAAACCCCATGGACTGTATTGGTATGGGATGTTCCATGGGGTCCATATGTCCAACATGACCAAACAACTAAACAACAATATACATGCTATAGACCACTTGGACGGAAAGAGCAATCAGGTAATGAGTTTGGGAGATAAATCACAAACCTGGTATAGAAACATGGTTTTGTAGTGATGGGGACTCTGACCAGTCTTACGTCATTGAGGAGGAACGATAGATTGCAGGAGAAATTGCTATCCAGGCATTTTTTTTGGCACTCTCTTCATGCCAGAAGCCAAGGAGCTCCTATATTTGTAACTTACCTTAATGATAATCTCATTTTTAAAAGACTGGGTCCTCCCATCTCACTCATGTAGGAACTATTCATAGTCCCTACTCCCATTCCAACTCAGCACAAGAGCTTTGATCTGCTCCACTTAGGACTTGGGCTCATTCACTCCTCCTTAGGTAACTTGGTGTCTCCCTCCCATATGGATGCTGAAATTACCATGGACATCTAATCGATCACCTTTAGCCCACTGTGGCTCAGAACTCCCAGGTTCGAGACATCTGCTGGCCTCAGCTTCAACTGAGAATACAGGTGTGTACCATTACACCTAGCAACCATAAGAACTTCATTTTTCAAAAGGTATAGAAAGCAACTAGGTTACTTTTTGAGTTGTGTAGCCCTTTATTAGGAACTAAAATAGAAAGAGTCTGTTGTATAATATAGGTAATAGTGGACTATACTGGAGATCTATTATCTTCTAATACAGGTAACTTATAAATGCAATTTTCATTATTAGAAAACTTCTTCCTTTTTGTTTGTTTATACTGGCAAAACTATTCTGAAAGCTGAATATATGTGCACAGGTCTACAAGGAGTGCAAATTTAGAATATGGTAAATACTTTACAGGTTGTATTAGAAGGACCATCTGCCACCATGACCTTACATCCATCATCAATTTTTTTATTTATAAAATATTTTGATACAAACCTTCCTTCTTTCCATTGTCCTAAACAAGAAAGCACTTTATAAGGAGTTGAAATTAAGGAAAAACTATACCTACCAGAAAAGAAGAGAAGAAAGGTCTATTAGTTTTGAGGCTTCAGTATTCCCAAAGATTAGGAACTGTATATTTGTAAGGGCTAGGCTGAGACCCCCATTTAAAGTAGAAGTATGCGCAGGTAGGATGCCTGAGTATCTAGAGCAGGGGTGGGGAACCTGCAGCCACATGTTGCCTTGAGGCCACAGGTTCCCCACCCCTGCTCTAGAGTTTCAGTGGACTATAAGTGTTCCAGATGCATAACTCACTGAATCATCTTACCAGTTTCTACACTGACTTGACTGGGCATAATTCAAAAATGAAAAGCTCACATTCATTCCATTCTTCTGGAGCTCAACAAGAAGAATTATTATCTGATGATTTCAACCCACAAGGAAGAACAGTTATTGAAATAGGAGTGTGAAGAAACTTGAGTGACAGTGACCACTTATAATCATGGAGTTCACAATGGTGAGGAGGAGCAAATTCAGGTAGTCTGGCTTGAAAGGTAGATTTGGGAAAAGCATGTTTCACTGGATTCAAAGACAGGATGCCTGGGATTCAGTGGCCTAATATTTTGAAGGGGAAGTTGGTCCAACAGGGATGGGAAGTTCTCAAGACTGAAATCCTGAAGATAAGCAGAAATTCTTATTGTTTCTCCTTGGTTCTCAAAGAGGACCGGGGATATCATGAGGGTGATGTCTTGACTTGAGCGTGAATTGGATTTAAGTGAGGCAGAGCTGCAAGAAGTCATCAGAACTTATTCAAATAGGGAGGGAGGAAAGGGGAAACTGCCTAAAGGGATGGATGCAGATACAGGGAACTAGACAAATTCAGATTTAGAAAAGATTTGGATAGATTATGGAAGCCAGGTTGAGTAACTAAGTGTAATGGGGAGATTAACCTTTATCACTTGAGGCAGAGTTGCTAACAGTGGCCACTAATGTGAGTGTTTCTAGTGCTTTCTTGAGTTTTCTCTGAGTCTTAGGGAATTTGCTTGGTGTGTTCTTCATCACCACTAGGGATAAAAGGAATGATAGGTATTCTATTAAGCCTCATCATGAAGGAAGGGCACAGGGTTTAGTTGTTGGTCCTTGTTTTCCACCTTTGGATTCTTAGTGCCATGCTTCCCCACAACAGGGGTGGCTGCTAATAAATTAGTCCTAGTGTGTGAGGTAAATAAAATGTGAAGACTTCACAGGAAAGATATATATATATATACTAAGAAATGTTTAAAAATCGAGAAATAGGGAAGTAAAAAAAAATTCTGAGGCATGAGAGTCTGATGGCTCAGCCTCTGGGAAAGTTTACCCTGAAACTTTTTGTTCTTTCTTCTGGTTCTGATTTAAAGATTTGCTCAGTAAGAATAGGGTCACTGTGACCTGCTTTCCTTTACTGTAGAATGGAGAGGTTCTCCCCCTCCCCTTATCCTATTCTCCTTCTTTAGATTTATAGATGTCACCTCAGTTGTAATCATTAATTAAGGGAATGGGAATTGGGGTTTCTGTGCCTCGATTTCCGGTTCTTTGTCTAGTTTTTAGTGCTCAGCCAATGGTGAGAAGAGTCAGAGGTGGGTGGGAATTCTCTTGTGTTAGGTAGAATTATGGGTGCTTTGCCCCTTGTAAAGTGCCTCCCTTGCTAGATCTGTTCTAGCAGAGGATGCCCAATTCTTGAGAATTGAATAAAATTTATTTCTGTTCCCACCTGGAGATGGCTCCTTATTAACTTTTAATTGGTGAGGGTCTTTCATCCCATACACAAGCCTGAGTGTCCAGTATATGCTTTAAGGAAAGGAACCATAAATGAGTCTCGGTTGATTCAGGGCAAACAAGTCTAGTTCTCTGGATTTGCTGTTGTTGTTCAATAATTTCAATCATATCCAACTCTTTCTGTCCCCATTTAGGGTTTTCTTGGCCAACATACTGGAGTTGTTTGCCATTTCCTTCTCCAGCTCATTTTATAGATGAAGAAACTGAGGTAAGCTGGGTTAAGCCTAGGGTTGCCTAGCTAGTAAGTATCTGAGACTGGATATGAACTCCAATATTTCTGAATCTAGGCCTGACACTCTATCCATTGTACCACCCAGCTGCCCCAAGAAGATTGACTTACTGTAATAACAATGTGGCTAGCAGCTACTGTGGCTGTGTAAGACCAACAACACCTGAGCACAGAAGGGCTGCCAACACAGGTTCTTTGATCTGCTTTTCTAAGGAAAGCAACTTTAAGGGGTTAACAATCTCAGCTTAATTAAACATACATATATCATTCACTTAATTCAGGGGCAAAAGATCAGCCCCTTGAACTTCAGGGCAAATACAAACAGAAACTACAAGCATACATTGTAAGCAAATCAAATTAACATAAACTGGTCTATCCATAGCAATACTTAGTTAACAGAAAAGCACCAACATCTGGGTCATCAAAGCTGGGGGTGGGGGTGCTATTTCAACGGCTTACCCAGAGTCTTGTCACCAACACTCTTTCACTGAGTGTACCCTTAAAGGCAAACGGACAACCTCAGAGCTCCTACACCTTGTTCAGGACCCTGAGGGCTGGGGCCAACTTAGCATTTACGGTGTGGGAAAGTTCTGCAATCACTAGCACCGTATCATATACATTGTTTCCAATCAGTGATTCCTGATTGCCTTAGTGCTGAGAAACACTCCACAGCAAAAGGATCCCACTTTACCTGCCCCATTCAAACAAAGGCCAGACTCATTAAAGGCACTTGACAGCCCGAGCATCCCCAAAGAGAAGAATAGCAGAGAAATCTTTCCCTGATTACCACGACAATTACCCAGGTCTTATTTTGTTTCCATGCTTATATCCAAGAAGGATGACTTTTGCATTGCACAGAATAGAACAAAAATGATTAGCATGGAGCGGAAAATACTGATAAGTGAGGAGATGGGCAGGCTGCCCTCCACAAGTGCAAGTTACCAGGACTAGGCAAATAATATCTTAACAATACTGAATGACCTGGCAGTTATGATTGATTGCTAAGCCAACATGGGCAATCTTTAAAAGAGCTTAGAGTACAGAGAGATACTGCTGTTGCCATTTTAGTTCATCCTTTGTTTTCAAAGAGGATCAGTGACGTCATGGGGTGACATCTTGATTTGTTCATGAACTGAATTTAAGGGAGGCAGAACTGTGCAAACTCATTAGCCTCACTTTCTCTTCCCAAATCACTGAAGGCCAGGGTCAAGAGAAAAATCAGGATGACCAGCAATGGCTGGGATGCCGTGGAAGACCTTGGAGTCTTCAGTGTTTGATAAAGCTCTGAGCAATCCACAGCCCCTGCTTCAGCTGTCTTCATGGCCCTGTTGGAACAAATTGTTCTCATCTGCCCACTCTACCAGGGAAGCCTTCACGTACTTGGGGTAGACGCCCCCTAACTCACTAATGGGTTTAAGGTCCATCAGTTACCCTCACCTGGTTTAGTCTTGTCTGCTGAGACAGTTTTATGGTGGTGTGACCACTGCACATGCTGCAACTTCTTGGAGCCACAGGTGAGAGCTCAGTGACAGGTGGACACCAAAGGGGGATGAGCAGCCCTGAACAGGGCTTAGCAAGACCTCTCACCAGAAGTGCTAGTTCTCCCTGAACACTTTACACACCCCAGAGAGATACTGCAGTACCAGAGGACAGATGTCTCACTGTTAAAAAATGAGAAGAGAGTAGAGTAGTCTCCCTCTCGTCGACTATCCTCAAGAGAAGGCTAAATGACCAATTGTTGGGGGTGTTGTAGAGAGCTCTATACAGGTGGTGTTAACTTGCTCCCTCCCAACTCCAAGATTCTGTGACTTTTTCAGTGAGTTGACAAGCATTTATGAAGTGCTTATTATATGTCAGGCACTGTGCTAAGTGCTGGGGACTAAAGAAAAGAAAAACATGCCCCCTTCTCCCAAGGAGTTCATGTTCTAACGGGAGAGACAAGTAAATAACTAGTTACATGTAAGATATATATGGAGTACATAGAAGATAATCTGTGAACTCTCTGAAAATGACTGCAGTGAAATTAAAAGGGACAAAATAATTAGTGTTTCCTCACTGTTCCTTGTGCTTGTCCAATGCTCAGTGCAGAAAGACTGGCTCCCATCTCTGCTGCCTTTCTCTGTAGTGATGTGGGCTGTACCAAGCCTTAGAAGAATTCCCTAGAATGGAAACCCAATACTGGGAGAGGAGAGAGCGCTAATTTTTAAGTGATAAAATACAGAGATTAATTCCAGGGGAGCTGGCTGTGGGTGGCATGACACCACTCTTTGCTCTTAAATTCAGTGTTAAACCTAACAAAGACCATGGGCATTAATTCATCCAGATTACATCACCTGCTCTGAAAAAGAAGTCATAATGAGAGTATACTCACTGCAGCTTCTAACAGCTTCTAGGCTTGTCACCTCTGAGGCCCAAAACACTGGGACATCTCCTGGCCGAAGCGTCATTGGTTCCCCGTATTCTGGTTTGGAACAATCTTCGATTCCCAACAGGTCTAGAGAGGGCAGATGGAGAGAGGTGATATATCATACAGACAGACATACCTCTGAGCTGGTGCAACTGAAATGAAGAAACATGTCGATGTAGACATATATGTCAAGAGATTGAGGAGTCTTACACTTACACACACACACACACACACACACACACACACACACACACACACCAGGAGCTTTTCACATAGGGTTGTGGTTTTTTCTTTAAAACATCTTTTGGGATGAGAGAAGGAAGGAGGGAAGGAAGAAATAAAGGAGGAAATAAGGAAGACATAAGGAAGAAAATAAGGAAGAGAGAGAGGAAATAAGGAAGAAATGAAGGAAGGAACAAAAGAAGGAACGAAGGAAAGAAGGAAGGTAGGAAGGAAGGAAGGAAGAAAGGAAGGAAGGGAGGGAGGAAGGAAGCATTTATTAAGTATCTACTATGTGCCAGGCAGATTGTCATTCTTCATTCTCTAAGAGGACCAAAATGACTTCACCATGTTAGAGTCAAGTATCAGTGTGTCTGAGTGGCTGATGAGACCAACATGAGCTTAGAATGCTCTAGCACAGGTCGGGCACAAATAGTTCATGTGAACACTTGGGGTGGATTCTCTAAATTTGTGCATCTCATGTTTCTTTTGAGCTACTTCAGTTCTGCTTTGCCTCTTTTTATATCCCCAATGTTTCACACAGTGCCTGGCACATAGGAGGTGCTTAATAAATATTTACTGGTTGATTATTTAAGGCCATATCTGATCTTCCTGATTCCAGGCCCAACACGCTATCCACTGCACCAGTAAGTTTCCCATATAAGAGATTTATTTTCTTTACTTTGCTTCCTTGGTTAGAACATAGGACTAGCAAAGTCCAGGCTATAAGTTCAGTCCTCATACTGACCAGTTAATAGTACAAATCAAAATTGCTTCCTAGCCATCAACTTGGATATAAGGAGGACAGGGTCAGAGAGTGTGAATCACTCAATGTACACTCATTCCCATTTGTAGAAATATGACAACTGATATGTTCTACTGATATCAGCCAGGGTCATCAGTTTTGCATAAAAAGGTAGTATGTCATTCTTGTATGTGTTTTTAACAAAATACAAAGGCAGTATTGCCTAGTGATTAGAGATCCAGGCTTGGCATCAGGAAGACTCCTACATATGGCACTTACTAGTTATGTGATCATGGGCAAGTGGCCCCAGGCAACTAAGACTATAAGTTATAGATGAGTCATTGATTTACATTGGTGGATGGAATTTATACACCAAGAATCCTCTACAGTAGAGAAATCACAGAAATCAACTCCCCCACCCCACCCCAATGTTTGTTTCAATGGAGTGTTATCCAACTTCCTTTCCAGAATTTTGCATTATTGGGTGAACTAAATCACACAGGGAACACACTCATCCCACGCTCAGGCCAGATCTTTTTCATCTGAACTCAATAGGAGCTTTATGTCTACAAAATATCACCATTCCTACTAGGGATCTTGGACTATGTTAAATGTCCAGAACAAGGGAGTTGATGGTATTCTGGCCTGGTGGGACGATTTTTAGTATACTGTGTTCTTTCCTGGGCACTACATTTTTGGGAAAACATTGACAAGCTGGAGAAGTCCTTTCTTAACCCTCCCCCCAACTTCTAGCACCTTCCCTCCCTCCCTCTTCTTTCTTTTCTCCCTCCCTCAATACCACTTTGTATTCGACTTTTGAATTTTTCCTATATATTTTTATTCTGTAGCTACTTACATATGCAAATGTTGCTTTGAAATATAAGAGCAATGGATTATTGTTTCATTTCAATCCCATAAGAACAGGGATAGTTTCATTTTGTTTTTGGTCTTTTGTTTTGAATCTCCAGCAGCCTCTAGCATAGTGCTTGGCACATGGCAGGCATTTAATATTTGCCTGCCTGCCTGCCTGCCTGCCTACCTGCCTGATGGATTGATTGAAGTACAAAGGAGAACTACCAGGATGAGTCTAAAAGTATGCTGGAAGAGGATGGGCTGAAGAAACTGGGGATGTTTAGCCTGGATATGAGAAAAATTCTAGGAGGGGTGGGGGAGAGGGAGATGATAACTCTTACAGTATTTGAAAGGCTGTCATGTTAGAAGAGCTATTAGACTTGCAGAATTAGGAATAATGAGTGAGTAGGAGGTACAGAAGGACAGATTGGGGCTTGATAGAAAGATAGCTTAACAATCAGTGCTATCCAAATGGAGAATGGGCGGGAGAGTGAGTTGCCTATTAGAGTGTGTGTGGGGGTGATAGGGGTCTTCAAATTGGTTGGTTGTTGTCCTTCCTTCTCGAAGACGACCAAAATGGCATCACTATGCTAGAGTCAAGTTTTGGTGCATCCGACTGTGGCTGATCAGATCGATATGAGCTCAGAATGCTCTACCATAAATCAGGCACAAATAGTCTGTGCGAACATTTGAGATAGATACTCTAAATGTGCACGTCCTGCGTTTCCTTGTGCTGTTTTAATTCTGCTTGGCTTATAGGGCACAGCACCTTCTCTAATGTGGGCACACCAGGCTGGGTGGTCTTCTGCCAGTGTCTCCTGTGATTCTTTTCCAGCCGGGGTCTTCAAATAGAGACTGGACGACCACTTGTCAGGGATAGAGAGAGTATCTTTTTCAGGTACAATTAGATTAGGTGACTTGATGTTCGTGTTCTGATTTTCCAAAGAGGGAGATGGGAAGTGGGTTATTGGAGTCACAGACTTACAGGACCTCAGCCTACCTTCAAGAAGAATGGGGCCCCGATAAAGTTCAATGCTAAATTCTGCAAAGGTCTTTCAGGTTCCTTTGTCAACCTGTCAGTCAGTCAAGACGCACCTGTTAAGGGCTTACTCAGGGCCAGGCTCTACGCTAGGCACTGGGGATCCAAAGAAATGTAAAAGACCATCCCTGACCGCAAGAAGCTTACAGACTAATAGGGAAGATAACATTCAAAAAAACTATTGCTGACAAGATATTGCTCTTGTTCAGTTTCCTTTGTTGTTCAATCATTTGTCAGTTGTATCTGACTTTTCATGAGGACTAAGAATCATTTTGTTGCTACTTCGTCCTTTTAGTCACGTCAGACCCTTTGTGACCCCATTTGGAGTTGTCTTGGCAAAGATACTGGAGTGGTTTGCCATTTCCTTCTCCAGGTCATTTTACAGATGAGGAAACTGAGACAAATAGGGTGAAGTGACTTGCCCAGGATCACCCAGCTAGTAAGTGTCTGAGGGCAGATCTGAACTCAGGAAAATGAATCCCCTTGACTCCCAAGCCCAGCACCCTATGCACTATGGTGCCACCTAGATATAGATAAACTGAGGAGAATCAGCAGAGGGAATTCTCAAGGGAGGGAATCAGGAAAGGCTTCTTGCGGAGGTAGAATTTTAGCTGAGACTTGAAGGAAGCTGGGGGAGTTAGGGAGAGAATTCCAGGCTAGCTTTGACCTATATTCCCCATCCTAGAAGTACAGTGGAGGGCCACACTCCTCTTGAGTGCTTCTTCTACACAGTCTCATGCTGGGGCAGCAGAATACTTGGGCAGTGGGGACACATGTTAAGTCACTGACCTGGGCAGCCAATGTGAATGGGCATTCCTTGCACCCCTTTGCTTAGGTAAATGTCACGTAGAATGGCCTCCAGTTTGTCCTTAGGAATAGGCGTCATGGTAACCACTAGAGGGCAGCAAAAGCTACCAACAGTGGAGCAAGGAACGGCTGTCTAGCAAAGTATAGCACAGGAATGTGAAGTTAGTGGAAATTCAGGCTGTCTTTTTAAAGCTCCCCTCCCTTTTTTTTTTTGTACCATTATCATTACCCACTCACTTCCCCCATAAAGAAAATAAAAAGCCCTTCCTTATAACAAATAAATATAGTCAAGCAAAATCTTTTTAAAATTCAAGGTAATGCAATTTAAAGGGTCATTATAAGACAACCTCTGAAGTCCCTTGCAGATCTCAGATCCTGGAAGGACAGGCATAGGGGCTGGACCTCTGATTTTGGGGTGTGCCTTACTGAAACACAGAGGTAGAAGGGAACCCCTAGATGAGAAAACTCTCTTTACCAATTCAATATATTTTTATTTATTTCATTAAAATTTCCCAATTCTGCATACATTTTTTAAACATTTTTCTTTTTTTTAAATAATATTTTATTTATTTATTAAACATTCTTAAAAAGTTTTGAGTTCCAAATTCTATCCGTCCCTCCCCTCTCCCACCTCTCGAGAAGGCAAGCGATATGATATTGATTATACGTGGGAAGTCACACAAAACATAGTTCCCTCTTCTCCGATGCAAGCGAGCATCTTCTCATGAATTTAGAGTTTTAGTTTGCCTAGGGGATCGCTGGGGCAGCCAGGTGGTGCAGTGGATAGCGCACTGGGCCTGGAGTCAGGAAGATGTGAGTTCAAATCTGGCCACAGACACTGACTAGCTGTGTGACCCTGGGCAAGTCACTTAACCCTGTTTACCTCAGGTGCCCCTTCTGTAAAATTAGCCAGAGAAGATGGCGAACCAGTCCAGGATCTTTGCCAAGAAAACAGACGGACACAACTGAAATGACTGAATGACAACAAAGAGCATGAGAAGTTAAATGATTTGCCTGCGATCACATAACCCATCTTGTCAGAGGCAGAACTTGAACCCAGGTCTTCCTGGCTTTGAAGCTAGCTTTCTCTCTTCTACGACACACGGAGCAAAAGAGACATCGCAGTATAGTAGATGTAGAGCTGACCTTTGAGGCTGGGTTCAAATCCTGCCTCTGTCATATATCAGCTGTGTGACCTTGGGCGAGGAATGTGACTTCTCAGCAAGTTGTTGCAGACATGTTTTGGTAGAAGCTCTTCTCCGGGAACTCCCTACATATAAGAAATTATGGGTCTAGTTTAAAAAACAAGGCTAAAGAATCCCAGGGAGATTTATCTTGCCTTCGATGACTGGATCTTTCCATTGAAAGGGTTTTGGCATCTTGGTTTTTTTAGTGATTTTTTTTGGAGGGGGGAAGGCAGGGAAATTGGGGTTAAGCGACTCGCCCAAGGTCACACAGCTAGTACGTGCGTCAAGCGTCTGAGGCCGCATTTGAACTCAGGTCCTCCTGACTCCGGGGCCGGTGCTCTACTCACTGCGCCCCCTAGCAGCCCACCTTCATTTAGATTTGATGTGGGGTGGGTTTCTCTTAACCTAAGAGAGACCCTGTTGTTGTCATTCAGTTACTTCAGTCGTGTCTGACTCTTTGTGACCCCATTTGGGCTTTTCTCGGCAGAGATACCAGAGGGGTTCGCCGCGTCCTTCTCCGGCTCATTTTACAGATGAGGAAACCGAGGCAGACAGGGTGAAGTGACTCGCCCAAGGTCACACAGCTAGACAGTGTCTGAGGCTTGATTTGAACTCAGGAAGACGAGTCTTCCTGACTCCAGGCTTGGGCTCTATCCACCGCACCACCAGACTTCTATGGTATCATTGCTGTTATTCTTGCAAAGGCATGCCGCTGACTAGAAGGAGGACCAGGTTATAGACGATCCCAAATATTTTACCATGGTCATAAAAGACGACTCAAGGTTCATCCTTCACCTACTAAAGACTGACACATAAATCTGTTTCTAGTTATGGAATCATTGGGATGGACAGAGTGCCGGACTAGAAGCCGTGACTCATCTGTAATCAACCAATCAAAAAGCATTTATTAAGCACCTACTGTACGCCAAACACTGTGATAAGGCAAAAAGGGTCCCTACCCTCTAGGATCTCATGTTCCAGTGGGGCAAACAACATGTAAATAATTTTTGTTTTTTTGTCATATCTAACACTTCGTGACACCATGTGGGGTTTTCTTGACAAAAATATTGGAGTGATTTCCCATTTCCTTCTCCAGGTGATTTAACAGATGAGGACATAGAGGGGGCAGCTAGGTGGCGCAGTGAGTAGAACACTGGCCCTGGAGTCAGGAGGAACTGAGTTCAAATCTGGCCTCAGACACTTGTGACGTACTTACTAGCTGTGCGACCTTGGGCAAGTCACTTAGCCCTAATTGCCCTGCCCTCCCCCCTCCAAAAAAAGAAAGCAACAAACAGATGAGGACACAGAAGCAAACAGGGTTAAGTGACTTACCTAGGGTCACACAGCTAGTAAATGTCTGAGGCTAGATTTGAACTCGGGAAAATGTGTCTTCCTGACTCGAGGCCAAGCACTCTACCCATTGCCACCCAGCTGCCCCAGTAAATAACTAGGTACATATAACATATAAAAAGAATAGATGAAGGGTAAACCCAGAGGGAAAGTCACTAGTAGCTGTGGGGACCAGAAAAAGCTTCCAATACAATACAATACACATTTATTAAGCATCTACCATGTGCCAGGCACTAGGCTAAGTGCTGAGGATAGAATTAATAAAAAGAAATACAATCCCATGGGGCGGAGGGGGAACAACACATAAAAGGAGCCAGGAAATGAAGTTGAAACCAGGCAGAGCAGCAGATGAGAAGAAGAGTGAGCTGAGAGCCTAGCTCAATTTCAACTGACTCTTGAAGGAATCCTAGGCAAACTAGGAGATGGAGGTGAGGCGGGAGAATATCCCAAGCACGAGGGACCACCGATGCAAAGGCAGATACAGGGGAGATGGAATGTGGTGTGTCAGGGAGAGCAAATAGGCTAGGGTGGCTGGAAGTGAGTAAAATGTAAGAATCAATCAATGAGCATTTATTAAGTGCCTACTATGGGCCAGACACTGTGGGATACAAACCAGGGCGACAAAAAGAGGCAAAAGACAGGCTTAACGTCTAGGGAAGACTGGAAGTGCTAACAAGGAGCCATATTAAGACAGATTTTAAATGCCAAACCAAGAACTTTAAAGTAAAGCTGTTTAGTTAAAATTTTTAAAGCCATTCAGCCATTTTCCTGCCCAGGTCCTACCTTGTATGTGCCCATGTTGCAGTGACTTTCTTTATTCCTTACTGGAATCCCCACCTTCTGCATTGCCTCTTCGGGTGAGATGTTACGGTCCAAGTAGAAAGTGACCATGTCTTTAAGCTGTTCCGAATAACCTTCTATGTTTGTCAAGTTGTCGGCGCAGGAACCAAATTCATATTTCTTGTACTGCAGACCATCATTTCTGGTGAAACCATTAGACAATTGCAGTCATGGACTGTTCTACAACTGACAATGTCCTTTCTTTCCTTGTCCTCAGGTATGGACAACTTGCCTCACACATAGTAAAATCACCTTCTCTTTTTATCTTTTTGATAAAATATGATTTTTTTTATTCTATGATTTCATTGCCTCCAGGAACTCCTGGCATAGAAACTCTCCCCACCAATGCATATCAGCAACTCCTTTATAACTTATAGTTCAGAGAATGGCCTAGAGTGACATGCCCATGGTTACATGGCTGATATGTGTCTTTGACTCAATTCTTCCTGACTCCAAAGTTGGTTCTCCATCCACTATCCCATGCAGCATCTCAGATCTTTTCATAGATTAGAACCATAGATTGACAGCTAGAAGGGACCTTAAAACTATCTAGTCTACCCCCCTCAATTTACAGGTAAGAAATTGAGTGACTGCATGATTTACTCAAGGTTACCCAGGCAGTAAGTGGCAGAGATGAGATTTGAACTCAAGTCCTCTGATAGTGAATCAATAGATGCTCAACAAGCCATCATGGCATTGGAACTCTGGAAAGGAGAATTCGAAGAACTGGTTTCTAGTTCCACCCCTGCAACTAATTAGCTATATGGCCTTTTTGGTTTATTCGTTGTTGTTGAGTCATTTTTCAGTCATTTGGGGTTTGCTTGGCAAAGACCCTGGAGTGGTATGCCATTTCTTTCTCCAGTTAATTGCACAGATGAGGAAACTGAGGCAAACAGGGTGAAGTGACTTGCCCAGGGAAATTCTTCATGAGTGTAGGCTGTGTGTCTCTTCCTTAAATCCAGAAGATCATTATATTGTACCTCATTTTCCTCATCTATAAAATAAAAGAGTTAGCCTAGATTTTGTGTGTGCCATGGACCCCTTGGGCAGTCTGGTAAAACCTATGAACCTCTTCTCAGAACAATGCTTTTAAATGCATGAAATAAAATATATAGGATTATAAAGGAAATCAATTCTACTGAACGAAGATGTACTTTTCCCTTCCAAGTTCATGGACCTTCTAGAATATATCCATCCACCCTTTGAGAGGGTCCTAGGACCCAGGTTAAGAACCCACAGGCTAGATTATCTGAAAGACCTCTTCCAACATGCTTGAACCAATTAGACCAATCAGTCTAGGCCTTCTCAGGGTAGGAGGAGGGATAACAATCTGATAAAACTGATTCTATCTGCAATAACCAGCAAATAGCTACAAGTACAAGCTCTGATTCCAAAGGAGTTTCATCAACAGTTTAGACTTATCTACTTGTGCTAGCTTGGTAACCTCAGGAGCTATGGGTCATCCTGTAGCAATATAAAATGCCTGGGAGTCTATCCAAGACAAACCCAAGGATTACATGAAGACAATTACAAAACACTTTTCACACAAATAAAGACATATCTAAACAACTAGAGAAGTATTGATTGATCATGTGTAGGCTGACACAATATAATAAATGTGCCAGTTCTACCTAAGTTAATTTACCAAAGGACCCATGATAAAAGATGCTATCCAAAACTGATGAATTTTGCATGAAGAATGAAACATATTTTTTTAAAAAAACTTTATTTTTGTTTTATTTCATTTGTGTATTCTTTCTCAAAATGGCTAACATGGAAATATGATTTACAAGACTTCACATGTATAGTCTATAGCAAATTTCTTTCCTTCTCAAAGAAAGGGGAGGAGAGGGAGGAACAGGAAGGATGGAGAGAAACTGGAACTCAAACATTTTTTTAAATGGGTGTTAAATTTTTTTACATGTAATTGGGAAAAATTTAATGAAATAAAAACAATTTTAAAAATTAAAAAAATAAACTGAACAAAATTTAAACCACAAAAAAGAACTACCGGCTATCCTGTGACTAGGGCATTAGCTAGATAGAGCTGACCTTCTGGGAGCAGGCATATGTACAGCTTCATTTCAATTAGCTGCACAAAGACGGATACCCAGCAGGTGGCAGTGAAGCTGACCAAAGAACAGACATCTCTTTGTACTTCTTATACCCAAGTAATGTAATTTGGTTTGCATGTTACTCAACAAACTCCCAAGTTAACTAAAGCGGAGCCTGGCTTATGTCTCTGATCCTTAAAGTCCTAAATCTAACATACAGCCCTTATGTTCTATGATTCTGAATATTTGTTGACTAAATGCATGAAAGAATGAACAGGCTAACAAATGAACTAAAGGCATAATTTAAATGAAGCATGAAAAGATTTAACTTTTCCTTCCTTTCTTCCCTTGACAATCTTTTCTATATTTTTACTCCATCTTTTTCCTAGGCATTAGTTCTGAAAACCCCAACATCTAGTCATTAATTATGAAAAAGGCAAGAATATTTTTTTGTTAATTATTAGCCCAGCAATTAAGACAGAACAAGTGAATAGGGCAGGCAGCAAGGTAGTACTGTACATAGCAGCCCAGAAGAGGGTACTAGTCTGCCTCCCATTCTGGCACTGTCTACATCCAGCACACGTAAGAGACAGAGGGCTTTCCACTGTTCGTATTTGAAATGACCTCATGTCTGTAATACACAGGTACTCCTAAGCTCCTTAGCTCTTTGTTGGATACAATCAAACAAGAATCTAGAAATTCCCTGGTAATCCTTTTTCCAGGCCTCCACTTTGCCAAAAACACTACCCTTAATAGTAGAGCACAGGCTGCCATTGATTATATCTTTTTTTCCTTTCTTTTTCTTTAAAAAAAATTTTTTTGATGAACTAAAATCTGCCTTCCCCTACCTTCTCCCACCAATCAAAAAAGAAAGAACAATAAAACCTTTGTAATAAATATACTGCTTCCAGCTATAGAATTGGCATTGAGTATAGACTAGTTCTATACCCTGGCAAAACTGGATTACTTGCTACCATCCCCTAATCATGCCTCACCTCCATGACTTTGCTCCCATCGTTCATTAGCCCTAGAATTCTCTACTCTTACTCAGCCCTTTGCCAATTGCATTTCTACCCATACTTTGTCTTTTTTCTTTTAATAATATTTTATTTTTTCCAATTTCATGTGAAGACAGTTTTCAATGTTCATTTTTTAGAAGAGTTTGAGTTCCAAATTTTCATCCCTCCTTCTCTTCCCTCCCATCTCCCCAAGATAGCAAGCAGTCTGATAGAGTATACGTGTGCAATCATGTTAAACATATTTCCACATTAATCATGTTGTGAAAGAAGAAACAGAACAAAAGGGAAAAACCGCAAAAGAAAAAAAGTGAAAATTGCATGCTTTGATCTGCATTCAGACTCCATAGTTCTTTCTCTGGATGTCGACAGGATTTTCCATCATAAGTCTTTCGGAATTATCTTGGTCTCCCCATACTTTGAAGCTTCCACCATGAAATCTTGATTCTCTCCCCTCCCCTACCCCCTGCATTTGGTAATAACCCTTAACCTCCAGGATACCACAAAGCCCTCTTCTTGTTAAGTCAGTGATAAGCAAATATTAAGTACTTATTATGTGCCTAAAACTTTAGTTGTTAGATATATTCAACTTTAAAGAGAATGTTTGATATAGTCTGCATTTAATAAGGGATTTCACTTATTCAAACATTAAAATTATGATAAACTCTGGCCATACAAAGAAAGGAAGAATTAGTCTCTGTCCTCGAGGAGCTTACGTTCAAATAGGGGAGACAGCATACGTACATGATATATACAAACTAGATAGAAGGTAAGCTCAGAGGGGAAGTTACTAGCATCTAGGAAGACCATGTAAGGTCTCCTGTAGGAGGTGGGGTGTGAGCCAAGTCTTCAAAGAATCCAGGGAAAGTAAGGGGTGGATGAGAGGCGGGAGATCATTCCAGGCATGGTCAGACAGCCAACGTAAAGGCAGAAAGATGGGAGAAGAGACGTGGTGTGTGAAGAATAGCAATTGGGTCAGGTTGCAGGAGTGTATGTACAGTGTGTGGAAGAGGGAGAGTCAAGTATGAGAAGCCTGAATAGAAGGGGAGAGGTTATGAGATGTCATCAATGCCAAGGAGATGAGTTCATACTTGATCCTAGAAGTAAGAGAGCTATTAGAATTTATTGATCAGGGTGCTCTGCTTTGGGAAATTCACAAATGGAGAACGGATGGAAATGGGGAGATCTCTGAGGTAGGGGGCCTATGAGTCAAGGTGAGATGCGATGAGGGTCTGTACTAAGGCTGTAGCTAGGTGAGTGGTGAGGAGATGTATACAGGAGATACTGTGAAGGTAGAAATGACCAGATATGTGGGGTGAGGAGATGAGGATGATACTGAGGTTTGGAGCCCAGGTGAATGGGAACATGATGGTTGGTGCCTTTGATGGTTAAGACTGAAGTTGGGAAGAATGGAAGTTTTTGGAGGAATATAATGAGTTCTGTTTTGGATAGATTGAGTTTAAGATGTCTCTCAGATACAAAGTTTGAAATATCCAATCAGCAATTGGTCATATGGCTCTAGAGCTCAGAAGTGAGACAAGGACTAGATACAGAGATCTAGGAATCATCTACATAGAGATGATAATTAAACCCATGGGAATCATTATATTCTATTTGGTATAATAGCTATTTGTACATGTATCATACCCCATTACTAGCCTGTAAGCTCCATGGAAGCAAGAAAATTGCCTTATCTAAGACTTATCTTAAACCTAGCACAGTTCTGGCATGCAACAGGTGTTTAATAAACATTTATGGAACTGGATTGATTCTAGAATTTTAGAGTAGGTTGCAAACTTAAAAGCCACCTAGGTCTACTCCTTTGATGAAGCCAGATGAAGCCTGACTGGTATTCATCCATCAGATCAACATTTTCAGTGCTGAGGAACCTCACTTGGCAGACCATTGCATGATTGGGCAGCCTTGGTCATTTGAGCTAAAAGAAGTCTCCCTTTAACTGAGACTCATAGGATATTAGAAATAGAAGGCATAATAGAGGTCATCTGGTCCAAGCTCCTCGTTTTATAGATAACTAATGTGGTTCTGCTTCTGCCTCCTGGGGACAAGTAGAACAAATAGAATTCCTCTTTCACATGATAACTCTCAAATATTTGAAGAAAGTTATTATATTCTCCCCCTTCCCACTTCATGTTTTCTCTTCTTCAGGATAAACATCCCCAGATTTTTTGAACATCCCTCAGATGATGGAGATTCCAGAATCTTCCCTGCCCTGGACATCCTCCTCTAGACACATTCTAATTGGATAACATTCTTCTTACTAGTACTGAGAACTGAACTTCTGGAACACCACACTTGTTACAGATTGATTGGGAAAGGCCACCTCCCTTATGGCTGCTGGTTTTGCTGTTTAGTTGATTAATCATGTCCCACTCTTCATGACCCCATTTGGGGTTCTCTTGGCACAGATACTGGAGTGGTTTGCCATTTCCTTCTCCAGCTCATTTTACAGATGAAGAACATGAAGCAATCAGGGTTAAATGACTTGCCCAGGGTCGCATAGTTTTGCAGGGTCTGAGGCCAGATTTGAACGTAGGTCCTCCTGGCTCCAGGCCCAGTGATCTATCCATTGTGCTACCTCACTGCCCTTTGTGGTAGTTACCCCTTGATAATGATCAGGCCTTTCTGTTCTCTGACAAAACTTCTGAGGCCAGAACCCTCTCCAGCCAATAGGTCAAAATTTTCTCTCTCACATTGTCCCACAGGACAATGGAGATACTGGCCAGGGGGTTCACAAAACCACAGACCATTAGCATTTGAAGGGATATTAGAGATCATCTCATGGAGGGTGGTGTAACTTTCCAAAGCTCATACAGCTATTAAGTGGCACAGAAGGAACTCAAACCCAGGTCTTTTGACTCCTAAGTCCAGCAGAAAAACACCCTGGATCTGGAGCCAGAGGGTCTGGGTTCGCATCTGCCTCTAATGCTTACTACCTATGTGACCTCAAGTAAGGCATTGAGGTCTCTGGGCTTCAGTATTATTAACAATGATAATAATGAATATTTGTATGTCACTCTAAGGTTTTCCAAGTGCTTT
Source organism: Trichosurus vulpecula (assembly GCF_011100635.1). Taxonomy (NCBI): domain Eukaryota; kingdom Metazoa; phylum Chordata; class Mammalia; order Diprotodontia; family Phalangeridae; genus Trichosurus; species Trichosurus vulpecula. The sequence continues at coordinate 252,852,226 of NC_050580.1, read as the reverse complement.
ACAAACATAATTTCATTTTATCCTCACAACAACCCTGGGACGTCGATACTATTATTATCCACATTTTCCACTTGAGGAAACTGAGGCAAACAGGTTAAACAACTTGCCCATAGTCACATAGCTAGGAAGTTTCTGAGGCTGGATTTGAACTCAGGTGTTCCTGACTTCAAGTTTTCTCCAGTTCTAATGATACAGGCCTCTACAGCAACAGCATTCAGGGCCAACTGTGCCATCCCAGATCACATGATATAGAAGACCAGGAACAGCCTCTAAATACAATGTTCTGTGTTCACCCCTCGCCCAAACCCTCTTCTCCAGGACTCTGGCACACTCACCTGATGTCCGAGCCAGCACTCAGAGTGGGCAGCTTCCATTCACCAGGCTCACTTCTATGGAGTAGGGGCAGAGGACCACTGTTGGCCTGGCAGAACTTCTCAAAGTCATCAGCATAGGATCTGGGCAGGATCACCACACTTGCCTGTTTAGGTGCTGAGTTGTTTTTTTTTATAGAACAGAATGAATAAACATCCACATTCAATTGGTCAGTTAAGTCATCGTTTACAGCAAATCTCACAAAAGATTCTCTAAAAGCTATGACACAAACTATATGGGAAATTCACCGGTTCCAAATGTGATCAAAGGAATTTAAGAGAAGGATATTTAAAAAGTAAAGCTTCATTGAGTAGAATAGGGAGGAGGACTGGAGCTATGATTGCATTGGTTAAAGGGAACTCCTTCTATCAATCAATGCAGACTAGGTGGTTTCTGAGGTCCCTTCCAGCTCCGGAGTGATGATCCTATGCTATACTCCTCCTTCCTCTACCACATGCTGCTTCCAGGGGCAGCCTACATGATCCCAATGCATCTTCTGTGCAACTGTGATTATCACTGTTCAATCATTTTAATCATATCTGACTCTTTGTGACACCATTTGGAATCTTCTTGGCAAAGATACTAGATATAAGCAGGGGATAATAACCTGGAGTCTATGAATTTGTTTTTAAAAATGAGTAACTCTTTAATATAATTGATTACTTTCATAGGCCTATGTATTTTCTTTTATAAATTTTTTAAAAGTCTGAGGAGGGATCCATAGGCTTCACCAAACTGCTAAAGGGGTCCATGATACAAAAAGTGTTAAGAATCCTTTTCTTGAACTTGCTATTTGGTTAAAAACTGCCTGGGAAAACTGAAAAGCAGTCCGAGAGAAATTAGGCTTGCACTGACACTTTATAGCACATTCCATAACACATTCTAAATGGATATGTGACCTTAATATTAAAGATCATCCTATAAAAAATTAGAAGAGAAACAGATCATACACATCTCACAACTTTGGGTAGGCAATATATTCTTACATTTCTTTTTTTTTTTTGAAGGGGGAAGGCAGAGCAATTGAGGTTAAGTTACTTGTCCAAGGTCACACAGCTAGTAAGTGTGTCAAGTGTCTGAGACAGGATTTGAACTCACGTCCTCCTGACTCCAGGGCCGGTGCTCTACTCACTGTGCCACCTAGCTGCCCCCAGGCAATATATTCTTAACCAAACAAGGGATAGAGGCAATTACAAAAGATAAAATAGGATAACTTTAATTATACAACACTGAAAAGATTCTGCATAGACAAAATTAATGCATCTAGGATAAGAAGGGAAGCAGTTGAATGGGAAAAAAATTTAGTATCCAATTTCTCTGATAAGGGTTTGGAATCCAAAATATATAAACAATTAAAATACAATTTGACCAAACTGTGTGTGTATATATACATACATATATATGTATACACATACATGTGCATATATGCATACATAATATGTATATGTGTACTTGTATATGTGTGTATACATACACATACATAACCAAAAGCCTTCCCCAGTAAATAAATGGTCAAAAGATTTGAACAAACAGTTCACAAAGGAAGAATTGCAAACTTAACAATCACTTGAAAGAATGCTCCAAATCACTAATAAGAGAAATGCAAATCAAAACAACCCTGAAGTTTCACTCAGCAAATTGGCAAAGATGAGAATAGTCCATGTTGGAGCGTTTGTAGGAAGATAAGTATAACGGTACATTGTTGGTGGAGCTCTAAATTAGTACCACCATTTTGGAAAGCAGTTTGGATTGATGCAAATAAAGCTTTTAAATTTCTATACCCTTGACCCAGATATTCTGTTACTGAGCTTATACCCCAAAGAGGATATTAATAAGACAAAAGTCCTTCTTGTGCTTTACTACCATAAGCCTTCAAGTACCCAGGGTCAAGTTCAGGCCACAATGAGGCATCCAAGAGTAGATGATGATGATGATGATGGTGATGATGATGGTGATGGTGATGGTGAGCATTTATATCGTTGTAATGGGTTGGCCTGTGGATGTTGCTTTTGTTTTTGCCGACGGATGTTCTGTGTGCCCACATGGGTCTGTCTAGATGTGGCTCACAGAGAGACAAAAAGAGATCACTCTAGTTTCTCCTCAATAACCCTTTCCCACCAATGAGGAGAAAGTCCCGTACATGTGGCTCTTTGAGGGTTGCACAGCACTTCAAAGCACTTCAAAGCACTTTACACGTCATCTCATTGGTCCTCACTGAAACTCTCGGGGGTAGGGGCTATTATTTTCCCATTTTACAGATGAGGAAACTGAGGCAAACAAAGTAAGGGACTTACCCAGGGTCACACAGCTAGTCCACGTCTGAGGCAGGATTGACCTCAGGTCTTCCTAACTACAAGTTGAGCGTGCTCTCTGCTAAGCCACCTAGCCACCTAGCCACCTCCGTCCACTGCGGCTGGAGGCACTCTCCAGGCTGCTGTGCAATTCAGCCCCTGGCTTTTCAGAAACAAGCCCAAATGGCTGTGAAACATTGGTCTGGATTACAGAAAGAAGCTATGGAATTTCCTCCTGTGGACATGCTGGATGCTTGCACAGGCCGCCATCTGTCTGGGAGAGTCCAGGCCGGTTCCCACCTCTTAGGCCAACTCAGTATGTGGAACTCATTATCTTCAATCTGATGCTTCCCCAGCCAGTGTTACATAACATATTTTCAAAATCAGGACAGATGAGACCATCTCCATTATTTAGCTTAAGGAAGTTTACTGAATGTTCAGAACTAGCCCAGCGTGACTCCGAAAATAATTTGGTATGCCACTAAAACGAAAGTCGCCCTGGCTTTTCCTGCCTTGTATTCCCAGGCTAGGAAATAAGAACAGTAATACCAGGTCTGCCTCCCTCAGAGGCCTGTTGTGGGAACAAATATGATTTTTAAAACCATAAATCAGGGAGGTGCTATGTTTGGGAAGCTTTTTGGTTGTTGTTTCTTTTGTAATTAAACAGAGGACACTTTCCCCACCACCCCTTCTATTTTTAAGTCTCCTTTAATGGTAGTGGACAGACCCCAAGTCAGCCTTTTCATGTTAGTAATAAAAAATGAATTAAATAAAGTCCTTAAGTTGTGCCTCTTTTGAGACCCTAGGGGGAACATCAGAGAGGTGAGGGTACTTAATTTTCTAATGTAGTTCACACATTAATGGATGAGCTGAACCTCTTGGGCTTCAGGAGGCCTCAATGATTTAGTGAAAGAACTGAGATAATATCTCGAGTCCTTTTACAGATAAGAAGTCCCCTTTTCCCCCCTTTTCCCCTTTCCTTCCATCTCCTCTCTTCTCTTTCTCCTTCTCCTCTCCGCTCATTAGTTTTCTTATCTGAGCAATGAAAAGGGTTTGGCTAAATGAGTTCTACGCTCCTTCTAACTTAAAGTACACGTCTAGATGTAAGGAATAGTGGGAAACAAAATGAAAAAGGCTCATATAATGATTATTTTTTATTTTTTGAAATTAAATTTTATTTTAAATTTTAAATTCTCTCACTCCCTCCTGCCATCCTCCACTCACTGAAAAGGCAAGAAAAACAAAACCCATTACAAATATGTATAATCACATTTGCATGTTTGCAGATCAGTCATATCCCCAAAAATAATAAAGAAAAAGAGAAGGAAAAAGGATTCAAGTTGCATTCGGAGGCCATCCATCAACTAATCAATAAACAGTTATTAAGTGCCTACTATGTGCCAGGAACTGTGCTGAACAGCAAACAGCTTCCTGTCCTCTGGAATTATGGTTGGTCATGGGGGTGATCAGAATTGCTTAGTTTTTCAAACTTGATTATCCTTTCAGTACTGCTGTTATTGTAGATTTTTCTCTTGGTTCTGCTCTCTTCATTTTGCATCAGTACGTACAAGTCTTCTCAGGTTTTTTCTGAAGCCCTCCCCTTAATCATTTCTTATAGCATAACAGTGTTCCATCACATTCACATACTGTAACTTGTTCAGCCATTCCCCAATCGACGGGCATCCACTCAGTTTTCAATTCTTTGCCATCACAAAGAGCTACCATAAATATTTTTGGGTCCTTTTCCTCTTTCTTTGACCTCTTTGGGGTAAAGCAGGATCATAGTAGTGCGGCTAGATCAAAGAGTATGTATGGTTTAGTAACCATTTGGGCATAGCTCCAAAGCGCTCTCCAGAATGATTGAACTAGTTCACAGTGCCACCAACAGTGCATTAGTGTACCTGTTTTCCCATAGCCCCTCCAATCCGAGGGGTATGAGGTGATACCTCAGAGTTGCTTTAATTCGCATACAATTAAAGTCCAGAGGCAATGATGCTCCCTAATTCTTAATTCGTGCCTTTACTTAGACTCATACAATGCTAAACTTGGAAGGAACCTCAGAGAGGAGCTAGTTGGACCCCTTCATTTCAAAACTGAGGAAATCAAGGCCCAGATTGACATGTACAAAGTTGCCCAGCCAGTTTGTGGCAGAGCCCCTGGCTGTTCTCAGAACATCACACTTCACGGTGTAACCTAGGTTCTAAGCACACTCCTTAAGGGCTGCCTAAAAGGCATCTTGAACTGTGCTTAGTGGCACCTTCACGTCTGAAACTAAGTTTATTCTCTTTCTTTTGAAACCTACTCTTCCTTCTGACTTTACTATTTCTATCTTGTAGCAACACTATTAGCCCATCCTCTCATATCACACACACACAACTTGGTATATACTTTAATTCTTCTCTCTCCCCCACTTCTAATGCAACCTGTCAATTCTATCTCTGTATCAGCTCTTCTAACCATCCCCTTCTCTTTACTTCCCAGTAGAGTCCTGTTACTTCCCCAGGAGAGAGATAGGATGGGGCAGTGGAAAGGAAGACAGACTTAGCCCAGGGTTCAAATCCCCACCTAACAATATCACCATTTAATCTCTCTAAGCCTCAGCTTCCTCATCTATAAAACAGACGCCATAATATTTGCAATAATATCATAGATTTAGAGCCAAGAGACCTTTGAGAACGTCTGACCCAACGACTTTCTCTTTGCAAATGAAGAGACTGAGGCCTAGAAAGGTTAAGTAATTTACCCAAGGTCACACAGGTTGTGACAGAGCAGGAACTTGAACCCATTGCCTCTGACTCCAAGTCCAGCATTCATTTCACTGTATTTTGCAAGCCCTGACATGCTTAGTACAAGTCTTTGTTACCACTCATCTGGGCTACTGTGACGGCCTCCTCAAAAGTCTTTTCAGCTCCACACTCCTTCTCTGCCCCACCTCCCAATCTATCCTTTTACTGCTGTCAGATTAATCTTTCTTGTGCCCAAGTCTGATCAATGCCATTCCTCTGATCAAAATCCTAGCGTAGTTCCCTATTCCTTACTGAATAAAGCTCAAACTCAGCCTAGCACATAGGAACCTCATGGAGCTTCATTCTCTCATCTATAAAACTAAGGGATTGGACTAAATGATCTCAAAGGTAGCTCTTCTGGCCTAACATAAGCAGAAGACATTGGCAACATCTCTGTACCATCAGAGGTCTGAGTTACCCCAGTCATGACCCTCTCCCTCCAGGGACATGCATCTTTATATGTGTGCCTTCCACATGACTACCCTGTCCACGTACCCCCTTGGCATCTGCTCCTTTCAAAAACATTTCCCATGTCTGTGCTCTCCAAGCCTGTTCTCTGGTCACATATGTTCTCTGCATGTGTGCCCTCCTCACTGTTGAGGGATTAAAATACAGATACATACACATATATGTATATATGTGATTCGTGTGTATTGTACATGTGTGTATATATGCATACATACACACAAATATACATATGTATGAGGAGGTGAGAAATCTTTTATTGTCCATTTATTTCTTGCTTACATGCTTTTTTGTTTTGAACAAATACGTCCTGTGGCTAGCTGGTAAAACTAAACACAGGGGAACCTGTAAGGATAGTTGTAAATAGGCACCGATTGCCTCAGACCTGGGGTAGTTTTTCTGGCAGTACTCATAGTGGGTATCCCAGGTGCAATATTAACTTAGAAACACACTGGTGTTCATGGTTCATGGATGATGTAAATGGGTCTTTGGATGTTACTAGGAACTCAAGTGAGTTCTTGAAAGTAATGGCACCTCTCTGTTGTCTCCTAAACTGCGAAAGGTCAGATCTGACAAAGGCACAACATTTATCAATGGTCTGAATGGGAACTACATTATTCTCTCTCCTTCATTCAAACTGCTCATTTACTTTTCCTTTGGCAGTGTCATCTTCATAGGAAAGAATGTTCCTTTTACCAAATCTTGATGGCTCTTTCTCTTTTTTCCTTCTTAGGGGTCCCTTAAGAGGCTTAAGTAGCCCTCTGAGAGAGGAAGAAGATGGATGCCATCTATGAAATAGGGTAATTTGTTATGGGTGGGGTGGCATGATGCTAAGGTAACTCATCTTGAGGCATATATCAGGCTTGTATGATAATTTGGGATCACTTTTTTCCCCGGAGGGAAAAGTCATGATTTTATAATTTCATCATTATGGTGATTATATTTATCTCGTCTACATGTACCACAGTTAACCTAATGTTGCACCTTCCCTCAGACAAAGTTTCTGTGCCTCAAGTCATAGGATCATTGCATTTTAGAATCAGAATCTTGTCCAACCTCTTCTTCAGTCATTATTCCCTGCTACAATATCCCTAACAAGTAGTTGTCTAGACTTCTCTGGGACACTTTCAGAATTGGTGATCTCAACAGTTATTTAAAAGGTGCTTCCTTGTTCTGAGCAACAATTTCTTCCCTGCAGCTCCTGCCTAAGAGCCTTAGTTCTTCCCTCTGGGGTCAATTAATCAACCAACAAGCCTTTTATATTACATGCCTACTCTGTGTCAGGCACCGGAGATACAAACACAAAAAATGAAACAGTGTTCTGTGTAGTATGGAGACCATACATACATAGAAAATACAAGGTAATTTTGGGAGGAAGGCACTTGGAGCTGGGGTGGGGGATAATGTCTAACTTCTTACGTAACGTGATTTTAGGAAATGATGTGTCACAGTGGAAAGAATAAAGGCTTTGGAATCAGAAGAGACCTAGATTCAAATTCTGCCTCTGATCTTCACTACTTATAGTCCTATGGCCATGGAAAAGTCACTTAATTTAAATGAGAATTAAGTGAGATAACATGTAAAATGTGTGTAAGCTTTAAAACATAATTATCAGCTATTAGTTCTCTGAGATGGCATGTTAATGTTTGCCTGATGCAAGCATCATTTCAGCTATTATTCACTCCCACTCATTATACTGAAAGTAGAAGACTTTGTAATTCTCTTCAAAGCTGCACTTCGAGTGTAAAGTCTCTTTCTTCTTCTTTCTTTGGGTCTTCATCTCTCCAAGACCTAGTTCCATGCACATAAGAACTGAACCGGATTGAATTTACATTTCCCATCACTCCCCTTTATACCTTCTACTTTCCAGCCACACTAGCCTGCTTACTGCTCCTGCCACCAGGTGTCCTCTGTACATGACACTGCATCTCTCCATCTCTGTGATTACGTATGGGTTCTACTCCACGCTGGGGATGTGATCCCTCCTCACCTCCACCTCCGAGAATCTTCAACTTCATTCAAGGGTCATCTCAGCTGCTATTTCCTACTGGAAACTCTTCTGTGATCCCTTCAGTTTGTTAAGGTCTTTGGGGGGTGGGGGCAGGGCAATCAGGTTTAAGTGACTTGCCCAGGGTTATGCAGCTAGTAAGTGTCTGAGGCCGGATTTGAACTCAGGACTTTCTGACTCTCCACCTAGCTGCCCAGAGGTGGATTTTTTTTTCTTATTTTACTCATCAAAACTTACCCCCTGACATGCCAGAAATACTTCTAGGGTTGAATTTCTTCTGTAGAATCAAACTTCTAATTATAGAAGGTAGGCGTATCCTCAGATAGGTGACAAAAATCATTCTTCTCTCCTGGAATGAGATTTAGTACAATTTGGTTAAGCAGAATAAGAGGAAAGGGGAAGAGATGAAAAACCCTTACTCCCGATGTGCCTAATTTCATTCTCAAAATCCCTGAGTCTAAGCAACTATTCTCTCACTGACTGCTCCCAGCTCTGGTCCTGGATTAATAATAAATAAATAAATAATAGATTACATTTATATAGCACCTACTATGTGCCAGGCACTGTGCTAAACGCCTTACAGTTATCATCTCATGTGGTCCTTACAACAACCCTGGGAGGTAGGTGCTATTGCTATCCCTAGTTTACAGCTGACGCCAAGGAGACAAGCAGAGCTTAAGTCATTTACCTAGGGTAGCATGGCTAGCACAAGTGTTTGAGGTTGGATCTGAAATGAGATCTTCCTGACTCGAGGCCTGGCACTCTACCCACTCCACCATCCAGCCGATTATGGTGAATAAGGCCCCTGGTTAGGTACGCCTCGCTTTCTGATCAGAAAGTCATACCACTTCACACTCTCTTTGCTTCCTTCCACCGTACAGGATGTCCTGCTCCCAATCCTCTCTGCCTAGTCAAACATTACCTATTCATTCCTCCCCGCTTTGCCTAAGCCCCATCTCCTTCAGGAAGCTACTTTTTCTCCACTGCTCCAGCTCCTACTTTCCTGAGAATTACTTTTTGTCTCAACTGTGGCACTTAATATTTTCATAGAGATGAGATTCTTAACCGTGTGTGTGTGTGTGTGTGTGTGTGTGTGTGTGCGTGTTAGGGACACCTTTGCAGCGTGGACCTATTCTCGGAATGTTTGTTGCCTGCATTCATAATTGAAGGAAATGTTAAACTTCAGTTAGAGATTAGTGAAAATTAAGATCTAATTTTTCCCCATCCAGGTTCCCAACCCCCCTTAAATATACAGGCCCTTTTTGGGGGGAGGGGTATCTGTGAACCCCAGGTTAAGGATTTTTATCATAAAATCAATAACACTCAGAGATAGCTGGCCTGGGTTCAAAGTACTCTGCAAGTACATATCCAATAAAACCATATCTCATAAATCTCCATTGGTGTGTTTAGCTTTAACAATCTGCTACAGGACAGAGTTCCAAACAAACGGCAGAGTAAGAAAAGAGGCAGTGTGGAATCTACCCCATAGGCCTGGAGCATACAACCCACAAATAATGCACCATCAGTGGGAAGAGTGGGAATACATAGGGAATAAGTGGGTTTAGGGCAACTGTTTGGAAGAGCACACACATAGTGGGCAGCTAGGTGGCATGGTGGTTAGTGCCAGGCCTGGAGCAGCAAGACTCCTCTTCCTGAGGTCAAATCTGGCCTCCGATACTTACTAGTTGTGTGACCCTGGGCAAGCCATGTAATCCTGTTTGCCTCAATTTCCTCATCTGTAAAATGAGCTGGAGAAGGAAATAGCAGACCATCCCAGCATCTTTGCCAAGCAAACCCCAAATGGGGTCATGGAGAGTCGGACACAACTGAAAAGAACTCAACAACAACACACACAGCGAACATGTGCGGCCAAGGGGAACGGGCAGAGAGACAACTGAAGGCCCTGAAGCCGCACGCAAGACCACTGAAGTCCCCTGATGGGTGGTGCCTTAGCCCTCTCCGGGGGTCTCTGCAGGGTTATAACATTCACTGGCTATTCCTGTGCTGGACACGTTTCTGCTAAACTTTCCTCTCCTTTCTGCTCCCAGGCTCATCTTAGTTGGCTATGTGAGTGTATGAGAGTTGGCTGTATTGTTGTTGTTCAGTCATGTCCGACTCTTCATGACCCCATTTGGGGTTTTCTTGGCAGAGATACTGCAGTGGTTTGCCATTTCCTTCTCCAGTTCACTTTACAGATGAGGAACTATGACTTTCTCAGGGTCACACAGCTAGTAAGTGTCTGAGGCTGGATTTAAACTTAATGAAAATGAGTCTTCCTGACTTCAGGACTAGCACTCTATCTACAATGCCACCTAGCTGTCCCTAAATATCGCTATTTTATGAGAAGAAAAGGCTCTGTGGTGCTCTGTTAGCTAAAAAACTAGAGGTTTTTACAAATGGGTCTTTTAGGAAAATGACCACCACAGTTAAGATCAGCAAAAACCTTCCCCAAGGTAGGGGATAAGGAGGAACCTTCTCCGCTTTTTCCCCTCTTATGCAATTCTCAGTTCTGACTACTAGGGATGCAGCATAATAAAATGGGAAAAGGACTGAATCCAGAATCAGAAGACCTGGGTTCAAATCTCATATCTGAGGCTTACTATCTTTGTGACTTTGAGCAAATCACTTGACTTCCATGGGCTCAGTTTTCTCATTTTTTAGATGGCCTCTGAGATTCCTTCCAGCTCTAGATTTATGATCCCATGATCTCCTGCGGGAGATCTCAATCCTAGGCACCAAGATCTTTAGAAAAAAAGAGCAGAATTACATGTGGCTGGTATTGTTAGGTTCAAGTTGGCCTTTTTTTTATTAGACTCAGTTTTTTTGTTCTGGGACTCAGGTCTCTGTTAGCGACCCCACTGCCCTTCATGATGAACATAAGGATACACTTGCAGAATTTAACCTCTGAAGGTTAGGCTAGACCTGATCATTATTCATGTAATGGCTCATAATCCAATAACTACCAAACTGTTCTGGAGCTTGAGGTCCCCAGTTTTTTTTTTTAAATCTCCAAGCCTTCCCCCACATTCTTCCATGTAAATGAGTAGAAGCTGAAAGGAAAGGAAGAGAGACAAAGCTAAGCCCAAGGTGCAAGGTCATTATCTCTTTTACCCAGGTAATGGGGGGCCTGGCACAGTGCGGAACAGATCAGTTTGTTAAGATGGTGACATCCATGTGGAAGGCGACAGGGAGCAAAGCATCTGCTTCCACATTTTCCTAGCATTTTCCAGGTAGATGATGTCATCTTAACTGATGGTTTTGGCACATGTCCCAGACTCCCCATTAAACTGCTTAGCCACATTTTTGATCTTTTATCTGTGGATCCGGCGAGCAAAGCCTAAAAGGCTTGCATTTGTGCAGAGGCAAAATAAATACAGGCTATCTCACTGATCAAACCTCTGACCTTATTCAGCACAGTCCCTATGATTATGGTCCCTCTTTCCCTCAGCCCTGCTGTTACTATCCAAAGAGAAATTCAAATGGAATTCTTAGCCACCAACTCATTTCTTTTCAACCTTGACCTCGCAGAAGAATAACATGCAAACTCCAGGGACATTTCAATGAATCGCTGGAGATGACACCAATTTTCTACAAACAAACAAAAAACATTGGTGCAGCAGTGTCCAAATTCAGCTTACTAAGTCCCTGGGTAAATAACTCCTCAAATGAATTCCATATAACATATAAACACGTTCAGCAGCTTAAAACAGCTGCGGTGGCTGTTTGAAGCCAAGTGCACATATGCCTGTTGGGATAGAATTGAACACTTCTGGGTCCAAGTAAGGACAAACTTGTCAGGCAAACATTACAAGGTCATCTTTCCCCTGCCATTGTGAAAGAATTCTAAAAGCTCCTCATGCAAATGTCAAGAGTGTAGTATGTTTGATAAAGTCGCATAATAAAATACAAGCAGCGTTTGACTAATGGGAGACTGGGTTTGCTTCCTGACTGTGACAGTTATATGTCCTTGGAAAAGGCATTTCCCAAGTCTCTGAGACTTAGTTTCCCCATCTGCACAAAACTTACATTACACAATACTTACATTACCTATTTCAAAAGGCTATTTTGAAGAAAGTACTTTTCAAACCTTTAAGTACCATAGATATTCACTTTATTGCTGCTGGAGAAGGGGTGGGGGTTGGGAACAAGCATTTATTAAGCACCATCAGACACTATGCTACGGGCTTTACAAATATTATCTGACCTGATCTTCACAACAATCAGGTGAGGTAAGTGCTATTATCTCCATTTTACAGAAGAAGAAACTGAGTCAGACAAAGATTAAATGACTTGCCCAGGGTCATAGAGCTTGGATGTGTCTGACGCTGGTGCTTGGGGAAGGTCAGAGAGTCTCTCGGGTAAGCCTTTCAACAACTAGACTAGATTCTAAACAAAGTATGATTCTACTTAATAACCATGTTTCCATTTTATATACTTGAAGGCAGAGAAGTTGGGAAAGCCCACTGAGGCTCAGTTAAGATGTCTTTAAATATTCAACATACCAGACAGAGGGGCTATGATTCTGTCACAAAATTTGAGAAAGTATAGAATAGGGAGGGCCCTTTGCTCATCACCAGTGCCCCAAATCCTACCGTTAGAGGTTTATTCCTTTGGTCTGGATCTTCAAGTGTTCTCTATTAAAGAGTATATACTTCTGATAGAGGGAATACCTCATGTGGTTATCAGCTTACCCTTTATTGGGATTAGGGGACAACCCACTGAAAGCAAGATAAATCCTTATGGGGTGGGAGGTTGGATGAGTACCAGAAAGGGTATCAAATTATCATTATTAAAATATCAACTGTTCTCCTAGCCTATCTCACAGTCTTCCCAGGGCTGGCAGCTTTGAATTGAATTGTATTTTATACAAAAACCAAAAATCAAATCCTGCACTCTAAATGCTTCTATCACTCTTTACTGCCCTACAGAATAAACGCCCGACTCTCAGTGATATCCAAAGACCTCCCCAGAATGGCCCTAACATTCCTCTCCAACTTTATTTCTCATTTTTCCCCTACAAGCTTCATTCTAGTTACTAATTCTCAAGCTGGGATCCATGATCTATTTTTTTTAACAAGTATTTCTATAGAGTTGGTTTGCTTTGGAATCCTATATATTTTATTTTGTGCATTCAATGACATGCTGAGGAGTGTTCAACCGTAGGCATCGCTACGCTGCCAAAGGGGTCCATGACATAAAGAGGGTTAAGCTGAAGTAGTCCAGTGATTACTTCCTAAAGACAGTCTGGAGAATAATTCTGCTGAGCCCCTCTCCTGGAACTCTCTGCCTTTCTTCTCTGGTTACCTCCCTTTAACATATTGGGAAGAGCACTGAGTTCAGGATTCAAAGGCCTGGGACTGAAGCCACCCCGCTCTGTTACTTTATTACCTATGTGCTCAGTCAATTCACTTTCCAGGCCTCAGTTTCCTTCTCTGTAGAATGCCAAGTTTGGACTGAATGGTCTCCAAGGTCTCTTTCCACCCTAAAATCTCAGGATAAACATTCTTCAATCTTCCAAGTCCACCAAATCCTACGTCTTCCACAAAGCTTTTCCCTGATCACACCAGCCCACCGTGGTTTCTCCAGCTTTTGACATTCGATAATGATAACTGACATTCTATAAAAGTGGTAAGAATACTTCATGCACATCATCTCATTTCAGCCTCACACCAGTCCTAGTCCAATTAGTATCATTACCTCCATTTGGGGCCTTGCCATCCACCCTGACACTGCCCCAATAGGACTTCCCAGTCTTCTCATCTGCCTTGTAGCTTTACTTTTTTACATGCTGTCTCCCCCAAATTGTGTGAGTCTTGTCATCTGCCCTTTTACCTTTACTGTTTTTTAATGCACTGTCTCCCCCAAATAACATGAGCTCTTTGGGAGTGTAGACATTCTTATTTTTTTCCGTTTATATTCCAAGCACTTAGCATGGTGCTTAGCACACAGTGCACAATAAATACATTTTCATTCATTCATTCATTTTACAAATGAGGAAATGGAGACACAGAGAGCTTAAATGACTTGCCTATTCAGCCCCAAGTTCCTGAGGGCAGGTGCTATTTCATTTTTTACTTCTGTCCCAAGCTCTTCACCAATTGGTTAGCACAGAATAGGGCCTTAATAGATGACTGATAGGGTTGTGGTCCCCACAATCTTTTGTAACTTTCATTTATCTCTGTGCTATTTCATTTTCATGAACTTCAGTTCATTGGTAGGAAAACTAATTGGAATCAAAATAAAAAACACAGATTTTTTTTCTGTGCCATTCACCTGACAATTACCATTTGCTGCCTTATACTATGATTATGTATGTCTTGCCAGACTGGAGAGTAAGCCCCTTGAGAGTACCAAATGGCCTTACGTATCTGCCCTAAACCCTGACCCAGGATACTTAAGCCACCGCCCTCCCACCCCCCCTCCCCAATTGCTAGTAATTGGTCGACTATTTTTTTCAGGGCACATAGTACCTGCCGGGCCCAGCATGGTGTCACCTAGGAATGGAGCTGGTATGCAAACCACTCTATATTCGCTGCAGAATGAGAAAGAGGACTGAAGTTAGACAGAAGCTGCTTGAGTGTGGGATTCATGAATTTTAATGATAGAGGAGAGAAATGCAGAGTCTAGAGAAATGAACAGCAGCATTTCTGAATGCATATTGTGTGTATGCTTGCGTCCCCCTCCTGCCTCCTCTTCCCCCAACTGTACCCCACCTCTGCCGAATCAGAGTAACTAAGTGGCTTTATGTATAGAAAGAGACTTTTAAAAAAGAAAATCTCCTCTCCTTGTTGTCTTTTGACTTTTGATTTAACATGCTGGTTGGCAAGAAGTTACAGCGTTGGTATAAATATAACCTCATGTGAAGGCTAGGTGGGTTAGACGTCAGTAGCACATTCAACAACACCTCCCCGATGCCTCCTCTTCTCTGACCTGAACTTCAGGTCCCTGATCATTTGAGCACAAAACAGCTGCCCATGCCTCCTCCACAGGCAAACAGAGACAGGCGATCAAACTGGGCTTGTCAGCTTGTTCTGGGAGCATGATTTCTTCCCCCAGGTTAACTAGGGTAATGACCTAAATAGGAACACGATCCCCATAAAGCGCTGGGTTTGGATTCAGTCTGGACACAGTACTGTACACATCTCACTTCCCAAGAAGAGATTTTGGGTGGTGGTGTTGCTGCTCTTCTGGACTGGTAAGAAATGTCTGTAAAAGGAGCTGAACTGAACTGTCTGGCAGCCTTCAATGTGACAGCCCTTTCTATCACCTTAAACTGTCTGAGCAGGGCACAGATTGGCATTCTGCACTAAGGGAATTATTCACGTGAATCCCACCTTCCCCTTTTCCTTCTCTCTAAAATAAGGATGGGGTATGGATTTATTTGTCTTTCTGGATCTCTTACGGCAGGTAGGTGGCGCAGTGGATAGAGTGCCCACCCTGGAGTCAGGAGGTCTCTGATACTTACTAGCTGTGTGACCCTGGGCAAATCACTTGACCCTATTTGCCTCAGTTTCTTCATCTGTCAAATGAGCTAGAGAAGGAAATGACAAACCAGTCCAGTATCTTTGCCAAGAAAACTCCAAATGGGGTCACAGAGAGTCAGACAAGACTGAAATGACACATCAGTAACTGAATCTCTTATTTCTGTGCCTCAGTCCCTCCTCAGCTTCTCCTCTTTAAGTCACTAGTTTCCTTCAAAGCTTAGCTCAAGCGGGGGGCCCTTTCTGATCCCCGCAGCTGCCAGGCACTCCCCCCCGCTGCTCCCCAGAAACCTTTGCCTTCATTTTATATACGTTTTCTATACACATATATATTTGTTACCTTCCCCAATAGAAGGTAAGCTCCCTGAGGATAAGAACAACTCCATTTGGTCTTTTGCCCCAAGCTCTTCACTGATTGGTTAGCACAGAATAGGTGCTTAATAAATTGATGATCAATCAGGTTGTGGTCCCCACAATCTTTTGGAACTCGTGTTTCTCTCTACTATTTCTTCCTAATGAATTGAAGTTGGTTGGTTGGTAAATTATTTGGAACTGAAATTTAAAAATTCTCTCCTCCCTCGACAACTCTTCCATTTCCTGAAAAGTATCTCTTTTAATGCAAAACCTATTTTGCCTGCCCAGGAAAGGATAACAGGTTTGAAAAAGTTCTGCTGGCAGCATGGCGACTTTTCAAATAGAAAAAAAAAAAATAAGAGAGCGATTATTCAAGGGAAAAATGTTTCTTAATTCGCTATATTTGCTTGAATCATATCTCGGTGAGGTGGAAAGCACAAAATTATTATCATCATCTTGCAGAAGAGAAAACTGAGGATCAGAGAGATTAGGAAGTTAGCAGAGCTGACGTTTGAAGGCAAATCTCCTTTCTCCAAGGCCATATGAGTTCCACTAAACCACGTTGCCTATCTTTTCTTCTGAAAATGTTTATTTAGGAGGAATAATTGAGGGGCAAGAGCAGTTAGGTGGCACCATGGATAGAGAGCCAGGCCTGAAGTCAGGAGGTCCGGAGTTCAAATCCAGCCTTAGATACTTACTAGCTGTGTGACCCTGGGCAAGTCACTTCACCCTGTTGCCTCAGTTTTCTCATCTGTCAAATGAGCTGGAGAAGGAAATGGCAAACCACTCCAGTATCTTTGCCAAAAAAAACCCCAAATGCGGTCACAAAGAATCAGACATGACTGAAACAACTGAATGACAACTAAGGGGCAAGGGAGAGGAGTAAACAGGCTGATGACTACCCTGGAATACTCATCTTGCCTTTCTGTAGATTTCTATGACTGACCCTCTTGTCCCACTTACATGTCACCACCCTCTCCTACCTCTTCACAAATTATCATTTAACATAGCAACCATCTACATCTACTCTAAATTAATAACACCAAGAATGGCTGAATCCTTGATAAATAGACAGCTGGCCATTAGCATTTCCCCCGCCTGGAATGTGTCTAAGTGTTATAATTAATACATGGGACACATTCTTAATTATAGTCTCTCTGTAACTAAATCGCCTTCCACCTTGAATTACTCAAAGTGATTTTAATAAAAGCGAAAAGGTTCATCTGTTTGAAGAAAAAGAATTCACATTTTGGTTGTCATTGCTTTGTTGTTTTCCCTGGTTTTGAAAGTAGCTTTTATTCTCTTTGTAATTTGAATTAATGTATCTTTTGTATCCCTTTGAGAAGAGGTTCCCAAACTTATTTGGCCTACCATCTCCTTTTCAAAAAAAAGTTACTCAGTGCCCCACTGGAAATCTACTATCTTTAACCTTTTAACGGGTTTTTTGGGGGAAATTTACATCGTTTCAAAAAAACATAAATTTTTTAAATGACACATCTTAAATTTAATAATTTATTGTAAATTTGTAGATTTTTTCCTGCATTGAAATTTTGATGACACAATATTGCTTCATATAACCATATAGTATTGTATTATAAACTAGTCATTACACGCACATATTCCTACCTATGCATGTTGGACTTCCCGACAATGAGGACATGCTTACCTGCCAGTACCTGCTTGTTAAGACCTGTCTGCTGACTTGACCGCTGATGGGTTATAACTTGCATTTTATGTGTTTATTTGGAAAACAATGTAATCACTGAGACTATAACTCTGTTACACAACAGAGGAAATATGTACAAGCCGTTTTTAAAAAATTTCTTATCTTTTTTCCTTATGCTTCCACCCCGCCCCTTATTTTTATTCAATGCCCCCAGTTGTACCTGGGGCTACTACTGCCCCCCCATAGTTCCAGTGCCCCGCCAGGGGGCAGTATCGCCAACTTGGGGAATTCATAGAGGTAACTAAGTGGCCAGTGGATAGAACACTAGGCCTGGAGTTAGGAAGCCCTGAGTTCAAGTGAGGCCCCAGAAACTTTCTAGCTGTGTGGCCCTGGGCTAATCATGTAACCTCTGACTGACTCAGTTTCCCCAACTCTAGAGTGGAGGTAATGACAGCAATTAACTCTCAGGATCATTGTGAGGGTTAAATGAGATAATATTTGAAATCATTTAGCACAGTGATAGGCACTTGATGCCTTCCTTCCCTTTGAGTATCTAGTTTTGCATGTAGGGAGGGTCTGGACTCAAGAAAGAATTTAAATAACAGGGTGAAGGTGATGGAGAACATTGGCGACTCATTTAGGAGACAAGCAGCTACTGAGAACCTATTGCAGGGCATTGGACTAAGTATTTGGAGCGACACAAAATAAATAAAAGAGATTCCTGTCCTTGAGGAATCCACAGTCTAGTTGGGGAGATAAAAATTAATTTTTATGTATAAAATGCATTGAGGATAGTTATGAAAAAACAAACATCCTCCCTAGGTGTTACTTGGGAAAAAATAGTAAAAGAATGAGAAGGGAAAATTTCCTGGTGAAATTCTGATCTAGGTCTTAAAGAAAGTGACTGTCAAAAAGTAAGGAAAATAATTGTAAGAGCTAAAACATAGAGGTGACAAATAACAAGGAACAGAAATATAAAACTGATCCCTCTCTAATTCTTCCAAACCTGTATCTCTACCCCCAAACTCTTGCCTGCACCCATATTTGCATTTCCAACTGTCTTTTGGAGAGCTCCATTTAGATATCACCACCAAACAGCTCACATTCAATATGTTCAAAACTGAATTAATTCATCACTTTTCTCTTCAAAACCTTCTCCTCCTTCTAGCTTTCCACACCTGAACTTCAGCTCTCCCAATGATCCAGGCTCAATTGTTTTTATTTATCTCACAGGAAGAGTCAATCTAGGGGATAGAGGGAGGGGTTTTCCCCCAGAAATATCTGTGATGTAAAGACAGAAGCCATCAGTTGTCTTTTCCAGGGACATCCTAGACATTAGGTAGACAGATTCAGAAACTACATGGATCCTGTCAGGGCATCTGATGTGACAACGCTTCCAGGAAGTAACTTAAAACCCTGTCCTAGGGTCAGAGACAGTTCAGGAGAGCTGGCTGGCGAATATACATGTGTTTACAAGGAACACTAGACATAAGGATGCTCATTCCCATGTTAGGACAGGAGTACTCGCCACTATGGACAGCTAGGTGAAGCACTGGATAGAGCACCAGCCCTGGAGTTATGAGGACCTGAGTTCAAATGAAACCTGGCTCTGTGACCCTGGGCAAGTCACTTAACTCTGTTTGTCCTAGTTTCCTCATCTGTAAAATGAGCTTGAAAAGGGAAAGGCAAATCATTCCAGTATCTTTGCTACGAAAACCCCAAATGGGGTCAGGGAGAGTTAGACATGACTGGAACGATTCAACAACAACAACTTATCACTGGAATAAAGAGAAATTGCAGTGGACTATGAGGAGTCAGGAGACATGGGTTCTAGACCTAGCTTTGTCATTAACTCACTGGGTGACCTAGAACAAGTCACTTCCTCATCTGTAAAATGAGGGAGAAGCACCAGAGGAGCTCAAAGTTCCCTTCTAGCTCTGGCATTGAATGATTCTGATCTAAAACCCAAGGGTTGTACTAAATTGTGTAGTTTAGATGATGGTAAAAGTATATGGTCCTGACATGGAACGAATTGCATCCAGAGAACTAAGTTTTTATTACCACAGGAAATTATGTCAAAAATTGAACCCCATGACCAAACAAGAGACAGAACATTATGAAATGCAAAATGGATAATTTTGATTGCATTAAATTGAAAAGTTTTTGCACAAAGCCAACGCAACCAAGATTAGGAGGGAAGCAGAAAACTGGGAAAGAATTTTTACAACCAATGTCTCTGATAAAGGCCTCGTTTCTAAAATATATAGAGAGCCAAGTCAAATTTATGATAGTACAAGTCATTCTCCAATTGATAAATGGTCAAAGGATATGAACAGGCAGTTTTTAGAGGAAGAAATTAAAACTATCTATAGTCATATGAAAAAATGCCCTAAATCATTATTGATTAGAGAGATGCAAATCAAAACAACTCTTGGGTACCACATCACACCTATCAGATTGGTTAACATGATAAAACAGGAAAATAATAAATGCCAGAGAAGATGTGGGAAATTGGAACACTAATTCATTGTTGGTGGAGTTGTGAACTGATCCAACCATTTTGGAGAGCAATTAGGAACTATGCCCAAAGGGCTATAAAGATGTGCATACCCTTTGACCCAGCAATACCACCTTTAGGGCTGTATCCCAAAGAGATCATAAAAATGAGAAAAGGACCCACACGTACAAAAATATTTATAGCAGTTCTTTTTGTGGTGGCCAGGTACCGGAAATTGAGGGGATGCCCATCAATTGGGGAATGGCTGAACAAGTTGTGGTATATGAATGTAATGGAATACTATTGTGCTATAAGAAATGAGGAGTAGGTGGATTTCAGAAAAACCTGGAAAGAGTTACATGAACTGATACTGAGTGAGGTGAGCAGAACCGGGAGAACATTGTACCCAGTAATAGCA
The DNA here is from genome assembly GCF_011100635.1 of Trichosurus vulpecula. NCBI lineage: Eukaryota > Metazoa > Chordata > Mammalia > Diprotodontia > Phalangeridae > Trichosurus > Trichosurus vulpecula. The sequence goes on along the minus strand of NC_050580.1, from coordinate 252,831,888 downwards.
ACATTGTATGATGACCAACTCTGATAGGCTTAGCGCTTCTCAGCAATGCAATGGTCCAAGACAATTCCAAAAGACTCATGATGGAAAATGCCATTCACATCCAGAGAAAGAACTATGGAGTCTGAGTGCACATTGAAGCATACTATTTTTTATCTCTTTTTGTTTAGTTTAATTTAGTTTTTTTCTTTCTCATGGTTCCTCCCATTCATTCCAATTCTTTTATACAACATGACTAATGTGAAATATGTTTAATAAGAATGTATATGTAGAACCTATATCAGATTGCATGCTATCTTGGGGAGGGGGGAGAGGAAGGAGGCAGAGAAAATTTAAATTTAAAACTTAGGCAAGTGAATGTCGACAACTAAAAATAAATAAATTTATTTTAAAAATGAATCCCTTGGGGGCAGCTAGGTGGCACAGTGAGTAGAGCACCAGCCCTGAAGTCAGGAGGACCTGAGTTTGAACCTGCCCTCAGACACTTGACATATTCACTAGCTGTGTGACCTTGGGCAAGTCACTTAACCCCAATTGCCCTGCCTTCCCCCCTCCAAAAATTAAAAAAAAATGAATCCCTGCTTTTAAGGAACTGTAATTTGACAAAACAAACAAAAAAGACACATGAGGAAATATGTATGTATGTGCATGTACATACCACTGAAACTTTTTAATACTAATGTTGAGAGACTGAGGGCAGCAGGATGACAGGGTGGAGAGAGTGCCAGGCCTGAAGTCAGGAAGACCTGAGTTCAAATACAGCGTTAGACACTTACTAGCTGCGTGCCCTTAGGTAAGTCGCTTAATTCTGTTTGCCTCAGTTTCCTCCTCTGTAAAATGAGCTAGAGAAGGAAATGGGACACAACTGAACAGTAATGGGAGACTAAACTGACAACACTTCTTTCTTTCTTTTTTTCATTTTCTAAACTGCTTCCCTTCTTTCTTACTCAGTTGTGTTGCATCAGATTTTTATCTTAGGTGCTTGTGGCAGCTTAAAAATCTCTCCTGGAGGAGTCTTTCTAAGATGTCTAGTGCTGTGTGCAACAGGCTACCTCTGTTCGAGGCACATGCCCTCATCCTGCGTGGAACCCCTCTCTTCTGAAGTCACTGATGCCTGGAAGCCTCTACGATAGGAACTTATATTCCCTAGGATATATATTTGTAACATGGGAGGTAAAAAAAATCAGACATACCTTGTCCTTCTCCGTATGAAACACCTGGTCCTCATCTGCACTACTGAGCAACTCTGTTTTGTGGGATCACAGGAGAACTGCCAAGAGCCTGGAATAACGTAGGCACTAGGCCGGAAAGGCTTCCTCTCACAGAATCATCGACCCAATTCTTCGTGCCACAGCCTGTAGTTTATCTTGTCTGAAGTCCAAATTTACCTGTGCTAACTGATATTTATCACAGATATGTGATTTCAGGACATATCCCACATGTGTCCTGTCCCCTCCAGAGATCTGGTTGTATCCCTGTATCTCTGGTGACGGGAATCTGAATTGAACCTTCCTCCTTCTTCCACGTATCTCAAGGTAAGTCACAAGTCTTCTTTTGCATGAGTTAAAACATACCAGCCTCTTAACTTTAGGTATCAAAGGTCAGTTTGCTTCTTCTGTAGAAACCTTGGAGCCCTAATAATCAGCCCCGTTAGACTAGGAAAACTTTAAAAGGAAGTGCAAATCTAGGAGCTAATGAGCTGTATTATAATGGGATCTTATTTGCTCTCATACACAGAGACATTTACACAAGTGCTATTAGGTGGCTTGAATTAGAGACAATATGGAAACCACACTGAATCTGGGGGCTATAGGACCTGGGTTCAAATCCCAATTACTTACTATACGTAAATGACTGGACCAGTCACTTAATTTCTCTGGGCCAAAATGAGGAGGATGGGCCGTTTATGGCTTCCAAAGTCCTGTTCCTTTCTAAATATGACCTTCTGATCAATTAAACATTAAATGTTATAAAAGGTAGATTAGATAATCTCTAATGTCCCTTCCAGGGCAACCAGGTGGTACAGTGGATAGAACCTGTGGTCAGGAAGATACAGATTCAAATCTGGCTTCAGATACTCATGTGACTGTGTGACCCTGGCCAAATCACTTAACCCTGTTTGCCTTAGTTCCTCCTCTGTAAAATGAGCCAGAGAAGGAAATGGCAAACCTCAGCTGAAAACTGATTTAACAACAAGAGATATACAGTAGGAAGCTGGTCATACAAGAACGGCATCAGTAGAAAGATCAGGGATAGGTAAGGAGGCAACTAGGTGGCTGAGCCTTAAGTCAGGAAAACCTGAATTCAGAATCCAACCTCAGACACTAGCTGTGTGGCCTTGGGTAAGTAACTTAACCTCTGGTTCCCCATCTATTAATTGGGTATGATAATAGCGCTTACCTCCTAGGGTTGTTGTGATGATAAGATGAGGTAGTACTTATAGCATAGTGCCTGGCAGGGAGTAAACACTTCACTAACAATGCATTAGTGTTCAATTTTCCCACATCTTCTCCAGCATTTATCACTTTCCTGCTTTGTCACGTTAGCCCATCTGACAGGAGAGATGTGGTACCTAAGAGTTATTTCGATTTGCATTTCTCTAATCGATAGTGGCAAACACTATATAAATGACAGCTATTATTATCAATATATTAATACATAATACATAAATTATTGTGTAATCATAGAAATGCAAATTACATAACTGTAATGATTGTATAAATACTACTTATTATTAATGTAGATTTGGGAGTCAGGCTTGTTGTTGCTATTTGTCCTTCCTTCTTGGAGAGGACCAACGACATCATGAGGGTAATGTTTTAACTTGTTTGTGAACTGTATGTGAGCTGGGCAGAGCTGCACAAAGTTGTCAGCTTCACTCTACCCTCCAGAGTCATCAAAGTCCAGTGGCAAGACAAAGGTCAAGATGACTGGAATGGCCCAGCAGGCAGTCAGGCTTGTAGAGATGATAACTGAACATCCTGGAGTAGATGAGAGCCCCAGGAATATATGTAGAAAGAAGAAAAGGGGCCTAGGACTGAGTCAAGGGGGGATACCTGTGCTTGAGATTGTCAGGAAGAGTAAAGGAAAGCAAGCAGTCATCAGACAGGTAAGAAGCCAAGGAAGAAGAGATCATTTAGAAAGATGAGAATCACAAAAGCTAGGGAGAGGTTAAGAAGTGAGAAAAGATCATGCGCCCCACAAAGTGCTATAAGACTTCAGAGGACAGAGAGATTACTCCAGGCTGGAAGGGCTCAAGGGAGGCTTCATGGAGCAAATGGACTAGGTCTTGATGAAGTGTCTCAACAGAAGGAGAAGAATTGACATTCTAGGCAAGCCAACAGTTTCAGTAAATGTAAGGTAGAATATATTGAAGGAACCACAAGTTGTCCACTTTGGCCAAAGCGAAGGGTGCATGGAGCGGTGTAAGATGTGGCTGCAAAGGTAACTTGGTCATGGAGGGCTTTGAAAGCTAGGCTAAGAAGTTGAACTCTATTGAATAAGCAACAAGAGACTACTGAACAGTTTTGAAGAGGGAGCTAACAATCTGAGCTGTGCGTTGGAAAGATGAAGCATGTGTAGGTTGGATTAGAGGGAGAAGAAATGGGAAAGGGATTCCTGGTGCTGGACATAATAATGCTCACATAGTCACCAATATAATGAGCTAAGATTCATATGGGCTGCTAGGTGGGGCAGTGGATAGAGCGCCAGGCTTGGGGTCAGGAAGACCTGAGTTCAAATCAGATCTCACTTAGCCCTGAGTAATTTCACTCTTTTGCCTCAGTTTCCTCATTTGTAAAATGAACTGGAGAAGGAAATGGCAAACCACTCCAGTATCTTTGCCAAGAAAATCCCAAATGGGGTCATGAAGAGTGAGACACGAATGAAATGACGGAACAAAAAAGATTTATATGGTGCTTCAAGGTTTAGTAAGTACTTTATGAGACCTCTCACTTGAGCTTCATACCAACCCTACAAGGTGAATGCTATTCCTCTTATTATCATTATTTTGTAGGTAAGCAAGGAAACTGAGGCTCAAAGTTAACAGACTTGTCCAGAGTCACAGAGAGGCAGGATTAGAACCCAAGTCCAACACTTTGCCCTCAACGGCACACTGCTTCTCAATATACAGTTTCCTTACAGGTTCCAGGATCTGAATCAGCCATTCACAGAGCTTTCTGACATACTTTACTGTCAAGGAGGAAAGGCAATGTCCCTGGGCCTCTCCCAACCCCCTGTCAGTGCATCTCCATGGGAACGCAACATCAGCTCAGTCTTTGCACTTAAGCTGTGCTATCTATCTATTTCTATGGCACCTATCACCATGGTACCTACTCTGAAAAACACAGGCTAAAAACAGAACATAAAAGAAAAGGAGGGGGGAGATACCACTTTTCCTTAGTTCCCTTTCTCCTTTTACAGCTGTTATTGTACTCGAGTATGGTTCTTATCTACCCTTCCAGATTTGGGATTCTAGGCTTTTTTCCATCGTGTTTTGTTCTTAATCCTAAAATCAAAAAGATATAAGACCTACTTTTTACTGAGATCTCACTGCATTTTTGCGCATTTTTGCTGTGGCCTGAGAATCTAAGGCACTTATATCACTGCAGAGATCTCTACGGTATCCATGTAATCTTCTGCAGAGGATTCACACCATACTTCCTTTCCCTCTCATTTTTTTCAAACCCATGGGGGATCAGAAGAATGGGAGAGGGACAAGGTTATCTGCACTCAGCCATAGTGGTGGTCTGGTTAGTTCTATATGCAAATGAGACCATAAATTTATTGCAGCAGGATTTTTCCTATGAGGATATGCAAATGCAGGGGTGGGGGTTGGGGATCCCCCATGCCAAATCACATTTATTCCTTTCATAAGTTCTTCCCTAAACAAACAAAAAATTATCATGATTACTGTCACAATCTCCTCTTGTTCAGTCATGTCTGACCATTGGACCATTGATGTCCATATGGTTTTCTTGGCAAAGATACTGGAGTGGTCTGCCATTTCCTTCTTCAGTAGATTAAGGCAAATTAGTTAAGTGACTTGCCCGAGGTCACACAACTGGTAAGTGTCAAGCCAGATTTAAACTCAGGTCTTCCTGACTGCGGCCCAGTGCACTACCCACTGAACCACCTAGCTGCCTCCTCACAACCTCCTACTACCTCCAATGATAAAGGCACTTCACATTCACATAACACCGTGAGGGAGGTCATGCAAACATTTCTAGTCCCATTTCATCGATGAGGAAGCTGAAGTACTAAGGTTCAGAAAAATGAATTAACTTGGCTAGGATCACCCAGCCAGTAAACTCTAGAGCCAGGATTTTTAACACATCTCCCTAATGATTCATCTGATCCCACCTGCAAGCCCCAAGTGAGCTCACACCAAAAATTGGCTTCTCAGTTTCAAGATCCCATTGGTACTGTTGCTGCCTATGTGCCGTCTTAGTTGGCTGCCTATCTGTTCTGTGACTCAGTTCTTCACACCTAGCTTACTGAGGAGGTGCAGTGGACCTGTAGTCAGGAAGAGCTGAGTTCGAATGTGGCCTCAGACACTTCTTACACTTACTGGCTTTATGACCTTGGGTGAGTAGGTCACTTAATTTCTGTCTGCCTCAGTTTCCTCATCTGTAATAACACTACTACCTACCTCTCCGGGTTATAGTGAAGATAAAATGAGAAATTATTTGTTAAATGTTCTGCAAACCTAGAAGCGCTATATGAGGGCTAGTTATCATTGCTATTGTAGTTATGATTATCCTTTAATGATTTTTAGCTCCTGACTGCTGGCCTAGTTTCTGACCTTGCCTTGATCTTGGGTCAGATCTTCTACTCCTACACCCGGCCCTCATCCATAATTCCCATTCTTGTCTGGGTTCCCCCAGTTGTAGCTTCTGGATCTGTATCTGCCTTCCAAAGGTGCGCATCGTCTTGCTTCGATAAATATAAACAGAACCTTGACTCATCATCTTACTAATTTTTCTGCCCTGCTATTCCCATTAACCAGAATTGGGACTTTAGCCACAGCATAAGTTTATGAAAAATTATGTTTTGACTGCACCTGTCACCATGAAGCATGGCTGAGCCTAAGTGGAAATTCAAACATGGTCCCTACCTCGTGAGCACTGGGTGTCTTTAATTGAGGAAGAGCAACTGCACATAGTGAATAAGGGATTAGCCTTTGCAATGCAGAAGTAAGTAGGACTCCATTCCTATACTTAGAATTTTCCTGTTAACGAGAAGAATGAAAATTACCATGTATAGGCTTTCCTTAGTTCACTCTGCAGCTGAAGCCCTAGGGCCCAGGCCAGCTTCTGGGGCACAGATCTTATCTGGGACTATCCCAAGAGATTCAGGCCATTCCCAGATTGGCTTTGGGCCCAGAGGATACATGATACTGCCGGCTGGCCTCAGGTCTTCCCAATAATTCTAATCCACTCCAAGCAGCAATGTGCTGCATTGGGAGACAACTACTCAAATTTCTCCGACTGACTTTTGAGACCCTTTCCCAACTCCCCTTTTTGGTGTCAATCGACTGATTTTTATTACCATTGTTAACAATAATAGTTGACACTGTAGCGCTCTAAGATTTACAAAGTATTTTACAGGCACTACCTCATTCGATCCTTACAACAGCTCTGTGAGATAGAGATGACTTTTTTTCTTCAAAAAGCATTTATTAAGCACTGGTTGTATGTTAAGCACTGTTCCAAGTGCTGAGGATACAAACTATGGGGGCCACAATGTCCTCGTTCCGAGGGAGCTCACAGTCTAACTAAGGAGAAAACATAGAAACAACCATGTGCAAACAAAGCCATTCAGGGGCCTAGGGAAAGACTTCTTGTAGAATATAGGATTTTATCTCAGACTTGAGGAAGCTGAGGAAATCAGGAGGTGAAGATAAAGAAGGAGAGAATTCCAGGCCTCGGGGACGGGCAGTGAAACTGCCCCCCTCCCCAATTTCCCTTGAATTTTCCCACATGGCCAAGTAAGGTAGATTCTTCCCAGTAATCCTTTCAACTGGCCTTTCATTGTGGCTCCACAACCCAACCTCCAATTCTCTGTTACCTTTAACCTAGCCCAGCCCTTCCTCCCAATCACCCCTGCCACTTCCCACCCTTAATTCCATCCAGTCCCCTTCCCTATTACTTTCCAGTCACCCCAAAACTATTGGTCACTCCTTGATCATATCCAGATCTTCCCACAGTCTTCTGTATAAATGGTCCATTTTGCCTCCATTAAAGGGTTCATATTCCTTAAGAGTCTGGCCAATGTTCAGATTCTTAAAATCTGACCAATAGCATGGATTCTTAAAATCTCTCCCACCCCAACTGATATTTTAATAAACCCTGTCTCTGACTGAAAGAAGATTGGGTCAAATTCTTTTGGGGCAGGACTCGTATTGTCTGCCCTTGAATTTTGGGGTTCCCAGCATCCGTAGACCTCAACAACAGTGGTCAGAGAATGGAGATGTCTTGCCAGGAACAGAAGACAGCCAGCATAACTGGATCACAGGGTATGTATAGGTAAATTAGGTGGAAGAAGACTGATGGGACAATGGGTCCCCTAAAAGGAAAAGACCATGTCTCTGAGACCTGGAACCCTAAAAGCCCCTGAACTTTCCCACAAATTTCAGCAACCCAGTCCTTGGAAGGTCACCTGAGGCATCTGGTCCATCCCAGTAGACCTAGATACTCAATAATCCTTTTAACTGTCCTTTTATTGTGGCCTCCCACCTTTCATTGTCTGCACCTGGCCTACCCCAGGCTACTTGCTACTCCTAAATCCCATTCAGATCTTCCCATAGTCTTTTTCTGTGTAAAAGTATCAGTCCTATCTTCATCAAGTTCATAGATTTACTAGAAATCTTGCCTGCCTAATGGGTGTTATAATAAAAACTCACTACTCTGACTGAGAGAAGGCTTGAGTGGTCAAATTCTTTCCAGGCAGACCTGCCCTGTACTCTTGTATTTCAGGATTCCCAGCACCCCGAACCACAACAAGACCATTTAGGAAAGGTAAGAGAAGAGACTGGAAAAGTGCTCAAGGGAAAGGCAGGGAGGCACCGTGGTGACGAGGCTAGAGAGCCAACCTTGGAACCAGTATTATGCCGGCTTAAATCTCTCCTGAGACAACCATCAGGATTTCCTCACTTAACTTTTCTTGTTGCTTTTTTTAAAATTTTTAAAAAATTTTTATTCATTTGTTTGTTTTTAGTTTTCAACATTCACTTCTATAAGATTTTGAGTTCTAAATTTTCTACCCTTCCCTCTGCTTCCCCCTCCCCAAGATAGCATGCAATTAGGTAAAGACTATTGTGAAGCCTAGTTTACAGATGAAGAAACTGCGAATGAGAGATATTAAATGAATTGCCCAAGGTAACATGGCTGGAATGTCTTTAAAATGAGATTCAAGCCAGGTCTTAATCTTGTTACAAGAAAGGGAATAAATATTTATTAAGTACCTAGTATATGCCAAGGGGCAGCTAGGTGATGTAGTGGATAGAGTGGCAGTCCTGGAGTCAGGAGGACCTGGGTTCAAATCCAGTTTCAAACACTTACTAGATCTGTGACCCTGGGCAAGTCACTTAACCCTATTGCCTCAGTTTCATCATCTGTCAAATGATCTGAAGAAGGAAATGGCAAACCACTCCAGTATTTTTGTCAAGAAAACCCCAAATGGGCTCGCAAAGAATTAGATATGACTGTAACTGCTGTGGTCTAGGGGTGGTAGGAACCCTGAAATTCAAGGGCAAAAGACATGGGCCCTGCCTTGAAAGAACTCTACTCAAACCTTCTTTCAGTCAGATACAAGGTTTATTAAAACACTGGTTGGAGGGGGCGAGGGTCCCAGTGAGTCTGTACTATGGGCCAGATTTTAAGACTCTGAGTAATTTGGTAGATGAGAATGACCCTTTTTATAGGGTGGCCAATAGTTCGGGGTGACTGGGAGGTAACAGAGAAGGGGTCTAGATGGAGTCCAGGAGTGGTGGTCTAGAATGGGTAGGATGGGCAGACAATGAAAAAGCAGTTAAAAGGACTAGACTGGGATAGGCCCAGTGCCTCAGGCAAATGCCAGAGACTTGGTTCAGGGGCTTCGGGGTTCAGATCCAATCCCCATCAAAGCGACTCAACAACTATGCATCAAGCACTGTGCTAAGTCCTTTTACCAATATCATCTCAATTGGTTTTCACAACAACCCTGTGCAGCAGGTGGTATTATTCGACCCATTTTATAGTTGAGGAAACTGAGGTAGACGGCAGTAAAATGACTTGGCCAGGGTTACATAGCTAGGAAGCATCTGAGGTCAGATTTGAACTTGGGTCTTCCTGACTCCAGTTCCAGCATTCCATCCACTGCCCTACCCAGCTACCACAGGGAGGCATTGTCACACAGTAGAAAAAGCAATGGGTATCGCATTCTATTCCTTATGCCATGTTGTAGCTGCTGTTCAGTCTTCATGACTCCATTTAAGGTTTTCTTGGCAAAGATTCTGAAGTGGTTTGCCATTTTCTTCTCCAGTTCATTTTACAGATGAGGAAACTGAGGCAAACAGGGTTAAGTGACTTTCCCAGGGTCACACAGCTATAAGTGTCTAAGGCCAGCTTTGAACTCAGGAAGATGAGTCTTCTTGACTCCAAGCCCCAAATTCTATCTATAGCCCTACCTAGCTGCCCTAAATGACACAGTAGAAAATACGATGGATTTGGAGTCAGATCTGAGTTGGTTGAATGAAGTCGGTGGACAGGATGGCCTTTAAGGTTGCTTCCAGTTCTGAATCGATGATTCCTATGATCATTCCTACATCACTACGCTTTGAAAACTTACATAATGTAGATTGGATTACTGAGTTTGTTTATTTTGCTTATATAATGTGTTTCATTCTTCCAAGAGAACATTTAATAGAAGGGGTGAAGAGACTTAAGTGCTGTCATAGAAAAACACTAAAAAACCCACAATTAACAAAGCCCACCAGCTCTATTACCTCCTCTACTCTGAGTCCCTTCAACACTTAAAGTGTAAGATTTGTACTTTATTATAGACATGGTCCATCTGAAACCATTCATCGGTTTCTATGAGAATAGCGAAACAACATTACAAGTGGAAGTTATTTCCAAAAGAACAATGTTTATACTTATGCAGAAATGTCCGTGGCAATAGTAAATCAATATGTTTGGGAGAGTTAAGGGGGTGGGGGGCCGTTTGGGGTTTAAGCACCCATCTGGTTTTACACCTGACTACTACAGTGGAGTTTAGTTATAAAAACCTTAATGATATTATTACAAAAAACAAGTTTGCATTATGCAGGGCACACTTGAAATTTTTTACTAATAGGCATTTCTTTTTAAAAATTCTTTTTTCCTTTGGGTCTGGTGAGTGATTTTTTTAGGAGTACAGTATTGTTACTTACAGAGAGAGTTGCCCGAGGCATTGAGAGTTTAAGTAATTGTACAATGTGAATATGAGTTAAGATTGCAACCCTGTTCTTTCTGATTTCAAGTCTGTAGGGTTAATGGAATATGAGATCTTTCCCATCCATTAATAGGCCTATGTGACCACATATGTTCCCTTTTTCCTTGGAACAAAGGCCATGTTCCCAGGTCTAAAGCTACACAGGTATTTCAACCACGGATGTCTTGTTGCTTTGAGCTCTGGCCCAGTTCACAGCTGTGATACATCCTGAGTCACATAGAGTCCATCGGAGGAGGAACTTGCCTAAGAGGAACTTGCCTAAGGGAAAGCTTGCTTATGGGGAGGCTTGCTTGCAGGAAGGCTTTCACACCTTTTGGTACTAAGCTAATTAGGCACTGAGTCAGGAGTATTGTGATGCCTTCTGGTTCTGAGCCTATTAGCCCTAAGTGTATGTATATTCTGAAGTGAGATTTTGCTTAGAGGCTCACTCATTAGGTATTTGTGATTTGGCCAGAGGAGACTCTGGGTAGCTGTTGTTAAGGAGCCCCCCTGGCTTTGTGAACCCAGATGTTGGTGCCCCCTTTCTGGTGATTATGTATCTATTACTTTGTTTAGACAGTTGGAGCCCTGTCTATTGGATCTCTATGCTAATTTCTGCTTGTGTTTTCTCCACATTCAGGGTGCAGACCTTTCCCCTGAACTGGTGAATGACCTTTACCTTCTTTACTTACATATCTTTAATTAAAATAAGATTATTAACCCCTTTGATGCCCATCAATTAGGGAATGGCTGAACAAGCTATGGTATATGAAGGTAATGGAATACTATTGTGCCATAAGAAATGGGGATGATACGGACTTCATAACAACCTGGAAAAACCTACACGACATAATGCTGAGTGAGCGGAGCAGAGCCAGGAGAACACTGCACACAACCACAGATATATGGATTCCGTGAGGACCAACCCTGACAGACTTCACTCTTCTCAGCAACACAAGGTACAAAGACAACTCCAAAGGACTCACGATGGAGAATGCTATCTACATCCAGAGAAAGAACTATGAAGTATGAATGCAGATTGAGGTACACTTCATGCTCGCCTTTTTCTCCTCCTCTTTTTTTCTTCTCTTTTGTTTTTGTTTCTGGGTTGTTGTTTTTTTTTTTTGGTTCTGTTTCTTCTTTCTCATGATTCATTCCATTGGTCATAATTCTTCTCCACAACTTGACTAGTGTATAAATTAATTCAATGCGAAGTTATTTGTGGTAGTTATATGAGATTCCATGCCGTCTTGGGGAGGGAGGGGAGAAAATCTGGAACTCAAAATTATGTAGAACTATGTGTTGTAAACTAAAAATAAAAATTAAAAAAAAAAGAAAAAATATAAAGTATCTGGCAGAGTAAAAGAATTAAATGAAATTCAGATTAAAAAAAAATTATTAACCCCTTTGAAGCTTTCTTTCCTTTAGAAAAGCAGATCAAAGAACCTGTGCTAGCAGGCCACCATGGGTGTGCTAGGGTGCTTGCTAATACAAATGCAAACTCTCTATTTTCTAAGTCACAAAGTTTAATCCATTTCTTACAATGTGGTGTCTTGTCAAGAGATCTGGCTTCAAAAGTCAGCTCTGATACTAACCTGCTGTCTGGTTGTTTCAGTTGTATCCAGTTCTTCATGACCCTATTTGTGGTTTCCTTGTCAAAAATACTGGAGCGGTTTGCCACTTCCTTCTCCAGCTCATTTTACAGATGAGGAATTGAGGCAAACAGGGTGAAGTGACCTGCCCAGGGTCACCCAGCTAGTGAGCAGCTGAGGCCGAATTTGAATTGAGGAAGATGGGTCTTCCTGACTCCACGCCTGGCCCTTACCCACTGTGCCACCTCGTTGCTGCTCTGATGCTAGTGAGGTGACCACAAACAGGTCTCAAATTCCTCATCCTTAAAATGGGGACCATAATGGGGACTACCTATCGGGGTTATTAACATCTTAATGCACTCTATTAACGTAAACGATTATTACTCCATGTGGGAATGCTGAGCTTCCCTAACTGGTCTGGGAGATTCTCAAGAGCAAGGATACTGTTTTCTCTTTCGGCCCCATCTCAATGGCACATAGCAAGGACTCTTGACTGACTAACGGTCACTCCGACCTGTTTTATAAATGACCAAAGTTCTGGAGAATTTCAGAAATTCCCCACTTAAGTCACTTAAGAGATCTTAGATCTGGACTTCAATTATTTTTCTTTGGGCATTCATTCATTCATTCATTCAATAAACATTTTGTGGTTATTCAATGGTGCCTAACTCTTTGTGACCCCACTTGGGGTTTTCCTGGCAAAGATACTGGAGTGGGTCACCATTTCATTTTTCTACCTCATTTTACAGATGAAGAAACTGAGGCAAACAGGGCTAAGTGACTTGCCCAAGGTCACACAGCCAGGAAGTATCTGAGGCTGGATTTGAACTCACCAAGAAGAGTTTTCCTGATTCCACTGTGCCACCTAGCTGCCCACAATTAACATATATTAACCAAATGGAAAGAGTCCTAGATGAGAAGACTGGTGGGGGGCAGGGGGGAATCCTAGGCCTTCCACTTACTACCTTGTGACCTGGGCACTGGAGTTGGAGTCCAGAGGATCTGGGTTGTAATGTGGCCTCCAGTGCTTTGCTATTTGAGTGACCTTGGGTCGGTTGGTTAACCTCCTCGGCCCTCAGTTTCCTCAGTTGTAAAATGAGGGAAGTGAATTATTTGGCTTCTGAGAACCTTCTAGCTCTATCTATGATCCTATGATCACTCGCCTTCTCCCTGGGGCCTCAGTGTTCTTACATAGGCAGAATTTACATAAAGCTTTTAAGGTTTGGAAACAATAGGTGACATATGTTATAACACTTGATCCTTGCAAAACCCGTGCGGAGTAGCTGCTGTGGAAATTATTATACTATTTTATATCATTTTTAATTTCAACTAGACCCTGGGCCTGAATTAATGAGTAACTGGAAGAAGATCCAGGACCTGGGCTTCTTTGTTCTCTCTAAAAGTTTGCTCAGGAAATACCCTTACCTCTGTCAACAAAGCTTACCCCTGTTAGCCATTAAAGGATGAGACCCTAATCCCAAGAGAGACCACCTCGCTTAATATTAACTGACCTTTGTCAACATTCTTTCCATTAAGGAAAATCCTCTTCTTGTATCGTGGTTAAACATACATGGGGGCCATAAACGTGAGGTCATACAGGCTTGCTGGGTCTGCTAAAATAACGTATATAAGTTTTCTCATTCCTTTGTTCAGACAGCTGGAGCCTACGCTCTGACTCCTTGTACGTACAAGTAAGCTAGCTTGGCTGGGCTTTAAGGGAAAATAATAAACATCATGGATTTTTCTATCACCTAGCTCTGTTGTTTCCTTCAACCAAATTTTCAGTGCTATTTAACAGCGCTATTATTATTATTTATAGGCTACAAATGAGGAGACTAAAGCTGAGAAGGGTTGAGTGACTTATCCAGGGTCACATGGCTAATACGTGGCTGAGGGTGGATTTGAACTATGGTCCTCCCGTCTCCAAGTCCAATCCTTTATTCACTGTACCAACTAGGGTCCCTTCTAGCTCTAAATTCCATGCTCTTACATGCACCCCCTGTGTACGGGCCTAGGCCTAGAAACTGGAGATACAAAGACAGGTATGATATAGTCGCTGTAGACTATGGGTGGGTAAGTGATAGGTGTCCCTAAGAAGTACATTAAGGAATTGCCCAGTATCTTTTCAAACGCTCAGGCTGATAATGCTCAAGGGCGACAAACACTCATTTCCCCCAAAGAGGAAGTGGAACTTTCGTGGCTTCTTTGGGAGAAGCAGAGGGTAAAGAGTGACCTGCTTACAGCACCCTTGCATTGTGGGGATCTTTCTTGCGCTTCTTGGCAGCTGCTCAGAGCTACACAAGACCCAGAAAGGACATGCTGAAAAGATATTTGTCAACCAGGCAGGGATAAGTTTTCATCATGCTTCCTACTTAGAGTAAGTTTCCTTACCATTGTCGGAAAATCACAGAGAGTCTTGGACTCTTCTTTTGACCTAAACTCATGTATTTGTTCTCTAGTTCAGAGGATTTGGATGACAGGTACCAAAGTGTTTTCCATGGTGAATTTGTCTTTCAAATAATAAATATTTCCAGAGCTGAGTAGCCCGAAAGATGATTTGGCTCCATTTTTAAGGGAAGGGAAGGCGTGGAGAGGTTTTCTGGATGACTGACAGCACATTTTAAAACTGAAATTTAAGTTGTTCCTTACATTATAGGTATAACTTCCCCCACAGCCTTCAGAGATTGTAGAATAACCCAGGTTCATTTATAGGCTCTCTCTACAAGATTGTGACCTGAGTGAGATTGGGGCAGCCCCCCCAAAACTAGCATTAGTGCCAACTGGGAGTAGGGCACACAAGCCCTATAATTAAAAATAAAAGACTAAGCTTTAAGAAGGAGTTTGAGTTTGGACAAGACATCAACCCCAGGGGCCTCCCAGCATTTCAGCTCCCCAAACTTTGGCAGTATTCCTTTGTATCCTTCCCCAGCTCTTAGCACAGTGCCGAGCACATAATAGGTTCTTAATTAACCTTTGTTCCATGAATAACCACTTTGCAAGAACTTCAAGCAATTCTGATTATGTGCTTGAGTTCTAAGTTGCTTTTCTGTCCTGCTGTCAAGTAAGCAGCAATTACCCTACAACTTCCCTCCTAACAACCCCTGCCAGAAAAGAAAACTTACCTGAATTCCCAAAAGATCTCCCAAACGCAAAGAGCACACAAAAAAGATCACAGCACTGCGAGGAGAAGGGGTGGTGATGGTAAAGCTGCATTCAATAGTACCTCCTTCCTTCCATTATAGTATATATTCACTATAGCTCCTTCACTTGCTAATTCATTAAACAGAAAAGTTCTGGCAGTAGTATCAGAAGACCTGGGTTCAAGTGTTGGTTCTAATGTTGAGTACCTCTACAATGCCCAGACAAGTCGTTTAAACTCTCTGAGTGAAATTTTCAAAAAGTTATTAAAGATCCTACTATGTGCCAGACAACTGTGCTAAATGCTGGGGATACACATACAAGCAAACATGGCAGTCTCTGAGAAGCTCACAATCTAATAGGGGAATCACAATCTATATAGTGGAGTTTGAGTTGGAAAAGGACACAGGAGGGTATGCGAACCTGGTGGCATGGTTTGGAGGTAGCCAGGAAGTGGTATGGTAGCCTGGTTCTGAGTGAGATAATCACCAATCATAGCCTAGGGGGTCCTCAGAGGTCCCAAACCGCTGAGCCTCAGTTTGTTCATCTCCAAAAACAGGGATCAATCAACCAATAAACATTTATTAAGCATGCTGGACAAGTCATTTAAACTCTGAATGAAATTTTTAATAAGTTAGTTATTAAAGCTCCTGCTATGCACCAGACACTGGGGATAAAAGAAGCAAAGAGTTTACGATCTAATGGGGGAGACAACATGTAAACAAATCCCTACAAAATAATTCATATACAGCAGAAACAAGAAATAATTAAAGGAGCGAAGGCACTACAATTAAGGGGTTGGGGAAGGCTTCTTGTAAAAGATGGGAATTTAGTTGGGACTTAAAGGAAGCCAGGAGAGGCAGCTAGGTGGCACAGTGGATAGCACATCTGCTGTGGTGTCAGAAGGACCTAAGTTCAAATCCAGTCTCAGACACTTACTAACTGTGTGACCCTGGGCAAGTCACTTAATCCCAATTGCCTCAAAAAACAAAAACGACAGATAAAGGAAGCCAGGAAAGTCAGGAGATTTAGCTGAGGAGAGAGAATATTCCAGGCATGGGGACAGCCAAAGTAAATACCTACAACCAAGAGATGGAGTATTTTATTGGCGGATCAGCGAGAGGATAGCATCACTGGATCAAAGAGTATGTGGGAAGAAATAAGGTGAAGAAGCCTGGAACTGGAACAGTAAGAAGGGACTAGGTTATGAAGTATTTTGAATGATGAGCAGAGCATTTTATTTGTATTTCATCATGGAAGAAATAGGGAACCACTGGAGTTTACTGATCAAGGGAATAAGGACTGGTTAGTTAGACCTGCTTTAGGGAAATCACTTTGGTGGCTGATGGGATTAGAGTAGGGAAAGATCCATAACAGGCAGACCTACCAGTAGGTTATCGCAATAGTCCAAGCATTAGGTGATGAGGGCCTGCACCAGAGTGGTAGGTGGCAGTATCAGAGGAAAGAAGAGGGCCAACTCGAAAGACTTGCAACAGCAAGGGTAAAATTGACAGGCCTTGGTTGGCAACAGATTGGATGGTGGGGGGATGTGAGGGAGTGAAGAGTCGGAATAATACAGCACATGCCGGCTATCTAAGAGCATGAATCTTAAAGTGGGTTTACAAAATTATAGAATTTCACAGTATCCAAAAAATGAGATCCATCTACCACATACCCCACAAGTAGTTCTAGAATCAAATATAAGTCACTCTTTCAGGGCTTAGGTTTTAGTTTTGTTTGTTTGCATTTAAAGAGCTTTACAACTTGGTTCCTCATTATCTTGCCAAGATATCTTTCCTATCTTTTTACTTCTTTCCTCTCACTCTGTGGTTCAGCCATATGGTGTTATGGGAGAAATATCTCCTCTCTGAGTTCATGTAGCACATAACTCCTGCCAAAAATATGTTAACCACAATGCTGACATTGTGGAGGTAAAGACCTAGGTTTCATTACTCTGCTCAAGAACAGTCATGAGGATTCTGACAAGGCTTCTTACAGGCAAAATTACATCCTCATGACAGAGAAATGATTCTTTTACATATAGCATTCTCATACGTTCTTCATGGGGTAGCTAGGTGGTGAGGTGGATAGAATGCTAGGGCTTGGCTGGAAGACCTGAGTTCAAATGTGACCTCAGACACTTACTAGCTGTGTGATCCTGGGAAAATCACTTAACCCTCTTTGTCTCATCTGTAAAATGAGCTGGAGAAGGAAACGGCAAATCCGGATAAGTATGTCTGCCAAGAAAACCCCTCCAACAACGGAGTCACAGAACATCAGACACAACTGAAAAGACCAAACAACAGCAAAATCAAGATAATAATTACACCGTCAGCAAAATATTTTGTAAATCTTGACATGGTATGTGAATGTCACATTATACACGGTAATCTGATACAACTGTTTACAATGTATACATCTGTATCAATATAGAGAATCTCCTTCCAAAGAACAAATATAGTGGCCTACACTCCAGTATCTCTGCCAAGAAAACCCCAATGCGGTCACATGAAGTCGGATATGACTGAAACAATTGAGTAACAACACTGTTCCTCGCATGTACCACTCCATCTCTGCGCCCCATGCCTAGGATGCTCTCGCTCCTTCCTTCAGTCTCTTAAAATCTTCAAGACTTCAAGTGCTACTTTCTGTAGGAGATCTTTCCAGCTGACATTCTCTTCCAAAGTTACCCTGTATCCATGTTATACGTATCTTGTACCTATAACCAGAGAGCCTGTGAGACAAAGAGAAATTCATGATGGGAGCTGACATTTGGTGGGTCAGAATGGAACCTTTTGGATTTGCCGTTGTCAGAATGAGCACTAGCACTCCTGAGGGAGGCTGATGAGCCAAGAGACAGTACTGGGTGGCAGATTCAAAGAGGGAGAAACAGCAGCAGCATGAAGGCAGGCTGTGGACTGGTAGCTGGTTCAGCCAGATTTTTGAACGAGGACTCAGCCTCCATTCGTGAGGCAGCTTGAATTCTTTCTCTCAGTTTGCCACAATTTTCTATTCCTACAATTGCCTAATAAGAGGGTGTGGTTAGAAAAAATTGGAACTTGAATTAGAGAAGGACAGGAAATGTTTAATTTCCTGCCTCCAACCTCTCAGCTTGCTGATATTTTCAACACAATTTCTCTATTTCTTTAAGCTGTTCCTAGTTCCTGGTTTTTTAATTTTAATAAAACTACCATCAATCATAAATTTCAAGTGATCTATGTAGTCTTGATTATAAATAGGGTACTGTAGCGGGGAAGCCTTAGTACAGAGATCTGACCCCTTTGTCTAAAACAGCTACTTTGGGGACTCCGTTCAACAACAGAGCTCTTGAGCTGAGACACAGTTTAAGACTGGAAAAAGAGTATGACAGGGCTGTATATTTTCACCTTATTTATATAACTTATATGCAGAGCACATCATGTGAAATGCCACGCTGGATGAATCAAAAGTCAGAATTAAGCTTGCTGGGAGAAATATCAATAATCTCAGATATGGAGATGATAGCACTCTGGTGGCAGACAGTAAAGAAGAATTAAGAAGCCTCTTGAAGACGATGAAAGTGGAGAGTGTAAAAGCTGGCTTGAAGCTTAACATAAAAAAAACCAACAGCCTAAGATCTTGGCACCGAGTCCCATCACTTCCTGACAAATAGAGGGAAAAGAATTGGAAACACTGTCAGATTTTATATTCTTGGGCTCAAAGATCTGCAGACGGTTACTGCAGCCATGAAATTAAAAGACGTTTCCTCCTTGGAAGGAAAGCTATGGCAAATCTGGACGGCATGCTAAAAAGCTGACAAAGGTTCATATAGTTAAAGATATGGTTTTTCCAGTAGCAATGTGTGGTTGTAAGAGTTGGACTATAAGGAAAGCTGAGTGCCACCAAATCTATACTTTTGAATTATGGTGCTAGAGAGTTCCTTGGACAGCAAGGAAATCAAATCAGTCAATACTTAAAGAAATTAATTCAGGCTGTTCACTGGAAGATCAAATACTAAAGCTGAAGCTTAAATTCTTTGGCCATGTAATGAGAAGACAGGACTCATTGGAAAAGACCCTGATGTTGAGGGCAAAAAGAAAAGGAGAGAGCAGAGGCTGAGATGGATCGATAATGTCATGGATATAACAAACATGAACTTGGACAGACTTTGAGAGATAGTGGAGGATAGAAGGGCCTGATGTGCTGTGGTCCATGGGGTCACAAAGAGTCAGACGTGATTGAATAACTGAACAATAATCAATTATAGTGTTTTATGTTTTTGATTATTAATAGCATTTGATAATAAATTTAATAGCTTCTGATAAACTCGAAAAGAGAATTTAAAGAGTATATGACATTTTTTTCTGTTCCTCAGCCTTAAAATACCATAAACTGGATAGCCATGATGGTCTGATGAAGAGGAGGGTTCTCTCTTCCCCCTTAGACCCCAGTTGTTGTTTTATTTTTTTCTGGAGCACATCCAGTGGCTAGAGGAGTGAGTAGCTCCATCCAGTCAAAGGAGAAAGGCATTTTGGGAAAAGTATTTATACCCCAAAATTCCAAAGGTGGGAGCCAGAGAAATGAGTGTGCCTCTCCCCTTCTGCTTTCCAGACAGTGATACCTGTTGGTTATATATCTGTATCATCACCATCATCATAATCAGCATTGTCATCACAGTATAGATCTTTAAGGTTTGCAAAGCGCTTTACATATATGTCTTCCCCCTTGGAATGTAAGCTGTTTGAGAGCAGGGACTCTCGTCTTTGTATTTCTAGCACTTAATATAGTGCCTGGTACATTGTAATCACTTAATAAATGCTTGTTGATTGATTAAATAAGGCTATCGCCTACCTTAATGCACTATGCTGATGAGACCTCAGGCTATTCTTCCTACCACTAATAACAATTTTTGTGGTTTTCATGGATAAAAGCCAACAAAGCCTTGCCAACAGTCCAGGTGGACTTGTAGACATTGTCTAATAGGGAGGACAAGGAGGTGACAGTACTTTCATCGCAGACAAGGAAGGAATCCAAAAGGGATGAAAATTAATAATTTGATCACGTATGTAACTTTCCAACATGACAGAGGATAGAAAATCTATAGCAATATGCAAGCCTGAGCTTTACATCAACTGTTGAAGAAGTCATCATTACAGTACCATGGAACTATCTAGTCAGCCAGGAAGGGATGATAGGGTCTAGAAGGTTAGAATGTAACCCGTGACACGTTAAAGATGGGAGGAATTTTGGAGATCACCTAATCTTAACTCTCTCATTTTAAGAATGAGGAAACTGAGGCCCAGGTTGAGGTGGTTTCTGAGCTTTTTTTGTCTATTCATTAAGTCAATTAAACTTCTACAGGAAATGTATGCAATAACCTTTTTCTTCATCTATTTTCTATTTTTAATAATAATAATAATAGTGAACATTCATATTACACTTTAAGATTTATAGAATGCTTTACATGATCAGTCACCTCTGAGGTAGGGTAATTGAAGAAAATAAGCATTTACTAAGCACCTACTATGTGCCAAGCACTGTACTCTGAACTTTGCAAATATCATCTCATTTAATCCTGTAAGGATAATCCTGTAAGGTGAGTGAGATTGTCCCTATTTTACAGGTGGGGAGCCGAGGCTAACGGTTTAAGTGACTTATCCGGAGTCACGCAGCAAGGAAGTGTTTGAGGTAAGATGCGAATTCAGGTCCTCCCGACTCCTCAAGACGCTATCTATTGCTACCTTGCTGCCTGTTGGGGGGTGGGGAGCGGCGTAGGGAATAAATAGCTTTTTTGTGAAAAGGTCAAATTGAAGCTGTTAGAAATGATACGCCACGTCCTTGTCTCTGCTTTAGTTTTTCTTTGAATATAGTTTTGGTCTTTGATCTGATGTGATAATAATGTGACACACAGGCAGCTGACTCAGACAGAACCCCACAAAATCTTACTCTGATTTGGTTATCCTAGCATGGAGATGGCCCTGTGTTTGTGGAAGCTATGCCAGGGGAGCCTAAGCTTTAGGAGGCTCAACCAAGCTAGGAAGGCTTCAAATATGGTGCTTGAAATAGACTAAGTCTACAATCCAAGGAGCAGAGAGAAGCGCATCACCAGGAGGATGACCGCTGAGTAATGAATTCATTGGCCGAGAAAACCCATGAAACTTGGAATAATACAAAATGGCCCTGAGTGCTATGCAGTCCCCCTCCGTTTCTGCAGTGGAAGAGAAGAAAAGTGGCAGAGAAGTCACACATCAGCCCATCTATAAACATTAATTGTTAAGACTCTTGTCCAGTGACCAACGAATGACAAACTTGGAAGGACTGAACCATATCAATGCTAATTTTCTTCTTAGAAATGAAACTGGGGGCAGGTAGGTGGCGCAGTGAGTAGAGCACGGGCCCTGGAGTCAGGAGGACCTGAGTTCAAATGCCGCCTCAGACACTGACTAGCTGTGTGACCTTGGGCAAGTCGCTTAACCCCAATTGCCCTGCCTTCCCCCCTCCAAAAAAAAATAAAGCCAGAAGATGGAAGGGACTTGAAAGTAAATGGAGAGATGGTCCATGGGTTTTCCTTAGAGAGGTAGCAATAATAACCAGAATAATAATGATGATGATGATGATGATGATGACGATGATGATGGCTGACATTTGTAGAACACTGTAATGAATGCTTGTCGAGTGACACATCCAAAGGCAACACAAAACTTCATGTCATGGGATACTCAGGCATACTGCCTTGAAGTTTTCAGGTTGGGCATAAGCAAGAAGACTGCCACAAAGATAACTGTAGTTTATGTGCCAACCTCTCTTGCACATGATGAAGCAGAAAAACTCTATGAATAATTCAAGGATACTTTCCATAGGCAGTATCAACTTTAACACTTGGTGACTCCGATATAAAAGCTGGGATGCTGAGGATAGAGAAATATATGCTGGAAAATATGAATCCAGATTAGGAGAAAAGAAAAAGGCATAGGCTTAGTTTACTCAGAAGCTACATAACATATGAATATTTTCGTTAAAAGTTCCTGGACACAGCAGGCACTTAACATTAGCAAAAAAAAAAAAAAAGGAAGAAAGAGAAGGGAAGGGAATTGACAGGCTAGAAACTACTGAGGTGGGAGTCATTTTCTGAAACAACTGCCAGGTAATACAAAAACCACTTTTATTTTGGCACTAGGGGACACTTTAGTCAGAGACATTCAGATACAGCATGAAGTAGCGGGTAGAGGAGCTAAAGAGACCTGTTTTCAAATCTCGCCTCTCTTATCCTTGCCTAGCTGTGTAATCTTGGGCAAGCAGCTTGATAGTTGGGAGCCTCGATTTCCTCATTAGAAAAATTAGGATAATAATACCAACAGTACCTGCTTCACAGGGCTGTTATAAGGCTCAAAAAAGACAAAGTAGATAAAGTGCTTTGCAAACCTTAAGCACCATACAAGTAGTAGTTACTGTCAGTGTTGGTATCGTCATCATCGTCATAATTATCAGCTCTATGTCCAGCCTTGACTACGTCCTGGCCCCTGCTTATGAGTACGAGGTGGGGTGGGGGAGGGGGGACCGTACGTAATAATAATGTAGAGCATGGGCTATATAATCTCCCTGAATGGTCTCCCACCTTATACTGTAAGTTCAGGCCCATCTAGGGCCAAGTCTAACTATCACAGTACTGTCATTTGTGAGTACTCAGTACATGCTTTCTGACGGATTCTTGGCTGCACCTTCTATCACAGGACAGGGGTGTGGAGCAGCAGGGAGAGTTCCTGGCCCCTCTTCAATCCTTCTTTTAATACGTTGGCTCCCCTACAACTTCAACCAGAGCAAAGGTGACTACCCTGCTTTTAGCCATTCACTTGGAATGTCGTCGTCGGCCAGCACACAGATGGGGTAAGTAACTTCCTCAGCTCAGTCAGTCAACAAGCATTTGTTAAGGGCTTACTATGTGGTCATGTGGCAAGAGGATGGCAAGTATCAGCTGTCAGATACAAATTTCACCTTCTTTCACTTGTGACCTTCCTTCTTGCCCTGGTGAGGGACATGAATTGGCCCCAGTGCAAGTATCAGGAAGGGAGAAAAGGAGGAGAGACCAAGTCCCCCAGAGAATGATGGAGATCATCTTGTCCAAGTCCATTTCGCCAGATCCTGAACCAACAGGTGCTACAACCTCAGACAGTCCTGAATCCCAGGGAAATGTTTTAAATGTCTTGTTCCTTCAGACTGAACTGTAATACAAGATGTGACCTAAATTTGCAGTGACTTTGAAAGAAAGATGAGTCACTGAAATCCACCCCGAGTCTGCTAACCCAGAGGGACACAATCTCCCATGATTCTCTCTGCTTTTCAGGCCCCCCCCCCCCACCCGAGGGGGACCACAGAGCCCCGGTGTTTCTTTAGGGTGCAGAAGCTGAACCAGGCAGCTGGCTACCCTTCTGACTTACTGTTTGTTTGGTACAGCAGGACTAGGGCTCATAAACAGGTCCCCTCTTTGTTCCCCGGGGTCTTGCAGAATGCCTATTCCACTCAATTCAACAAAAGAAAACCAGCCTTTAACTGCAGCAGCTCACAATGGCTCCCTTCACTAAGAAAGAGGTTTCTCTGGTCCCGTGACTTGGAGACAGGCCTCCCTCTGTCTTGTAGTTGGCTGGACTGTGCTCTTAAAGGAACAGTCAGTAGATGAGAACCAAAATTACTTTTGATGCCTAGGTTCTCTCTCTGTGTCTCTGTCTCTGTGTCTCTCTGTTTCTATCTCTGTCTCTCCACTCTTTCTTTCTCTCTCCCTCTTCCCTCTGTCTCTCCCTCTTCTCTTTCTCCTTTCTCTCTCTGTCTCTCTTCCTTTCTGTCTCCTTTTCTCTCTCTGTCTCTCTGTCTCTCTCTGTCTCTCTGTCTCTCTGTCTCTCTCTCTCTCTGTCTCTCTCTCTCTCTCTGTCTCTCTGTCTCTCTCTCTCTCTGTCTCTCTCTCTCTCTCTCTCTCTCTCTCTCTCTCTCTCTCTCTCACACACACACACACACACACACACACACCCCTCCTGTCCCACCCCCACCCCCAATGTATTCTGCTATCCACAACACTGGTCTCCCTCCTGGCTCTGGAACCAGACATTCCATCTCCTGACTGTTCATTTGCATTGGCTGTGCCCCATGCCTGGAGCACTCTCCCTCCACATCTCTGCCTCCTGCTTCCTCTGGTTCCCTTCAAGTCCCCACTGCCCACCACCAGTTATTGATATTTTCATGTGGATTGTAAGTATTTAAAGACTAGCATCCTTTAACCTACCACTCTTTCAAAATCCCACCTTCTGTAGGAAGCCTTTCACTTAAAATCCCTTAAATGCCAGTTTCTTTTCTCTTTGATTATCTCCAACTTATCCTGTATAGTGCTTGTTTGTCCATAGTTGTTTGAGTGTTGTCTCCTCCATTAGACTGGCAGCTCCTTGAGGGCAGGGACTATCTTTGCCTTTCTTTGCATTCTCAGTGCTTGCACTTAATAAATGTTCAATGACTGTGGGACTTCAGACCGCCATACTGGAAATCAGGAAGATTTGGCTGGCAATAACATTAGAGGAGCAAACACTTCTGCCCCTGTTTCCTCACGCATAAAATGGGGATGTTAATAGTATTTCCAGATTTACATAAATGAGGCCTTTATGAAAAGAACTTTGCAAACCTGAAAGGTCTATGTAAATAAAGGCTATTATTAGCCACCATCACCTCTAAACAGTCACAGGATCGGATCACAGAATTTGAGCTGAGGGGGACCTTTTTGGATATGTTTTTTATTTCTTTCAACAATCACTTATTAAGCTTGTACTATGTGTGGGGCACTGTGCTAAGGGTTTTCCAAATATCTCATCTTATTCTTACAATAACCCTGGGAGGTACTATTATTATCCCATCATACAGTTGAGGAAACTGAGGCAAACAGAGGTTAAGTGATGTCTGAGGCCAGGTTTGAACTCAGGTCTTCCTGCTTCCAAGTCCAGGGTTTGGTCATATCCCCTAGCTGTCTCTGATCCACCCCTACGATGTTACAGATTTAGAAACAGAGACACACAGAGGAGAAGTAATTAACTTCCCCAAGGTCACGGCAAGATTCAAAGCCTGGTCCCCTGACTCCATATGCAGTGCTCTTTCTATAATGTCACCTGACATAGTCAGAGGGGAAGCTGCATCTTCACTTGGGTTTTTCCTTTGGTGCTTTCTGAAAAGAGGTGTTTTCATTTAGTTCTTGGCTCTTTGTGACTCAGGAGGAGGCCCATGGAGATGAATACCTTTATCCACAGAGAAGTGAATAATGCTTCGATGAATAACAACTCACATTTATATAACACTTTCTGGTTCAGAAAGAGGTTTTCTCACCATAACACTGGGAGGTAGAAGCAGTGAAAATATTGTTATCCTCCCCATTTTTATACATAAGGAAACTTGATATTCAGAGGGGGTTAAAGGACTTACCCAAAGTCAGACCACTAGCACCTTCCTCCCAGGGTTGCTGTGAGGATAAGACGAGGTAATATTTAGGAAGTGTTTCGTGCATTTTAAAGTACTCTCTCAGTTTCTCTCTATATATGTTTATGCATACATGTATGTGTATGTGTATGTGTATATATTAATCATCATTACTATGAACCTGGATAGAGTGCCAGGCCTTGAATCAGAGAGACCCAAGTTCAAATCCGGCCTCAGACACTTGTTAGCTGTGTGACCTCGGGCAAGTCACTTCACCCTGTTTGCCTCAGTTTTCTCCTCTGTAAAATGAGCTGGAGAAGAAAATGGCAAACCACTCCAGTATCTTTGCCAAGAAAACCCCAAATGGGGTCACAAGGAGTTTGACACGAATGAACAACAACAAAACTCCTCTACTTCCTTTATTGGGGTCAGTTGATTTCTCTAGGTGTGCTTAGGTTGACTTATCCCATAACTTTCCAAACTATGCAGTTCAGCCCTCAAGAGCAGGAACTCTTCACCCAGGTTCTGTGTACCTCCAAGGGGTCTGTATCTAGATTTCAAGGGCTCCATGAATTTGGATGGGAAAAAATGACAGCCTTGTTTTCACTAACTTCTCACTAAAATGCAGCATTTCTTTCCACTTATTTTACATAATTAAAAATATTATTCTAAGGAGTCCATAGGCTACGTGGTGCAATGGATAAAATTTGGGTTTTGAAGTCAGGAAGACTCATCTTCCTGGGTTCAAATCTGGCCTCAGACACTTACTAGCTGTGTGATCCTGGGCAAGTCATTTAACCCTGTTTGCCGCAGTTTCCACCTCTGTAAAATAAATTGTAAAGTGAGAAGGAAATGGCAAACCACTCCAGTATCTTTGCCAAGAAAACCCCAAATGGGGTCAGGAAGAATTGTACATGACTGAAATGAGTGAACAACAGAAGGAGAAAATCTTTGTTTTCAGTAACCTCTCATGAAAATTCAACATTCCTTTCCATTTATTTTATATACTTAAAAACATTATTCTAAGAAGGAGTATATAGGTTCCACCAGATTGCCAAAGGAGTCCATGACACCAAAAAGGTCAAGAACCTCTGAGCTGGGAGCTACAGAGAAATAGCTAGAATTATTAGATATATTTGAATGTAAGTCGCGAATAAACATGTTTGTGTTAAAAAAAATTCAAACGAAAGGTAACAAAAGCAGGTCTTACACAGCAAAGGTGATTCAAGTGATAATGCATGCAGTACAGTTATAATTTAATATAGTTGGCACAAATGAGATCAAATCCGAGTTGCTGCATGTTGAACATCGATAAGGGTTCCATCTGCCACCATCACCTTCAGGACCCATGTCTTTCGTTATTATTTGCTTGCTGTATTAGAACGTGAAGTGTATAAATTCAAATCTTTTTATAGAAGGTAAAAGGACTATGTCAGTTATATTTTTCAGCATCATTAATTTTAGTTAGTATGACATTATAAACAAGTTTATTAAAAAACGTAACCTTTAAAATGGAAATAATTCAAAAACACTCAGATATTTTTAACAATTAAAATTAAATTAAGAGCAAAGAATTGGCCTCCAATTTTAGAAAAGTAAAACAATATCCCTTTAAAATGTATACACGAATATAAAATCAATTTGAACAGAAAAATCCACTTAAGTAGGTGAAACTAGGAGAAGCACAGACAATAGAGATGGTTTAGGTATCAGAAATACAGAAACATGCAACAACGAGTTCAAATCCAGAAAATGTTATCCCCTATATTTATCATTAGCATTTACGAGTATTATTATTAATGGAAAAGAAAAATCTTTGTGTTAGCTGTAGATAGCATGAAACAAATTTAGAAGATACCTTTAAAAAATCTATACAGAATGTTAGAAAGGCAAGAGAATTTTTTTTAGAGAAAATTAGATGTTCTTAATAAACAAAACCAAAATTTTCAAAAAGTCACGTCTGTGCCATCAGAAGCATCGCTTGCAAGGTACAAGGCTGCTTACATGATTGCTAAGTGTACAAAAATCTCATTCAAAAAGAGAAACATTGTGGTACCTATAGCCACTGATGTGGTTGAAATAATCCTTGGTGAATCAGATGCAAAGAAGCTTCAGATGATTCCACTTAGAGATGATATGGTGGAAAGGAGAAATGTTCATATGTCGTGAAACCTTTGCAATTAATTAAATGAGAAATTAAACTCTTCCTAGTTTGCATTGTAAGCAAGTGGATAAAGCAACAGATGTCCTTTTAAAAAAAAGTTGCTCACTTGATGATATGTGTACCAGACACTGTTGAAACTGATGGCAGGGAAGATTTGTGGTTTTGGAAAGCTATTGCTGATGAGGTTCTATCAACAAAAGTTTTTAATACATTTGATTTTTATAAATTAAAATGATACAATGTATATTGTACCTTGCTATGTTGGAGCTCAAATAATTTCCAGCTGAAAAGACAGGTATAGAAGCACTAGATAACAATTGGTTCTTTGCACAGTTTGGAAATATTGCATACTTTTTAGATCATCACTTGCATTAGAAATGTGAGTTAGAAGGTAGGTAGTTTTTAAGAGTTGTAATAAGAGTAATCAACTCTATAAGAAACAATACACTAAAAGAAAGGCTCCTTGAAGAACTTTGTGACAGTATGGGGGCAGAGAATAGGGTTCTTTGATATTATTGCAAAACATGCTCACTTTCCTATGCCAAAGTACTTCAAAGAGTGTTTGAGCTAAAAGAAGAAATAGCCATTTTCTTAATGATAATAAATATGAAACAAATTTACTCAATAGGAAAAATTTAGTGAATAAATGTGAAAACTGAGTTTATTAAATAAATCAGTATAAGGTATTAAAATCCATACTCTAAGCCAGAAATATAAAGTGACTTCATTTGTGAAAAAAATTAGAGCTACAGATAATAAATTTTAAAAATGTTTACCCATTTCCCAAATTAAAAATACCAGTCTTGAAAATAAAATGAAAGAATGACCTGCCTAGTAATTACTTGACTGATCTATGGAAGAAATTCCCATTTTGTTTTTAAAAAGCGGAGTTTAAAAATATGATAAGGTACACATTTGCCAGAGTTTTAGAGTGTTAGAGTTTGGATGGGGGGGGGCATATTTTTCCAACTAACAAGAATTTATTTTCTCTCTTTTCCACCTCTTTTCTCTCCAATAGAAAAAAACACCCAAACTCTTGTAACAAATATGCAGTCAAGCGAAACAAATTCTCACATTGGTCACGTCCCAAAATGTGTCTCATCGTGCATCTCGAGTCCAGCACCTGTTGTCGGGAGGTGGATGACACGCTTCATCACCATCCTCTGGAATCATAGCTGAGTCACCAAATTGACCAGATTTCTTAAGAGTTTCAACTTGTTTGTCTTTATAAAGTTGTTCTGTTATTAAATAAATTGTTCTCTGCACCATTCTTTCCACCCACCTGGTCAATGCCTTAGTTCAGGCCCTTGTCAGCTCTCATCTAGACTACTGTAATAGCCTCCTAATTGGTCACCCTGCCTCTAGCTTCTTCCCTCCCTAATCCATCCTCCACACAACTGACAAATTATATTTCCAAGGCATAGGTCTGACCATATCACTTCCCTGCTCAAGAAACATTTATGCCTCCCAATTCCTTTTGGATAAAATACTCTGATTGGCATTTTAAGCACTTCACAATCTGGCTCCAACTTACATTTCTAAGCTAATTTTTATCTATCTTCTATTTAAAAAAACACCTGCTTGCTATTCCCCATACTAGACATTCTATTTCATGTGACATAGCTGTTCCCTATTGCCTTCTTAGCTCTGCTTTTGTGGAACTCCAAATTCCCATCAGTAAATCAACCAATCATTCAGTCAACAAACATTTATTAACCTTTTACTTTGTATCAGACACTGGGCTAAATGCTGGGGATCCAAAGGAAAGCAAAAATAGTCCCTGTTCTGAAGGAGCTCACACTCTAATAATAACATGTAAATAACTATGTACATAAGAAAAAGGAACAGCTAGGTGGCACATTGGATAGAGTGCTGAGTCTGAAGTCAGGGAGATTCATCTTTCTGAGTTCAAATCTGGCGTCAGATGTTTACTAGGTGTGTGACCCTATGCAAGTCACTTCACCCTGTTTGCCTCAGTTTCCTCATCTGTCAAATGAGAAGAAATGGCAAACCAGTCTAGCATCTTTGCCAAGAAAACCCAAACGGGGTCATGAAGAGTCAGACATGACTGAAAAAACTGAACAATACAAACATAAAAGAAAAGGACAGGGCCAGGTCCCTCCAAAAAACTATAAAAAATGGCTCTGAAAAAATTCTAGAACTGCAGAACCCACAAAATAGCAGACGGAAGCAGGGCTCCAGCCCAGGACAGCCTGGATGGTCGCTGGATGAGGTCTATTGCACATGGAGCAGAGGGGAGTGGAGCTCAGCATGGGTGGTGGCAGGACCAACCAGACCAGCAGCAGGCTGGAATAGGCCCTAGCGCCCTGAATCAGTGAGCTGTGGCAGTTACCAGACTTCTTAACCCACAAACAGCAAAGACAACAGAGAAGATTAGTAGGAAAAGCTACGGGGGACAGAGTTCGCTGTTCGGCCACTGCCCCAGTGGCAGTGGGGGAGGTGCAGCTACAGAACTACAGCTGCAGTTACTTTCGGCCCCAGGCCCACATGGTGGGAGGAATAAAGTGGCGGACAGAGCAGGAGTGCAGAGCCTGCTTAAGATTTGCGTCAGGTCCGGGTTGGTGGTTCTTGAGGAAGGAGTGCTGGGCTGGCAGAGCTGGCTATATAGAAATAGCTCGGAAATCAACAGCACATCCCCTCAAGCTTGGAACAAAGTACTCTTTGCTCTACAAGCAGTCATACCCCGACAAAAAAACTCAAGGGCTAAGTAAGTTGGCTGGGAATATGGCCAGGCAGCAAAAACTCACTCAGATTCAGTCTCACACTTTGGAATCTTTCTTTGGTGACAAAGAAGACCAAAACATACAGACAGAAGAAGTCAACAAAGTCAAAGAGCCTACAACAAAAGCCTCCAAGAAAAACACAAACTGGTCTCAGGCCATGGAAGAGCTCAAAAAGGATTTGGAAAAGCAAGTTAGAGAAGTAGAGGAAAAATTGGGAAAAGAAATGAGAAGGATGCGAGAAAACCATGAAAAACAAGTCAATGACTTGCTAAAGGAGACCCAAAAAAATACTGAAAAATATACTGAAGAAAACAACAATTTAAAAAATAGACTAACTCAAATGGCAAAAGAGCTCCAAAAAGCCAATGAGGAGAAGAATGCCTTGAAAGGCAGAATTAGCCAAATGGAAAACGAGGTCCAAAAGACCACTGAAGAAAATACTACCTTAAAAATTAGATTGGAGCAAGTGGAAGCTAGTGACTTTATGAGAAATCAAGATATTATAAAACAGAACCAAAGGAATGAAAAAATGGAAGACAATGTGAAATATCTCATTGGAAAAAACCACTGACCTAGAAAATAGATCCAGGAGAGATAATTTAAAAAGTATTGGACTACCTGAAAGCCATGATCAAAAAAAGAGCCTAGATATCATCTTTCAAGAAATTATCAAGGAGAACTGCCCTAATATTCTAGAGCCAGAGGGCAAAATAGAAATTGAAAGAATCCACAGATTGCCTCCTCAAATAGATCCCAAAAAGAAAACTCCTAGGAACATTGTCGGCAAATTCCATCGCTCCCAGGTCAAGGAGAAAATATTGCAAGCAGTCAGAAAGAAACAATTTGAGTATTGTGGAAAAACAATCAGGATAACACAGGATCTAGCAGCTTCCACATTAAGGGACCGAAGGGCTTGGAATACAATATTCTGGAGGTCAAGGGAGCTAGGATTAAAACCAAGAATCGCCTACCCAGCAAAACTGAGTATCATGCTCCAAGGCAAAATATGAATTTTCAATAAAATAGAGGACTTTCAAGCTTTCTCAGTGAAAAGACCAGAGCTGAATAGAAAATCTGACTTTCAAACACAAGAATCAAGAGAAGCATGAAAAGGTAAACAAGAAAGAGAAATCATAAGGGACTTACTAAAGTTGAACCGTTTTGTTTACATTGCTACATGGAAAGATGATCTGTATGATTCATGAGACCTCAATATCATAGTAGCTGAAAGGAATATGCATATATATGTGTGTGTGTGTGTGTGTGTGTGTGTGTGTGTGTATACATACATACACACATATGTGTGTGTCTATGTATGTATACATGTAGGTGTGTGTGTATATATATGGGGGTATGTATGTATACACACACACATACACACACACAGAGGACACAGGGGGAGTTGAATATGAAGGGATGATATCTAAAAAAATAAAATCAAATTAAGGGATAAGAGAGGAATACATGATTATCTCACATAAAAGTGGCAAGAAAAAGCGATTCTCTAGGAAGAGAAGAGAAAGCAGGTGAGGAGGAATGAGTAAATCTTGCTCTCATCGGATTTGACCTGAGGAGGGAATACCATACACACTCAATTGGGTATCTTACCCCACAGGAAAGAAGGAGGAAGAAGATAAAAAAGGGGGGATGATAGAAGGGAGGGCAGATGGGGGAGGAGGTAATCAAAAACAAACACTTTTGAAAAGGGACAGGGTCAAGGGAGAAAATTCAATAAAGGGGGATAGGTTAGGAAGGAGCAAAACATAGTTAATCTTTCACAACATGAGTATAGTGGAAGGGTTTTACATAATGATACGCATGTGACCTATGTTGAATTGCTTGCCTTCTTAGGGAGGGTGGGTGGGGAGGGAAGAGAGGAGAGAATTTGGAACTCAAAGTTTTAAAAACAGACGTTCAAAAACAACAACAAAGAAAAAAGTTTTTGCATGCAACTAGGAAATAAGATACATAGGAAATGGGGCATAGAAATTTATCTTGCCCTACAAGAGAAGAAGTGAAAGAGGGATGGGAGGGGAGTGGGATGACAGATGGGAGGGCTGACTGGGGAATGGTGCAACTAGAATATACGCCATCTTGGAGTGGGCGGGAGGGTAGAAATGGGGAGAAAATTTGTAATTCAAACTCTTGTGAAAATCAATGCTGAAAACTAAATATATTAAACAAATTAAATAAAAAAATAAAAAATAAATAAAAAATTTAAAAAAAAGAAAAGGACAGAATAAGTGAAAGGAATCACAGAAGTGAAGGCACTGGAAGCTGAGGAGATCCAGAGAGGCCTCCTGCAGAAGGTGGGATTTGAATTGAATCTTGAAGAAAGGAAGTCAAGGGAAGTAGGCTAAGGTGAGGTGGGAGGACATTTCGGGCATAAGGAAAGTCCCTGCAAAAAAAGAGATAGCAGATGGAGTATGTTGTGTCTGTAAGCCAGTGTGGCTGGATCATAGAGCATATGGAGCGGAGTAAGGTACAAGAGGAGTGGAAAGCTTAGGAAAGGGCTTTAAAAGCCAAAAAAGAGGATTTTATATTTAATCCTGGAGGAATAGGGAGCCACTAGAGTTTGAGTGGGGAGTGCCAAGGGCACAACTACATTTTAGAGAAAACCACTTTGACAGCAGAGAGGAAGATATATTAGAATGGGAAGCAACTTGAGGCAGGGAAATGGATTAGAAGGCTATAGTCTAGGTGAGAAATGATGAAAGCCTGGTGACTGTGAGTGGAGAAAAGAGGACATGCACCACTGCTAAGATTTGGAAATGAATTAGCTATATGGGATGAATTGAACCTAGGTGCCTGAGAAGATGGTGATGCTCTCAACAATAACAGGGAAGTTTACAAGAGGGGGAAAGTTTTTAGAGGGAAAGATCATGAGTTCTCTTTTTTAATTACTGGATTTAAGAGCTATAGGTATGTATTAGGAGGGCAGAGTTTATAATTTCAAAGAGGATCATATATATGTCTGAAAGGTTCGGAACCGCAAGATATAAGGAATCTTCAAAGTAGGAGGCAGAAGAATCAAAGCATATATTTAGGCTCCACAGTAATCAACCCACAAACCAGCACCCCCATTTTGATATTTTGATCAAAAGCTTCCAGGCCCAATAAGCCTGCCTCACAAGAGTAACCAGGAGGCCACAGAGAATCATGATGGTATAAAGCAAAATCATATACATGCTTCCCCTCTATGGTAAAAAGATTACCCACTGTCCTCAAATCCTTGTTCAGCACTCCTCAATCCTCACATAGGTTAGCTCTGCTACTGGCAGCTCCTGCTTCAGCTTCGGCTGTGGCTGTAGCTGTAGTAGCCTCTGGCTCCAACGGAAGCCGTTTTTAACCATCTGGCTTCTCCAGGGGTGTAAGGTATGCCGGGAAAAGCACAGGTTCTTTCTATCTGCTTAAGCAAGGGAAGCAAGGTGAAGGGGCCGACAAGCTTACTCCATTCCAACATACAAACAGCATTCAGTTAGTTCAGGGGAAAAAGCCAAACTATTCATGGGCATTTGTTGACTAAGTGCTAAGGAGCCCATTTTTGGTTACCAACACAAGATGGGCAGCTAGGTGTCTGTCTCAGTGGATAGAACACTGGGCTTGGGATAAGGAAGACTCATCTTCCTGAGGTCAAATCCAGCCTCAGATACTTACTGGCTGTGTGACCCTGGGCAAGTCACTTAACCATTTTTGCCTCAGTTTCCTCATCTGTCAAATGAGCTGGAGAAGGAAATGGCAAATCACTCCAGTATCTTTGCCAAGAAAACCCTAAATGGGATCACGGAGAGTCAGGCACAACTAAACAACATATCCAAAAGGCCATTGGTTATGTGAGACTTGAGTTTAGAAGCGAGACTGGAACTAGATATTTAGGTAAGAAAAGTCTTGTGCATTAAGAGGATAACTGAATCCAGGGGATATGATGAGATCCCCAGATGAAACCATATACCAAGAAAAGAGAAGAGAGTCTAAGACAGTCTTAGAAGACAACAAAGGTTAGAGGGCATGGCATGGATGAAGATTCAGCCAACGAGACTGAGGAGGAGTAGTCAGACAAGTTAGGAGGAGAAAACTGTATGAAGAAAACCCAGAGGAGAGAGTAACCAGGAGGAGAAAATCAGCGGTGTCAAAGGCTATAGAGAGGTCAAAAAGAATGAGGATTGAAATGAAGCCATTAGCTTTAACAAGGAAAAGGCCAGTGGTCACACTGGAGAGGGCAGTTGCAGTTGAGAAGCAAGGTAAGGAGTTATGAGGCAGAGGATTTAGAAACAAGTATGAGGAGAAGAAGCATGTGTACCTAGTGTGGATGGCTTTTTCAGGACTTTAACCAAAGAGGATGGGAAGGTAATGGGAAGAAGGAAAGGGAAGGGGAAAAGAAGAGAGAGTGGGAGGAGAGAGAGAAAATGACACAGCATTTATTAAGTGATTACTATATGTCAGGCACTGTGCTAAGAGCTGGTGATATAAATATAAATAATACAGTCACTACCCTCTTGGAGCCTACATTGTAATTGGGGTGGGGACGGGGGAGACAGCATATCAAGGGGAGCTGGAAAGGAGGGGAAGGTAGGACAAGGTGCCTCTGCAGGGTCAAGCCAGTCAGTGACGATGTGGAGAATTCAGGAACTGATTCAGCCAGGAGTGAAGTGAACACGTGAAGAGAACATCAAGAAATGAGAGCTCCCAGGTTAGGGGCCACCAATGGAAGTATGGGCTTCAAATATAGGACAATCTCTAACAAGGGATAGTAGGATCAAGCAAAAATAAGCCAGGAGATCGTTGTCAGGGTCTGATGGATGGGGAGAGGGACCTCAGCCCAGCAAGAGAATTGTGTATATGTGTGGGGCATGTTGGGGTCTTAACTGTGGGCAGCTATGCTGGAATAGTTTCTGGGTGGCCATGTTTGGTCTAAGGGACAAACACTGCTGTTTAAACCTAGTTGGAGAAGGTCCTGGGGGCAAAGACAGCTCAAGTATGTAGTGAGAATAAGTTTTATAACTTTAATAAGATGGTAGGAATAAGTTTGTAAATTCAGCATAACTAACTCCATTTTGTGATTGAATTGTTGAAGTTGTTTTTCAATAATAAGATAAGTGCTTATATAATATGGTCTAGTTAACAACCTCTGTGTGTTTGTAAACAAATGATAAGCACATGTGGATCCTCTATAGAACAGACCACCAATGAAAAAATAGAAACAACTTCATCAGGAGGTTATATTATGAACTATTAATCACATTGTGTGGTAAACAAATTAGGAATACCCATAGTGAGAACCATAAGAAACCCACTAGAGGCCCCAGCTACTAGCCTGCTCCTGGGTTGCTACTGGGACAGGCTTCTTCCTGTCTTTCCCCAAACTTAAGACTTGAGTAGACTGTTTTTCCCCTGAGGACAGTGTTTATTGATGGAGATTTGCCAGATGACAACCTCAGAGGGAGTCACACAGCCTCCGGGGGCAAAGAGGTTTTGTCAGGATTGGCTGTGTCCATCTCTTACTTACCACCTTACACCATCTTTTATGGAACCTCTCAGAAGCAAGTTGTTGGTTTATTCTTAGGAGGGATGACATTTTTTTTGTTTGTACATATTGATCAATCAAGTTTGACTGCATGTATTATAATGTGGAAATTTAATTGATGTTTAATTGGCTCTAGTTAGCATATGACAGAAAATCATTTATAAGCAGGCACCATGTGTCATAAGGTGTCACTTCCTACCAGAGACATTTGTTTCCGCCAGATGTTAGTGATCTACCAGCTCCCCAAATGACTCTAAATTTACATTATATATAATACATAGTTACTTACTTATGCACAAGTTGACTCCCCCCAGTAATCAAACATTGTTTCTTGTTCATCCTTTGCTCTGGAAGAGGACCAATGACATGATGAGGGTGTCTTGATGTCCTACCTTCCCCTCCTTTCCAGCTCCCCTTGATATGCTGTCTCCCCCATCCCCACCTATGAATTGAAAACGAGTGAGGCAAAGTTGACAGCCTCACTCTCTCCTCCAGACTCATCAAAGTTCAAGACCACTGGCAAATCAATCATTAAGCTTCTATCAAATCTCCACTCTGTGTCAAAGCACGTGCTAGGCACTGAGGATGCAAATACAATGAACAAAACAACTACGCTAGCCCTACTCTCCCTACTCTCCAGCAGAGACCATTAAGGATTTTTGCTTTTTCATTCCCAATTCCTGGGACAGTGTCTGACACATTCTAAGCACTTGATAAATGCTTCCTGAATTAAACTGTATTTCTGTCAGAAATCCACAATAGGAGAGAGAATTGTTGATAGACTTTGTTATTTCTGCACACTTACAAGCATTGTTTTTATAAGGGAAGAGAGGCAGTGTGGTATAATGCTGGCCTCAAAGCTGGATTAAAGTCCTACCTCTGAGGCAAATTAATGAGGAGACACTGGAGAAGTAATTTAACCTCTCAGCATTCTTTAAGACTACAGATTGTAGAGGAGTGCAGTGATAATGAGCATTTCCTCACCAAGAAGTTTTCTATGTCAAGGGAATCCTTGGTCCAGTCCCTGTTCCTAACTACAAGAAGTAGCCTGGTCAAGGCGGCTGGAGAGATGGTTTTGGAGTCAA
This sequence comes from Trichosurus vulpecula, assembly GCF_011100635.1. Taxonomy (NCBI): domain Eukaryota; kingdom Metazoa; phylum Chordata; class Mammalia; order Diprotodontia; family Phalangeridae; genus Trichosurus; species Trichosurus vulpecula. Next base: position 252,794,770 of record NC_050580.1, on the reverse strand, counting down.
GATGACCTAGTGCTGCCTAGTGGGCTTAGAAAGTCGTTTTACCTTAGTTACCAGACTATATAAATCACCTGACTCAATGAAGGGCGTTTCTACACTGGGGCGTCTCTTAATTGTAAGCCCTAACCAAAAAAAGAAAAAAATATTTTATAGGGCATTATTTAGAAACAGGCAGTTAGGTGGCTGGAGGCAGCTCAGTGGCTCAGTGGATAGAACACTGGGCCTGAGGAAGACCTGAGTCCAGCTTCGGACACTTAATAGATGTGTGACTCTGGGGAAGTCACTTCACTGTTTTCCTTACTTTCCTCATCTGGAAAATGATCTGGAGAAGGAAATGGCAAACCACTCCAGTATCTTTGCCAAGAAAACCCCATGAACATCACGGGGTCATGAAGAATTGGGCACAATAAACAATAACATTTAGTAACGGGGCAGTATAAACTTTATGTTAATAGTGAAATATACAAGTTGTGTCTTTATCAGAAAGAATGTGCTTTAGCAATTTTTGTAAATATCAACAGAAACTAAAGGGAGGACAGTGTCCCAATTTTGCAAACCCTAGTGGGCATCTCATGTAAAGTCCTGAACTTCCCCCTTCCTTCCAGTGTTCTCTGGCTTTTCCTTCTAACGTTTCCTTGGGGGTTTAAAGCTTCATTGTGGAGCCCTGGAAGGGTAAGGTCTGTAGATGAACAGAATTCCAAGGAATGCAAAATATTCTGTTAGTTTTTTCCAGTGGCTGAGACTCAGGCAAAAGTACTAAGTAAACAAGGGGAAGAAACATGACAGCATTGAGCAGGCTTTGGTGCATGCTTTGAGAGAAGCAAATACCTGCAATTACGTCATGAGTATTTAAAAGCATAATCAAGTCATTACTTGTATTCACTTAGCTAAAGTGAGTGCAGCTAAAAAATAAAAACTGAAATCTGGGTAGCTATTGTAAGCTGGATAATCACAGCTATTTAAAAAGTTAAGAAAGGAGTCAGTAAGTAATTAAGACCTTTGGCAAAACACTTCACAACTCTGGGGTTCATTTTCCTTATCTATAAAAAGAGGGAGTTGGATTCCAAGATGTCAAAGATCCCTTTTAACTTCAATTCCTGTGAATCTGTGATCTGGGTTCAAAGTACTCATTCCTAACTTAGGAAAACTCGAGAGCCGTAACTAGGACTCCTTTCATGGGGGCTGGGAGGGAAGTGGCAGTGGTAAAGAGGATTGTGTGGTGAAAGAGACAGCTACAGCTCTGATTGCAGTCCAGTCTGGGGCACAGTTGTACCAGAAAGAAAAAGACATGAATCAATCAATTGGCAAGCATTTATTAAATGCCTATGTACCAAATACTGAGGATATAAAGACAAAAAAATGAAACAGCCCTGCCCTCAAGGAGTTTACACTGTGTTGGGGGAAACAACCCATACATAGAACAGAATATACCACACAGATACAAAGGGTATCTAGCAGTGGTGGGGATCAGGAAAGGCTTTTTGTAGAAAAGCTAGTGCTTCAATTCCACCTTAAGGAAATGACGGATTGCATGAGACCAAGGTGAAGGGGAGTGCATTACAGACATGGAGAATAGCCAGTGCATTCCCTACAGATCCTTGTCGAACCTTTTTTTGAGTCTTTGACCCTTTTGGTGGTCTGTTGAATGCTATGGATCCCTTCTCAGAATAATGTTTATAAGTATACAAAATATATAGGATTACCAAAAAAAGGCAATTGTATTGAAATAAAGATAAATTTTTTCATATCAAAGTTCATAGACCTCCTGAAATGTATTCTTGGACTCCTTGGGGGTGAGGGGAAGTCATGGACCCCTATGTAAAGAATTCTTGCTACAAAGGTTGAGAAGGGAAGAAGGGCTTCCATTAAAAGGTGCCATGGCTATAGAACCCTGGAGTTGGGATCAAGCTGGGGCGGTGGGGGGTGGGGGGGCGGCAAGGGGAGGAGAGGAGGAGAAGATGGATGAGGGAACATGATCACCCTTTGTTTAAGCAGGCTGGAGGGTGATCTCCGGATAGCCCAGGGAGGAAGTGTGCCCTCTGAAGAGGAAGTACTTCTCCCATGACTATAAATGCTCTGGTTAAAAACCTGAGTGGCCCTGTCCTAGCTACAGCTCTGCTAAGATCTTATAGGATCATCAGATCTACAGCTGGAAGGGACCTTAGAGATTATTTAGTCCAGGTGTTTTTAAGTTGGTAATCATAAACCATGGATAGATTTCAGGGGATTCATTAATCTGGATGGGAAAAAAATTACATCTTTATTTTAACTAACTTCTAAGTAAAATTTTGCATTTCTTAACTTTAAAATATTTTGAGAAGGGGTCTATAGACTTTGCCATAAAGTTTAATGACACAAAAATAGAGCTCCTGATCTAGTCCGAAAACCTTATTTTACAGATAAGGAAACTGAGGTTCAGAAAGACTTGCTCAAAGTCACACAGACAGTAAGGGGCCAAACTGAGATTAAAATCCACACGGTCTCTCTTGAGTATCTTTTTTGCTATAGCAAAGATCTTGTCAGGGCTAGGAGCTGATAAGTCAAATAGAACAGCCAGTTTGGCCTCTTCCTTTGAAGGGGATTTCTATGAACCACCTGCTAGGGTCAGATCAAAATCCATTTCTCACTTCACCACTTGCCAGCATATACATCCCTTTCACTAAGCAGCCTGTAAGCAAAACTGAGAAACAACAGTATATACCTGCCACCATTTATTGGGTCTCTTTTTTCTTCTTGTTTCTGTGACAGCAAGCGACTGTGCTCACCGGCTGGGCAGCGCATGTTAGGCCAGGAATTCTACTTCCTATCTGCTGAGCAGCAAAGAAAAAGATGATATAGAAGACTGAGAGAGATCTTCTGATCTGTTTTGAGGCTGTTTCTTACACATCCTGGATTTCAGGCATAGTGAGCAAACATGAGAATGAATAGGAGGCATAGGGATAATAGCTTTTCTCTAGAGTTTTACCTGAAATTATTTCACCATTCCTATCTGTTCCCCTGGTTAATAGGCTCCACTAGCAAAACAGGCACAAGACTTTCTTCATTCCAAGAAGAGAATTGGAAGTTGCTTGATTCCCAGGCTTCTAAGGAAAGGAAGGTCAATAATTATGGTGATTTGTCTAGCATGACTATTTTTTTACAAGGTAGGCCTTCTACTGAAAGGAGAGGGAAGGTAGGTTAGCGAGAAGTGACAGAGATGCAAAGAAGGAAGGAAGAGAACAAGAAAGGAAAAGAGGAAAGAAGGGAAAAAGGAAGGAAAAGGGAAGGAAGAGAGAAAAGAAGGAAAGAAGGGAGGAAGGGAGCAAGGGAGGGAAGGAAAGAAGGGAGGGAGGGAAGAAAAGAAGGAAGGAAAGAGGTGAGGAAGAGAGGGAGAAAGATTGATAAAGCAAAAATATACAGAACAAAAAGTTCAGAAAAGAACACAGAGAAATTTTGTTACTCGTTATATTTAACATACTTTTTTTTTTATTTGTCAAATCTTTATTGGGTAAGTGGGAAAGATTGGCAGGGTCCAGTTTAGTCCTTCTTGGCAGCAGCCTTCCTCATGGCAGCTAGGACGTTGCTGAGCTCCTCTCTCTTCCTCTTGGCCCTGATGTGAGTTCCCACCCTTTTTTTGATGAACTTAAGGGCTCTCTTATCCTTAGAGACCTTTAACAATTCCATGGCACGCCTCTCATAAGGGGCAAATCCACACACTTCCCGGATCATATCTCTCACAAACTTGGTGTGTTTGGTCAAGCGCCCACGGTGGCGGCAGTGTCGCGGCTTCGAAACGTTTTTGGTAACTTTGTGGCCCTTGTTGAGGCCCACGGCCATGGGGTATCGGATGGCCATGGCTGCGGCGCGTAGCACCAACGGCAGCCACAGCAGAAGGAAGGAGAGAGCGTTCTTAACATACTTTTTTTATTTCTTTCTAAAAGCTTTTTATTCTAAACTTAAGCACCCAAAAAGGGAGAAAACACTTTTCTATTCCCAGCAGAACACAAGGAGAACTATATATGAAGCCATGAGTCTCAATTTCATAATTAGTCTTTTGAAATGTAAAGTCCATTGACCATTGACCCTGTTATTGTGATAATCCTTGCAGTACAATCATATGCAACCCCTGCCCAGGCAGACAGTGACATCAACCTGGCCAGATGAACTTCCTTACCTACAAACACCTAGTTGCCCACAAGACTTAATAGGTTGCATACCCAGAGGTGATCTATATAAAAGGGACCACCCTAATTTAACTCACTGAAGCTTCCATCCAAATCTAACCAGGATGTTGGAAGGGTCACCTATAGAAGGGGATCTTAATTAGGGTCTGTGAACTTGTTTCCCTCTCACTTGGTTATCCAAAGGTCTAGGAAGCTGCTGAGATGATGGACAGATGTTGGTCATTTCTAAAGAACTATCCATATTATAGGCGATTTTACAAAAGCATTCCTGGGCCTGAATTCCAATTGTGTCTCCAACTTGACAAAAGTCATTCCTAATATTTGACCTGCTTGGCATATGTAGATATTTACCCCTATACCTCCCTCCTAAGGAAAAGGACACCTCTTACAGCCTCTTTTGTTCAGGTGTGGCGGTGGAAGTGACCTGCAAAAGACAAGGAATTTGCAGAAGATTTTATGCGGAAAGATAGTGACCAAAAAGTGTCTCCTAGGTTCTAGCTTCAGAAGTGACTCTTGTCTAACTATAGCCAGTGGAATTATATGCAATACCTGCTCAGTCAGGTAATGGCATGAATCTGATCAGCTAAACTCTCTTATTTGTAACTGCCTAGAGACCTGCCTGATTCTCTAAGTTGCATATCAAGGTGCCATCAGCATAAAAGGGATCACCCTCATTTGATTCATCCAGATTGAGCCGGTGCTCATTCTCCAATAGGCCATCTTCTTCCAGGGTCTCTACCTAGATATGGCACGGCTCTCTCAGGATTCAAACCAAGGTCCTCTGCTGGATATAGGGACTGAATTGATCAGATATGTTTTGATTAATCAGCAGCTAAGCAGATAAAAAACCTGAAGCTCAGAGAGGTGACTGACACAGCTAATAAATAACAGGTGTAGATGTACAACCCATGTCCTCTCAATTTCAATTCATTGTTCTTTCCATCATCCCATAGTGGGGTGTGGAAAGGGAATGAAACGAATGAGAATCAAATGGAGGATCCTGACCTACAACCAGGGTTTTCTAATTCCTGCTTGCTAAGTGTGAGTGTGGTTCTGACTCTCGAAGACTACAACCATAGCAAGTTTAAACTTATTGCCTGGTCAGTCTCTTCCAAAATAAGAAGTCCCATAAAAAAGGCGGCACCTCTCCACTGGAAAGTTATTTAACTTTTAATAGTAAGAGGCCTTTTTCTGATATGTTTTTGTGGGGGCTTGGAATTAAAACTTGTGTAGTTGTTTATTCTATTTCTTAAAGAGAATCACAGTAAAGAGTTTCTTCTTGTCACCAGGAAGGAAGTTAAGTTTTCGTTTTTGTTTTTAATGAGTATATAGGGTATGGTTACATATGGGTTCTTAACCTCAGGTCTGTGAACTTGGGTTTTTGAAAAATATTTTGATAACTATATTTCAGTATGATTAGTCTCCTTTGCAAGCCTGTGTATTTTACGTTATACATTTAAAAGCATATTATATCAATAGGTTTTACCTGATTGCCAAAGGAGTCTGCAATGCAAAAAAAAGTTAAGAACCTTTGATATAGAGGCTACCAGAGTTGATTCAACTCAAAACTTCTGAATTAATCTGGAAGTAAGGTAGAAATTACAACTGATGTTTTTAATGGGCTGCTGAAAGTACCAGTTTATATAACAAGAGCACCATATAACCTGCAAGTTATGATTTGATCTGTTTCAGTAAATTCATCTCACTATTCATATCACCCAAACATAGACCGCTTTATTTGCTCTTTGGAAGGAAATCCTCTTTATAGATTGTAACAACAATGTTGCTAGCAGCTACTGCGGAGGTGAAAGACCAATAACAAGACCAACAACAAGAGCACGCAGGAGGGCTGCCCGCACAGGTTCTGTGATCTGCTTTTCTAAGGAAAGCAACTTTAAGGGGTTAACAATCTCAGTTTAATTAAACATACATATATGATTTGCTTGGCTCAGGGGGAAAAGTCAGCACCCCGAACTTCAGAGCAAATACAAACAGATCAACAGACAGGCTTTGTCTGGTCAAGACATCACATACGTAGTTACCAAAAAGAGAAGCACCAACATCCGGGTTTTCAACGCCGGGAGGCTCTTAACAATGGCTACCCAGTCTCATCCGGTCAAATTACATGACACTCTGCCGGTGAGTGAGAGCCCCAAAACAAAATGCCAACCTCAGATCTTATACGCCCTTCTCAGGGTCAGAGGTCATCACAACCATGGGACTCAAACCTATGTGAACCAGGCTTTCTTGTTTCTTAAGCAGGTCAAAGACTCTTGATTTAATCAAAGAAACAAAAGACAACAAAAAGTCCACTTTGCTTGCTATTACATTTGAAAGACTCATCAAAGGTACTTGATTACCTTAGCACTCTTAAAGAGAAAACAACAAAGTCCCACCCCAATTACCATAACATAGATATAGATGTATACATTGTAAACCGCGATATCAGATGACTCGACTCGTATAATATGTGACATTCACATACCCTGTCCTGGCTTACAAAATGTTTAGCAAACGGTGCAATTATTATGTTGACTTTGCTGCTGTTCAGTCATTTCAGACACGTCTGACACTCTGTGGCCCTATTTGGTGGGGGGGAGGTTCTTGGTAGAGATACTGGAGTGGTTTGCCATTTCCTTCTCAAACTCATTTTACAGATGAGGAAACTGAGGCAAACAGGGTTAAGTGACTTGCCCAGGGTCTCGTAGCTCATTAAGTGTCTGCGGCTAGATTTGAACTCAGGAAGATGAGTCTTCCTGATTCCAAGCCCAGTGCTCTATGCACTGTGCTGCCTAGCTGCCATCTCCACTTTACAGATAATAAGAACTGAGTCATGGACAAAGCAAATTACTTTCTTAGGCTTAAATTGCCAGGATCAGAAGCAGGATTTGAAATGGTGTTCTAATAACAAGTCCAGGGTTCTACCTACCTTCCCTGATTGTGTTTGTAGTTTTAGTATCCATCAATTGAGGTGATATATGATGACAAAAAAAAGCTGCTATGAATTCAGTAACATTTTTAAATGAATTAGTATTTTATTCGTTGGACACTTTGTGAAATCCAAAAATAAATTCTTGGGTGATTTACTCCACAAGAGATAGCGTTACACAAGATGACATCATTCTAAAAAGCCAGGAGGAAAAAAAACCCCACATTTTTTTCTTATTCTAAAAAATAAGCACCATTGCAAAACCAGTGACTCCCATTGTTTACTCTGTCAGAGCTAAATAAAGATCAAAATGACCATTCCTGGAGCGCATGTGAATTTGATGACCCCTTACAACTAGTTAATCCAGGTCTCTCCAGACTTCTCTAGTCCATAGATCGGGAACTGCTATGTTACACCATACTGGTCCTCTAAGAAAAGATTATTTCAAATCAAATAAAAATGTTCTATTCACTTTTGCCATCACTGATCTCTTCATGCCATTCTTGACATGGGACAGTCCATCTCCCGACTCCATGTCTTTGTGCAGGCTGTGCCCCAGCTTCCTTCAAAACTCAGCTCAAATACCACATCCAACATGAGGCCTTTCTTAATCCTTCCAGCTGCCAGTCCCTCCCTCTTTCTGTTATATTTATTTCAAATAAACTTATATAGGTAAGCATTGTCTCTGTTGATGGGATAATAGCTACTTAAGCATGAAGATTATTTAGTTGTTGGCATTGTATCTCCAACGCCTAACAGAGAATATTTTGCACATAACAGGTGCTTAATAAATGCTTATGGCTTGGTTAACTGATTCAACTCTTTCATTGCATTTTTGTATGTACTCATAAATGTGATTTTTTTTTTTGGTACTAAGAAGGTGAGAATGAGTAATATTTAGGCTTTCCATAAACATATCTAGGAGATGGTTGCAGTGTAGACAGATAGATAGATATACATATATACACATATACATGCACATACATATACATATGCATGCATGTGTGTATGTGTGTGTGTATATATGTATACATATAAAATTTACCAATATATTACCTTTCCCCTAAAATAGGAGCCCCCACAGTAGTAGAAAAAGTTAATTTGGCACTAAAGCCCAGGGAAATTTATCCCATCACCTCACATATTCATCCATTTGTGAATCATTATGCTAGAGACAACTCCTTAGCTCACAATGCAGCCATCAGAGGTCTTCGGCCAAACATGAGGCTGACATGTTGACAGCTTCCTTTTCCTTAAAAGTCTAGATCATGAGAGTTGGGGAACCTCCCCTCCTCTCTTTGGAATGAAGAAATCCTGTAGTCTCTTTTACTGGCAGTATTTATGAGCAAGCAGATCCCATAAAGATAAAGACCCCAATTGAAACAAGGGACCCACCCAAGCAGAGGCTTAATACATTCTGCTGAGCCTCTCTCTGTATGAGGAACTGAAGGCTTGCAGATTTTTAAAACTACATTTCTTAACCACAAATAATATCATTGTCATGGCAGCACTTCCTGTTTAGAACAAATCAACCATATTGAAAAAAGAAAAAAAGGCAAGGAACTGGCCTACAATAAGTACATCCAGCTATTTAGGGAGGAAAAAAATAAACAATTCTAGAGCTGGTTTAAAGGCAGACGGAGATATAAGATGTGAGAATAGCTATTCTCTCTTTCTCATTCCCACGGTCACCCAACTAGTCCAGGTTTTCACCACCTCAAGTCTGGTCTATTGTTATAGTCTCAAGACAAGTCTTTTGTCTCTAGTTGCTCTTGCACAACACATATCTTATCTAACCCCATCCCTGTGTCAATCCAGCCTACATAATATTGTATCAATTGTTTGGCATCTTTGGTCTGGACCTGTGATTTCATCTTGTAGGATATTCCCCTTGCAAAGATTTCTCCCACTGATGCAAAGGAATCATTTGCCTGTAACTCAAATAGTTTTAGAGAGCTGGTTTGGGGCATTGAGAAGGTAAGTGATAGACCCATGATCACACAGCTAGTATGTTCCAGGTCTTCCTGCTTCCAAGCCTGGCTTTCTTTACTCTGTATGCCATGTTAAATTCCCTGAGTAAGCTTCTAAAAGCAGTACTTTATTTTTGTTACTCTCCTATTTAAAATCTTCAGTGACAAGAATTTTGCCATGACATCAGGAATTACAGCAAAGGCAACCAATTTGTAACCTTCCCACCATTGTTTTTTATGCCTCATGGGGCCTTATTAAAGCCTCAAGAAAATTTGCATAGTGGTGGTGCCAGAAGGTGCTAATGGTAGTTGAAAGGACCATTACACTATTTACCTTTTTGATCTTCACATTGTCTCTCAAACTAAGATGTAAAATCTACTTGATGTAACAACAACCTCACTAGCAACAGCTGTTGTGGGGTGTAAGACCCAACAAGACCAGCAACAAGAGCTGCCAGCACAGGTTCTTTGATCTGCTTTTCTAAGGAAAGCAACATTAAGGGATTAACAATCTTGCTTTAATCCAATATATATACACACACACACACACACACATATATATACACACACACATATATATACACACACATATATATGTATATGTGTGTGTGTGTGTGTATGTGTGTATATATACTCACTTAGTTCAGGAAGAAAAGCCAGCAACCTGAACTTCAGAGCAAATACAAACAAATTACAAACATACACAATATAAACAGACCAAATCACAATTCATAGTTACCAGGAAAGCATCAACATCTTGGTTTACAAGCCGGGAGGCTCTTAAAATGGCTGCCCATGCCACTCTTCCAGTCACTGAGAGCCCCAAGGGAGAACACCAACCCCTGGGTTTATATATCTAGCTCAGGGTCAAAGGGCATCACAATGTGCAACTCAAACCCACGTGACCTAAAAGCACCACAAACATGTGACTCAAACCCATGCAAACCAGGCTTTCCCTTGAGGCAAGGAGGTCATCAAAGACTCCTAATTTAATCAAAGAAACACAGGCCAGACTCATCAAGGGCACTTGATTAAATAAGTGCTCCAAAAGAGAAAACAGTAAAAAAAAAACAAGTCCCACCGTAATTAATATTACACTTGGGTATGCTAAAAACTTGGTTCCTAGCACCTAGGCAACACATAGGCATTTTGGACAACTCTGGGGTTGATCAGTACTTCAAACTTTTGAAATCCACACCCTAATAAGATACTGTGATCTCCTTACGACAGAAATAGCACAATAGACATACTTATATATCTGTGGTTTCACTTTTATTCAGTGATACTACATGGATACCCACTAGCAGTCCTGATTAGACTGGCCAAAAAGCACTGTTTCCTTGGCCACCCTCTCAAGTAATTGGTTATTCCTTCTTGCCTCTTCCACTAAAACACTAGGCCAGGAGGAGGAATAGATGATCCTCATTCTCACTTTCAGATTGTCCTTTTATCTCAATTACTTGGTAACCTCTCTTCCTTTGAGGTTCACTCCATCTACCCTTATAACTTCATCTAACATCTAATCATTGTCATTCACCAACCTTGAGATCATTCATTCTCTCTTCTATCTCAAGAAGTCTGGTGCTTGTCTCATAGTCTTCCTACCCAACCCCTACCCTCATATTTGATACAGATGGCAATGTCCCTTGGAATGCCCTGGCTTCTCAGTTCATCAGAACCCTAATAATCTTTATAGTCTTCATTTTCACTCCACCTCAGTCGCTCATAGTGGTTGTTTAACCTTGATTGGACTATCACCCATAATTATTCTACCTTTATGATCCAGAATTTTGAAATAAATCTCTCTCTGATTGCAATCTCTTATTTCTCATTATTTCTTTCTGCCTCAACCTTCCTCAGCCTATTCTGATGAAGAAGTGAGCTTTCTCCTTAACAAGGCAAATTATTCCACTTTAGCTCTTCTCCTGTCTCTTAATAGCATCTTGTCCTCTCTATTATTCCTTTTTCTCCCCTCTCATTTTCAGTCTGTCTTTGTCCACTCACTTTTTCTCCACTATCCACAAACATACCTAGGTCTTCACCATCCTTAAAAATCCCTTCTATGGCCCTGACATTTTCTCAAGGCTTCATTATTTCCTTTCCTGCTTTTCTCAGCCAAACTCCTAGAAAGGGATGCATTGTCTCCATTTCCTCACCTCCAATTCATTTCTCAGTCCCTTGACATCTGACTTTTGACTCCATCATTCAAGTCAAATTGCTCTCGCTCCACCAGAACTGTTTCTTAACTATTAAACCCAATGTTTTCTTCCCCCAGTCTCTGCCCTCCTTGGCAGATTTTTTCCCTTGGATTCTGCTAGACTTTTTTCTCTTGGCTCTCTTGTCCTTTTTTAAATAATATTTTTCCAATTATATGTAAAAATAAATTTAAACATTCATTTAAAAATTTAATTCCAAATTTTCTTCACCTACCCTGAGATGGCAAACAATTTGACACAGGTTATAGATGTGCAAACATGCAAAATATGTTTTCATCTTAGTCATGTTGTGAAAGAAAACACAAACCAAAAGGAAAAAAAAAACCAAACACACACACAAATAAATAAGGTGAAAAATAGTATGCTTTGATCTGCATTCAGATGCCGTCAGTTCTTTCTCAGAGGTGGATAGCCCATCTACCTACATTTCTAGTCTAATTTTCATACTATTCCTCTTTATACATGCTGTGTTCTAAACTACTTGTAGCTGTTTCCTACACATAACATTCTATCTCTCATCTCTGGGGGTTTGCATAGCTGGTCCCCCATATCTGCAATGCGCTCCCTCTTAACCTTTGCCAGTGTCCCTCAGATTCCTTAGAAGCATAGCTCAAGAGCCATTTCTGCATAAAGCTTTTCCTGACCCTCCCAATTATTAGCATTCTTTTATTCCTGAAATTATTTTGCATTTTAATGTTCATACTTTGTATTTTGTTGTTCAGTTGTTTCGGTCACGTCTGACTCTTCATGACCCCATTTGGGATTTTCTTGGCAAAGACACTGGAATGCTTTGCTATTTCCTTCTTCAGTTCATTTTACAGATGAGGAAACTGAAGCAAATGGGGTTAAGTGACTTGCTCAGGGTCACTTAGCTAGTAAGTATCTGAAGCTAGATTTGAACTCAGGAAGATGAGTCTTCTTGACTTTAGGCTTTGTATTTATTAGTATTTACTTACTCAGATACATGTTGTATTGCCCCACCAGAATGAAAACTTCATGAGATACCCAGGCCATCCATGGTCACTTCATTCCCTGTTCCTCTGCTGACTCTCAATGCCTTTCCACCTTCTCTCCAGCAGCCTTATTTAACTTCTTATTTACTAGTTGGATGCATATTGTATTACCCCATTAGAATGCAATCTTCAGGAAGTACCCAGGTCTTTTATGCTCATTTTTTCATTTTATTACAGTGCCTGACACATAGTAAGTACTTAACAAATTCTCTGACTATTGAAGACATGCTGATCACAAGGCAGAACAAGAAAAAACAGCTGGCCAGCCAGAGATCCTTGCCATGTCTGGAGAAAACAAAGAGAGGCTCTCGTATGTAGGTAAACTCTCAATGGAAAACTTTTGGAAAGATATGGACCAGAATTATACCAGGTGGGTGGGCAGAAATGAATGGATTACAATTAGTAACATTGGAAGGAACATTGGATAAGGAACGTTGGACTAGATGTTCTCTGAGATCTCTTTCAGCTCTAAATCCTGCGATCCATGTCACAATGGGGTTATATATAGACTCAGTGTTGGGACAGGATGACTTTCCTTAATGCAAGACAAGGACTAAGAATCTTTTATGCATCTTGAAATTAACAAGTATTTAGACTTCCTTCCAGACCTCCTGCTGAGGTTACTTTCTAGAAAGGGTAAAGATGAACACACAAAAAAAGCACTACCTGTCCTCCACCAAACATCCACCTCCCATTCTACCAAAAGAAAAAAAAAACCCTTCACACCCACCAGCAAAAGCATTTACCGATGTGCTGCCTAGGATGACATATCTATGCGTAGGACATGCTGATCGCTTTCAAAAGTTACAATATTTTAAATACATTACCTTTAAAATCTAGGTCAGAGGGAAACATGAATTTATTTCTGATCACATTTGGGAGGATGGATGACAAGTTGGGTTTTTTTTTTTGTCTTATTCAATACCTGTTTTTTAAAAACCCTCTTTTGCTTTGCTTTCAATTTCCTTTTCTTCTGTCTATCCCTCTCTGCAACACAGAACGCCAAATCCAAACAGATTTTTTTATGTCTTAGACAATGCAGATGGAATAGAACTGAGATTTTTTTTGTGCTTAGCTTATAGTGATGAATTACCTGAAATTATAGAACTAAAAAAAGTTAGAACTGGAACAGACTAACTAAGTCATCTAGTTCATGCCCCTCAATTCAAACATGAGGGAAGTGAAGACGGGAGAGGAAAAAGCATCTGTCCAAGGTCATAAAGAAACTTAATGATAGAAATGCAACTCATCCAAGCCTATTGAATCCTCTATTTAGTGCTTTTCCCCACCGTCTTTCTCTTAGTTTTTCCTTTGATTTCTTCTTTGTTTTCTGTAACATTCATTCATCTCTCTTTCAACAAATGTTTACTGCCCACCTAATTATATTTGAAGCCATGTGCTTAACACTGGGGGGAGAGCACCTGCTCTCAAGGAAATTATAGTTTAGTGGGTCCAGACAACACAAGGTTATCTTTTGCAAGGCTACATATGGTAAGTGCTATCTGAGATGTATCAACAAAGTTACTATTGGAGTTCAATCAATCAATAAATCAACATTTTTAAGCACCTCCTATGTGCTAGGCACTGTGCTAGGCACTGTGCTAAGTGCTGGGAGAATTCGGAGGAGGGAGAGAAGGCTTCATGGAGAGATGGCATTTGATCTGGGCCTTAACCAATCCATCAATAAATCAACTGAAAAGCATTTGTTAGGACCCTTTATGTATGTGGCAAGCCCTGTTTTAGGTGCTGGAGATACAGAGGCAAAAAAATGAGGGCCCCTACCATGGATAATTGAAGGATGGGTGGGATTTTTTTAAAAGCGGAGGTGGATGGAGAAGGAATTCTGACAATCCAGGCTTGCAGCTAGTTGGAATGGCTAAATGTGCTCATCGGGAAAGATAATGACATTTACAAAAAACAAACGTAGCCCAGAAACACGTGAGGTAATCTTTGAAACAGTTTCCTAGCTGCCGTGCTTCCGGTCGCTAGTAATTTACTGAACTTGCTCAATATTGTGGTAGTGAAATCCTATCCTGACAGTCCCTGCGTCTCCTTCCCCTAGCCCAGGCTGGATGCGCAGATGTGATCTGAAGTCTTGGTCTTCCTGACCCCAGACTGGCACTCTATGTACCGTATTACCTAGCTGCCTCATCACAAAGAACTGAATAGTGGTTCCTAAGTACTTTCTGCTGAAAAACAAACAAACGGACAAACTTCTGTGGTTAAAGCTGTAATTTCTGGACAATCATGCCTAGATAGTGGGTTTGACCCTCGTGGAGAAATGAGAAGAAATGTGAAAAGAACACTAGAGTAGGAGCAGAGACCTGTATTAGTCCTGGCTCTGTGGATTTTTCCATATGAAACTGGACAAAACCCACAACCTTTCCAGGCTTCCACTTCTTCATCCACTCTCCTCAAGCCCCCAACCACAACGCACCAATCTGCCAGTGTCAGCAATGACCTTGCTCTCGTCCTCACTGCAATGAGACCCTATGAGGTGAGCTTCCTCTAGAACTCCAGATTTCTGTCTTTGATTCATTTCATCAAGTTTTTACTAAGTGCCTCCCTATGGGCAGGTACTGCGCTAGTTGCTAAGGATACAAAAGCAAAAATGAAAACAGTCCGTGTTCTCAAGGGGCTTACATTCCACTAGAGACAGAAATAAGAGGTGCACAGTTAATAAGAACAAGCATATAAAAAGTAAATGCTGATTCTTTCATGTCATGCAATCAACATGATGGACTAATCATTTCTACCTAATTCTTACAGCTTCTCAAAGCTCTCAAAAATTGGTATTATACATGAGTGATGAATTTTAGCCATCTCTGT
This sequence comes from Trichosurus vulpecula, assembly GCF_011100635.1. Lineage (NCBI taxonomy): Eukaryota > Metazoa > Chordata > Mammalia > Diprotodontia > Phalangeridae > Trichosurus > Trichosurus vulpecula. The sequence goes on along the minus strand of NC_050580.1, from coordinate 252,779,653 downwards.
GGTCTCAGACACCAAGAATCTTATGGAGAATCTGCAGGAGGGAATGGGATAACGTGTTATGAAAAGGAGAAGAACTTCAGATGCAACCCAAAGTAACATACACCATAAATCAGAGTCTAATCACCAATTAAAAAGATGAATATTCAGTAAAAGAAGCATTTGAAGCATTCCTACAAAAAAAAAAAAAACCCAGACTGGAACAGATTGTTTGCTTTGCAAACACTCCAGACAATGGAAATATGGTTTAACAACCAAGGAAAGCACAGGTAACAAAATTAATTATACTAGAAACAAGGTGGGGGAGGGGAGAATTAGAAAGAGAAAAACATCTATGGAGCTAAAAACAACAAACAAACAAACAAAAAAAGAGGAAGTATTAAGAGATTTCTTTCTAAAAGTACACAGGGAAATGAGTGAAAAGTGGACAAATGGAAGAAATGATGGTGGAGGAACAGGCCTGAAACATCATAGAATCCATCTCACAACATTCTTCCAACAAGATAATGGATGTTTTTGTGTGTGCCTAAATTGAAGAATGGGAGTGTACATAAAAAGGGAGAGTGGAAGAAGAAGGTGAAAAGGAATGTGTGAAATATTCTAATCAAGTAAATGGTCAACAGTGAAGGGGAACCAAATCCTGTTGTATCTCAGGAAGAAGAGGGCCTATGGTAGAATGGGTGAGGTGGCAAAGGGAGGGATTGAAATGGGAAAGAGCAAGATAAAATTGTGATTTAGGGGTGGGAGGGAGTCCCATTGAAGAAGATGTCCATGCAGTCCCTATAGCGGTGGATGGGAACTTTACAATGGGTATCAACTGCATTGATTTGGCCCTTAGAGAAACCAAAACCTCTGAGAGAATATTGTACTACCATGAACAGCATCTTGACTAGGGAGAAGGGAAACTGGAGGTCCTAGGGGCAACTGATATCCAGAAGAATGGAAGGTCATGATGCCAAAGAGGAGATTTCATGCAAAATAAAATGGAAGGCAAGAAGTAGTCATAAAATGCACAATCTGTGATAAGGGGAAAATCCTTACCATGGGGCAATACTTCTTTTGTCACTCTCTCCTATAGAAACTGGTATTTCTAAGAGTGAGGTATAAAATAAAGAGGGGAGAGGGGCAAGATCTTAAAAGCAAACGTAGAAATCATTTAGAAGAAGGGGCTCAAAACAGGTACCTTAGAAGCTTTAATTCCATGAGAAATACAGAAACTAAAGAAGGAATAAATAAGTAGATTAAGAAACAGCATTTCTTTAAAAGTAGATTAGACAAAAATACCTGAAAAAACAAAACAAAGTACTATATTTACAGAAGAAAGGAAAAAAAATCCTCATTCACAAAAAAAATTAGTGGCAAATGACAGAAAATATAAACCTAACTTTCATACCTTTATACGTGAATGGGTTAAACAACACAATAAAATGAAAAAGAATGACAGATTATATAAGAAAACAAAATGCTACAACCTATTGCTTACAAGAAACACACCTGAAAAACAGACATACACAGAATAAAAACGAGGGCAAAATTTTTACTATGCATCAGGTGAATTAAAAAAAAATCAAGAGCTGTAATCACGCCATCAGACAAAGCAAAAACAAACACCTAAAACATAAAAAGACAACAAGAAACTATGCTGAAAAGAACCGTAGACAATTAAACAATATCAACGTTAATTTTATATGCTCCAAGTACCTTAGCATCTCAATTCACAAAGGAAAAATTAACTGAATTACAAGAAGATATAGACAGTAATGCAATAACAGCAGGAGATTTTAATATCCCACTCTCGGTTTTGGGCAAATGTTACAGAAAGATACTTAAAAGGAAAAATATAGAAATGAGCAAATTTCTGAAGAAATGTGAGCAAAGTGAAGACAAAGGAATTTGGTGGGAGAGGAAGAGAAAGAAGCGTCCATCTTCTCCTCTCCATCTGTCGCCCATTTATCTCCTTCATCTTCAATTTCTCCCTTCCCGCTATCTCTTTTTCCTTTGCCTACAAATATGCTTAGGTTTTCCCTGTCTTGAAAATAACTAACTTTGTCTGAACCTTGCTACATCCCCCTCCTCACCTTAGAGCTGTCATACCATTGCTCTCCTCTCCTCATGGTCAAATATCAAGAAAGAGAAGCCCGCCCTCGTTGCCTCTACTACCTCATCAGCCACTTACTCTCCAGTCCGCTCTAATCTGGCTTCTGTTCCCAGCTCTCCACTAAAGGTGTTTCCTCTAAGGCCACCAATGTTTGTTTGCTGAATCGGGGAGTTGGACTCACATTCACTTCTGAACTTCTGTGATTCTAGAGCTATGACAACGGCAGAAATTTTTCCTTTCAACTGTCATCCCTTCTTTCACCCGATGGAGAGGCGACACAGGTGGATGTCCACGTAGGCGTTATAACTTCACAGATGGTGGGTGTCCACATAGGTGTTATAACTTCACAGATGGCGGATGTCCACACAGGTGTTATAACTTCACAGATGCGACAAGGGTCCACCTACTCCCCAAGTATTGGTGAGGTTAAATGAAAGAGTGCCACTATATTTTGAAGTGAGAGACCTGTCAAAAACTCTTAGCACCTGCTCCATAAATCCCTTTTCTGTTCCCCTGGCCGGAAGTGAATTCTCCCTACTCTGAACTTCCAAAGCATCCGTTTGTTTCTCTTTTATGACACATCCCATTCTGGCCTACGAGTTGTGAAGATCTGGCTTCAAATTCCACCTCTTAAATTTGTGAGTGTGACCCTGGGCCTAGAACATATCTACTAAAACACTGAGAGTTGGGGGAATCTTCATCAGGTGTATTCATATGGGGGAGTTTCTTAAAGACAAGAACTGACTCATTCATCTTCGTATCCTTAACAGCCTCTGACGCAGTGATTAAAGAGACCAGGTACTCCACAGATAATTGATGAACTGAAGTCATAGGGTAGATTCAACAGTATAAGGCAGGAACTTAGGAGAGGAATCCATCATCTGGCTTTCCTGCTCCCCTCCTCCCCCCTCTCCCTTTTGGTACTTTCCTTCTGAGATTACCTTGCATCTACTCTGTGTGGGTTAATCAATCAATCTATCTACCTATCTCTTACATGCACCACCATATATCTATGTATGTACATAGTAGTCTGAATGTTGTCTCTCTCATTAGAAAGTCAGCTCCTTGAGGACACATGCTATGCTTTTGCCTTTCTTTGTATCCCTAGTACTTAAGAACAGTTCCTGTCACATAGTAAGCACTTAATAAATGCTTACTGACAGACTGATTAACTGGTTGACTGTGTGGAGTCTCTGTGGAGACTGTGCAGCTGTGTGGAGAATGGATTATAGTAGGAAGAGATTTGAGGCAGGGATGAGACTGCCATTAGATGGGTCAAACACTCTAAGGGCGCGTAAGGCAAGAGGTACTCATTAATCTAAGTTTTGGTTACCAATGTTGATCCCTTTTCCTAAGAAAATCCTTTTGTTCTCAACCTACTTCAGTTTCACACAGGGAAGTCTCGCAAGGGTTGTCTGTGGGTTTTTTTTTTTAAAGAACACAGATATTGTTTCATAACATTGCTAGAGAAACTAAAAACAAGGTTTTTCACATGCTTCCGCAGGAGAAAGAGTAAGCCTAGGTAAAGAACACATATGGAGGGACATATATACGGAAAAAACATGTGACGGTACATAGAGAGGGCTAATGCATACCCTTGATGTTGTAGGGCCATAAGTTATTCTAGTAATGTCATTACTCTCTTCCTCCCTAACCCTCTGTAGCCAGAATGGCCTTTGTTTTCTTTGAATGACTCAGCTTACCTCATTGAGCCTCTGGACACTGTGGCTTGCTCTTCCGGGGCAGGAAGCCCAAAGAGCATTCCAGGAAGCAGACAACTTCCTGTGTGAGGAGTCATGGGGCTGGCTGAGGGGAGGTGTTAACGGCTACGCTAGGGGGAGGGGCCAAGTCAAGAACCAATCGGCCCTGGTCGTTCAGGCGGTGCTTGATGATGTCAAAAACTCTATAAGAGGGGAGAGGACAGCTTGAAGATCCTCTTTTCCTTTTCCGGTTGGAGCCAGAGACAGTTACAGCGACAGTTACAGCGACAGTTACAGCGACAGTTACAGTTACAGCCACAGCCACAGCTGAAGCAGGAGCTGCCAGTAGCAGAGCTGACCTACGGGAGAAAGCTGAACAAAGACTTCAGTCCAGTGGGTAATCTTATTACCATAGAGGGGGAAACATGATTTTGCTTTACGCAATCATGCTTCTCTGTAGCCTCCTGGTTACTCTTTCAAGGCGTACTTATTGGGCCTGGAAGCTTTTGATCAATATATCAAAATGGGGTTGCTGGTTCATGGGTTGGTTACTGTGGAGCCTAAATAAATGTTTTGATTCTTCTGCCTTCTACTTTGAGAGTTTCTTATATCCGGCGGTTCCGAACCTTTCAGACATGTTTATGATCCTCTTTGAGATTATAAACTCTGCCCTCCTAATACACCCTCCCCTCCCCTCTTCCCCACCCTCATGATGTATAGTCCCTGCTGGGTAGGATATAGTCTCCATATGTCATGTAGACTTAGTCAGTTGTTCTCTGCTGGCCTCATGTGGCCACTGATTGATGGTGTTCCACTGGTCCTGAGGTCACTGCTAAGTGCTGCCAGGTAAGATTCCTAGTAGGACTGGGTAGAAGATTTTGGAAATTCTTTGCTCCCAGATCCTGACTTCAAATGGAATCTTTAGCTGAGGTACCAGCCCACCTTCCTAACAGGAAGAATAGGTGCTGCCATGCCCCTCTTTTAGCTTGGAGCCCAGAGGCCTTTTGATGCGGCCCTTTTGGAAAAGTGGAACCCTCACATAGCCAGTCACGAGATATTCTGTAAAAATATCTTTGTCTGTTTTGAACCACTTGGCTATAACAGAGGATTTTCAGGAGTCAAACTCTTTGAAATACAGAACAGTCCCAGATAACTAGTACCTATGGGCTTAAATCTATTTTTTAGTCCCTATCAGAACTCACTCTGGCCTTTTTTGGGGCGTAGGGGAGACAGGATATTTTATTTCATGTGTGTATGAAACTGTTCTGCAACTTATACTTTTAAAGAATCGCCTGGGAGAACTAAAAGGTTTAAGCAACTTGCCTAGTATCACATAGCCAGCAGTTATCAGAGACAGGACTTAAACCTAGGACATTCTTGAGAAAGACCTGTTCTATATCTACTACAGACTCTTCACTCTGACTTAGGGTTAGAAATTCCTCATAGTTCCCAGTTTACTGTCCAATTGCTAAATTGCACAGTCAGCATCAGTTTAGAGTCTGTGCTTCCAAAGATTTGCCTAGGGCTCTCTGGATTCAAGCCTTTCACCACCATGTTTCTCAACTCCAAATTTCTTTTGATTTTCCATGCAAATGATGGGATAGAGAAAAGGCACAAGAAGAAACTAAGCCCTAGGAATGAAGTTATTGTCTTCCTCTAGCTTGGCTGCATTCTTGCCATAGGTATACACACACACTATACACACACATACACATTCATATAGTATGTGCATGAAAAAATATATGTATATATATAATGTATATTATGTATATGTAATATATACAGTTGCTGGCTAGCAGTATATACATTGCTGGCTATATATATTATTGGATTGTGACTATTTTATATATATATATATATGTGTGTGTGTGTGTGTGTGTGTACATATATATGAAGAGAGAGAGAGAGAGAGAGAGAGAGAGAGAGACAGAGAGACAGAGAGAGAATCTTTTGATTTTCCATGTAAACTATGGGAAGGAAGAAAAAGCGTAAGAGTAAGATTAAGCCCTGGGAACAAGGTCACCGTCTTCCTTCTGCTTGGTTGCACACATATGCACACACATATACGTATATGAATATATATGTAACCATGTGAATATGTATATAATATATTATACATATGTAATATTTATTTGCTGACTAGCTATATGTATATGTTGCTGGCTATATGTATTATTGCATGCTAATGACATATATACATATAATGAAGCAGCTCATTTATATTTTATGCTATATGCATATTTTAAATTATAAATATATATATTTATAGATATATACATATATATGAGGCCATAACAAAGCCACAACTCTTACACTCTTTTTGGGTCTGTCCTTCCTAGCTCCACCCCACGAAGAAATTATCTATTTCCTGACTAGATCCACCACTTCCTTTAGTAAGTTTTAAGGTAGAGTTGGATTAATTTCTTAGAAATAACTACTATACTAATGCTGTTACATGAAGAAGTTCTACAAGGAAAATACAGGTTAAACAATAACGTCATGACTGCTGAGAAGAAGAAATAATCAATTAACATAAAGGATCTGCTTTAGGGGCAAAATTAATTGGTACTCCCCAAAAGAACTAGTTTTTATATTTTCTATCTTATCTGGGCAAATTGCAGAAGTGGGAAAAGTATTAGGAAACTAGCTTGGGGGAAAAAAGAAAAAAAAAAACCTTTGCAACAGAAAAAGAAAATTTAATAAAAATTTTTTGAAAAGAAACTATCTTGGGTTGCTGTGCTGATAAACGCAGCTAAGTAGTTTAATAGATAGCTGGAGATAGTTTATCCTCTAATTTCAACAGCTCAAAATAAGCAATGTGAGGCACTTAATCCTTGTTTTCCTGCAGGACTCAGCACTAAAAAAAAATTAAGTCTGTCTCAGTTCTGCTCTCAGAGGTCAACAAAAGCAGGCTGACTCATTAGCTGCAGTCACACCTATACTGAATCAAACTCTGCCTCTGCCTCCTCCTCCTCCTCTACAACTGGTTTGCAGGTTCAAGCTGCCCCCTCCCTTTACCTTCATGTCCAGCAATTAGCTTTGTAACACATCATCGATGCATCTTAAAATGTCTGCCTGACTTGAACTGGAATTTTAAAAATAGCATAAAGGGAACGGTAGAGTTTTTACTGAGCCAAGTCCAGTGCTAGACACTCCACAAATATACTGAAATGTAATAAGAGCAAAATAAAAATGTTTAGCTGAGTGTTGTAAACAATCAATAAGTATCTGTTGTGTTGCATCTACTATGTGCCCATCACTGTGCTAGGCACTGTGGGGGACAGAAAAGAGAGAAATAAAAGACAAAGTTCTTAACCTCAAGCAGTCTCTCCTTGGAGGGGAGACAAAATACGTTGTCATCATTATCAGTTTCATTTCTGTAGTGCTTAGTTCTCAATATTACAGAGAGTGGTGCCTCATGCTGGCTACCCATCTGTTATCTCTTGTTCCTGTTTCATGCCTGACCCACTTCCTTTTTCATTTTCACTGCATCTTGCATGCAATTTACTGCAGGTAACATGCTGCAGCCTATTTATACATGACATACATCTCTCCACTACTTTTTGGTTGATCTTTTTTTCTTCAAAGATTTCTCCCTTGGGATGCACACAATAATTCAATCCAGTAAAGTTTTATCAAGAGTCTATTATATGCAAGGCACTGTATTGGGAGCTAGAGCTGCTTTGATACTTCAAATGGATTCATGATCTCATGGATATAGGTAGGTAGGTGGTGCACTGGATAGAGCCCCTGGGCCTATGAAGGCAAGAAGACCTGCGTTCAAATGTCACCTCAGACGTTTACTAGCTGTGTGACCTTGGGCAAGTCACCTAACCTTTATTTGCCTCAGTTACCTCAACTGTAAAAGGGCAATAATAAAATCACCTACTTACAGGGTTGTTGGGAGGATCAAATGAGATAGTATATATAAAGTGTTTAGCAGAGTGCCTGGCACGTAGTAGGTACTCATTTCCTTCCCTCCACAGCCAACAGATTATTTTCCTATTCACGTCATTTCACTTCCTGTGATCCTTTTCCTACCTTTCCAACAATATACAACTCCTTTTGTTCTGTCAGTCAATAAACATTTTTTAAGTGCTTACTATGTACCAAGTACTGTGCAAAGCACTGGAGATACTAAGAAATGCTAAAGCTACTCCCTGCCCTCAGGGAGCTCACAATCTAATAGGGGAGACAAGAAGAAAACAAATATGTACAAACAAGCTACGTGAAGGAAAAACAGGAAAAAAATTAAAAAGGGGAAAGTACTAGAATTAAGAGAAGTTATGAACGTCTTCTTGTAGGGGATGAGACTTCAGTTGGGACTTGAAGGAAGCCAGGGAAAACAGGAGATGGGACTGAGAAAAGAGAACTTTAGACATGGAATTTTCTTCCAATTACTCTATATGTCATTGTTGGTAATATTTTATAGCCTATTTATACCAATCACATACAAAGTGTCCCCAAAGTCTTAATGTTTAAAGCTATTAAAACTACTAAAGGAGAGAGAGCTAGAGGAGAAGGTGGTCAAGAGAAAAAAAATGCTGCAAAGAGGCCAAATACAGATGAGCATCTATCAAAGGGTTCAGAGAAAGGATATGTAGAATGCTATATCTTAAAATGCTACACAGCACAAGTCAGCCCGAAAGGGGGAGAAAGCTATCAAGAATTAAAATACTTTAATCTATTCGGACTTTAGTTAAAGAGGGAATAACATGAGCACTGTTGAGTATGGAAATCTACCTATGGGAAAATAGGAAGGGAAGATGATAAGAAAAGGGAGTGGGAGCTGATAGAAGGGAGGACAGATGATGGGAGGCAGTGGTAAGAAGAAAAACAAACTTTTGAGGAAGGACAGGGTAAAAAGAAAAAGACAGAAGGATAAACAAGGAAAAAATAGGATGTAGGGAAATACATAGTTACTAATCATAACTCTGATGTGAATGAAATGAACTCACTCATAAAACAGAAACAGATAATAGAATGGATTAAAAACCAGAATCCAAAAATATGTCATTTACAAGAAACACACCTGAAACAGAGATATACATAGTGTAAAAATAAGGGGCTGGAGCAGAATCTATCATGCCTCAGCTGAGGTTAAATAAATAAATAAAGCAGGAGTAGAAATCATGACCTCAGAAAAAGCAAAAGCAAAAATACACCTAATTAAAAAAGATAAGCAGGGAAACAACATTTTGCTAAAAGGTGTCATAGATGATGAAGTAACATCAATACTAAACATATAAGTGTTGAATGGCATAGCATCTAAATTCTTAAAAGGAAATGTTACATGAGTTATAGGAAGAAATATTCCTCAACTTTCCCATCTCAGAACTAGATAAATCTAACCATAAAATAAGCAAGAAGTTAAGGTGATGAATAGAATTTTAGAAAAGTTAGATGTGAGAGACCTATAGGAAAAACCGAACGGCAAAAGAAAGGAGTATATCCTTTTCTCAGTCACTTTCACAAAGTAGTAGGAAAGGAGTATATCCTTTCTCGGTCACTTTTCTCAGGCACTTTCACAAAAGTTGACCACGTATTAGACCATAAAAACCTCACAACCAAATGAAGAAAAGCAGAAATATTAAATGCATCCTTTTCAAACCATAATGCAATAAAATTATACTTGATAAAGCATGGAAACATAGATTAAAATTGGAAACTAAATAATCTAATTCAAAAGAATGAATGGATCAAAGAAGAAGTCAGAAACAATCAATAATCTCATTAAAGAGAATAACAATGAGACAACATGCCAAAATTTATAGGATACAGCCAAAGTAGTACTCAGGAGAAAATTTATATCTCCAAGTGCTTATGTCAGTAAAATGGAGAAAGAACACATCAATGAATTAGGAGCACAATTTTAAAAAAACTAGAAAAAGAACAAATTAAAAATCCCCATTTAAACACCAAATTGTAAATCCTGAAAATCAAAGGAGAGAGTAATAAAACTGAAAGTAAGAAAAGCATTGAAGTAATAAATAAAACTAGGAGCTGGTTTTATTAGAAAAATATAAAATAGATAAACCATCAGTTAATTTGACTTAAAAAAGAAAGAAGAAAAACAAATTACCAGTATCAAAGATGAAAAGGGTAAATTCATCATCAATGAAGATGAAATTAAAGCAATTATTAAGAGCTAAATTGCCCAATTATACTGCAATAAATCTAACAACCTATATTTACAGAAATATAAATTGTCTAGACTAACATAAGAAGAAATAGAATGGTAAAATAACCCCATCTCAGTAAAAGAAATTGAATAAGCCATAAATGAGCTCCCTAAGAAAAAATTCCCAGGACCAGATGTATTCACAAGTGAATTCTACCAAATTTTTAAAGAACAATAAATTCCAATACTATATAAATTATATGGAGAAATATGCAAAGAAAGAGTCCTATTAAATTCCTTATATGACACAAATATGGTGCTGATATAAAAAACAAGAAGAGTAAAAACAGGGAAAGAATACTATAGACCAATTTCCTTAATGAATATTGATGAAAAAATTTTAAATACAATATTAGCAAGGAGATTATAGCACTATATAATAAAGATCATACATTACAATCATGTGGGATTTGTATTAGGAGTGCAGGGCTGTTGCAATATTAGGAAAACTATAAGCATAAACAACCATATCAATAACAAAAACAACAACTCATGATTATCTCAATAGATGAAGAAAAAGCTTTTGACAAAATATAACACTCATTTCCATGAAAAACACTAGATAAAATAGGAACAAAGGGATCATTCCTTAAAATGATAAGTAGAATCTATCTAAAACCATCAGCAACCATTTTCTGTAATGGGGAAAAGCTAGAACACTTCCCAATAAGATCAGATATGAAGCATGGCTGCCCATTAACACCACTATTATTCAAAATTGTACTAGAAATACTAACTATGGGGAAGAGGGCAGAGCCAAGATGGCAGCAGGAAAGCAGGGACTTGCTTAAGCTCTCCCCCAAATCCCTCCAAACACCTGCAAAAAATGGCTCTGAACAAATTCTAGAGCTACAGAACCCAGAAAATAACAGAGGGAAACAGGTCTCCAGCCCAAGACAGCCTGGATGGTTGCTGGGAAGTGTCTATTGAACCATGCTGGGAGCCGAGCACAGCCCAGTGTGGGGCACACCAGGACAGACCAGGTGCTGAGGAGAGAGGGAGGAGCAAGCTGTAGATCCCTGAATCACTGAGCTGTGGCAGCTACCAGACTTTTCAACACACAAATGCCAAAGACAACTTAACAGGTCAGTGGGAAAACTGCTGGATCCAGGTGAGAGGAGTATGCTATTGGCTCCAGCCCCAGGGGGCAACAGAGATGGTGCACCATGGCAGCTGCAGCAGCAGGAAGCTCCTGCGGCTGCTTCCAGACCCTGGTCCACCCGGTGGGAGGAATTAAGCAGCCGATCAGAGCGGGAGTTCAGGGAGCACTTTGTTGGTGCAGAGGCAGGGTTCTCTTGCTTTGACCTGCTTGGATCTGGGTTGAGGTCCTGGTTGGCAGTTCTTGGGGGAGGAGGAGCACTGGTGTGGCAGAGCTTGCTGTGTAGAAGTAGCTCTGAAAACAGCAAAGCAACGCCCCTGAAGCTTGGGACAAAGCACTTGTCATTCTGAAGGCAGTCATACCCTGACAAAAAGTTCAAGGGTCAAGTAGTTGGGTGGGAACATGAGCAAGCAGCTAAAGACTCAGACTATTGCATCCTTTTTTTGGTGACAAAGAAGATCAAAATATACAGCCAGAAGAAGTCAATAAAGTCAAAGAACGTACATCAAAAGCCTCCAAAAAAATATGAATTGGTCTCAGCCATGGAAGAGCTTAAAAAGGATTTGGAAAATCAAGTAAGAGAAGTAGAGGAAAAATTGGGAAGAGAAATGAGAGTAAAGCAAGAAAATCATGAAAAACAAGTCAACGACTTGCTAAAGGAGACCCAAAAAAATACTGAAGAAAATAACACCTTAAAAATAGACTAACCCAAATGGCAAAAGAGCTCCAAAGAGCCAATGAGCCAATGAATGTCTTAAGAGGCAGAATTAGCCAAATGGAAAAGGAGGTCCAAAAGACCACAGAGGAAAATACTACCTTAAAAATTAGAATGGAGCAAGTGGAAGCTAGTGACTTTATAAGAAATCAAGACATTATAAAACAGGACCAAAAAAATGAAAAAATGGAAGACAATGTGAAATATCTCATTAGAAAAACCACTGACCTGGAAAATAGATCCAGGAGGGATAACTTAAAAATTATCAGACTATCAGAAAGCCATGATCATAAAAAGAGCCTAGACATCATCTTTCAAGAAATTATCAAAGAAAACTGCCCTAATATTCTAGAACCAGAGGGTAAAATATAAATTGAAAGAATCCACCTATCACTTCTTGAAAAATATCCCCAAAAGAAAACTTCTAGGAATATTGTAGCCAAATTCTAGAGTTCCCAGGTCAAGGAGAAAATATTGCAAGTAACCAGAAAGAAATAATTTGAGTATTGTGGAAAGACAATCAGGATAATACAAGATCTAGCAGCTTCTAAATTAAGGGATTGAAGGGCTTAGAATATGATATTCCACAGGTAAAAGGAGTTAGGAGTAAAACCAAGAATAATCCACCCAGCAAAACTGAGTATGATACTCCAGGACAAAATATGGATTTTCCATAAAATAGAGGACTTTCAAGCATTCTTGAAAAAGAAAAGACCAAAGCTTAAGAGAAAATTTGACTTTCAAATCCAAGAATCCAGAGAAGCATGAAAAGGTAAAAAGGAAAGAGAAATCATAAGGGACTTAATAAAGTAAGTTTTGTTTACATTCCTATGTGGAAAGATGATATTTGTTAACACATGAAACTTTTCTAACTATTAGAGTAGTTGAAGGGAATATACATTATATATAGACAAAGGGCACAGGTTGAGTCGAATATGAAGGGATGATATCTAAAAATAAACAAATAAATACAATTAAGGGGTGAGAGAGTAATATATTGGGAGAATGAGAAAGGGAGAGATAGATTGGGGTAAACTGTCTCACATTAAAGTGGCAAGAAAAAGCAGTCCTATTGGAAGGGAAGAGGGGGCAGATGAAAGGGAATGAATGAATCTTGCTCTCATCAGAGTTTACTTAAGGAGGGAATAACATACACACTCAACTGGGTATCTTACCCTACAGGAAAGTAGGGGGGAAGGGGATAAGAGAGAGGAGATGCTAGAAGGGAGGGTAGAGCAGGGTAGGAAGTAATCAAAAGCAAACACTTTTGAGAAGGGCCAGGGTCAAGGGGATAAAATTGAATAAAGGGGGACAGGATAGAATGGAGGGATATATAGTTAGTCTTTCACAACATGACTGTTATGGAAGTATTTTGCATAATGATACATGTGTGGCCTATGTTGAATTGCTTGCCTTCTCAAGGAGGGTAGGTGGGGAGGGAAGTGGAACTCAAAGTTCTAAAAACAAATGCTCCAAAAAAAAGAAATTGTTTTTTACATGCAACTGGGTAATAAGATATACAAGCAATGGGGTATAGAAATCTATCTTGCCCTACAAGGGGAAAGGGGATGGGAGGGGAGTGGGATGACAGATGGGAGGGCAGACTGGGGAAGGGGGCAATCAGAATATATGCCATCTTGGAGTGAGGGGGGAGGGTAGAAATGGGGAGAAAATTTGTAACTCAAAATCTTGTGGAAATCAATGTTGAAAACTAAAAAAAAATTAAATAAAGAAATTTAAAAAGTAAAAAACAAATACTAACTATAGCAATAAGAGAAGAAAAAGAAATTGGCAGAATTAGAATAGGCAAGGAGGGAACAAAACTCTTTGCAGATGATATGATGTTATACTTAGAATATCCAAGAGAATCAGCTAAAAAACTAGATGAAACAATTAACAACTTTAGCAAAGTTGCAGGTTATAAAATAAACCATTTTATAAACTAATAAACCAACAGCATTTCTGTACATTACCAACAAAGTCCAACAAGAAGAGACAGGAAGATGTATTGGCAATCAAAATGGGCTCTTAGAACTTAATTTGACCAAGTGCCCTTGAAGAATTTGGCCTTTATTTCCTTGATTAAATTAGAAGTCCTTGATGACCTCCTTGCCTCAAGAGAAAGCATAGTTTACGTGGGTTTGAGTGACATGTTTGTGACATCAGAGGCTGGGTTTAAGTCCCATTTTTGTGACGATTTTAGGTCACATGGGTGAGTCGCATGTGTGACTCACCCTTGACCCTGAAAAAGATATAAAACCAGGGGTTGGCTTTCTTCTTTTGGAACTATGATCCACAACAGGAGTATTGCGTGACTCTGGGCCAGCCCTTGTCTAGCTCCCAGCTGAACTCAGATGTTGGTTAACTATGAATTGTATTTGGTCTGTCTGTTGATGTTTGTAATTTGTTTGTATTTGCTCTGAAGTTCAGGGTGCTGGCTTTTTCCCCTGAACTAAGTGAATGGTATTTGTATGTTGAATTAAAGTAAGATTGTTAACCCCTTAACGTTGCTTTCCTTAGTAAAGCAGATCAAAAGAATTTGGGCTTGTAGCATTCTGTGAGCTGGTTGTTGTTGGTTTTTCATCCCCACAGCAGCTGCTAGCCGGACTGTTGGAACAGAAGAGGAATTCCATTTAAGATACCTGCAAACAATTTAAAATACTTGTGAGTCTTACCTGCCAGGGCAAACCCAGTAACGACAGGAACACAATTACAAAACACTTTTCACACAAATAAAGGCAGATCTGAACAATTGGAGAAATATTATTGTTCAAGGCTAGACTGAGCCAATATAACAAAGATCATAATTCTACCTAAATTATTTATTCAGTGCCATACAGTTTAGTGTATTTTAGCGAAAAAATTATTTTATAGAGCTAGAAAAATAAAATTCATTTGGAAGAACAAAAAGAATATCAAGGAAATTAATGAAAAAAATGTGAAGGAGGGTAGCCTATCTGTACCAGATCTCAAACTGTATTATAAGGTGGTAATCATCAAAACAATCTGGTACTGGCTAAGAAATAGAGTGGTGGATCAATAGTAAATGATCATAGTAATCTAGTGTTTGATAAACTCAAAAATCCAAGCTTTCTAGGATAACAACTCACTATTTGACAAATGTTGTTGGGAAAACTGAAAAGTAGTTTGAAAGAAACTAGGTATAGATCCACATCTCACACTGTATGCCAAAAAAAGGTCAAAATTGTTACATGACTTAGACATAAAAGGAGATGTTGTAAGTAAATTAGAGGACTATGAACAATTTTACCTGTCAGATCTATGGACAAGGAAAGAATTTATGACCAAACAAGAATTAGACAATATACGGGGTATGAAATGGATTAATTGCAATTACATTAATTTAAAAAGGATTTGCATAAATAAAACTAATGCTGCCAAGATTCGAGGGAAAGCAGGAAACTACAAAAAAATTATGGCAAGTTTCTCTGATAAAGGCCTCATTTCTCAAACACATAGAAGAACTAAGTCAAATTTATAACAATATGAGTCATTCCCTAATTGATAAATGGCCAAAGGAATGAACAGGCAATTTTCAGAAGAAGAAATCAAAGTTATTTATAGTTATAAGAGAATTATATGAAAAAATTCTCTAAATAATTATTGATTAGAGAAATGCAAATTAAAACAAGTCTGAGGTAGCACCTCATACCTATCAGACAGGCTAATATGACAGAAAAGGAAAATAATAAATGTTGGAGGGGATATGGAAAAGTTGGGGCACTAATTCATTGGTGGAGTTGTGAACTGATCCAATCATTTTGGATGGCAATTTGGAACCATGGCCAAGGGGCTATAAAACTATGCATATCCGTTGACCCAGCAGCATCACTACTAAGTCTGTATCCCAAAGAGATCAAAGAAAAAAGATGAGGACCTATATGTACAAAAATATTTAAAACAGCTCTTTTTGGGGTGATGAAGAAATGCCCATCAACTGGGGAATGACTGAACAAGTTGTGGTACATGATTGTGTTGGAATATTGAAATGTCGAGCAGGATGGTTTCAGAAAAACCTGGGAAGACCTATATAAACTGATACAAACTGAAGCGAGCAGAACCAGGAGAATGTTATACACAATAACAGCAATATTGTAATGATAATCACCTGTGAATGACTTAGCTATTCTGATCAATACAATGATCCAAGATAACTCCAAAGGACTTATGATGAAAAATGATATCTACCTCCAGAAAAAGAACTGATAGAATTTGAATGCAGATAAAAGCATATTTTTTAACTTTTTTTCTTGGCAGGTAGGGGAGTTGGTCTGTGTTTTCTTTAGCAATATGGCTAATATGGAAACATGTTTTGCATGACTTCATAAATTTAATCTACATCAAATTGCTTGCCTTCTCAAGAAGGTGGCAGGAGGAAGATAATTTGGAGCTCAAAATGTTTTTAAAATGAATGTTTAAAGATTTTTACACATAACTGAGAAACATTTAGTGAAATAAATAAAAATATATTGGGGAAAAAAAGAAAGGTGACTTGCTTATGTTTTATCTTCCAAGGATAATGGTCTTTCAATTAAGAAGGATGGAATAAAAATTGTTCCCATGAAGTTGAAAATAAGGATATGCAGCAAGATTAAGAGAAATATCATTGTAGACCGAGCATTACGAGAATTGCTAGATATGATTTCTGTGGACCTCAATATTCTCTAACAAAAAAGGGGGAAAGGGCCATCAGACTAAAGAAGAATGAATGATACCCAAATTTTCACAAAAGGGAAATGATTGTAGTATACATACTATAGATTAGCCAGTTTAACTTTGTTTGCTGGCAAAATTCCAGAGCAACAAAAAAATGTTTTGTGAAAATTTAGAAATGGAAGCAGTCATTAGTATAAGCTAGCATATTTCAATCGAGAACAGTTAATGCTATTTCCTGTTTTGATAGCATTATGAAACACTGTAGACATAGTTACCTAGGTTTCAGCAGACCATTTGACAAAATCTCTTATGCTACCCTTGTAGATAAGGTATGAGGGTGGTGTGGGCTAGGTGGATTCAGATCTGGTTGAATGACTAAACTAAGGATATCATTAATAGGTCAGTTATAACATGAAGGAAGATCTCTAGTGAAGGGTCCCAGGGACCTGTTCTTGGCTTTCTGCTGTATGGCCTTTTTAAAAAATCACTGGCTTTGATGAAAAGATGGATGATATATTTATTAAATATTCAGACTAAAAGGAGCTGGGAGGGATAATTAACACACTGGATGACAGAATCAGCTTTCAAAAAGGTCGTGGTACGTTTGCTGTATAAGTCAAATCTAATAAGATAAAAGGTACGCTAGCGTTCTAAAAATCAGCTTCACAAAAACAGACGGGGAGGGCTCATTTAGAAAAGAGTTTCTAAGATTCGGCGTTGTGGGGACTCTAAGTTCAGTAAGAAACAGCGGCGTGATCCGGCATTCATAAAAAGAATGCAACTTTAGGGTTAAGACAGAATTTATGTCCGAAACGAGAGAGGTCATAGTCACACTGTGAATCGCCCAGTTCAGACCACATCTGCTATTGTATTCAGTTCCGGGAGCCGCATTTTATAAAAGACATAAACATGCTTGGCCCCATCGAGGACAGAGTAAATAGGATGGCAAGAAGACTGGAGACTGGGCCATATAAGGACAAATAAGGGTCCTCTGAAGGAACTTGAGATTTAGCCCGGAGATGAAAAGACTCAGAATAAGTGAGCTGTCTTCAGGTCTATATTGGCCTGAGGGAGAGTAGAGATCAAACTTGTTTTGCTTAGCGACAGAGGACAGGATGAAGAAAAATTGATGGAAATTTCATCTAGACAGATTTAGAGGGCAGCTAGGTGGCACAGTGAGTAGAACACTGGCCCTGGAGTCAGGAGGACCTGAGTTCAAATCTGGCCTCAGACACTTGACACATGTACTAGCTGTGTGACCTTGGGCAAGTCACTTAACCCCAATTGGCCTGCCAAAAAAACAAACAAAAAAAGATGACAGATTTAGGCATTAGGTAAGGAAAAACTTGCTAAAGATTAGAGTTACCCAAAGTGGAATGGGCAGCCTCAGGTGGTAGTGAGTCCTCTGTCATTGGAGGTCTTCAAAGGAAGGATGGATGGATAACCACTTGTGAGGATTGTTGTAGACATCATTTCTGTTCAGATACAGGCTGGACTAGATTAGATGGGTGCTGAATTTCTTTCAAGCTCAGAGATCCTGTGAATCTATGGTTTAGGAGGAAGCTAATAAGTTTTTGAGCAGAAGAGTGACATGACAATATCTTTGCGTTAAGAAGATTATTTTGGCATGTGTGAGACAGATGGTTAAGAGAAGGGAGAGACTGGAGACAATTTCCCTACTTTAACCTCCTTAAGTAGTTAGGAGGTTATTATAGTAACAGGGACAAGGGGAGGTGAGGGCTTGGTGGCAAAGTCAGTGGAAAAGAAGAGGGTAAATGTGAAAACTATTATAGAAACAGACTCAGTAGTACTTGGCAACCCACTGAGTGTGGAGGGAAAAAGAAGACAAGTACAAGATGGCCCTAAAGTTTTGGGCCTGAATGATGGTGACGCTATCAATAATAATAATAATAATAATAATACACTTTTATATAGCTCTTTAAGGTTTACAAAGTATTTTCAACCCTAGGAAGTAGAGACTACAACTATCATTAATTCCAATTTTGTAGAGAAGGAAATTTAGGTTCAGTGAGGTAAAGGAATATAGTTAGTAGTAGTCAGATAGTTAGTAAGTGGTGGATGCTGATTTTAAATCCAGATTTCTTTCGACTCCAACTCTGATTCCTCTCACTCTACCATGCTGCCTCCTTGCATAGATAGAAATGGGGGGGGGTCTGGAAGAGGGACAGGTTTGGGGGGAAAGTTTTAGGTGTCCATAGGATATCTAGGTAAAGATGACCAGTGGGTAGTTAGTTGGAGATATGGAACTAGAGCTCAGGGCAGGCTATATAGGTCTATGATTCATTTGTATAGAGGTCATGATGGAAGCCATGGGCACTGATGAAATCATCAAGGAATAGAGAGAGTATGAGGAGAGAAAGGAGAGGGGGAGCTAGGAAAGAACTTTGAGAGAAATCTATGCTTAGGAGGTAGCAGAGAGTTTAAGATCCTTCAAAGAGACCAAAAAGGCTAAGTAAAAAAGAAGGAAAGCCACAAAAAAATAAGATTATATGTAGAAGCTAAGACAGGAGAGTTTCTGGGGAGAAGTGGTCAAATACAGAACAAAAGACAAGAAAAATCAAGACCAAGAAAGCATCATAGATGTAGCACTTAAGAAATCATTAGGGATCTGGGAGAGAAGAGTTTCAGTAGAGTGGTGGGGTCAGAAGTCAGAGGAACAAATGAGCTTTGGTGAAGTGGGGAAAGAGACCACTACTCTTTCAAGGAGGAGAGATAGAGGACAATAGCTTGAAGAGATGCCGGGACTCAGGGGCAGACATTTGCAGGCAGCAGGCAGACACAGAGTCAAGTAGTTAAGGAGAAACTGAGGAGTGGGAAGGGGAAGGGATGAATGGTGGAACAAGCTAGTTGAAAAGATGAGAGGAATGAGACCAATAGCACAAGTAGACAGGTTGACCATGACAGAGGAGAAGGCTATTTCATGCTTTGAGACTGAAGCAAAGGTAGAGAGGATAGGTGAGTCAATGAAGGTGTTTGGAGGATGAGGGGTAAGAGAGCTCATGATATCTTCTATCTTCTGGGTAAAATAAAAGGTGAGATCATCTCTTGAGAGGAGTGGAAATGGAGCAAGAGGCTTCAGAAACTAATTCCTAGTTAGGGGAGGTCAGAAACAGCCTTATAAGGATAAGGTGCTGAGAGATTCAAGAGCAACTTGAAATGATTAGAAGAGAATATAAACTTAGACAAAGTCAGAATGCTACAAAGTTAATCAAACTCGCCAGCGCTGTACTGCCTTGCCAGGAAGATATTTCACCCAGCTTTCTTACTGTGCCTCTATCCCAATCCATACACTAAGCATTTCAGTCTCATTATAAAGGAACAATTTAAGACAAACCACCCCAGAGGTCATTGCTCTCCCTGCCTTTCTATACTTCCCATAGGCAGTCTTAGAGTGGGATTGAAGCTTTGGGCAGCAGTTGTGGCTTTCCTGTTCCTATAGTTTCTGTCCTGCCCCTCCACTTGTGGCGATATTATCCCTCTGTCTAATAACTCTTTATAGCAGGAAAGGGTGTGTGAAACGCCCATTGCTCTCTCTGTATCGTGGGGGATTGGTTTGTCCTTCTAATGGCACAGGCTTTTATCTTCTGTCCACTGGAGTACAATGTGACAGAAATTATATTTCTGATGGCCGCTTTTCCCAATGGCAGCTTTTCAGAGCTACTATTAATGTTAATAGCTCAATTAATCAATCAATGAATCAATAAGCGTTTATTAAGCACTAATTATGCACCAGGCACTGTGCTGGGATGCTGAAGACACAAATAAAACAGCCTCAGTGAGCTGACATTCTACTGGAGGATATGATGTGTAATAATAATAAATAAGATGGAATGATAATTATGATTGTAGCATTTATGTCTTGCTTTAAGGTTTGCAAAGCCTTTCATAAATATTATCTCATTTTATTCTTACAATGACCCTTGAAGGCAGGTGCTATAATTATCCCCATTTTACAGATGAGGAAACTGAGGTGGAGATTTAAGTGACTTGCCCAGTGTCACACAGGTAGGAAGTGTTTGAGGCTGCATTTGAACTCAAGTCTTCCTGACTCCAGGCCCAGCATTCTATCTACTGCAACACCAAACTACCTTTATAGCTAGACACAAAATCTACACAAAGTACAGTAAATGGAAGATGATTTCAGGAGGAGAGGTACTAACGTCTGAAGGCTCTGGCAGAGCCTCACATAGGGAGTGGCGCTTGAACAGAGAGGTGGAAGAATTGTGAGGAGGCAGTGCCTGAACATCTGGAATAGAATGTATTGTGTGATCTGCTGGGCTGGCATATAAAGTATGGCCAAGGTGGATGATATGTAGTATATCTGGAAAGGTATAGGCGGGAGTCACATTATGAAGGGCTTTAAATGCTAAACATGCATTTGCATTCAATCCCAGAGCAAAGGGAGCCCCTGCAGTTTCTTGAGCAGAGGTGTGACATGGTCAGACCTATGTTTAAGAATATCACTGGGATATGTCTCTACCCTTTGACCCAAAGATTCCATTTCTAGGAACATATTGCAAGAAGGTCAATGATAAAAAAAGAAAGGCCACACATACACTAAACTATTTATAGCTGAACTCTTTGTGGTAGCAAAGAACTGAAAACAAAAATATATACCCACAAACTGGGGAATAGCTAAACAAGTTATGGGGTATGACGTTAATGAAATTTCATACTGGGCTGCAAGAAATAACAAATACGATGAATCTAGAGAAGCAAGGAAAAACTTACATGAGCCAATGGAGTGTAAAATAAACAGAATCAGGAAAATACAATGGCTTTAACAGGTAAATGGAAAGAAAACAACAACAAAACAATGGAAATTGGATGATGTGAAATCATAATGACCTAGTTTGGCCCCAAAGAACAGATATCAAAAGGCACTTCCCTACCTTCTTTGCAAAGAGACAATAGGTGTGGAACACTGAGGGTGATGCCAGGCTTTTTGATTGTGTTGGTTAATCTGGACTACTACTAGACTACTTTTTCCTCATTATAAAGAGGAATATAAAGAATGACTCTCTAGTAGGGTTTGGGGGATACACTGGGAAATATAGGTGATACAAAGACAAAAAATGTCAATAAAATTTATTTTTAAAAAGGTGAAAAAAGGAATATCACTTTGATATCCATGAGGAGCATGGATTGGGGAGGAAAGTGGCTGACAGCAGGGAGATCAGTCTGGACAGAGGCAATAGCAATGGTCTAGGCACGAGGTGACAGAGACCTGAACTTGGGATGCAGGGAAGCAAGAGCACGGATACGAAAGATGGCGCCTCATGGAACCGATAAGACGTGGCCACTGATTGGATACGGGTCGAGTGGAAAGTGAAGAGTGAGGTGACTCCGTGGTTTTGAACCTGAGCAACTGGAAGAATAACGGGGAACTTAGGAAAAAGGAGTGGGCACAAGATGGTTTGTAGACATGACCTTATTTCGGGCATTCTTAACCTGTGTTGACCTGAAAAGTTTGGTTAAAAGAGGCAAACAGACTAGATGATAGAAAAATTTCTATTACTTGAGTATTTATGCATTTATCCCCTTAAGTGTAGCAGAGAGGCATACATGCATGGGATTGAGCCAGAGAAAATCTGACTGACTGAACAAAGAAATGAGAAAACTTATATACATTTTTCCTAAGCTTGACTCAGCATGCCTATATTATGTCACTTTTATGACCCCCATGTATGTTTAACCATGATACAAGACAAGGATTTTCCTTAATGGAATAGGTTGTAAATACAATAAGATAAGAGCGTTGACAAGGGTCAGTTGAAACTACAACCCAGCGGTTCTGTGTTTAATTGACCATTAACATTCCATAACATAGTATATGCCCATAAAATATTAAGCGAGGCAGTTTCTCGGGATTAGGGTCTCATCCTTTAATGGTTAAGAAGGGAAAGAGTGTTCTTAGGTCAGCACGATCTGGCCCTGTTGACAGAGGAAAAAGGTATTCTCTGAGCAAACTTCAGAGAACAAAGAAGCCCGGGTCCAGGCTCTTCTTCCAGTTGGTCATTAATCCAGGCTCTGGGTCTTACTGAAATTACAAAAAATGATATAAAATGGTGTAAAATGTTCCATACCTGGCATCTGTGAACTTGTTTCATGAAGAATATTTTGATAACTATTTCAATGTAATTGCTTTCCTTTATAATCCTATGTATTTTATTTGATGCGTTTTAAAATATTAATTTGAGATAGGTGATAGGCTTCACTAGACTGCCAAAGGGTTCTACTGGAGACTTGTATCTTTACATCAGCATTCACTAATTTCAGGTTAGATGTTGGGACAAAATGAGGCACTTGCAAGTCATTGAACATTTAACACAAGGAGGTTTACTCAGACCTAACACAGCAAAGATATACAACAAATATGCCGTGGCACTTGGCTTCTCTGGGCATCCTTTCATTCCCCACCCCACCTCTATTTGGAGAGCAGGGCCTGGTAATGTGACTCCCATGGGTTTCAGAAATCTACCAAGGTCCAAAGAGTCCTCTAGATCCATAGAACTAGGACTTTTATCGCCTTAGATGACTGGGAAGCTGCATCAAGGAAACTAGAACAATCCAATCTCAGGGGCAACTTTGTTGCAGGCCACGGTATCACCTTTCTGATGTCATGGTCCTCTTCAAGAATGAAGGACAAACAACAACAACCCCATGTTGGTTGGGGCAGAGATGGGGCAGGTAAAGAAAACCTGTTCAGGAAAGCCAGGCCAGCTGGAGGCAGCTTTGTTGTTTTTTGTAGGGAAAGCCTTCCCATGTGGGAGGAAGGAAGCTGTGTTGGGGAAACACTGGCCTATTACAGGTCAATGACTCAAAAAAGAGGTTAAGAAACCCTGCCATATTTGTTCTTCACATCAAGTACTGCAGGTTTTATTATACCCGTTTACAGACGAGGAAAACTAATACTGAGAGAAATTAAGTGACTTAGTGAGGATCACACAAGTACTAAACGCCAGAAGCTGAATTGGAGCCTGAGGCTCTCCTGACTCCAAGCTTAGAGCTTTTCCCACTATACCACATTGTACCTCAACTAAAGACACACCAGGCTTTCCAGTTCTCTCTACTGTATGTATAGTGTTGACTCTAATTGCATCGTCTTTCTTTTTTGGAGGCATTCAAGGTTAAGTGACTTGCCCAGGGTCACACAGCTAGGCAGTGTCTGAAGGACCAGTGCTCTATCCACTGTGCCACTCAGCTGCCTCTGCATCATCTTTCTACCCCTTGTGTTCTTCTCTCAAAGGCTGAGTTTATGGCAAGAGCTATTCTCTCTGTACTTTCAAAATCCTTTTCCCTGTGGGCTTTCTCATTGGGGTAAAGGTCTCAACTTAAAACCTTTATCATTGACGGTTCTTCCATCTCTTTTACAAAGTAAAGTCAGGAAGGTCTGGGTTACTCACAGCCAAAAGGAATCAGATCAGCTCAATCAATAAAGAAATCAATTAATTAATAAGCATTTACTAAGTGCCTACTATATTTCAGACAGCTGGGTGGCACAGTGAATAGAGTACAAGGACTGGAGTTAGAAAGACTCATCTTCTTGAGTTCAAATATGGCCTCAGACACTTACTAGCTGTGTGACCCTGGGCAAGTCATTTTAACCCTGTCTGCCTCAGTTTACTCTTCCATAAAATGAGCTGGATAAGGAAATGGCAAGTTAGGGGAATACTAACTGGAATACTCCAGTATTTTTGACCAGAAAGCCCCAAATGGGGTCATGGAGAGACTGAAAAGACTGAACAGCAGCAATAACTATATTTCAGGCACTGTGGATACAAATACAAAAGTGAGACAGTTGCTACCCTCAAGGAGCATATTGTACTAGGTCCACCTTGGTATCTCATCTAACTCTTCGTAACTCGTTGAGCCTCCCATCTGATGACATGGAGATTAGGTTCCTGCAAAAGCTGGAATGTATGTGAGTGTGTTGCAAGCAATGTTCTTGGACTGACTTTTGTAAGCCCAATTCAAGGGAGGTGTGTTGATTGTGTTGGTTAATCTGGACTACTACTAGACTACTTTTTCCTCATTATAAAGAGGAATATAAAGAATGACTCTAGTACCGAGTCAAGGGGGTACTAGCAACAGGCCAAACAACAAACCAAAAACATAGGGCTGAAGGGTCCTGGTATGACCATACTGGGGAATATTGAGGTCTCCAGTTCACTCTTCTGGCCTAGTCCCAACTTCCTCCTGCTCTCCCAAGCTCCTTTCTCTTTTTTGATCAACTGTCTTCCCTGACCCCCGGAGGGTAAGGACTGGATACTCTGGATTCAGCTATCCCCTCCCTTGTCACGACTGCATTCACTGTCAGACTACATTCTGTACGATTGAGTAGCACCCCACCGCACAATGAATTTACCCTAGATGCCAGACTTCCTAGTTATGGCTTTAGGTGGTCAGCTTTAAAATACTTGTAGTCCCCTAACAGTAGGCTTCCCTCTCACATCAGAAGAATTCCCTAATCCAAGGTCCTCTAATTTGTAAAGAATATGCTGTCCTTTTTCAAAAATAGCATAGCAATATGAGAAAACCACATAGCCCATGAAATTATGTTTCTTGCTACCTTCGGATGAATGAAAAAACCAATTGTACCCAATACCTTTTTGCCTCTCTAGGCGTACCTATGATCCATCCTTCCATTTGGCTTCCAGCTCCTTCTGGCAAGAGGATCAAGCCTAATAAAGTAGAGCTTTTCCAGGAGTCAGTTCTCTTGTTGATCATTGAGTAAGGATCTCATGTTTAGAGTTTATGTATGCTCTAAAAATGTAATTCTTTCTACCCTGTGCCTCCTTTTCTGCCATGAAAATAAGTGCAGCATATGCAATAACATGAGTTGCATGAAGAACTCTATGAAGAACTCCATAAGACCCTCAAAATTAAATCAACATACACTTTGAAAGTAGGTGATTCAATAGAAATTGGGGAAAAGGTGAGGATGGTGGAAATATATGGGAAAGCATGGTTCAGGAAAAAGGAATGAGAGAGGAGGAAAACTACACAGAAGCTTGAAGCCTTCATACCATGAACACTCTTTAAGAAAATAATCAGTAAGATCTGGACAGGGCAAGCACCAATGTTGTAAGAAAAAAAAAGAGAAATAGATCATATTTTAACAAGTGGGGAAAAGATGTGTTATTGAAGTGAGATTGTCCCTGAATGAACTGTCTGTATAGTGTTAAACCATCAACTTGTCAGGGCAGAGATCAGAATTCACAAAAAGCAAAAAGCAAGAATAATCATGAGAACAAGATATGACCCACATACAATTGAAACAGCTCAATCCTGAACTATTTAAACAAATCATCAACACTACAAAATGGAAAAATGGATATCAAATAATTGTATACAGAAGTTTAACTGATATAAATCTCTTGCTACAACAACAAGATCAAAAGAGCCCAGAAAGTGCCAGCAAATATTTGACTTACTTGCCAAATAGGGAGAGATGGCTGCCAAAGGCAGGTTAGAATATAAACTCATTTGTGAAATCATGTGAAGAAGACTGATGAACAATTACAGCTATATTGTCTCATAAAGCATAGAGAAGCAAAAAATTGTCTAAAAAAAGTTTGGTAAGATATCCAACTAAGCAAAATTATCCCAAGGGTATTGAAGAATGAAAATGAAAAGAGGAACACAAACATAAGAAAAACAGAAAAGACTGCAAAAATTAAAGTGGAACATTTGGACCCTCACATTATAGTCCCTGAGGTGTTTACAGAGGAAGGACAAATGGTATCAAAGAGAATAAAGACAGAAAAAAACAGTTGGATTGAATAGAGTATATAAAGAGGAAATCTGTGCTGTAGGTAATACTATTGTAAGGGGAATAAGGAACAAATTTATAATGTATATAGGGAAAATATCAAAGCCATCAAGTATCGAAGTATATAAATCGAGTATATAAAGAGGAAATCTGTGCTGTAGGTAATACTATTGTAAGGGGAATAAGGAACAAATTTATAATGTATATAGGGAAAATATCAAAGCCATCAAAAAAATCTTGGCCTCATTGTTTCCTAAAAGAGATGACGAAGAAAATATCAACAACTTTGATCTATGTGCCTACTCTTTTAACTAGATAAATCTTTATGAGAGTCATCTATATATGAACTGAGGACATCCTTGATGAGGTGAATAATGGGAAATAAATAGGCTTTCTCAAGTGATATTTAACCAGGTATCATATCTTTACCATCTCACAATGGACTGAAAAATATATAAAATATAAGATCCCATTTTACTACTGTTTGTGGATTTACCCCCCCCCCAAAAATCATTGACCCTGGTAGAATATTGCCTTATGAGATTTCCTGCCAAAATGCCTGAATTGGAGGCAGAGTGCCCAGCTCCACATCTACTTCACCAAAATGCTGAAATTAAACCACTCTCAATAATAATTGAGAAATCCAGTAAGAAATCATAGTAAGTGACAATCTCCACCACAGAGCTACACAAAAAAGTCTATTAAAAAACCCAGCGTAAATAGGAAAGGGGTCTCCCCCAAGCAAAGTGATCACTAACATGATCAGAAATTGATCACATATAGCTCACAAAGCTTTTTGTCCAAAGGCCACAAGAAAAGTGGGCTCCCCAGAAAAACCTTGATGTTGGAGACGTTGGAAGCCCCGGTGAACAGAAGCAGGCAGCTTTCACCGTGGTGCCTCAGCACCCAGGTCAGATGATCAAGACCAAGGGGCTCTGACATCCCTAACACTGTTATCCTGAGATACCAGAGTAGGCCCTAAAGATACAGCTCTCTGCATCTCAAAGATCCAGGGGGACCTAACTCCACAAGGTAGAGAGGTCAGCACAAGAATCCAGAGGACCAAGGGGGCAGAGCCTAGATGGAAGCTGGAAAGCAGGGACTTGCCTAGCACTCTCCCTCAGGACCATCCAAACACCTATAAAAAATGGCTCTGAAAAAATTCTAGAACTGCAGAACCCACGAAATAGCAAAGGGAAGCAGGGCTCCAGCCCAGGACAGCCTGGACAGTCGCTGGGTAAGGTCTATTGCACGGAGCTGGGATCCAGCAGAGCAGAGCTCAGCGTGAGCTTTGCCGGGACTAACCAGACCTGGAAGCTAGGCAGAACAGGCCCTAGCACCCTGAATCAGTGAGCTGTGGCAGTTACCAGACTTCTCAACCCACAAACGCCAAAGACAACAGAGAAGGTTACTGGGAAAAATTACAGGGACAGAGTGAAAGGAGTTTGTGGCTCGTCCACCCCCCAGGGCGGGGGTGGGGGCAGCGGAGGTGTGTAGCTCTGAGGACAGAACTACAGCTGCAGTTGCTTCTTGACCCAGGCCAACCTGGTGGGAGGAATTAAGTGGCAGATCACAGCAGGAGTGCAGAGCCTGCTTAAGATTTGCCTCAGGTCTGGGTTGGCAGTTCTTGGGGAAGGAGGAGTGCTGGGCTGGCAGGGCTGGCTGTATGGAAATAGCTCTGAAATCAACGGTGCATCCCCTCAAGCTTGGAACAAAGTACTCTTTGCTCTACAAGCAGTCATACCCCGACAAAAAAAAAAAACTCAAGGGTCAAGTAAGTTGGCTGGGAACATGGCCAGGCAGCAAAAACGCACTCAGATCCAGTCTCAGACTTTGGGATCTTTCTTTGGTGACAAAGAAGACCAAAACATACAGCCAGAAGAAGTCAACAAAGACAAAGAGCCTACAACAAAAGCCTCCAAGAAAAACATGAACTGGTCTCAGGCCATGCAAGAGCTCAAAAAGGATTTGGAAAAGCAAGTAAGAGAAGTAGAGGAAAAATTGGGAAAAGAAATGAGAAGGATGTAAGAAAGCCATGAAAAACAAGTCAATGACTTGCTAAAGGAGACCCAAAAAAATACTGAAAAATATACTGAAGAAAACAACACCTTAAAAAATAGACTAACTCAAATGGCAAAAGAGCTCCAAAAAGCCAATGAGGAGAATGCCTTGAAAGGCAGAATTAGCCAAATGGAAAAGGAGGTCCAAAAGACCACTGAAGAAAATACTTTAAAAATTAGATTGGAGCAAGTGGAAGCTAGTGACTTTATGAGAAATCGAGATATTATAAAACTGAACCAAAGGAATGAAAAAATGGAAGACAATGTGAAATATCTCATTGGAAAAACCACTGACCTGGAAAATAGATCCAGGAGAGATAATTTAAAAATTATTGGACTACCTGAAAGCCAGGATCAAAAAAAGAGCCTAGATATCATCTTTCAAGAAATTATCAAGAGAACTGCCCTGATATTCTAGACCCAGAGGGTAAAATAGAAATTGAAAGAATCCACCGATCGCCTCCTCAAAAAGATCCCGAAAAGAAAACTCCTAGGAATATTGTCACCAAATTCCAGAGCTCCCATATCAAGGAGAAAATACTGCAAGCAGCCAGAAAGAAACAATTTGAGTATTGTGGAAAAACAATCAGGATAACACAGGATCTAGCAGCTTCCATATTAAGGGACTGAGGGGCTTGGAATATGATATTCCAGAGGTCAATGGAGCTAAGATTAAAACCAAGAATCACCTACCCAGCAGAACTGAGTATCATACTCCAAGGCAAAATATGGATTTTCAATAAAATAGAGGACTTTCAACCCTTCTCAGTGAAAAGACCAGAGCTGAATAGAAAATTTGACTTTCAAACACAAGAATTAAGAGAAGCATGAAAAGGTAAACAAGAAAGAAAAATCATAAGGGACTTACTAAAATTGAACTGTTTTGTTTACATTGCTACATGGAAAGATGATATGTATGATTCATGAGACCTCAGTATCATAGCAGCTGAAAGGAATATGCATATATATGTGTATGTATATACATATGTGTGTGTCTATGTGTGTGTGTGTATATATATATAGATATATAGATATAGATATATATATATAGATATATATATATATAAATCTATATATATATATATATAGATATATATAGACAGAGGGCACAGGGTGAGTTGAATATGAAGGGCTGATATCTAAAAAAATAAAATCAAATTAAGGGATAAGAGAGGAATATATTGAGAAAGGGAGAAAGGGAGAGATAGAATGAGGTAAATTAGATCGAATAAAAGTGGCAAGAAAAAGAGGTTCTCTAGGAAGGGAAGAGGGGACAGGTGAGGAAGAATGAGTAAATCTTGCTGTCATTGGATTTGACCTGAGGAGGGAATTCCATACACACTCAATTGGGTATCTTACCCCACAGGAAAGAAGGAGGAAGAAGATAAAAAAGGGGGGACGATAGAAGGGAGGGCAGACGGGGGAGGAGGTAATCAAAAACAAATACTTTCGAAAAGGGACAGGGTCAAGGGAGAAAATTCAGTAAAGGGGGATAGGTTAGGAAAGAGCAAAACATAGTTAATCTTTCACAACATGAGTATTGTGGAAGGGTTTTACATAATGATATGCATGTGGCCTATGTTGAATTGCTTGCCTTCTTAGGGAGGGTGGGTGGGGAGGGAAGAGAGGAGAGAATTTGGAACTCAAAGTTTTAAAAAGAGAAGTTCAAAAACAAACAAACAAAAAGAAGTTTTTGCATACAACTAGGAAATAAGATACACAGGCAATGGGGCACAGAAATCTATCTTGCCCTACAAGAGAAGAAGGGAAAGGGAGATGGGAGGGGAGTAGGGTGACAGATGGGAGGGCTGACTGGGGAAGGGAGCAACCAGAATATATGCCATCTTGGAGTGGGTGGGAGGGTAGAAATAGGGAGAAAATTTGTAATTCAAACTCTTGTGAAAATCAATGCTGAAAACTAAATAGATTAAATAAATTAAATAAAAAATAGAAAATTAAAATAAAAAAATTGAATTCCTGAAACTAGATTATACCAACAGAAATCCATGTATGAGACAAAAATATTAGAATAAAATCAAAATATTGAAAAAAAATGTAAGATATGTGATATCAAAAATACCTCACCTGGGAAACAGGTCAAGGAGAGATAATTTAAGAGTCACTAGCCTCCTTTAAAACCACCATTTTTAAAAAATCCTTTTCACTATATTTTTAAAAATCATAAATGAAAATTTCCCAGATCTATTAGAACCAGAGACACAGAGTAGGCACTCTACCGACTTACTGTTTACTGATTGACTGATCGAGAGGGCAAAGTGAAGACAGAAAGTATGTACCCACACCTCCAGAAAGGAACATTAAAAGGAAAAATCTCAGGAATATAACAGTCAAAATCCACACTTCTGTCAGCCAGTCGCAAAAGCACTTATTAAGTGTGTGTGCTAGGCACTGTGCTAAGCATCAGGGGTACAAAGAAAGGTAAAATAAAACAAAAGAAAAAGAACCCCCTGCCCTCAAGGAGCTCACATTCTACCTGGAGAGCCTACATGAAAGCAACTATGGAACGTAAAATATATGCAAGGTAAACTGGAGGTAATCTCAGAGAGAAGGAATCAGCAGTGAAAGATGGGGGAAAGGGAGGACAGGGCAGGAAAAGAAAACAAGGAAGCCAGGAGGCAGGCCTAGAGAGGGAGACCATTCCAGTTACCTAGACAGTCAGTGAAAAGTTGAGGAGTCTGGAGAGAGAGTGACATGTGTGAGGAACAGCAAGGAGGCCAGAGAATACATAAAAAGAACATACAGTAAGAAGTTTGGAAAGGTAGAAAGGGGCCAGGTTGTGAAGGTCTTTAAAGGCCAAATTGACTTTTTATTTGATTTTGGAGGTCATCAGGACCTACTGGAGTTTACTACTTACAGAAGTAATCTGAGCTGAGCTTTAGGAAGATCATTCCGGCAATTGAGTGGAGGATGGACTTGAGTGAGAAAAGACCAGACACAAGGAGACCAACTAGCAATTTACTGCAATAGCCTAGGTAGGAGGTGATAAGGACAGAAGCATGAGAGATGTTGCAAAGAGAGAAATGACAAGATTTATGCGGGGCTAGTGTGAGTGAGAAGCAGAGAATGATGCTGAGGTTGTGAGGCTAGGGGAGTGCCTTGGATGGTAATAGGGAGTTCAGAAGAGGAAAGGGTGTGTGTGGTCAGGGGAGAAGTGAGTTATGTTTTAGACAGATTGAGTTTAAGATGTCTATAGGACATCCAGTTGGAGACATCCAAAGTCAGATGGAGATGTGAGACTGGAAGTCAGGAGATAAGTTGGGGATGGGTAAATATATAATAGCTACTAACATTTATATAGTGCCTACTATGTGCCAGGTACTAGAGTAAGCTCTTTACAAATATCTCATTCAATCCCCAAAACAGCCCTGACAAGTAGACACAATTACCCCCAATCGCTCTGATTCTTTGTGACCCCACGGACCATAGCACATCAATACTGTCCATGGATTTTTCCTGGCAAGGATACTAGAACAGTTTGCCATTTCCTTCTCCAGTGAAGTAAGGCAAACAGAGGTTAAGTGACTTGAGGAAGGTCACATAGCTAGTAACTATCTGATGTCATATTTGAACTCAGCTCTTCCTTACTTCAAGGTCAGTGCTCTATCTATCTGAGAATCATCTGCATAGAGATGACGATTCAATCTATGGCAGCTGATGAGGTCATCAAGGAAGAAGAGAAGTCCAAGGTCCAACGGATATTCGGGAATATCCATCGTTTAGCAGGTGTAACCTGAATCTAGAAAAAGAAGGTGAGGAGTGGTCATACAGGCAGGAAGAGAACCAAGAGAAAGCCGTACTGTGAAAACCTAGAGAAGAAAGAGTATCCAAGAGAGAAAGATGATCTAGGGGAAAAAAATTGCTGCAAATGGTATTTTTACAGAAGCAATTCAAATACCCAGGAACTAGTCAATATCAGACAAGATGTGACAGGTTCTACTGAAAATAAAAGGAGTGGGGAATGGAGCAAAGACGGCACAAGGAATTGAGCATTTCTGCGGAGCTCTCCCAACCTAACCCTCTAAACAACTTTTTTAAAATGCCTCAAATAAAATTCTGAGAGAACATGCCCCGCCCCAGCCAAAAAAAAATCACATCTCTTTTTTTCCAGCCAAGGACTAGGACACCTTTGTTGTTTTTCCGTTGTTTTATTTTTATCTGACTCTTCATGACCCCATTTGGTGTTTTCTTGGCAAAGATACTGGAGTGGTTTGTTATTTCCTTCTCCAGCTCACTTTACAGATGAGGAAGCTGAGACAAACTGGGTTAAATGACTTGCCCAGGGCCACATAGTAAGGGTCTGAGGCTGGATTTGAACTCGGGAAGATGAGTCTTCCTGACTTGAGGACCTGCAGTCTATCCACTGCATCAACTTAGCTGCCTGTTCAGAACTGCTTAGGAGGAAGGAAAGAGAGGTCGGCCTGTAGACATTGGGGTGGGGGCTGGCTGGAGTACCTGTAGAGGAAGCAGCACTGGCTGTGGGGTCTAAAGGCAGTGGCAGCAGCACCTATGGGGGCAGCAGCAGCACCTATGGGGGCAGCAGCAGCTGTAGAGGCACCAAGAACACTCAGCACCTAAGGATGGTAAAGGGACTAATCACCTGGTCAGAAAGATGTTACAAAGGACCCCTGTGCTAGCAGCGTACCCAGGACCAGGCCCCACTCGGCCACTCCTTCATCCATTAGTGAGTTCTCAGTCATAGTTCCAGGAAGGAAAGGTGAAATCTGTCACAAGGAGGGAGATGCCCTATCTGAGTAAGGGCCATAATGCCAACTAGGAATATAATGACCAGAACTATGTCCATATCACACCAGTTTAGAAGCTTCCTACAAGCTTCCAGATCTGGCCACAGAAGCTCAGATTAGCCATCTCCCCTCCCCCCAAGATGAGCAGATCCCAAGTCTAACATAAAGTCCAAAGTCAAGAAATAGGTGGGAAAAATTAGCAAAGTTTTTTTTAAAAAACATTACTATAAAAAAACTTCTATGGACCCAGGGAAGCTCAAAACAAACTCTGAAGAAGACAATGATTTACAAATATCTATGAGCAAAACCTCAAAGAAAAATGCACAGAAGACACAAGCTCAACAAGAATTTTTTAAAGAGCTAAAAAAAAAGAGCAAAAAAAATTTTTTTAATCAAATTAAAACAGTAGAGAGAAATCAGTGTCAGGCACTGTTAATCACTTCGGAGTTCCAGAAAAAAGGCAAAGTCAAGGAATGATTCTCTGTGGATGATAAAGTCTTCCACCTGCTACTGTTTTCAGATTACGGGGTACTGATTACAATACTCCTCAAGATACTGCAGGGTCCCCTGGAAGAGATCTATAATCACTCACTGAAGCTTGTGTAACAGTATGTACATCTGGGACAGACAATACAGATGGAGGAGCTGGGACCAGAGTTAAAAGAAGAACGGGCTAGATGGTGTTTGGTAAATCGTAAAGCTCAAGTTTCCCATGATAGCAATGGCCATCTTTTCTATACAAACATTTTACTGGTGTTGCTGTATGGCAACAAGCCTTGAAATGTCACTGTTTCCAAAGAACTAAAGATAATCATCACACAGAGGATAGTGACAAGGTGTATGGTGGGTGTGAGTAGGCCATAACATAATTAATGAGGAACTCTTAAGATCAGGAATAAAGAAAGTCATCAAGGAATTGTATGACAGAAAGATAAGATGGTTGGGCATGTGGTAAGAGTGAGAGGTGACAGGTAAATGATCAGAGTGCTCCCCTGTGATGTTGGGAGAAATCAAAGAAGGCACAGAGTGAACTCCCTTTGGTGAACGTTTGGGAAGACATGGAGGAGAGTTGTAGAGAATGGTCAGGTATGAATGAGTTGCAATCTGCATCAACCCCTGAATCTATGATATCACAGATCCATTTGAGTATTCGTTTCAGCTGGGCTATCACAGTTGCATGCTAATTCTTTTACTCATCCCTAATTAAATTTTTCTCCACTCCCTTCAGCTTATTCCTTTAATCTTCTGTCCCTAATTTTTATATCTCTCCTTATCTACTTGCTTCTTATAAACATGCCCAGATCTCCTTTAACCTAAAAAACAAAATGAAACTTTGCTTGGTTCTGCCCTTCCCTCAAGCTACCACCCTACATCTTGCTTCCCTTTCATAGACACACTTCTAGAAAAAGCTTCTTATATAGTTCGCTGGCATTTTCTTCCTCCAAGTTCATGTGCCGAACCCTGGAGATCTAGCTTTTGATTTTACCGTTCAGCTGAAATTATTCTCCTCAAGATTATATGAATCTATTAATTGCCAAGTCGGATGGATTTTTTTTCCAGTCCTCATTCTTCTTGACCTCTCTGCAGCATTTGACGCTGTTTGACACCCTTTCTTCTGAGACACCATCTCTCCACTGGGTTTTCACAACTCTGTGCCCTCTTGGTTCTCCCCTCTGGCCACAACTTCTCAGTCTCCTTTGCAGAACCATCTTTGCCCCCAGCCCCACCTATGTATATGAATATTCCAAGGCTCTGTATTAAGCCCTCTTTTCTTCTCTATCTAAACTCTTTTCTTGGCAATGTTATCAGACCCCAGGGATTCAACTCTCCTCTATCCTGGATTTATATAGCCAGCTCCAGTCTCTCTCTTGAACTCCAGCCCTACACCACCATTGCCTATTTGCCATTTTTGACTGGATGTCCCATAGGCATCTCTTTTGCTTTATTTTTCTGGAACTTAGACATCACAATTCTTTCTAGTCATTTCCTTCCAAACCATTCATGTGTACTCTGACCATCTATCCCTCTCCCACCAGGACCTGGACTCTGCCTCTGGGATCCTGGGCTCTATTAGTTGAACTTTCACTTTGTCTTCCAGGATCCAAGAAACCTTACCACTTCCTGGACATTTTCAAACTCCCTCCACTTCTAGCTCTCTTTCATGGTGTCTTCTCCATTAGAATAGAGGCTCCTTGAGGCCTGAGACTGTCTTACTTGCTTGTATTTATATCCACGGTGCTGGGCACAGCTCTTAATAAATATTTTTTAATTATCTCAAATTTGGCAAGTCCAAAGCAGAATTCAATATCTCGCCCTCCAAACCTGTCCTTCAAACTTCTCTATTTCGTTGGAAGGCATCACCACATTTTTAGTCACCTAGGTATGCAAACTCACAATTATCTTAGATTCTTCACTCTCCTTCGCCCCTCACATCCAAGTTGCCAAGTCTTGTCAATTTTTCCTTCACACTAGATCTCACATCTGTTTCCTTCTCTCCATTCACATAGCCACAACCTAGTTCAGCCTCATATCACCACTCTCCTGGACTATTACAATAACCTCCTAATTGGTCTCTCAGCTTCCAGTATCTCTGTTCAACAATTCATTCTTCCCACAGCTATTAAAC
This sequence comes from Trichosurus vulpecula, assembly GCF_011100635.1. Classification (NCBI taxonomy): domain Eukaryota; kingdom Metazoa; phylum Chordata; class Mammalia; order Diprotodontia; family Phalangeridae; genus Trichosurus; species Trichosurus vulpecula. The sequence continues at coordinate 252,743,941 of NC_050580.1, read as the reverse complement.
TGATATTCTCAAAGCAAAGCTCTTACCACACATAGCTCCTCTGCTGAAGAAATTCTGGTGGCTTCCACTGGCCCCTCAGTACAAAAATTGAATTATTTTTTTGGCATTTAAAACCCTTCACAATCTGGCTCCAGCCTTACTTTGAGGATTATTCCATATTATTGTCCTTCAAGCACACCATGTTCCAGACAAAACGGCCTACTTTTGTTCATTGTGCATAACATTCCATATGGGTTCTCTGTCTTTACACAAGCAGGCCCCTCCCCCCATGCTTGAATTGTACTCCCTACCCATCTCTGCTTTAGAGGATTCCTAGATTCCTTTAAAAATGTGCACAAAAGCCACTTCCTAATGCTCTTAGCAGCTACTGCCCTTTTCTTGGAAATTACTTTGCATAAATTTTGTTTTTGTTTTTCTATGTATGTGTCTTCCCTCCTCTCCCAACAGAATGTAAGCTCCTTGATGGTAGGGACTGTTTTATATTTGACTGTGTATCTTTGGTGCCTAGCGCAGTGCCTGGCATATTGTAGATGTCTAACAAAAACTTGTCAAATTGAAAATGCAATAGAAAAACTAAGCAATCTATATATGTAGCCGTTATGTAATAGCTGAGTAAACTCTAGTTTATCAATATAAAGAACCCAAAGAACTATGGGAAGACGTATGAAATGATACAGAGCAAAGAAAACCAATTCAGAACAAATAGTAAATACTATTACTATGTAAAAAATAAGCAACAAACCTTTTAAATACACAGAAGAAAAAGACACTGAACGATAAAATGCTATATTGTAAAAATGTATATTTTTATTTGATAAAAACTTAAATAGAGTTTATACTTTTATGTTTCATCCAGCTTATTTGATTGCTCATTTTTGTTAGGATCATTGGCATTTATATATAATTTTTTTAAGGAATGATTCCCCCACTGCTTATAGAATAAAATACAAGTTCCTTCTCCTAACATTCAAGGTCTTCCATGATTTGGTTCCAACTCATTTTTCCAGTGTTATATTATTCTCTTCACTCTCCATTCTAGCCTATCTGGATCATGAACTACTACTACTACTACTACTACTACTACTACTACTACTACTACTACTACCACCAACTAACTAGCTAACTAGCTAACTAACATTTACATAGTGCCTACTCTGTGCTAGGCACTGTGCTAAGCACTTTGCAAATATTATCTCATTTGTTCCTCACAACAACCCTGGGAGGCAGATGCTACGATTATCCCCATTTGACAGATAAAGAAACTGTGGGAAAGAGTGGCTACATGATGTGCCCAGGGCTCACGTATCTGGTAAGGATCCGAGGCCAGATCTGAATTTAGTTCTTCTTGACTCCAGACCCGGAGCTCTACCCACTGTGCCACCTAGCCACCCTTAATTTTATTATGCTTTTTCTGCTTCCATCCATTTGTACATTGCATCTCCATTTGTACCCTCTCTCCTCCTCATCTCTACCCGTTGAAATCCATCTCCTCCTCCAGTATCTGGTTCAGGCACTGCTTCCTTCCTCGAGACTTCCCTGATGCTCTTGGACTTCCCTACCTAGTTTTTCATCCTCCTTTTGGCCTTCTTGGCATTTATCACACTCTAACCTGTATAAGAGGTTTTTGGGTGAGTCTTAACCCCTGCTACACTAGAACTAAGATTAGGCTGTTTTTACCTTTGTGTGCCACTCATGTTACAGATGAGGAAACTAAGGCCCCAAGAGGTTGTGACTTATCCAAGTCTGAATAGGTAGAACTGGCAGAGTCCAGATTTGAAGCTGTCCTCTAATTGCAAAGACTCACTCCTCTCTTTCTGTATGTCTATTTCTACTGTCCTTTTTTCAGCAATCAATCAGTCAACATTTATTAAGCGCTTGCTATGTACCTGCTAGAATTCCAGGTCTGTCATTGCCACTTCTGTACCTCTCTCTGCCTGATGGTTTGGCTCAGAGGCTCACCTTTATCCTTTGAGCTTCCGTTACAGGGTTCCATACCATCTGCCACATTATTTGAAGTCAGGTTTCAGGACAGTCTCATCCATTTGTTCTGCCCACTCCGCTTGGTTGTCTCACTTCAATTTCCCTTATGGTCCTGAGTTAAGAATCTACCCTCAAAACAAGTCTTGCCAGTGGAACTGTAAGAAAGTTACATTCAAGATCATCATTTATGGTGATTCTACATCATTTCATGTAAGTATGACTTGTAGGTGACATTCATGAAATCAAATAATGAAGCAGATAAATGGGTCCAAATCTCACAGCCATAAAAAAGTTAGACTGTTCTACAATCCACTCATCTATAAACCATTAAGCAACAATGTTCATTCATTCAAAAATAATAACTGCCATGTAACACTTGAAGGTTGGCAAAAAACTTTAAATAAAACACGTACTTTGACTCTCACATTTGTTAACTACTTATTACGCGCAAGGCACTTCGATAGGTAATGAGTTAGCAAGTGATTGGACATGGGAATGGGAGGAATGGGGCCTTAGAGTAAGCAAGAAGAAACAGAGATGACCAAACATGTATGTAGTCTTTAGTTTGAGAGCCACCTGATCCCCCACAACTTTTGTGTTTAACTTGATCGGCAGGTTATGAGACAGGTTTCTACAGTTTGTCCCCTCTACCTCCTCCCAATAAAATTTAAGCTTCCTGAGGGGGCAGGAACTAGTTCATCTTTGTAGGTACTTAATAATTTGTCAGTGTCATAAGAAATTTTGGAATATTGACCATGAGAATTGCTTTTTGACACTAGCTCTTTGGTAGTCACTCTTTTGGAGTCATTCTTAGCTAACCAAGTGTGTGCTAACTTTCAATGATACTTCCAACGTTGGGGCCCTAAGCTTGTTCTTTTTATGAAAAGACTAAGGTCTTCCTCTTTCTCCTGTTATCAAATAGTTAAAAGCCTTCCTGTTAACATATTGGGGAAAAGTTATTACCTGAAAGGTTAGTTTAACTCACATCCTTCCAGCGTATATGAAACCCAAGTCAATTCTCTTTGAGCAACGAAGGAGACCTACAGGAAGGGAAGCCAAATCTCGGCCACACAAGAATCAGCACAAGCATGAGGGACAAGGCTAGAAGTCACAGAACAGACGGCCAATCTAGATTGGGTCACAATTACAGGCAGTGCCCTTGAACAGAACACGCGGGCTACAGCTTTGACAATTTAGTTTTTGTCTCTCAGTTTACTTATTTGTAAGCTTTATTTGTAACTGTAATATCTCTTGCCTAAAGAGATGGAAATAAGCATATGGTGAAATAAAATATGAAATTCCTAATGTTTTATATATAGCTAAAGTTGGGCTCCTTCGGTCAATTTGAACATATACACAAATCTTGAATTTCAGGTATACGCGTTTAAGGGTTAGCGATTCTTTGAAAAAACTCACACGGGAGGACGTGCTTAACTTTTTTTAGTCTTCATGTTTTGCACCTTTGGGCCGTTGTGAAATAATACAGCTATAATGGGCACTATTCTAGTCTGTCTAGCAGCATTATATTTCTAATAGTTATTTCTACTCTGTAGGCAAGGCCCAATTCTATTGCATGTTTTTCACTTGCGATCTCATTTAATAAACATTCAAAATTCAATAAATAACGTTCCTCTGGGCTCAAAATTTTTACTTAGGAGCGCTAGGATTTTGAGCTGACTTGATCAGTTTTTTTCTAGATTTATCAACCAAAGCTAATTCGTTCACAGTTTGATCGCTTCCCCTCTGCCTGATTACTTAAAAGAAGTTAACGCTTTATAGCTTTGAAATATCTTCTTCCCGCAGTTCACTCAGGAGACACGAATTTGATACCGTCTTGCTAAAAGGGCACACACGTGGGCCAGGGGCGCTGGTTTTGCGAGTCCTTCCCGCCTTAGAGTGATTGACAGACGATACAGTCCAATCAGTTTTCACCGCCCCTCCCCAATAGAAGACCAATCAGAAACTCGAACGCCTCCGGATTATAGTCCGAGAGAATGTTTACTAACAGAGCCGGGTGGGAGAACGGGAGAGGCGTGGCCTGGGAGGGGTGATGGGCGGGGGGAAGAGTATGATGCAGGTACGCCTGCGCACCAGGGGAAGGGAGGCGGGGGCAGAATCTCGCCGCTGCCTTACCCGAGTGACGGAGGTCCTCCCTCCCTCGCCTCCCCGCGAAGCAACAATTCGAGGAGCAGGGCGGGGCGTGTGGTGCGACGGTCCAATACGGGCTCGCCTTGGCGGACGCGCGCGCCCACTGTCCAATGGGCGACGGCGGCTCCAAGGGCTTCCCTACCTTGCTGGCTCGGGGGTGGGAGGGGAGCTGGAGACTGGGCTTTGAGGGAGGAGGCGGAGGGGACGGGGTGAGTTTGGTTGCGCCGTACTCGCAGTGCCCTCGGTAGGGGGAGGAGGCAGAGGAGGGAGTCGAACGGACGGAGCGGGAAGAGCCCGGTCTCTCCGTCCGAGTCCCGGAGCTGACACGCGGCGTCGGCCGAAGCTGTCAGCTTTCCGGGGGTGCTCTCTTGTCCGAGCTTCCCCACGTAAAGGTCCCCGTGAGATCGAGGGAGGGAAAATGGAGGAGGGTGGCGGCGGCAGCGACGGCGGTGTCAGCGCCGCGGGGACCAGCGCGGACCGAGGGGACGAGCTCTTAACTGTCAAACACGAGCTGCGGACCGGTGAGTGACCCCGCCCTCCGCCGGCTCGCGCGCTGTGGGGAGGCTAGGGGGGCGGGGGCTCGCGTTGCGGGGAGGCTGGGGGGGGGGAGGAGGAGGAGGGAATGGGGCGCCGCGCGCCGCTGGGCCGGGAGGGGAGAGGGGGGAGGGGAGGCGGCAGCGGCGGCGGCGACGGCGGAACCGAGCCGCACAGCACAGGTCGGAGGGCGACCGTTCGGTCCGGGCGGGGGAGGGGGTAGGGAGAGCGAGCCCAGGCGGGTTCGGAGCGCCGGGCGCGAGAGGTGGGAGGAGAGGGGGCGGGGGATGCTGGAGGGGGCGTGGCCTAGGGCGGAGCCCCGCGGGAGATTGGTGGAGGGAGCAGAGAATGGGGTCGGAGGCTGGAGAAAGCGGTCGTCTTGGGGAGGGGCGGCGGGGGCCTGGCATCAGGTACCTGGGTGGAAGTTTTTGGGAGCAGTCCCTCGTTAAAACGCCCCAAAGTGTCTTAAATATCTTCATCTTCCGCCCTTTCTGCGCGTTTGTTTCCCGTAGTTAAGAGCGTGTGTTGGCGCTCCTCGTGATCTTTCCTCCGTGGTGACACTTGATGTCCTGTCCGTACTTATCTAGGATGAACGGGGCAGTTTTTAATAATTTTTAAGCAGTCGAATTGTCACATGGCGTTTTAGTGCGTCTCTTCAAAAACAGCTTGTGGCTGTGAACTACCACGAGGTAGTGTGGTCCAAAGAGAAGATGATGGGTACTCTCTTCCTCCTCCTCCCCCTAGCTTTGATAAGGCAAAGAGAAACTGGTCCCTAGGAGTGACCTGATTTTGTTTACGATTAAAATAAAGCCCTATACTTAGATCCTGAGTATTTTAACTAAGACTTTTAAGCTTCTGTAAATTATAAGACCTGTGTAAGGCAATTAAAGCAGCAGGATTTAGTGGGTAAATGCCATTAAGTTTCTTGGTTAAAACTTCTTCACGTCAGTGGTTACTCGTATAGGACTGGTCCTGGCTACTGCGTTTTCTTATCTGCCGAGAATCTCCATTTTTAAAAACATCCTAGTGGAATAGTGGCAGTTTGAATTTATGAGTTTCAAGTTAAATCTCTGGTCAAACTGCAGAAACACAAATAATTGTAACCAGTAATTTTAATTAGAATATTTGCTGGTGGTGTTTATTAAGTGCCCATGTGGCATAGGGGGCTGTTCCTCATGTAGCTGCCGAAGCTATGCATTAGGTTTTTGGTGGATTACAATAAACAATGTAAGCATATAGTTCCTACCCCCCCCCCAACATATCAGAGAGTTAGCAATGTTTCCCTGCTTGTTACTTTCTGATTCTTTTTATGACACTTTGTTCCAGGTGTTTGGGTCAGTATTTCACTTAGTGCAAAGTGCGGTAACAGAATGATGTCTATATTTCTCTCTCTTTTCCATCAGCTAATTTCCTTTGAAGTCCAGTTATGGTACTTTTCACTATTAGACTAGAATGTGTTTCTTAAACTAATTAAACTAATCTTAAACTGTGATCTTTTGGGTTCTAAAGTCAACCTATATTTAATCTTAATGCTTGTTCTATTTATCAGTTCTAGTATATGAATAATGTATTTATCAGTTCTAGTGTATGAATACAAATGGTATTTCAAAAATATTACTGTAGGTTTTACAAGTATATCAGTTTTATCTTTAAATATTTTAATCCTTCAGTATTTTTACATGAAACATAGGTGGTGTACTGCAAATGTTACCTGAGTGGAGGTTAGATCGTCAGATATTTACCATGGTGGCAAAAGTCAGCAAGAAGCTTTGTGCTGAATAACTCAAGAATAACCCACTTATTTGTATTCAACAAATTACTTGGTTTTGTTTCTTGCAAACAATGTTAGTTTTGTAGAAAATGAAGACTTTGTTTTTTTTTTTTGCCTTACTAGCAGCATATGAATCGTTACTCCAATTTTGTATTGTAGAAATATTTTTGACTGATGGTGTAAATTATAATGAACTCAGTACTATTAACGGGGAAGGAAAATGAGCGTTCACCTTGAGCTCTGGTTGAAAGGACAACTGGTCAGAGAATGTAGTCAAAAACATTACAGAAATCTAACATAGAAGACTTACTCAGCTTCAGCCTGTGTAATAGGGTACTGTAAAAGATGCTAGAGCAGGGGTTCTTTTTTTTAATTAAGATTTTTTATTTTTAGTTTACGACACTCAGTTCTGCATGATTTTGAGTTCCAGATTTTCTCCCTGCCCCCCAAGACGGCATGGAATCCAATATATCTTCTACATATAACTTTGCATTAAACTTATTTTACGCAATAGTCAAGTTGTAAAGAAGAATTGTAATCAATGGAATGAATCATGAGAAAGAAGAAACAAAACCAAAAAAAAAAAGAAAGAAAAAAAAAAGGAAAGCAAATAGTTTGCCTCAATATGCATTCAGACTCCATAATTCTTTCTCAGGATGTAGATAGCTCTCTCCAGCATGACTCCTTTGGAGTTGTCTTTGCACCTTGTATCGCTGAGGAGCCAAGTCTATCAAGGTTGATCATCACAGAATCAATATATCTGTGGTTGTGTACAGTGTTCTCCTGGTTCTGCTCCTCTCGCTCAGCATTATATCATGTACGTTTTTCCAGGTCATTATGAAGTCTGTATCTTCCCCATTTCTTATAGCACAATAGTATTCCATTACATTCATATACCACAACTTGTTTAGCCATTCCCCAATTGATGGGCATCCCCCCTTGGTTTCCAATTCTTTGCTACCACAAAAAGAGCTGCTATAAATATTTTTGTACATACGGGTCCCTTTCCCACTTGTGTGATCTCTTTAGGATACAGCCCTAGAAGTAGTATTGCTGGGTCAAAGGGTATGTACATTTTTATAGCCCTTTGGGCATAGTTCTAAATTGTAGAGCAGGGGTTCTTAACCCCCAAGGAGTTGGTGTATAGATTTCAAGGGATGAGAGAACTTGGACGGTAAAAAAAAAATTTCCTTTTTATTTATACTATCCTTTTATTGAAATTTAGCTTTTACTTCACTTATTAATGTGGGCAACAAAACATTCTGAAAAGGGATCCATAGATTTCACCAGATTGCCAAAGGGGCACATGACGCACAGAAAGGTAGGGAGCCCCCCCCCCCAGTAATTCATTTAGATGTGGGTCATGTCCTCATTAATGTAGACATGTCTATGATATGGTATTTGTCTACATTTAATGATTACTTACTTGGTGCTGAGTGAAAGGGCAGCTAGGTGGTGCAGTGGTAGAGCTCTGGGCCTGGAGTCAAATTGGCCTTAGAAACTTAATAATAGTGGGATCCTGGGCAAGTCACTTAACCCAGTTTGCCTCGGTTTACTCTTCTGCAAAATGAGCTGGAGAAGGAAATGGAAAACTACTCCCCTAATTCTGCCAAGAAAATGTCAAATGGGCTCACAAAGAGTTGGACATAACAAATGGGAGTGAAATGAATCAGAAACAAGTATTTATTAAGTGCCTAATATGTGCTGGGAATTTTGCAGGGTTCTTGAGAAAAAAAAGCCATACTATCCTCAGTCTTCGAGGAAATTAAAATCTATTGTAGTTGAAGAAACAGAATACTCCTGAAAACTACTTAAGAATATTAATAAAGTTGTTTAGAGTGCCAAAAAAAAAACCCTTTTAGTGTCTAAATACTCATTTGGACATTTGGTATATGATACACTACTATTCATCTTTTTTATGTTTATGCTCTGCCTGTGCAACTAGATTGTGTGCTTCTTGGGAGCTGGGACTATATTTCTTCTATTTCCAGTACCGGTATACAGTAGACATTTAATATATATATATGCTGATGATGACTGTAGAAGGGATGAAGAGAATAAAGAAGCAATAAGAATTAGAGAGATTGATGAATAGTGTTATAGTGTTAATGTTATCTATAAATCGATCCATTTCTTATCTAAATTGTCTCCTGTCTTCACTCCTCCATTCTTATTCTGAAGTTAAAAGTAAATTATCTTCTATGTTTGTTTTGTGTATATGGTAGATGAAAACAAGATAAATGTGTTTCAGAATTTAAGAACTTTTAAAAGTTTTGGCAGATTTCATTTCTAAAGCAGCATATCAAATAAGGAGGGCCTACCTGATTAGTTTATAGGTATACGTTAGACATGTCTGTGTAGTATAGTAGAAATAAGACTGGATAAGGATTTAGGATACCTGGGTTCTAGTCTCACTAACTATTTTTTGTGATCTTGCACAAGTCACTTAACCTCTATGGGCATTCCGTTCCTTGTCGCTAATGTCAGATACTTGGATTAGTTAGCTTCTAAGATTTTGAAAGTATAGATTTATGTAAAAGACAAGTTCAGGAGTGGTTTTGTTCTACAAAAGAATTCGTATGTGCATTTCTTTGAGTAACAGCAAGTTCCCTAGGGCTTTTTAAATAGGATTCTATTTAGAGTTTTTAAAAATAAAACAAAATGTTCTTATCCTGATACAAAATTTTGTTAGCAGAAAAAATTAATAAACTTTGGGTACCATACCAGCTTCCTTTTCAGCAGAGATCATCTTCTTGAAAGTTAAGCTTTTGGCTGTATAAAACACCTATTATCTCATAATTTCCTTACTTTTATGGAAGTAGGTAGAATTTTTTCTTTTTCTATGTAAAGCCCTATTGGCCATGATAGGTTAACATCTAAGAGGTATATGGATAGTTACCCTGTTTCAAAAAAATAGATGATATGTTTTTGGTAGAACTTAATTTAGTTTCCATAGACCTCATACCTTCTTGGAATTATGAATTAACTGATAAGCTTTTTTCATGAGCTCTGCATTCCATCCACGCTGTACTACTAGCTGTTTCTTAAATCTTGTTCTGCCTCTTGCTTCACCCATACATTTGCCAAAGTTTTTCTCTATATCTGGTCCACGCTTTCTCCACATCTTTGCCTTTAAAATCCTTCTTTCTTCAAGGTTTCCATTTATATACCACTTTCTCCATGAAACCTTCCCTGATTCTCTTCCTCTCCTCTTAAATTTTGATACAGTATTTTGGAACTGTCTTGTGCTTACTACATTCTAACTCGCCTGTGTATGTGTATTATCTCTTTTATTAGATTGTAAGCATCTTGAAGGTAGACGATGTGTTTGTCAGCTTTTTATCCCCAGTACTCAATACAGTGCCTTGGTTTACTCAGAACTTAAGTGTTGAACTGAATTAAATTGATTCCTTAATATTTTCCACCTTCCCTTTTTCTCATCCAAGGCTCACTAATGAAACTCATATGTATCTGAAGTTACTATGATGGTCCTGGTTTGCTTTCAGTGCTACTTGAAAAGATATGTAAACTTTGGAGAACCATTAAGCTTTACATCGAACATAGGCCCTGTCAGTCAGGGAGACAGAAGAGAAAGCACAAGCAAATCACTCTCTGGTATCAGTTTTCCAGAATGGAAATTCAGCAACCCAAGCACACTTTTGCAGAGACTTATGCTGAAAGGCCTGCTTACCTCTCAATATTTGTGTGTAGATTGGGTATCAGAGCCCACCCAAGGGCATACATACATCTGACCTCTTGAAAAACTTTGCCCTCTAGTGTCTCTTTAGTCAGTGATTCAAAAACAGACTGAAGGTTTCTGTTCTCTCCTGTCCAGCAGTCTTCATCATAGCTCCTCTAAATGCCTTATTAGAGGGGGTACTAGATTCCAAATGGTTGACTGGTAAAAACAGACTAGTTTCTAATGGAGTATGCATTACTTTAGTATTACTTTATGCAATTGCTCAGCCTGAAAAGTTGTATATAAATATAATTTTTCTACTTTTATATAACAGAGTATGTGGTCTTAGTGATACAGGAATTCTTTCAACCGTAGAGATTACAACTTATTCATTCCCTTTGTGTCATCCTCAGTGACTCTTGACCATATCTTCCTGTAAAAGTCCTTCATTTGGGATCCCCACAACATCTGGGGCGTTCCTTTAGATCCTTTCACATACTGTCTCTACAAATGGAGCAAATAGGCAGTCTGGCAGTACTTTTTCTTGCCAAGTGACTGGCTCACCTTTTTTTTCTGATTATATTATATATATCATATATCATAGAAGCTTGTGAGCTGGTTAACAGCAAAGATTATTATGCCCATTTTATAGTTAAGAAATTGAGACCCAGAGTATCGAAGTGATACACCTCTAGTTAATGGAAGAGCTGGGATTTGAATTCACGTCTTCTGACTCCAGATATCATGATCCATACACTGCACCACGCTGCCTTTCATCTCACTATTTCTCATTACCTTCTTGCAACTTATTAGAAATGTTGTTTTCTTAACTGTTTCAAATCTTTATACCAACTAGAACTACTTTTCTGTTCTATCTTTCTTGTGTAAGAGCTATGCTCTGTTGAGAATTCAGCAAAAGGGAAGGTATTCAGAGGTTAAAAGAGATATTGAAAGGTAAAAGATAGAATCTTCAGATGGAAAATAGATATCCCTCACCTTAGAAAGGGTAGGCTCTTGTGAATACCTTGTTCACGTGTGAAGAGGCTAGCAAGACAGTGAAATGAGTCCTCAGGGAAAAGATTGCATTCATACTTTTCTAGCCATTCTTCTATACGACAGTTCCAAAGGAGTATGGTACTTGAAAACTGACTAACAATACTAAGGCTACTATGGAATGACTTAAGTAAGGAAGGAAGGCACTTTTGAGTAAGGAAACATTTGTCAAAAAGCTAAGAGCCATTGTGCTATATGAAAAAACTCAGTAACATTCCAGCTGAATAAGCACAGTTCCTACCTGGTGCCCCCAACGCCCAGTTCAGTCAGTGGCAGAAAGTGGAAAAAAGAGTGCAACTGCTCATTGAAGAGGGAGCCCAGAAGACCGCAGATCAGCCTCTCTAGTGTGGAAGCAGTATAGCCTAGTGAACAGTAGCACCAAGTGAACTGTTCCACCCTGCTGGGCAGCAGATTGGCTCCTCTAGGTGTTACACTGTACCCTAGGAAGAATAAATACAGCCGAGCCACTGCTGTAATGGAGAAACCACGTCCAGCCAGTTGAAAAGTAACTTTGTAAGGACTCTGGAGGAACAAAGTTCATCAAGCCTCTGTAGTTCCAGAGTTTTAAGTTGCTTTGGCCTTGTGTATCCCCAGTGTTAAGGCGGCTAGGTGGTGCAGTGGATAGAGTGCTGGACCTGGAGTCAGGAAGATTCATTTTCCTGAGTTCAAATCTGGCCTCAGACACATAATAGCTGTGTCACCCTGGGCAAGTCATTTAACCCTCTTTACCTCAGTTTTCTCATGTGTAAAATGAAATGGAGAAGGAAATGGCAAATCACTACATTATCTTTGCCAAGAAAACTTGGTCACAAAGAATCTTACACAACTGAAAAATGACTCGACAACAAAACCCCTACCTCAGGTTAGTGTTCACTCCACCCTTTTGGATTCTTTGTGTGTTTATGGAAAAGTGAGCCTCTGATGTTTGGGGGAAGTACTTTGTAATTTCTCTCTTAGCTATGCCATTTGAGTAAATACATTTGCTAAAGAACTAATAGACTTAACTGTCTGGTTAAGGCTTGTGCTTTAGTATTTACAAGGATAGCCACTTTACAAATTTACGCCTAGAATCCTAGAAGTAGTAAGAACTACTGCTCTAGGGCCCCAATTTGCCAATGGGTGAACTAGCCCTAAGGAAAGTGTTTCTTACTTCTCTTGAGCAAGAGGGGTGATTATTACCACTATGTGTTTATATGTAGGAGGAAGTGGATTTCCTCAACTCTTTGTAAAAGCCTGGCTTTTCTTAGCATTGCACTCTCCTAATTTTCTTCCTACCTGCCTTAACTCTTCTCAGTCTTCTTTGGTGGTTCATCCTCTACTTTCTGTCTTATTTGTAGGTGTATAGATCAGAACTCTACCCTGAGCCCTCTTCACCTTGTATAATCTGTTATCTCAGTAGTTCCCATATATTCAATTATTGCCTCTATGCACATGACACCTAAGTTTACATATATCCAGCCTCCTTCTGAGTGACAGAGCTGCAAGTTGGCACCTCTTCCTGTTCCCTGAACAAGTTTAGGCATCTTTGTGCTGGATTTGGGACCATTTTTTGCCCAGTCTTTCCCTGCCCTGGAATGCTCCTTTCTACCACTGCTGGCTAGTTCTCAAACTCATTGTCAGCAGACCCTTATATCTATCTCCCTTTGCCTACCTGGTTTGGAAAAACAACTAATGGTGACTTTTTTTTTTGGATTTCCCAATCAGGTTGTGGTGTGGTACAAAATGCACTTGTACTAATTAATGTCTTTTTGGAGGATTCGTGAGGTAGAACTTGGCTGCATTTCTTTTTGGTACTTTACCATCTTGACTGTGTGCTAGAATTCATTCTTCCCTCTGAAGCCCACTTCTCTTCTCAACTTCCATATGTCTATTGAAGGTTATTCCAATTCTTCTAGTTGCCCAAGTTCATAACCTCAGGGCAATGTTAAACTCTTCCCTTTGTCTTACTAGGCTTCATAATTAATCAGTTTCTACATCTTAACAATCACATCTATGAGCTTAAGTCCCTTGTTACCACTTGTTTGAATTAGTGTAAGAGTCTCCTTTTTGAGGGGAGTGGGAGTAGAATCACTGAAAGTTTTTAAAAGAAAAAAATAAAACATTTTTCTTTCCTTTCTACCTCTACCTCAGTTTAAAAGAAGAAACAAGACACTTGGCAAATAAGCACAGTCAATTGAAACAAATTCCCACATTGTGCATGTCCAATGTACATGCACAATGTAAAACGTACATGACATTCTGAGTCTTGACCATCAGCTCTCTGTTGTGGGGGAGGGGGGTGTCACATAATTCATTATTGCATAGTTCTTCTGGAATCATAGTTGGTCCTTGAGTTGATAGAGTTCTTGATTTTTTCAAAAGTGTTTGTCCTTATAATGTTGTTATTGTATAAATTCTTCTCCTGGTTCTGCTCACCTTATTCTTCATTGGTCTCCATCTTCCCAGGTTTCTCTGAACCCAGCTAACCCTTTTGTCATTTCTCATAGTACAATATTATTACCTTACATTCATATAACATAATTTACTCAGCCATTTTGCAGTTGATAGGCGGCCCCTTTGTCATTACAAAAAAATTGCTGTAAATATTTTTGTACTTATGAATCCTTTTCTTCTTTCTTTGATTGCTTTGGGGTATAAGCCTATTAGAGGTTTCACTGGGTCAAAGACTGTACATTTTATTGATTTCTTTTTTGCACAGTTCCAAATTGCTTTCCGCAGTGAGTGAACCACTTTACAGCTTCACCCACAGTGCATCACTATGCCTGTTGCCCATAGCCCCTCCAGCATTTGTCGTTTTCCCTTTTTTTGTCATCTTTGCCAATCTGATGGGTATGAGGTGTAATCCCAAAGTAACTTTAATTTTAGTTGTATAATGATTAGTAAGTTGGAGCTTTTTTTCATATACCTTTTGCTGGCATGAATGTCTTCCTTTGAAAACTTTGTATTCATATCTTTTGCCTGTTTCTCCCTTGGGGAATGGCATTTATTCTTATAAATTTGAATCAATTACTTGAAATATCTTGAAAACAAGATCTTTATCAGAGAAACTGCAAGAGCCTCCTAATTTTTTTCTTCTACTCTCTCTTAACTCTAATCCATCTTTCACATACATAACTGTTATGTCTGAACCACATCATTTTCCTGCTCAACTTGAGAAGCTCCAGTGGTTCCATATTGTCTCTAGAATAAACTACTGTGGCATTTGAAGCCTTTCACATTCTGGCTGTAACCTATCTTTTCAGATTGTTTTTATATTACTTCCCATATACCTGTATTTAGCCTAGCTGACCTAATTGCTGTTCCCTTTACACAGCATTCTGTCTCTCACTTCTGTGCAAAGACACAAGTCCTCTATTCCTGAAATATTCTCCCTCTTCATACCTACCTTTTGGAACCCAGTCAAGGTGAATCCTCCTGCAAGAGATGCCTTTCCTACTCTCCTCCTCCCTCCATTGTTGGTACTCTTCTTACTTATTGAGATTTCTTTTGTGTGTGTGTATTGTTTATTGCCTTACCTCTGTTTATGTTGCTTTCTCCCACTAAAATGTAACAAGGACAAGGACTGTTTTCATTTTTTAATTTGAATGCCTGGCACTAATAAATACTTAATAAAGTCTTATTGACTTGATCTTTTCAAATTAGAGGAATCTTTAATTTTAGAACTAATAGAAACCTTAGCAGCTTAGTCCAACCCTTGTTTTACAGATGGGGAAATTGAAGTCCGCAAAGGTTAAATGACTTGCCCAAAGACACACAGTTACTATATTGACAGAAGCAGGAATTTGGATCCTTTGACTCAAGATTCATTTCTTTCCTCTGTACCATACTTTACCTTCCCATTCCTCCAACATTTATTCAGCAAGCGTATATTTAAATGCCTACTGTATACTAGGCCCTTGAGATACAAAGACAAAAAATAAACTAACCCTGCCCTCCCGGAGGCTACATTCTTTTTGAGGGAGTCAACAAGTATGCAGATAAGTAAATACCAGACATGCACAGAATAAGTTCCTGGGAGGGATAGCATTAAAAACTGGGGACTGGGCTAGTCTCTTAATATAGAAAATGGCAACTTGGGCTGTGCTATGAAGGAAACTAGGGATTTCCCAGGGTGAGGAGGAAATGCATTTCAGGCAGGGGGAACAACTTGCAGAAATACATTGACAAAGGCATGATGTAGGCCACATTATCTGGAATATATTATATGATTGTGTGAAAGACAGTGATGTGCAATCAAGCCTGGAAAATCTCAATTTTACATCTGTTGCTCTGCTCCATGGAACAAGATGCCCATCCCAGGATAAGTTGATCTCTTCTAAACTTCCCATCATGCTGCTAATCCAAGCCTTGATTAACACCCATGCCTTCTCTCCTCCCTGCTTGAAGGGCTGGAGATTGGACAAATTCCTCCCAGTGGATTCTTTTGAGAGGGCAGAAGCTCCACTTTGCATCTGCTGCCGTTCCTGGTTTCAGGACAAACACAAGCACAGTTTGTATTTGATCCCAGAGGCAATAGGGTGCCATTGGAGTTTCTTGAGCAGGAGAATGATATGGTCAGATCTAATATATTAGGAATATCACTTTTGTAGTTGTGTGAACAGATGAAAGATTGGAGAAAGGAGAGACTCGTGGTAGGGAAGCTAATTAGGATGCTTTTGTAGTACTTTAGCCAGGTGCTCCCTGCTATTTCCTTCCTTCTAGCCTTTCCTTCCTTTTTGTGTGTATATTGCTCCCTCCCCTTCTTTTAGTTGTAAGCTCCTTGAGAGCTGGGACTGCCCTTTTTAATTGCATCCTGAGCTTGGCACAGTTCCTGGTACATAGGCACTTAATAAATGTATATTGGAAAATAGACTAGAGCCAGATTGTGAAAGGCTTTCAATGCCTTATAGCATAGGTTACTAAATGGGCGTTACCTCAGTCTAAGTGAGTACATGAAAAAGCCTGAGCCTAAAAGGGCCAGGGTCTCCCATTGCATCCTGGGTCATCTCTAGTCATCCTGATGAATATCAGGTTACTGGACCCAGAGGGCTCTGGAGGAGAAAGTGAGGCTGGTGACCTTGCCCAGCCCTCCCTCACTCAAATCAAAGTCAACTTCAAGTCATGTCATCATTTCCCTGATGCCATGGTCCTCTTTGAAAACGAAGGACGAACACAACCTGTGAGTAGACCGAGCTGCCTGAAAGGGGACCTAGCTAGTTGGGTATCTCAGCTCATCCTGTCCCTCTAAATGAAGGTAAATTTTGATCTCCAGAAGCTGCCCACTTAACTTGGGGTTTACTGGCTAGATTTCTTGATTTTTTTTCTTTCTTTGTTTCTTTTTCTTCCCTCTTTCCTTCCTTCCTTCTTTCCTTCCTTCCTTCTGTCCATCTGTCCTTCGTTCTATCCTTCCTTCTGTCCTTTTCACTCAGAAGCTCATTGATTGGACCACAATAGGTCCCTGCCCAAGCACCACTATGGCTGTATTTTGGGCCCTGCTGGCTTAGAGTGAATGTCAGTGGTAACTGTTTCTCTTTGGAAGAGCAACTCTGAGGGTTGTCCCCTTCCAACTTGATTTTTTTTTCTTTTTTTGTAATTAAAGGGGCCATCCCTTGACTCACTTCTTAAAGAGGCCTGTTCACTGAATGGCTGTTACCTCACTCTAAATGAGTACATGAAAAGGCCTTAGCCTGAAAGGGCCAGGGTCTCCCATTGCATCTGGGTCATCTCCAGTCATGCTAATGAATATCAGGTGATAGGACCTAGAAGGCTCTGGAGGAGAAAGTGAGGCTGGTGACCTTGCCCAGCCCTCCCTCACTCAAATCAAAGTCAACTGCAAGTTATGTCATCATCTCCCTGATGCCATGGTCCTCCTCGAAAACAAAGGACAAACACAAGCATAGTTTGTATTTGATCCCAGAGGCAATAGGTGCCATTGGAGTTTCTTGAGCGGGAGAATGATATGGTCAGATCTATATTTTAGGAATATCACTTTTGTAGTTGTGTGAACAGATGAAAGATTGGAGAAGGGAGAGACTGGTGGTAGTGAGACTAATTAGGATGCTTTTGCAGTACTTTAGGCAAAAGGTAATGGGAGTTGTGGTAACGTAAAGAGAAAGGGTTGGATAATAAGAAATCCTGAACTAGAATAAAAAGCAAAATATAAATATAATGTGAAATAATGGAAAGAGCACTAGATTTGGAGTCAGAGGACCTGGGTTTGAATCCTGGCTCTGCTGCTGTGACCTGAGGCAAGTCATGAAGCTTCTGTGTAGGCCTTAGTTTTCTCACATGCAAAATGTCAGAGTTAGGCTAGTTAACATTTAAGATTTCTTCCAGTTACAGATCCTATGAAATAGCTAATATTATCTGGCAGCCTTACAATTTCCTTCTGAACTTGGATCTTTTTTCTCAAGGGTCCTAAGTTCCTTTTTCTTCATATTACTTACCTTAAAACATAGATAAGTGGAATGTGCTTAAAATACATAAAAGCAATTTTTTCTCTTTGTGAATATTTGATGTAAAAATCCGAGAGTACCATTTTTGGAATTTCATTTGATTGCTACTTTAATGTCCAGGTTTGGAAATGATTTTGAAGGATCTTTGCATGGTTTATAAACATATACATTGAAAATGCATAGTGTATATGAATGGTTAAATGAAAAAGTGAATAACTCATTAGTACTCTAGTTTTAAACTTGGTGAAATTGTTAAAGGATACTTGTAACAACATTTGCCGCAGATGATGACACTTTCTCTGTAAAATTAAAGATGTTAATTTTTAATATATATATTTTAAATTTGGAAATGATAGAATTAGGTGTTATTTTACTTTTAAATTATAATATAGTTCCAGTGAGTAAAATCTTTAAGTAAAAAGTATCTTTTTACATACATTTTTGGTTCTTTAGCAAATTTGTGATTTCATTAGTATAGGTATTCCATGCCTCCCCATCCTGTGCGATACTTGAACGTGTCTTTCCACAAAATAGCATTATCCTCCATAAAGGATCATACTAATATACTGGAGACCTTCTGCTTCTTCTTTTTAATGTCTGGGGATAGGAATGAACGATATAGAAAGACAAATATAACCTTTTCCATGTTCCCTATATTGAAACTCTCACCAGTGCAGACTGACAGCTAACTGATCTGTGAGTTATTATTTTAAAAGTTGCCTGAAAGAAATGGAAGTTGAGGGAATACCCATCAGCTGGAGAATGACTGAACGAGTTGTGCTATATGAATGTAATGGCATACTATTGTGCTATAAGAAATGATGAGTAGGCCGATTTCAGGAAAACCTGGAGAGACTTACGTGAACCGAAGCCAGGTGAAGTGAACAGAACCAGAACATTGTACACAGAAACAGCAGCATTGTACAATGATCAGCTATGATAGACTTAGCTCTTTTCAGCACTACAATGATCCAAGACAATTCCAAAAGACTTATGATCCAGAGAAAGAACTGTGGAGTCTGAATGCAGACCAAAGCATACTATTTTCACTTTTTTTTCCCTTTGTGGTTTTGTTCTGTTTCTTCTTTCACAACACGGTGTTTCACAACACTGCTTGCACATATATAACCTATATCAGATTGTTTGCTCTCTGGGGGAGAGAAGGGAAAGAAGGGAGGGGAAAACATTTGGAACTCAAAATCTTATAAAAAATGAATGTTGAAAACTATCTTTACATGTAATTGGAAAGAATAAAATTCTATTAAAAATAAATTAAAAGTTGCCTGGTGACACTGAGAGGTGGAATGACTTGCCCTGATAGTCTCATAGCCAGTACATGTCAGAGTCAAGACTTGAAGCCAAGCCTAGTTCTTCATGACACAAACTGATAATCTTCTACTCACTATATCGTATTGTCTTTCTTCTTTTTTATTAATATATTTTCAGAAAGAGAAGTTTTCCCTGAAAATTATTTGGTTACATCTCTTATTTTAGTGTGTTGTCTTAATGTCGTTATTTTCTTTAAAAACATTAATTTTTTTGTTCCTAAGGTTTGTTCTTGGAATCTCTTGTTATTTAGGATAGTGTTGCTTGGCCACAATTTAGGTTTACTACTGTTATTGTATGATGATCTGTGAGGAATCATAGAAACATATTGTGAACTTATAAAAATCAGTATTGATTAGGGATATAAATCTGTTGTTTTCTTCCTCCATTTTGGCTCATGCTGGTTTAGGTATCTAGACCATATTTGTTTCATGGAAAATGTTTGGTAGTTATAACTGTTAAATGTGAGTTTTCTTTAATCAAATTCTCTTATATTAAAATATTTCTCATATGCCAGTCCTAAGGCTTTTGGACTTGTTGTAATTGCTGTTTTTAGTTCAGCCTGACGCAGGTTGTCCTCTGGTTCAGGCTATTAATTGAAATGAAATGAGACACTCACATACCCCACACTATCTTTAACAAAAGGAAATTGACTCAAAAATAGCTTGTAAAGAATATTCATCAAAGACATATTAGTTCACTGGCTTCAGTTCTCTTTGTCCTGATATTTACTATGGTGCTGCACTTTCTCAAAAAGGTATGTTGACTTACCTGGCAGTGGGAAGACTTGAGGAATGCCAGCTACTTATGCACTTGGGCTTTTATGCCTTAGATCAGTGGTCTCCAAAATGGAGCGAGGCTGTGGCCTGATAGCAAAGGTTGTGTGATAGCCAGTTGGAGGGTAGGAAAATAGATCACATTTGACCCTTTCCTTGTTATCTAATCAGGAACTTTTTTAATTCAACATCCTGCAATCTACTGCATACCATTGGCTTCCTGTGGCTTTTGTAAGCATAGGCCTCTCAGAGCCGTTACGCAATAACCAGTCTGTCAGCCAGTCAATAAACATTCGTTAGAGCCTACTATGTGCCAAACACTGTGCTAAGGCACCCGCTGAGGTACCTGTATTGGATTTGAAGGCAAAATTATGCTCCACCTTCCCAGTGCTTGTGTAACATAGCTTGTTAAGATACTTCTCCCTGCCCTCAACATGCATATATGGGCACATGGGCACCCATGCATGTGCGTGCAAACACACACCACACTATATTTCAGCAGGAAAGAGTGAATAGCATAGAATGAGCTGAACAGGTTACAATTTTTATTGCAAATCTTATTATATTACCTTTCCCCTCAAATCTACCCTTCGCCAAAACTTCCCTGTTTCTGCTAAAGGTACTGGCATCCCAGTCACCTGAGTTTTCAACCTCTTAATTATCCTTGACTATTCACCCAGTTGAGACTGCTCCTTTCAAAGTTGCCAATGATTTCTTAATTGCCAAATATGATGACCATTTCTCTATCTTCATCCTTCTTGCCCTCTCTGCAAAAGCATTTGACACTATTGGCCATTCTTCCTTCCTGGACACCTACAGCAACCCATAGAAGAGAGAATAAGTGTGTCACTTAACAGAACTCTCATATGTTCACACTTAAGGAAAAAACTTAGAAACAGAATTTTCTAACCTGTTTAAAAATCTAAATGGTTTCAGTGGTTTTTCAAGCTCATTTACTAAAAATATAAAAATTCAACACCTTTCTGTTAGTTTTTAAGAACAACTAATTGACATTGGAGAAGAAGGGAATTTACTAGCTGAATTTAAATTAAAACCTTCACATAATTGATGGTTGGGATTAAAAAAATAATAAATGCTATGATTATTAAGCACGCCAACAATGAACTTCTCCCATTTGGATTAGTATTTCTTTTTTTTCAACCAAGATAGCTATTAAAACCAAGTATTGAAATAAACTAACCATAGAATCAGACCTTCAAATCACTGAATCACAAAGTGTTAAATGAAGATTTTCAAGAATAATGAAGCATATTCAATCACATTGTTCTCGTTAAGTTTTCATATACTCACCTTTTCTTAATTTTGAATTTATGTTTTTGTGTTTTATAATGTGCATATTATTAATACAGTAGTACACACATGTTATTTTAAAATAAGTATACATATTTTAGGAATGCTATTTTTAAAAATTGGCAGTCTCCACCATGAAGCTACATTACTGGTTTGAACTTTAATCCCATGGATCAATTGAGTTGTGATGACAATTTCATCACTTATTTTAGGGAAAAACTAGCGTAAGGGGAAAGGACTTTCTTACTGCCCTGTACCCCAACAAGGTAAGTAGTATATCTTTGTTGCTTGCAAGATTTGTTGTTTCACTTTGGAATTTTGGGACTTGAATTTCAAGGGGAGTTGAACTTAAGAGTTTCTGTCAGACATCTGTGAGTTCTATAAAATGGTCTTTTCCCCTTTGTTTCCAACTTTTTGGGGCAATTTTCTCGCATGATTTCCTGAAGTAATCTCTTTAGACTTTTTATTTCATTGCATTTTTCTGGAAGATCAGTAATTCTCAGTTTTTTTCCATCACACTTTGTCTTCAACATAGATCAGTTTCTCTGACTTGTAGAAAACTCACATTTTCTTCCAATCTTGCTATTTAAAAATTTTTGTTTTGATATTTTTTCTTCTATTTCTATATCTTTCAGTTTTGTATCTGTCAGTCTTGCCCCTGACAATTCAGTTTTAGAGAAATTCTTCACCATTTGTTCCTTGATCTATTGTTTTTATTTTCATATTTTAGTTATTCTTTGAGAACTCAAATTTCTGGCCAAATTTCCTTTCTTATTGCTTCTTTTAAAATTGATTTTTTTCAAACTTTGTATTAATTTATTTTTAGTTTTCTACACTCACTTCCATAAGTTTTAAATTCCTCCACCCTCCCTCCCCAAGACAGCATGCAATCTGATAAGGGCTCTACATATACATTCCTATGTTTCACTGATAACACACAAGAGGCATTGGAGGTTTCAGACTCCAGCCTCTAACAGGTTCACTCCTGGACTGGTCAGAGAGGAAGGACAGCTTCGGAGGGGTTAATAATAAGCTTTATTCTAGTCTAGTCTTTCCTAACAGAAGTATTGCTGAGTACGGAAGCACCACAAACTTCCTACAGCATTCTCTAATCACCCTTCTCTCAGGGGCAAGAAGGAGGGGCAAATACCCCTATGTCTTGACAGGGCAATTGAGACAGGCACAGCTTGTGTGCACTCCCCTAAATGCCCTCAAGCCTCAGTGGAGGCCAGTTGAGGCAGGTACATGCATTCCTCTATGCATTACAGGTGGATTCACCAACTCACTGACCGATGCCCGCTTGTTTTATAGAGCACCTATAAAGAAGGCATCTTGCCAACATCAAGCTCACAAGTTAACTTTAGCAATATATCGTCATTCTGTACAAGCGTAGTAAATATCAATTATGATATCTTCACAGCTTAGCCTTAGTAGGGCTGTCACTATGATTCTAAGAATTACTATCTAGGATCCTTGAGACTATTCTGGGAGTTATCTAAAACCTGGAAACTAGACTTTCCCATGGCCATGGATCCTAAGAAACTAAACTCTAAAAGGATAACAAAATCCTCCTTACTAACATCCTTTTAAACACATTTTCACATTAGTCATGTTGCATAGAAGAATTATAACGAATGGGAGAAACCATGGGAATGAAAAACAAAATAAAACAAAACAAAAAAGAAAATAGTCTGCTTCATTCTGCATTCTGACTCCATAGTTCTTTCTCTGGATGTGGATGGCATTTTCCAATCATGAGTCCTTTGGAATTGTTTTAGGTCCTTGCATTTCTGAGAAGGGCTAAGTCTATCAAAATCAGTCATTGAGCACTGTCACTGTTACTGTGTACAATGTTCTACTGGTTCTGCTCACTTCAGTCAGCATCAGTTCATGTAAGTCTTTTCAGGTTTTTCTGAAGTCTTCCTGTTCATCATTTCTTATAGCACAATAGTATTCCGTTACATTTGTACACCATCACTTTTCAGCCATTCTCCAACTGATGGGCATCCCCTCATTTTCTAGTTCTTGGCCACCACAAAAAGAGCTGCTATAAATATTTTTGTACATGTGGACCTTTTCCCATTTTTATGATCTCTTTGGGATACAACCCCAGAAGCGGTATTGCTGGGTCAAAGGGTACGCACATTTTTATAGCCCTTCGGGCATAGCTCCAAATTGCTCTCCAAAGTGGTTGGATCAGCTCAAAGCTCTACCAACAATGAATTAGTGTTCCAACTTCCCCACATCTTCTCTAGCATTTATCATTTTCCTGTTTTGTCATGTTAGCCAATCTGACAGGTGTGATATGGTACCTCAGAGTTGTTTTGTTTTGCATGTCTCTAATCAATAGCAATTTAGAGCATTTTTTCATATGACTATAGATGGCTTTAATTTCTTCCTCTGAAAACTGCCTGTTCGTATCTTTTGACCATTTATCAATTAGGGAATGACTTGTATTCTTGTAAATTTGACTAAGTTCTCTATATATTTTAGAAATGTGGCCTTTATCAGAGACGCTAGTTGTAAAAATTCTTTCCCAGCTTTTTACTTCTCTTCTAATCTTGGTTGCATTGGCTTTGCAGAGACTTTTCAATTTAATGTAATCAAAATCATCTATTTGGGATTTCATAATGTTCTCTCTCTCTTGTTTGGTCATAAATTCCTCCATTCTCCATAAATCTGATGGATAAACTATTCCTTGCTCACCTAATTTGTTTATAGTATTAGCCTTTTTACCTAAATCGTGTACCCATTTGGACTTTATTTTTATATATGGTGTCAGATGTTGGTTTGTGCCCAGTTTCTGCCATACTATTTTTCAGTTTTCTCAGCAGTTTTTGTCAAATAGTGAGTTCTCATCTGGGGTCTTTGGGTTTATCAAACAGTAGATTGCTATAATCATTGTCTACTATGTCTTATGTACCTAACCTATTCCACTGATCTACCCCTCTATTTCTTAGCCAGTACCAAGTAGTGTTCATGATTGCTGCTTTGTAATACAATTTAAGATCTGGTATGGCTAGGCCACCTTCCCTAGCATTTCTTTTCATTAATTCCCTTGATATTCTGGACCTTTTGTTCTTCCAGATAAATTTTGTTATTTTTTCTAGCTCTATAAAATAATTGTTTGGTAGTTTGATTGGTATTGCGCTGAATAAGTAAATTAATTTAGGTAGTAAAATTGATTTTTTAAAAGAAGAGAGAGAGACTAGGTCTCTTTATCTCATCCAAGCTGGAAGAACAAGGGAGTTTTCATAGCTGGTCTCACTCCCTCTGATCAGCAGAGAAGCTTTGACTTCCTCTGTTTCTGACCTAGGCCAGTTTTATCCCTCCTTGGACAACTTGGATGGGATCTTGTTCCTGAGGATTCGTCGTATCAATGCTGGACTTAACACAGATACCTCTTCAGCAGCTTAGCCTACATGAGCTCGGAATTCCTAAGCTGAAGAGATCTACTAGCCTCAGTGTTCCTGGTACCTTCATATATGGCTTTTAATTGATCTTCTAAACCATTGGTGTCAAACTCAAATAGAAAGGGATCCTGGGGGAAGCATATTGACTTGGAAAAAAACAAATTAACATTATCTGTGTTGTAATTTATTTTGTTAAACATTTCATAATTACATTTTATCTAATTTAGCCTCAGTAGACTGACTTCCAATTTGACAGTTCTGCTCTAAAGTACTTTGGAAATTCTCGTTGTTCTGTTGTTATATTGGGGGTCCTAATTGCTATTGCAATATTTTCCTTCCCATTTGGAGGAGTATGGCATAATGGATAGAAAGTTGGCCTTGAAGCACAAAATACCTGGGTTCAAATCCTTCTTCTGACATACACTGGCTATGTGAACCAGGTCAAGTAATTAACCTGTTAGTCCTTTGTACACATCTCAAAGATTATAAATGAGCTAGAAGGTGCTGACTTGCATTCGTAAAGGAAGTTTTTTCATCTGGGTGTTCCCTCTACCAATGCATCACCTTCTTTTATTCCATAATAATTGTTGTTGTGTTAGAGGGTCTTTTTGGCTTTTAGCTTTTTCCCCAGTATCTGTCACGTTATCCTTGTGATACATTATTATCCTTTTCCCATAGTTTATTGTTTTACCATCGACGTCTTGTTATTTTGAGGTGATGATGATAGGACGCTAGGCTGTCTTACGCCAAATCTGTTCAGTTGTGTTTGTTTTTGGTGATTATACTAATGATATTTTTCTCATTACAGTGTCATCTGCACTTTTACATATTTTGGAAAATCTTGCATTAGAAATGTCATTGCTCCTTGCACATGTTTTCTCTGCACTTGACATCTAGTCTAGTTGTTTTACCTGACATCGTTTTCTTAGGTACAACTAAGGTCTCCCAGTTCAAATGTGGATCCCCTGTCATCAGTAATGAAAATAGCCTTGCAGTTAAATCGGTTCCATTTTTTCCCATTATCCACTTTCCAGTTTCATCATATGTTTTTGGCATGATCTGGCTTAGATGGATCTCATTCTCATACTTATTTTATTCTTTACGACTTTTATTAGGTGATACTCTTTGTAATATTTACCATCCTCTTCTGTAGAGCTCTTCAAACATGTCTATGCTGTAAACCAGTGTTTTCTCTATTTAACAAGGAAGTCATGCATTTTCAGGCTGATGCTGTTTTGGGGACCTTGGCCTCCTTCTTGGGGTGATTGCTTTACTTTGAAATAGATTATCACTGTTTCCTATAGTTTACCCAATATAGTTTTCTTTTTTCCATTTCCTGTTTTTCAGCTTCAGTAGTTTATCTGAATAGGTTAGATTGGAGCCCTAATAATTGCATGCAGTATCATCTTCTAGTTTGGTCCCATTCTTAGTCTTACTGTCTCAATACTTGACTGTTAGCGAACTCACCAGCTCCCACAGCTTCAACTCTTTACTTCCATGGTTATACTTTAAGTTCAAGTGTCATTATTTTCTCCAAGCTTCAGATAATGTTTTCAATTGTCTCTGAATATCTGTATCTGGATGTTCCACTTGCACTTCAAACTCAACATAACCAAAACTGAATTCATTATCTTCTTCCCAGACCTGCAAAATAGGGAATTTGTTCCTCTTTGGGCTCAGAATGAAGACCTCATTGAGAACAAGACACATAAATGGATTTATAGAAAAAAGAGAACCACAAAAAAGTTTTTTATGAAAAATTTCGAAAACTCAAAGAAGGGATTTTTTTTCTTAGATACTGCATAATTTTTACCTTCTGACTGAATCTAAATTAGTTCAAGAAGCTAATATTTCAGAAAGCCAAGTAAAAGGCAAGGTTTTATGAGCGAAGTTATTTTATAACTTTAATGATTAGGTTAGTTCCAGTAAATGAGATGCTAACTACATATTTCTAGGTTAGAGTTTTCGGGGAAAAACATGCTGAATAAAAATGATTGTGTCTCATTTCTTAGAGATGAATATATTTTTACAAGGTTTGCATTTAGTTGGTATTTGCATCATCTGCTCTGAATCAGTTTGAATTTTTCTTGTACATCTTTAGTGAGATATACTAGTTCTTTGTTTTGTTTAGCTTTCTTCCAGTAGTATTGAGCAAAGTTAATTAGATCTTTGAAGAGTACCTACATTTTCATTAAGAGGCTTAAAAGTCATTTCTCCCTATGTTATAAATTGTATAACATTCTTTTTTGTTAAAATATTAACAATTGAATCCTACAGTTATATATCATTTTTTCTTATGTTATTGAGTGACCTTAACTCCAGAATATTGGAATGCATCATGATTTTTTCCTACTTCACTGTGAAAAGGCTCTGTAAAAATACATTTTTTAATTTTGGAAGTTAAGTGTATGATTGAGTTTTTACGTACTTATTTTACTGCTGTATTAAAAACTCATTCCCTACATTGTCTTACCTTACATGTAGGTAAAATTCCAATCATGTATTACAAAGTTGTACTCTTTGGTATATAATTTTGAATATACTGAGAACAGGTAGTAGGTTTCATATATGTCCATGCTAGGTGTTCCTTTTTATGTTAGTAGTTTTGTTTTTCAGTGACCTGGAAATGTCACATCTGTGCTTTGCTGTTACTAGTTTTGGAATAAAGCATTTGAAGATAAAGGTGTAGCTCTCTTTTTTAAAAATTCAATACATGGAAATTCAAATATAAATCAGATCATTTCGGTGTTGGTTATTTGTTTTACAGTGGAATTTTTCACATTCCCAAGGATCTAAGTCATTAAAGTATAAAAAATGTACTTGAAGAAAAAAGAGTTTCTCATAAATTTCCAGTAAAAAGCCATATGGTGTAGTGGGCCACATTAGACTGAGAGTGAGGAGAACAGGCCTTTTAGTCTTGGCTTGGACACTAACAGGTTGTGTGATTTTGGATGTCATCTCTGGGCCTCAGTTTCCTTGTGTCTAAAATAAGGGAATTGAATTAGATAATTTCTGAGTCTTCTCTCCCCCCTTTTGATTATATGGATCCTTATGGTGAGGTTCACCTATATGCATACTGATTGAGGGAGAAGCTTACCACTTTTCCTGTGTATAATGTTATTTCATTGCCTGTGGTGATATTTACATACATACACAAAAGTCAGAATTTTGGTATATTGAAAGAAAAATATATAGGAGGAGATTTGCTTTTCACAATGCAGGAGACTTTTAAAATGAAATTGCTCACTTTGAAGTCAGACAATAAATATTTGTTAAGCACCTGCTGTATGCCAGGGATAGTAAGCGTTGGTACTGCTAACTTTTGCTGTTTTATTAATTTTTGTTGTAGTTTCAAAACTACTATAGAGTATGCTTATTATCATTCTAAATATTAGTATTGTTATTCACACTGAAGCTATCCCTGACTGATTCACATATGCAGGTGATTATGCAGAAGATGAACTTGAGTAAAGAAAGCTTGTCAGCTTTTTGCATATAATAATATGAAAAAAGACCCTTGTACACATCTCTGCAATGACCCAGAATGAAGGGCTATCTGATTTTTGACTCTTATGTAATTTTTAATGAAGGCCCACTTTCATTATTTCTATTGTTTATTATCAACATGTCCTCTTAAAAATAATTTTTTTGAAGTGTTCTCCTGACTTTTAGGTTCTTGTGCATTTCGTGCTTTTATGGTCATGAAACCAGATGAAGTGGGCAGTTTATATGGTGATGTTTTAACTGCACATATACCATGTAACTGAAAATAGTATTTGTTCCTTGTATTTGACACAGTCTATATAATTTACTTAGTTACTGTATTACCATGCCTATAAGTCTCTAAGCTCTAACTTTTAGGTTTGATTTTTGTTTGTAATAGAACAAATAACTTTAGCAGCTCTTGAAAAGGGATAGAATCCATGTATTTTTAAAAGTCATGAATACTTTTCTTGTGATAAATGGTAAAAATTTAGAAATTCATCTGATAAACTTGAAAATATTTCCTCTTAATTGTCATGAACTTGACAAACATTAACATGTGGGCATTTTCCTGCACAAAGAAGGCAAAAAAGAGCTCTCTACTTACTGGCATTTTCATTATTTGACATTGATATAAAAGCATTTTCTCTTTAATGAGCTTATTTTTCCTCAATATTATATTGTTTCAGTCCCATGTTTCCTACTAGAGAATAAATAAGTTCTATTAGTTTAGCCAAAATAGTGTTCTCTCTGTAGGATTTTGTCGCTTACAAACATGATGGATGCTGTTTGACATCCTTTCTGTCAGAAAAAAAGTGCTTCCCCTTATAGAAAGGATATGGGTAGATAAAAATGAGTATCTTCTTTTGTCTATCCTGCCCTTACCATCTTGGACTTTAGAGGCATTAGCTTTGAGTTAAATAAACCACAAAACCTGTTAAATTGGTCATGTTTCATAAGAGATCGATGACTTCAGGGGTTATGTAGGCTAACCCAGTCACTTTATAGCTGATGAAATTTCTTTCCTGTAAATGGAAGGTAATTTTCCCAGAGGTAGCAGATTCAGGATTCACACAGAGGAATTCCAAATCCATTGTTTTTTTTTTCCCTAGTACTCCATCTTGTCTCGCCAGAGAGGTAGAGATGAATAGCTAGGTGGCATAGCTGAACTTTGAGTTGGGGAAGACTTGAGTTCATATCCTTCCTTCAGGAACTTATTGTTATCACCCTGGCAAGTCACTGAACCTCTGTCTGCCTCAGATTCTATAAAAAGGGGATAACAATAGTGCCTTTGTCCCAGGGTTGTGGTGAGGATAAAATGGGGTATTTGTAAAGCACTTTGCAAACCTTTATTAAAGCACTATATGAATGCTAGTTAATTGTTGTTTGTCATACTATAGGTGAATAAGGGTTTTTGCAATTGCTGATTAAAGTAACCCCAACTTAAAGGCAAGTTCTAACTTAAGCAGTGGAAAACCAGAACTTCATTTGGACTGGAGATAGAGAGTACCAGTCAGGGTTAGGTTATTAGCACAAATTAACAGAAAGGGAAAAGTCGTGGTCAACATGCTGGATCTGGAAAACATGAACCAAGTATATGTTATATTTTTAAAATGTATGACTTTAAAAATTTTAAAATAAAATAGCCAATGGTCTAAAAAAGCAAAATATTCACCAGTCTTGAAAAGTGCAAGTACAGTATTTTTCTGGTATCTTCAGGGGGTAATATGCACTGTTCTACATAAGAAATGTTTTCCAATTGAATTTTGTTCCTCTGGTTAGACTTTTTTTTCTTTTTAGTGACTGCTCAAAGTTTATTACTTTCTATTGAGTACAAATTAAAGTTACTGAGACTGCTGGAAAGCACATAGGTGACTTGGATAGGTTTTTTAAAGTGTAATTTCTTGTCTTCACTTTTGGTGTTTTGCTTTTGTTTTCCTTTTCTCTCTCTCTCTCTCTCTCTCTCTCTCTCTCTCTCTCTCTCTCTCTCTCTCTCTCCTTCTACACTTAAGCAGCCTGCTTTGTCTAAGGGTCAGGGTGGGGAAAGAAAAGGGTAGGGAAAGAGAGAGTAAGGGGTAAGTAAATGGGTTGCATTGTGACATTGATCCCCGAAACACTTCAGAAGGAGGGAGGGTAGACTATAGCTAGGTGTTTGGAAAACTAATACAAAAATGAGAGTCTCTATCTTCAAAGAGCTTCCACTGTACTAGAGAGATACAGAATGTCCACACTTAAGTAAGTAGAAAATATGTATAATACAAATACAAAATGAATATTTTAGCTGCAGATGGCATAAATTTTAACAAATTAAAATGACATCTTGAAAGAAAAGGGTGCATGCATAATAGTTTGGCAAGATAATTTTTCCAGAGAAAATTCGATATTTTTAATAAGCAAAAACATTTAAAAATAACCCAACCCATCTCTGACTTGAAGATTGCTGAATTGCTAAGTGTAAAAATCCTCATTGGGTAGGAGAATCATTGGTGGCACATGCAGCCATTGATATGGTTGAAAACAGTGCTTAGTGAATCATATGCAGAACAGCGTCATATAATGAAAGAGAATTGTTCATTTAAGATCCCAGATCTTAAGCTATATGGTACTTCAGAGGCCATCCAGTGTAACCTTCTCACTTTATAGATAAAGAAACTGAGGCCTAAGGAGGTTGTGAGTCACAATCAAGTATTAAGGGTCAGAGGAGGTATATATGGGCTCAGGTCTTTGGCCCCAAAGCCAGTGCTCTTTCTGCTCTGCTGTGCTGCCTTTTCTGTGAGTTTATTGAGAAACTAAACCCTTGAACTGCAAGTGGATTAACAATGGGTATCTTTAAAAGACGGTCACTTGATTATTCATGTAAAATATGCTGCTGAAACATATTTTTGTAAAGATATATTTATAAACTTATTCATAGCAGTGTCACATTACAAAACCTTCAAATTAAATTCAATGAAAATCATATAATGTGGGTAAGTTGTATTGATGGAAATTTTTAATGTTAGAACTAAACACATATCTACAAGCACTAGATAAAAATATGCTTTTCATGCAGTTCAGATATGTTGCATGCTTGACAGTCATTTGTATCAAGAAATATGGGTAAGAAATTACATATACTTTTCTAAGTTGTGTTATAAGAGTAATCAGCTTCATAAAAAATAGTCCACTAAAAGAAAAGATCTTGGAAAAATTATGTGGCAAGTGGAGGCAGAGTCCAGGGCACTCCTCTATTATTTTGAAATGTACTGACTTTCTCATGCCAGAGTACGTGTCAAAGGATATTTGAGCTAAAAGAAGAAATCGCCATTTTTCTTAGTGGATGATATTGAAGGTGAAGGAAATATATTTTCTAACAAAAATTTCCTCCTGAAACTTGAATGTTTGTTGTGTAATTTTGAAAAACCGAGTAGTACTAAATAAAGCAGTGTAAGATCTCCAAATTCATACGCTGATCCAGGAAGATAAAGTGATTGTATTTATGAAAAATTTAAAGCTTTAGATAACAAATTAATTTAACACTTTATTTGTTTTCTGATTTTAAAATTTGCCTTGCAAAAATAAAATTAATGTCATTAGTTATTTAACTGGCCTACAAAAGCAGGTGTTACTTTTATTTTGAAGACCTACATGTTTCTGAATATGAATAGGTAAAGAACCATTTGCCAGGGACGAATATGATCATTTGGTCTTGATCTATCTCTTGATTAAAAGTGATTCATAGACTTATTTTGTGGTATTAAGTTGAATGAAGCATTTGAACTGGAAAATCTTCCATTTTGACTACAGGGGGATAAAGAATTACCTGGTTTATCAAAGTCATACAAATGTGACAATTCTTTATAACAGCTTATTTGTGTGAAATGGGATTTTTCTTCTGTAGCTATTATAAAGGAAAAAATAGTTCTATTAATGTTTTAAAAATAATTAAAATAGAATATTAGTAGCGCCATGTTTTGAGAAACTTTTTGTAAAAAAAAACCCTATACCTGTCATTGACACTGTATATATAGTATGTATATGGTTATTTTAAAGCCATAAATATGAAAAAGGAATTTACTAATAAATACTTTATTTTGTTGAGTGTTTAAAAATTTTGTAATGAAAATTATGTCAACTTTATTTGAATCAAATGTGCTTCAAACATTATTTGTATAAGTTATTTTATGAACATTATACGGAACTAAGTATTTTGTTTGAAAAAGGAGAGTAACATGTTACTGCATTTGGAAGCTGCTTTATTAAAATGTTTTTTCCTGATAAGCTTATACAAAATATACATACAACTAATGTTTACTTCACAACTCCAGGGGTAGTCTGGCATAGTAGAAAGAGTACTAGTCCTGAAGTTAGAATTGGGTTTTTATCTGTCGCAGGACTATGTGACTCAGGAAGAGTCATTTAACTTCTCTGAGCCTTGATTTCCTTATCTATAGAATGGGAATGATAATTCTTGAACTATTTACTTCAAAGGATTATTGGAGGAATGTACTTTGTCAATCTTTACAACTATATAAATGCAGCCTGGGTTCAGGTCATAGCTATGTCATTTACTAGTTTGTGATCTTGGGCAGATAATTTAACTGCTCTCATAGTCTGCAGCCTGGAAATGGAAGTGCATTAATTGATCTCAGAGGTCTTTGTTCTAAAATTCTGTGGCTGGATAATTTGTGGGATACTTAATTTTTAGAAACATCTGTTGGGTACAAAAAAATTGATTTGTCATTCACAAAGTCATAGAATACTAGAGTGAGGGAGAGGATTTTGGAGATCATCTAAAAGTTTTCATTTTTCCGATGATGAAATTGAAAGAGAGGTAAGGTGACTTTTCCAGGATCACTTTCCAATCACGTTAGTGATTTAGCTGGAATTAGAAACTAAATCTCTTACCTCTTAGTCTAGTTACCTTTCAACTATACCACACTGCCCCTTCATGAAGAACAACATAATTTCACAACACAGGAACAAAACGTTTACTTAGCTTATGAAATTTGAGATGGAATATTTTCCCACTGAAGTATCTGCAATACTAGCCTGCAGAATGTAATTTTTTCAAAATATTCTTCCTCTGGGATCTGGCAAGGTCAGAAAATTTAAAGTCATGCGCTTTCTTCTGAAGTATTAGTAAATGTAAATTCTTTAAATTAATGACAGACTTGGTAAATAATAACATAAAAGGTAGAAATAGTGGCAGAAATGTGAGCTGCTTATTTCTGAGTTACCCTCCTGTAAATCTTACATTTTCAACCTACAATTAACTATTCTATAATCCCAGTTTCCCTAAATTTGTACCTTTGCTCACACAGATCTAATAGAACATAAATTCCTTAGGAGCAGAACTGTTTTCATTTTTGTCTTTATATGTGTAGCACATAGCACAGTGTCAATCACTTAATCCACAAATATTCAAGACCCTTCTGTGTGCCAAGCACCATGCTAGGTAGCTGGGAATAGAAAGACAAAAAGTGAAACAGCCCCTATTTTCAAGTGTCTAACATTCTAATCAGGGAGATGAGTACACACACACACACACAATAGCATATATGATAGCATATTTAGTAGCATATGTAATATATAAATATGAATAAATACATGTATATCTGTTAAACACATTGTAGTTTGGAAGTGAGGACTAGCAATTGAAATGATGTAGAAGGTGATGCTTGGGCTATGTCTTAAAGGAAGAGAAGGACTGTGAAGCATTATAACTAAGGAAAGAATATATTCCAGACATGGTGGATAACCTATTCAAAGGTATTTGAGGGACAGAGAGAAGGCCAGTTTAGCTGGATTGCAGAGTTTAAGAGGGAAAGAGTAATGTCCATTGAGGCTGGAAAGATAGGTTGGGGCCATATTTTTTAGGGATTTAAAAGCTCAACAAAAGAGTTCATATTTTATTCTAGAAATGGGAGAGATATTTGGGAAGTAGAAATGGCAAGATTTGGGAACCGGTTGGATATGAGAGTTGAGGAAATAATGCCAAGGTTCTGAACTTAGAAGACTGGAAAGATGCCTTGAGCAGAAATAGGGAGGTTAGAAAGAAAGAATAGTTTGGGGATAAAGATAATTAGTTCAATTTTGGTTATGTTGAGTTTAAGATGTCTCTGGAACATGCAGTTTAAACTGTCCAATAGGTAACTATAGTCTGACACATTGCTTATAATTTGGTTAATAAATAAATAATTAAATTGAATAAGTCTGAGTACTCCCTCAACTGATATAGACTTAAATGCTTAATGCCTCAGGAGGCAATAATTACAAGTTCTTGTTCCTGAAAAAAAGATGTTTCAACTGATAGCAAGCTTCTAGTAACTATGGTCTTTGAACTGAGCTAATTTGTTCTTTGACAGACTGTGAGGTCTGGAATTTCCCTGGCTGGGGAACCGTGCACCTCCCCCATAACCATGAGGTGTTCTTTTGATGCCTGTGGAAGAGGCCAAGATGCTTAAGATTGATTATAGGTAATAGTTTAATCAGTTATTATGAACACTTACAAATAAGAGCAGTCTTGTATGTGGGGTGACTGCCAGACGGTTCAATGGATCCCCCTCAAAGAACCCCCCAAATCCCCATGGAAACTATAGAAAACAGACAAAGGCAGGAGGAGCTAGAGAGTGCATCACTACTGATTGGTGGATATTTTTGATTTTCTGTTTAGTAATGAGCTTGGGAGTTAAGCCAATGTTATGACCAAACATAAGTTTGTGTATCAATCTTGTCCTGGTCACATATAGGTCACAATGCTCTTATTTTGGCTTTCATAGGTCATAGTATCTTATGACTCAGTGTCTAAAATATAATTCAGTATCTATTATGATTGCAAATAAGTCACCATATTTGGGCTTCCACCTTTCACAGAGTTTAAGTTTCATGGCTTTTCACTTATTTCTGTATTTTATGGCTTTTTCCTCAATCAGTACCCCACAATCCACCCCTGAAAAGCCGCCCATGCTTTCTTTCCAAGTGTCTTCTGCCAAGTCTCTGGGGTGTTTAGGTTCTTTTTGGGCACACCCAGGATGGTCTCATTTGTAAGCATAAACCACATAAGTAATATTAAGCACAGATAGAAAAACAATGACCAAAAAAAATTACCACAATTATTACTATTTTCTTCCATCCCACCCCTGGGAAGGTGAAGGAAGAACCAATGGCATTTGGGGATTAATGGGTAAGCAGAATTTCTGAACTTCATTCGGTATAGGCCAATTAAGTTTCTGAATTAGGTTCAGAGGCAAATAAACATGACTTGTGCAGTTTTGCAACATATTGGGGGTGACAGAGAATAGAATCCATTACAGAATGGGATCAGAATAATTTGATTTTCTCAATTTCCCCCTTTTGTTAAGGGGAGACTTGTATAATGATGACCATCAACCTATCCCCAATATCCATTTAATTAACAAATTTCATCTTGGAACCCAGATGTACCATGTAGCTGCCTGGTCTCTGGAACATCTTGAGGCCATTTGGAAAATGTCTTCTGCTCAGGGGCAACTCTTTAGTAGAATTTTTTTTTTTTTTTTGGTTTCATGTTACTTGTAGAGACTCCTTAGATGTTGCTGCTAAAATCTTTTACAAAACATCTCAATACAAGTTTTGCATAGCCTCTTAAATTTTCCTTCTCCAATAACTAGCTCATGTTGTGAAGATCAGCTCAAACCTTTGAATTCTGATCTTAACAATAGAGCTTTAAGGGGAAATATCAAAGTAGGAACCCAGAGTTTGCTTAAAGCTTTGGAAAATTTAGGTTTTTACATTCACCATTAGAATAATTTACATTTGACATATAGGATTGTCTGATCTTGTTACTTTCTCAAAATTTTCCACTCTGATTCCAATTCCTTTAGGAGGATCAGATGTTATTAAGGATTCAGTCATATATGTAAAAATATAAGTAACACACTCTTATAGGTAGAAGCTTTTCACCCCTAGGTTCAATAGTTATGCAAATGAATTTACTCATAAGAGGGCAACTTTACTCTCATTATAATAAAAGACTTGGGAGGATACTTAACTATTTACAAAACAGTGCATATCAGTAAGTTGCTTATAATAAAACATGTGTGTACTATAGGACATATAGTACAAAGAGGTGTTATTTCCACATTTGTAATAAACTTGAATGAAGTTGACTTTTCTATTAATGTAACACAAAATATTCTAGAAATTACCTCCCTCTAAGAAAATTGATTGCATTGAAATTCTCTTCCCTAAACCAAACTGAAGATGTTTTTTATTTAGTTTCAGTAATGATAGAATAACAGCCAGATCTTTCAATCAGTTGTACCAATACCCAATTATTCTTACATCATCGTGAAACATTTAAGGACCTTATTTTATGTGTCTATATATCTGTCTACACACACACACACACACACACACACACACACACACACAGAGTAATAGGGAGATGACTACCGTATTTCCCCATGTATAAGATGCACCCCTTTTCGAAAAATTTGG
Organism: Trichosurus vulpecula; assembly: GCF_011100635.1. Taxonomy (NCBI): domain Eukaryota; kingdom Metazoa; phylum Chordata; class Mammalia; order Diprotodontia; family Phalangeridae; genus Trichosurus; species Trichosurus vulpecula. Next base: position 252,707,573 of record NC_050580.1, on the reverse strand, counting down.
AGTCTAAAAACTGGGTGCGTCTTACACAGTGGTTGTAGATTTTTTTACTTGCATTTCCTGCTTTTTCACGCTTGTTGCCTTTGTGCTCATTGTTTCACATTTGTTACCGGTATATTAGGTTATGTTTTGCCATGTTTTGCCCGGAAATGGCTCAGAAAAGATTTTTGTACAGTGCTGAATTCAAGTTAACAGTGATCCAGTTTGAGGGTGGAGCTAAGATGGCGGCTGGAAAGCAGGGACTTGCTTAAGCTCTCCCCTAGGTCCCTCCAAACACCTGTAAAAAATGGCTCTGAACAAATCCTGGAGCTGCAGAACCCACAAAATAGCAGAGGGAAGCAGGGCTCCAGCCCAGGAAAGCCTGGATGGTCGCTGGGAAGGGTCTATTGCATGGAGCTGGGAGCGGAGCACAGCTCAGGGTAGGCTGCGCCAGGACCTACCAGACTGGGAGCCGGATGGAACAGGCCTTAGCGCCTGAGCTGTGGCAGTTACTAGACTTCTCAACCCACAAATGCCAAAGACAACAGAGCAGGTTAGTGGAAAAGCTGCTTGATGGGACTGAAAGGAGTGTGCAGTCAGCCCTGTCCCTGGGGGTGGTGGAAGGGGTGCAGGTCTGGGGTTGCTTCCAGAGCTCCAGATGTGGTTGCTTCTGGCCCCAGGCCCACCCGATGGGAAGAATTAAGTGGCAGATCAGAGCAGGAGTGCAGATCCTGCTTGGATCTGGGTTGTGGTCATGGTTGGCGGTTCTTGGGGGAGGAGGAGCGCTGGTGTGGCAGAGCTTGCTGTGTAGAAGTAGCTCTGAAAACAGCTGTGCAGCCCCTTAAGCTTAGTACAAAGTACTCTCTACTCCACAAGCAGTCATACCCTGACAAAAAGCTCAAGGGTCAAGTAGTTGGCTGGGAACATAAACAGGTAGCGAAAATGGACTCAGATTCAGACTCAGACTTTGGAATCTTTTTTTGGTGACAGAGAAGATCAAAACATACAGCCAGAAGAAGTCAGCAAAGTCAAAGAGCGTATATCAAATGCCTCCAAGAAAAATATGAATCGGTCTCAGGCCATGGAAGAGCTCAAAAGGAATTTGGAAAAACAAGTAAGAGAACTAGAAGAAAAATTGGGAAGAGAAATGAGAGTGATGCAAGAAAACCATGAAAAACAAGTCAATGACTTGCTAAAGGAGAGCCCCCCCCAAAAAAAATACTGAAGAAAACACCTTGGGGGGGTGGAGCCAAGATGGCAGCTGGAAAGCAGGCACTTGCCTAAAGCTCTCCCACAGGACTCTCCAAACACCTATACAAATGGCTCTGAACAAATTCTAGAACTGCAGAACCCACAAAATAGCAGAGGGAAGCAGGGCTCCAGCCCAGGACAGCCTGGATGGTTGCTGGGTTAGGTCTATTGCATGGAGCTGGGAGTGGAGTGGAGCAGAGCCTGGAGTGAGTCATGCCAGGACCAGCCAGACCGGGAGCTGAGTGGAACAGGCCCTAGTGCCCTGAATCAGTGAGCTGTGGCAGTTACCACACTTCTCAACCCACAAACACCGAAGACAACAGAGAAGGTTAGTAGGAAAAACTGCAGGGACAGAGTGAAAGGAGTTTGCGGTTTGGACACCTCCCTGGGGGGGGCAGCAGAGGTGGTGTAGCTCTGAGGACAGAACTACAGCTGCAGTTGCTTCCAGCCCCAGGCCCACCTGGTGGGAGGAATTAAGTGGTGGATCAGAGCGGGAGTGCAGAGCCTGCTTAGATCTGAGTTGTGGTCTGGGCTGGTAGTTCTTGGGGGAGGAGGAACGCTGGTGTGGCAGAGTTTGCTGTGTAGAAATAGCTCTGAAAACAACAGGGCAGCCCCTCAAGCTTGGGACAAAACACTCTCTACTCTAGAAGCAGTCATACCCAACGAAAAACTCAAGGGTGAAGTACTTGGCTGGGAACATGAACAGGCAGCAAAAACAGACTCAGATTCAGACTCAGACTTTGGAATCTTTCTTTGGTGACAAAGAAGAACAAAACATACAGCCAAAGTCAAAGTCAGAGTCTACATCAAAAGCCTCCAAGAAAAACATGAACTGGTCTCAGGGCATGGAAGAGCTCAAAAAGGATTTGGAAAAGCAAGTTAGAGAAGTAGAGGAAAAATTGAGAAGAGAAATGAGAGTGATGCGAGAATACCATGAAAAAACAAGTCAATGACTTGCTAAAGGAGACTCAAAAAGTACTGAAGAAAATAACACCTTAAAAAATAGACTAGCTCAAATGGCAAAAGAGCTCCAAAAAGCCAATGAGAAGAATCCCTTGAAAGGCAGAATTAGCCAAATGGAAAAGGAGATCCAAAAGAACACTGAAGAAAATACCTTAAAAATTAGACTGGAGCAAGTGAAAACTAGTGACTTTATGAGAAATCAAGATATTATAAAACAGAACCAAAGGAATGAAAAAGTGGAAGACAATGTGAAATATCTCATTGGAAAAACCAGTGACCTGGAGAATACATCCAGGAGAGAGAATTTTAAAATTATTGGACTACCTGAAAGCCATGACCAAAAAAAGAGCCTAGACATCATTTTTCAAGAAATTATCGAGGAAAACTGCCCGAATATTCTAGAGCCAGAGGGTAAAATAGAAATTGAAAGAATCCACTGATGGCCTCTGGAAAAAAGATCCCAAAAACTCCTAGGAATATTGTTGCCAAATTCCAGAGCTTCCAGGTCAAGGAGAAAATACTGCAAGCAGCCAGAAAGAAACAATTTGAGTATTGTGGAAACACAAACAGGATAACACAAGATCTAGCAGCTTCTACATTAAGTGATTGAAAGGCTTGGAATATGATATTCCAGAGGTCAATGGAGCTGGGATTAAAACCAAGAATCACCTACCCAGCAAAACTGAGTATAATGCTCCAAGGCAAAATATGGATTTTCAATAAAATAGAGGACTTTCAAGCTTTCTCAGTGAAAAGACCAGAGCTGAATAGAAAATTTGACTTTTAAACGCAAGAATCAAGAGAAGCATGAAAAGGTAAACAAGAAAGAGAAAGCATAAGGGACTTATTAAAGTGGAACTGTTTTGTTTACATTCCTACATGGAAAGATGATGTGTATAATTCATGAGACTTTCCTCAGTATTAGGGTAGCTTAAGAGAATGTGTGTGTGTGTGTGTATATATATATATATTGAATTGAATATGAAGGGATGAGATCTAAAAAAATAAAATCAAATTAAGGGATGAGAAGAATATATTGAGAGAGGGAGAAAGGGAGAGATAGAATGGGGTAAACTATCTTGCATAAAAGTGGCAAGAAAAAGCAGTTCATTGGAAGGGAAGAGGGAGCAAGTAAGGGGGAATGAGTGAATCTTGTCATCGGATTTGACACTCAATTGGGTATCTTACCCCACATGAAAGTAGGGGGAAGGGGATAAAAAAGGGGGGACAATAGAAGGCAGGGCACATGGGGGAGGAGGTAGTCAAAAACAAACACTTTCGAAAAGGACAGGGTCAAGGGAGAAAATTGAATAAAGGGTGATAGGATAGGAAGGAGCAAAATATAGTTAGTCTTTCATGACATGAGTATTGTGGAAGGGTTTTATCCTACTCAAATAATTGTCACTATACTAAAAAAATCTCTATTTCTCCTTCTTCTTTTCATCCAAGCTGCTGCCATCAACCTAACATGGAGGGAGAGAAGGAGAAAAAGACTCTCACAATTACATGCCTTATCGCTTTCATGTCTATATGCTTAACTTGTTTCAACCTAGCTAACTGGCAGTGTTTCTTCTAACTGGAGTTCCTGCACCTTTCTATTCTCAGCCTCTTGAGTGTAGGAACTTGGTAGTAGCTTTTTTTAATGCTTTGAGGAGGGGCTAATTTCTACTTTCTTCCTCCTTTTCCCAACCTGATGGAACATAATTCCATTAGAAGGGATTCTAGGCCTTTCAGTGTTTTGGTGGCCTAACCCTATTCATGCTGTCCCCCCATATGGAGGCTATCCAAGGATTCCCCCAGCCTATCCCCTATTCCCTTGGCATTTCTTTTGGTATCCTGCCTGACTATAACAATTGTAAGATCCAGAATTCCCCTGTACCCCCCCCCCCCATAACCGTGAGGTGTTCTTTTGAGACCTATGGAAGAGGCCAAAGAGCTTAAGATTGATTTTAGGTAGTAGTTTAATCAGTCATTATGAATACTTACAAATAGGGGCAATCTTCTATCTGGGGTGACTGCCAGACACTTCAGTGGATCCCCCCTCAAAGAACCCCCCAAATCCACATGGTAATTATAGAAAATAGACAAAGACAGGAGAAGCTAGGGAGTGCATCACTACTGATTGGTAGATATTTTTGATTTTCTGCTTAGTAACGAGCTTGGGAGTTAAGCCATTGGTATGCCCAAATATAAGTTTGTGTACCAATCATGTCCAGATCACGATACTCTTGTTTTGACTTTCACAGGTCGTAGTATCTTAAGTTATGACTCAGTGTCTAAAATATACATGCTGTTTCTCATGGCAAAAACACAGTTTTTCCCTCCTATCTCAGGAAGTCCTCATTAAGATCCTTTTAGGTACCACTTATTCTATAAAGTCTTCCCTCCTGTCCTCCTGGAATTTTTCAAGCTACTCTCACTTTTTCCAAGTGATATTATAGTTATTTGTGTATCTGTCTGATTGTCCAATTCAATCATCATTCAGTTGCTCCTTGAGGGTAGCAGCTGTAGCACTTTCATCTTTGGTGTCACAAGAACTTAAAGCAACATCTTGTACATAATAGGCATGGTTGATTTGAATTACTTTGTTTATTAAATTCTTGTACTTATTATATTTATTACAATCATTTCACTAAGAAAATAAATATTTTTTTCTTACTAAAAACCAATGTGTTTTTCAAATGGACAATTTAGAATTGTTGCACTTAGCAACAAAATTAAGAACCATTGTGATTCTTTTCCATGTGTTTATAGTAAATGTCTTGCTCATATAAAGGAAATTAAGTTAAACTTTTTAAGAGAACTGATTTTTAACGTCTCTTTAGACCATACTTAATACTCCCCATATAGCTGGACTTGTTAAACCTTAGGAAAGGAGGTTGGATATGCTCTACTTTATGGCAAATTTTAAGTGGGTGTTTTTTTTTAATGTTTGTGTTTTGAGATATAGCAGGTGTTCAGAAGTGCTTTGGCCCTTGTGGTGTAAGGACAAGATGTCAATCAAGAAGCATTTATTAAGAACTTACTATGTTCCAATCTCTATGTTAGGTACTAGGGATCTAATGAAATAAATAAAATAGTCCCCGTTAAAGAAACTCACATTCTATTGGGAGAGGCATTGTGTACATATTAAAATACTTTTCGCATTCTTTATATAGTATATTGGGGATCTACTATACTATATTTGCCTTTGAATATATATATGATACTTAACCTATCTTCACTTTAGTCTTCCCCATTTGCAAAATGAGTATTATTTTATATATTAACCTGATGTGAAGGTTAACATCATGATGCTATTTTTCTTTTTGCAAAACCTTTTCCTTGGGAAATACATGTTTTTAAATTTTGTTAACTCTTCTGGGATTCTAAGGTTTGAAATAGTAAATTGATAACTAAAAAAGTGGTTGAATGGCATTGAAGATTTTTAGTCTAGCTTCCCAGCCTTATTTTATTATATAAATTGAATGCTAAAAACCTGTAATTTTGGAAATGAGACTTTTTTTTGCGCAAACTTGATACCTTAGTAAATGGGAGGAGTGGGCAAAGGCAGAAAGTTGGGAGTGGTATATAACATTTTCCATAGAAATCAAATCTGGGTTCTGAACATGAGCATTGTGATGAGGTTTGCCTTCTTCTAAGAGGCCCTTAGAGATGACTATATGGTAATGAAGTCTTACCTACTTGTAGGAAAGTAAAAATTTACCTGTTAATTCTCAGGGACTATAAAAACTTGGTGTTTTCTTTAAAGTGATTAGGGAACTCTATAAGTATTTGTGCAGGACTTGGAATTCCTCAACATGGCTGTAGAGTAGTGCAGATAATTTGTATATGCTTCTCAAGGTTTGAAGGAATTGGTTTAGTGTCTCCCTGCAACTACTTTAACAGAGATTGAGTTCAGGTGCCACTAGGGATGCTTTCCCCACACCACCAAGCTGGCTTGGTGACAAAGCCACAGGTCCCTTTCCAAGAAAATGTGAGTATTGACCTTACCCTCTTAATCTTGGTAGGGGAGCTTTCCATAATTATTATTTGGGAGGAAGGACAAGGGGAACAATGGGGAACGTTGTTCCTGTTTATTGAATAGCTGTGAATGCTTATGGTTATACTCATTTTGCTTCCCTTTTCTTCTTTCTCCAAAGCCTAAATTTATTTGTTGATGGGAGACATGGTATTGGTAGAGAGAACATGATTCATGTTGGGAGAAGTGGGGAGGGAGAAACAAGGGTATGCTATGTTCTTTTTCCCCTCAGGATGTACTGAGCTTTGCATTTAAGTTTGGTATATTTTAAACAGGAATTGTTATTGAACTTCTTATCTCTGGTAATGCGTTTGACAGACTTTCTCATGTGACCCTGGCAGATAGAAAATTTGGAAGAAACAGGGATAAAGTGAACCAAGCCTTCTAAATATTTTCCCTCAGCAAGTTTGGACAGGGAAGCTGGACTAGAGAGGTATGAATGAGAAGATAATCCAGCTAGGTGCATTCAGAACTAGTTGAATGGAAGACCCCAAAGAGTAGGCATTAGTGATTTAATGTCAATTTTGAAGTAATTCTCTGGTGGAATGCCTGGGGCATATTTTCTCAGCTGTATGCTGTTTAACATTGTTATATATTACTTAAATAAAGGTATAGACAGCATGGTTATCAAATCAACCAATGATTTAAAGCCAGAAAAGACAGTTAAGACCCTGAATCATGTTAGGAATCCAAGAATATTGGGTCAATTAAATAAGATGAAATTTTTTAAAATTTAGTTTTAGTTTTCAACATTCATTTCCACAAGATTTTGAGTTACAAATTTTCTCCCCATCTCTACCCTCCCCACCCCAAGATGGCATGTATTCTGATTGCCCCTTTCCCCAGTCTGCCCTCCTTTCCATCATCTCACTCCTCCCCATTCCCTTTCCCCTTACTTTCTTGTAGGGCAAAATAGATTTCTGTACCCCATTGCCTATATATATATATATATGTATATATATATATATATATATATATATGTATATATATATATATATATATCAATAAGATGAAATTTAATGAATAAAAATGTAAAATCTTATGTGGTTTCAAAAAATCAATTTCACAAGTATAAGTTAGGAGAACTGTTGCTGGATAGCAGTTCACCTGAAAAAGATCTCAAGCTTAAGTAATATAAAGTCAGTGGCAAAGGTAATGTGACCTTAGGTCTGAGTAACAGAAGCATAGGGCCTAGACATAAAGAGGAGACAGTTCTACTATATTCTACCCTGATCAGATCACATTAGCAATATTGTTTTCGGTTCTGGGTGCCTCAGTTTAGGAGGTTGAGGACACATTGAATGTCCAGAGGAAGTCAGCCATAATGATAGAGCCTTGAGATCATGCCATAAAGAGATTTGGTTGAAGCAACTAGTAATATTTAGCCTAGATAGAAGTAGAATGGTGGGAGAGGGCAGAAAGGAGAAGTTGGAAGATAGTTATTTTCAAGTGTTTGGAAGGTTGTAGTATGGAAGAGGGCATACGTTTGTTTAGCTTGACCTTGCAGAGCAGGCTAGGATTTCTGAGAAGCCAAATTGTGCTTAATTTGGGGACCAACTTTTGAACAGTTGGACCTACCAAGGATAGATTAGGTTGCCACGGGAAGTGGTTGTTTTTTTTTTTCCTCACTAAAAAAGCAATAGCTAGAATACTACTTGTTAGGTATAGTGTAGTGTGAGGATTCTTGCCCAAGTACAGGTTGTACTAGATGACTTCTCACCTCCCTTCTAACTTTTAGATTCTATAACCTTGTAAAAGTTTGCAGCCAGAGGGACAATATCATAGACAATATTGTAAATGTTTGCACGAAGGCAGCAATGTTTTTGATAATAGAAACCAAATTGGCAGTGTAACAGTATGTATTTTTTTTAAAATAAAAAAGGAAGTGTGTTAATAAACTACAATCTCAAAATAAGTGTAGAGGTGACAGTAGATTTTTTTCAGGTGAAAAAATGAAGCTAGTGCCTTAGGTAAAACAAAGCTTTGCTATATTTTTTCCATGTCAAGCTAAAATCTGATGTTCAAAATATTACTTTTGACTTTTTAATGTATTCTGTTTAAAATTATATGTATGTATGTATGTATGTATATATACATATATATGTATACATACATATATATTATACACATACACACACACTCACATACCCCTTATGTTAAATGTGTAATTTTTCTTGAAAATCTACTGACAAGTAGCAAAAGCATTGAGGTAACACTTATGAAGCTGAAAAGTTTGCCTTGCCAATAATGGCTTAAAAAAATTAAAAACCTTTTCTTTTTTTTTTCTTGGTCTGAACCTGTGATTTCATTGGTCTAGGGACTTATGATTGGGAAACATCCTCCACTGGTACAGATCAACTGTAACTTGTCAATCTAATGAGTTGTGTACTTTGTAAGAGACTTTGCCCAGTGTCATACAGCTATTATGTGTCAGAGATTGGACCTGAAGGTCTTCCTGACTCCAAGGTTGGCCTTCAGTCCACTATGCCATAGTATCTCTTCTCTATAATTTAACTTCAGAATCTAACTTAACTCAGACTGTTAATTGTAGATGTGTTTTGATTTACATATAAGACTTAATGTCACCAATTATCCGATGGACATATTCAATTATATTTCCATAGGCATCTCAAATTCAACATTTCTGAAACAAAGTTCATTATTTTCTCCCCCAAACCCATTATCTTCCGAAGTTCCCTACTGTTGTCAAGGACCTCAACTCACCATCCTTCCAGTGATCCTAGGTTTTCAACTTTTAGTGTCATTCTTAACTCCTCATTCTCACTCACCCCAAATATCGTATCAGTTGCCAAATCTTGTTATTACTATCTCCACAATATATCCTATAAACTTTTCCTTTCAATACAGCCACCACCTTTCCGGCCTTTATCATTTTTTATTTAGATTGTTACATTAAGCTCCTAATGGATGTCTCTTCTAGTCTGTCCTCACTCCAGTTAGTCTTCCACACAGTGGAATCTTTTACATACTTTGGCACACATTGCCAAAATGACTGTCCTAGATTCTGGGTTTGACTGTGTTACTACCTTACTCAATAAACTCTAGTGACTCCTCATTATCTCTAAGATCCAAATACAAATTCTGCTGTTTGATATTTAGAGCTCTGGCTACCTAGCTCCATCCTACCTATTCAACCTTATTACACATGAATGCCCTCCATGAAATCCAAGGTTCTGTCATACTAATAACTTAGTTATTGTTGTTATCGTCTGCATGAAGCCTTTCCTGCTCCCCTTAGCTGTTAGTGTCTTCTCTCCGAGGTGACCTTGTATTTGATTTGTGTGTCATTTCTATAAACTTATCTATGTGCGTACTTTTTCTTGTCCTTTAGAATGTAAATTCCTTGAGGATGTGGACAATTTCACTTTTGTTTATGTATTCCCATCATATAGCACAGTGCTTAGTACATAGTGGGTGCTTCATAAATGCTTATTTACTTATTTTTTAAATGCTACACACAGAGCCTTTCACAAAGTTATACTCCAGTGCCTCATTGTGTTGTGGAAGTTACCATGGGTTCTTGGATGGTATGCCAACACATTGCAAGTATTGGCAGGCTCTACCACATTGCAAAGGCTTCAAGTATAGTCTTTCCTTCTGAGGCCTAGCTTAGTTAAGTATGGGGAAATTAATCACCACATCACTTGATGATGAATTCTTTGGCCAAAGCAACCTCCAAAACAAACGAAAAATACAAAATGCCCTTCAGTTTGTTGTGATTCTCTTCTGTTTCTGCAGTGATGATAGCAGTGGTAGAAAGGGGGTCAGAGTGCTAAGAATCACATAATTCTGTGACTGAAAACTTTAACTTAGCAGTTAAGATGCTTCTTCAGTTAATAGGCATACTGCTGCAAGAACTGAAATGTATCAATCTTGATGTTATAATTATAAACAAAATTAGTATACTAAAGGAAGTTGTAGCCAAATGAAAATAAGGCTCCTTAGAGAGGCCAAAAAAATGTTGGTACTATTGTGTATCTACAGGCAACAAGAAACATCATTTCATAAGCTATTTAATCATCTTATATTACAATGGGTATAGTAAGTATTTGCAAAATACTGCAACGAAAATGATTGCTACATATGCACTAATATTATGTAGTAGATGAAAAAGTAGAGAAATTCTGTCTAGAACTCAGTAAGACCCTCCAAATTAAAACAACATACGTGTTGATACTCAGAGACTTCAGTGCAAATTTAGAAAAAGAGAAGGACAGAAGAAAATGTTGGAGAACATATCAGAAATGCAGAATGAGAGTACAGTGAAGATGACAGAATTGGAGGAAGCATTTTTGCCTACCTCACCCAGCACGCCTTTTCTACAGTGACCTAGAAAATGCACTAGCCTGAATTTTGATCAAGAAAGTAAAAAAAAAAAAGTCACAGTAAGTCATTCTTCTAGACCAGGGCAGCTTAGGAAGACAGACAAGTCTTTGGTCTCTATGGATGGAGGCTGGCAAGGAGTATGCATGGTAGCAGCAGCAGTAACCAGGAATGGAAAAAGGGCTAAGAAAAGGATCAGGGTAAGAAGTACCCAATACTAGGTGCCATCTTGCAGCTTTGTCATCCATTACCCAGATCTGGGCCACAGATCCAGGGAAGTAAGATGTTGTTGTGAGCATGAGCCTTGGCTTTTTAATGAGCAGGGAACAAGTTCTAGACTCTCATCCCCAGAACAGAGCAGTTGGTACTCAATTCTAAACTTTAGCCCAGTGCATAAACCTGCAGTGGAATAAACAGGGCAATAATCCTACATCAAAGGGGAACTGAATCACTTTGAATCTGCAGAACCTCCCATTGGGCTAACAGTGGCTCAATTCAGTAGCAGTCTACTGAAAATCTACCACATACAATCAAACACACCCAAATTTGGGCCAGGAACTTGAAGAGCACAGACCAGAAGGGCAGTGAACAGACCTTTCCCCAGATCATATGACTTTGGAATCACTGAAAACTTGCAAGCTCCCAGCTTGAGCTGTGAAAACAGCAGAAAGATATGAAAAGATAGAAGATCAGGAAACATCCCCTCCAGAAGTATGCAGAGCATACTAACATAACATACTAACAAAGTCCAAAGTCAAGGAAGAAGAGTAGGGAAAATAATCTCACATAAATGAAGTGCTCAAGGAAGCATTTATGCAACTGCAAGAGAGAAGGCAGATGGGGAGAGTGGAAGACACTTGACTCTTGTCTGAACTGGTTAAAGGAAGTAAGAGTATACAGACACACGTAGCTGGGTACAGAACATTCATCTTACCCAACAGAGAAGTAGGACAGAAAAGAATTATGGGAAAGGAGGTAGGGAAGAAGCAGGGTAGCTTAAGGCAGGCAGTGATCAAAAGGCAAACAGATTTTTGAGAAATGTATCAATGGTTAAATGGACAAGGTTAAAAAAAAAGAGAAGGATATATAGAAAATAGAATGAAGGGAAACAATGCATTTATCAGTCATAATTGTGAATGTGAATGGGATTAACTTACCCATAAAACAAGAGGATAGCAGAATGGATTAGAAACCAGAATCCAATAATATGTTGTTTACAAAAAACACACTTGAAACCAAAAGATAGCACAGAGTTAAAATAAAGGATTGGTGAAGAATCATATACTTCATCTATAGCAAAAAAAAAAAAAAAAAGCAGAGGTAACAATCATGATCTTAGACAAAGAAAAAGCAAAAATAGATCTGATTAAAAGAGATAATCATGGAAACTGTTTTTTGCCATAAGATATTATAGACAATTAATATCAATACTGAACATATATACATCAAATAACATATCATCTAATTCTCAAAGGAAAAGTTAAGTGGGTTACAGGAAGAAATAGAGAGTAAAGTTGTAATAGTGGGGGACTTCTACTTACTCCTCTTAGACCTAGATGAATTTAACTATAAAGTAAACAAGAAAGAAGTGAAGGAGATGAATAGAATTTAGAAAAGTCAGATATGATAGGCCTCTGAAGAATATTGAATAGAAATAGGGGTATACTTATTTCTCAGCTGTGCATGGCACCTTCACCAAAATTGACCAGGGTCCCAAAAGCTTACAAACAAAAAGCAAAAAAGTAGAAATATTAAATGTAATAATACTAAATACGATACAAATTACATTTAATAAATGACCTTTGAAGGAAAGGCAAAACATTATTGGGTAACTAAATACCTTAATCTTAGAGAATGAGTGGGTCAAAGAACAAATCCTAGAATGAATTAATAATTTCATTAAAGATGGCAACCATGAGACAATATAGCAAAACTGTGGGATGCACCCAAAGCAGTACATGTAGTAAGTTTTATATCTCTAAACACATTAATAAAAGCAAGAAAGAACAGATCAATGAATTAGGCATGCAACTAAAAAGCTAAAAAACCTCTATTAAATAAAATACTGTCAAGGAATGTTAGCTTGAAATGTTAGCTTATAGCAATAAGACAAAAAATATTACAGGATAAGAATTGGTAAAAGGAAACAAAACTATCACTTTTTGCAGGTGATATGATAATTTACTTAGAGAGGTAATTAAAAAGCTAGTTGAAACAATGAACAATGTCACCAGAATTGCAGAATAAAAAATAAACTTACTTAAAATCAGCTACATTTCTGTATACTACCATCAGGTAGAGATAGAGAAATTTCATTTTAAAAAAATCTCTTCAGACAGTACAAAATACTTGGGAGTCTGCATGCCAAGACCCACGCAGGAATGTTATAAACACAATTGCAAAATAGTTTTTGTACAAATTAAGGCAGATTTAAATAACTGGAGAAATATAATTGCTCATGGGTAGGACAAGACAATGGAATAAAAATGATCATACTAACTAAATTAATTTACTTACCCAGTACCATACCTATTCAGTTGTGAAAAAGACTGTAGAACTATAAAAGTAGTAGCCAAATTTGTATGGAGGAACAAAAGGTCAAGAATATCAAGGGAGTCAATTTAAACAATGCAAAGGAAGGGGACCTACCAGTACCTGATGTCATACTCTACCACAAAGCCATAATTGTCAAAACAGCTTTTACTGGGCAAGAAATAAAGAAGTTGATTATTGGAATAGATTAGGTACTCAGTATATAGAAGCAAATGAGTACAGTACTACATAGTGTTTTATAAATTCAAAGATGCCAGTCACTGGAGCAAGAACTCACTATTTAACAAAAACTGTTGGGAAAACTGGAAAACAGTCTGGCAAAAACTAAATGTAGACCTACATCTCACAACATATACCAAGATAACTCCAAATTGATATGCAATTTAGACCAAAAAAGTGATATCATAAGTAAACTAGGGAAGCATGGAAGAAATTACCTGTGGATTACCTATGGATAGAGGAATTGCCTATGGGTAGGGGAAGGGTTCATGACCAAACAAAATAAATGTTTATTGACTGACTGATCAAACAAGATATATAGAGATAAAATGGACAATTTTGATTACACAAAATTAAAGTTTTTGCATAAAGAATGCCAATGCAGCTAAAATTAGGAGAGAAATAGGAAATTGGGAGCAAATTTTTGCAGCAGGTTTCTCTGATAAAGGACTCCTATCTAAGAAATACAATAAATTGAGTCAAATATTTAAGAATAAGATCCATTTCCCGATTATAAATGGTCAAAGAATCTGAATAGGCAATTTTCAGAGGAAGAAATCCATGATATCAATAGCTGTATGAAAAAGTGCTCCAAATCACTAATAATTAGATAAATGTAGATTAAAATAACTCTGAGGTATAGCCTCACTTCCCATCAGATTGGCGGTGGTTGTTGTTTAGCCTTCATTTTCAAGGAGAACCAATAACATCACAGGGTGATGACTTGCATGTGAATTAGATTTAAGTGAGGTAGAGTTGCACAAAATTGTCAGCCTTACCTGTTTCTTGCAGTCATCAAAGTCCAGTGGCAAGACAAAAGTCAAGATGACTGATGATGGCCCAAGATATAGTGGACCTTGGCTTCTTTGATGTCTGATCAAGCCCTAAGTGCTCCACAGAGCCTACTTTAGCTGTCTTTGTGGCCATTGGAACAAACTGTCCCCATTTGCCCATTTCACTGCCAGGGAAGTCTTCACATGCTCGGGGTAGACATCCCCCTAACTCAGTGACAGGTTTGAGGACCTATCAGGTTACCCTCAACTTGGTTTAGCCTATCTGCCGAGGCAGTTTACCATGATTTGGCTGCTGTCCACGCTACCACTAGCTAGCATAATGGATAAAGAATTGGCCCTGGAATCAGGAGGACCTTAGTTCAAATCCAGCCTCAGACACTTAGCTAGCTGTGTGACCCTGGGCAAGTCACTTGATCCTGTTTGCCTCAGTTTCTTCATCTGTAAAAGGAACTGGGGAAGGAAATGGCAAACCACTCTAGTATTTTTGCCAAGAAAACCACAAATGGGGTCACAAAGAGTCAGACGTGGCTAATTGACCAAAAAAAATCATTTTGGTAATGTTCACAAAAGTAGAAAATTACTACTTGGATAGATGAGGGGAAACAGGTACATTAAGGCACTGTTGGTAGAAGTGTAAACTAGTCCGACCATTATGGAAAGTTATTTGGAACTGTGTCCTCCAAACTATTAAACTGGGCATAACTTTTCACCCAGCAATACTGTCACTGGACCTATACCCCCCAAAATTAAAGAGGAAAAGGACCCATATACACAAAAGTATTTATTAACAACTTTTTTTTGTGGTGGCAAAGAATCAGAAACTGAGGGGCGGTTATCTTTGTTGATGCCCAGTTATCTGTTGTATTTTGTTTTTATTATTCCCTTATGTTCTTCATAGGTATGAGTAGTAATATAGATACGCTTATTTTTTTGTGAGTTTATCTTATGGCCTGCTCCTTTTCTGAAGTTATTTATTACCTCAATTTAATTTTTTGTTGTTGGCTGGCTGCAGTTTTCTGGTTACAATTGTGTGTTAAGATGGACATTCCTGAAGCATGTCAATAGCTTAAGACTGCAGATATTTGTATATGTGTATGTATATGTTTGTATGTATTCACATATCTATGTATATGTTATTTAACCCTCTAATTTTTTAAGATGAAATTATTTAGTCTCTGTTTAAATTTTAGTTCTTTCTTCAGAGTCCCTTTATTGAGTATAATACTTATTGTAGTGTAGTTGATAAAGAATATATTTAATATTTCTAGCTTTCTTCATTTGTTTGAGTTAATTTTTATGCCGTAGTACAGTTAGCTTTTTTTTTGTAAAGATGCCCCGCGCAGATGAAAAATATGTATACTTCTTTTTATTCCCATTGAATAATCAACAGAGATCTATTATATAGGGCATCCAAAAGTCTCGGTGCAATTTTACACTGTTAAAACTGTACTAAGACTTTTGAGACACCTCGTAAATGACTTCTCTGAAATTCTATTGAGGTCCTCGTATTTATTTTTTTTTTGTTACATTTTTCCATGTTTAAAGGAGCATATTGAAACCTCTATTGTAGTTTGTTTTCTGTTTCTCCTTGCAATTGGATTAACTTTTCCTCCAAATACTTAGCTTCTCTGCCATTTGATACACATATATTAAGTATGTATTATCTCGTCTCCATTGCCTTCAAAAAGTAATTTCCCTGCTAATGTCTTAGCTATCAATTTTAACGTTGTTTTATTTGAGATCCTGTGACCCCTGCTTTTAAAAATTCAGCCTAAGAATAATAAATTCTGCTCCAACCCCTCATTTTAGCTTTTTCTGAATCTTCATGTTTCAAAAATATTTCTTATAAATGGCATATTGTTAGATTCTGCTTTATTAATGCAGTTTGCTAAAATCTTCTATTTTATGGGTAAATTGATTCCATTCATTATCATAGTTATTATTGTTAATTGTGTATGTCCTCTACTAAATACTTTTTCTTCTCTTTACTCCCTGGTTGACTCTTTATAGTAAAGAAAGAGGTGCTAAAAGTGAAGTAATGTGATCAACTTTAGTAATCCATAATTGAAGAGGTTTTCTCCCACTTCTCTTGCTCTTTGCATTACTCCAGCCCTTGATCTTTATTTTGTTTGGTTCTGTTCACTTCATGACTCTACCTTTGGAAGAACTGAGGTCTTCTTACAATGTTTTATATTGCTATATTACCTAGAAATCAACACCATGTAAATTTAAGTTATATTTATTTATACCTTTTTTCCCTGTCAGCTGAATTCCTATGTGTAGTAGTCATTTTCATTAACTTTTTAGTGAGCATCCATTTTTACTGCAGGCAAATGATTTTCTAAACTTTTTCAGTCTGTGAATTCTTTGCAAGGCAAAAGACTGTATGCTTGTATCCATTGTACTCTCCATCCCCAAACAAAGCAAAATTAAAATTTGGAAACTTTAGCAATTTAAGGGATGAATGTTACTACTTTTGGTGCAAGTCTAATGAAATGATGTTTTTTTTTTATTAAGTGTCATATGAAAATGAGAGACATCTTGGCTCAGTGGATTGAAAACTGGTGTCAGAACCTGGAAAAAATGGATTCAAGTGCTACCTCAAACATATACTGACTTTGTGGCCCTGTGGCCCTGGACAAGTCCCTTTCCTCTCAATGCCCCTAAGCAGCTCTTATGTTGTAGAATAGTTGCTAGTCAGCTTTGGTTAATGGCAGTTTCTTCTCCAGAAATTCCCTATTCCAGTGAAATCATTGAACTATAGAAACATAGAGGAAGTTATTATTTCATATCATAAAAAAGGCTTATGAGTATACCATAAACCGTATGAGAGCCCAGTCCAGAGGCCATCAGGAAGAACTTTTTAGGTGACCACTGGCCTTTGGACTACATATTTTTAAAAATACCTTAAGCAAGAGTGTAGCTTCATTGTGGCCTCTTGTGATGTTAATGAGTAATTATAGGGCATGTGAATAACCCATTATAAAGTAAAAAAAAAAAGTAGCCCATGCTTTCATCAAGTTTTATGGTTAAAAATCACTTTATGGACATCATCATAGTTATTGTTAATAAGGAAAGTATTAGCTGGGTACACTGTGAAGGAAAGTTTACTTCCATTTCCCAAGATGGCACAGGTCCAGGAACTGAAGAGATTATGGGTAATTGTGGTGTAAAGAAACAATTTTAGAAATTTATACCTATCAGCACCCACCCCATGACTAAAATGTTGGTATTGGAAAGAAAACTGAAAAGTAGTCTTTGTCATGTGTAAACAGATGACTCTTTAAATATGTTTTAATTTATATTATTAGGCATGATAAATAATATAGATTAGACTAGTTATCAAAGTGTAACTAGGTGGCTCAGTGGATAGAGTTATAAGGCCTGAAGTCAGGAAGACTCATCTTTGAGTTCACATCTGGCCTCAGACACTTATTATGTATAAGACTTTGGGCAAGTTATTTAACCCTGTTTGCCTCAGTTTCTTCATCTGTAAATTGAACTGGAGAGAAAAATGGGAAATCACTTCAGTATCTTTGCCAAAGAATACCCCAAACAGTCAAGAAGAGTCAGACACCACTGAAACATTCGAACAAATTTAGTTAGAAGTGGATAATGTCGTTAGTTTAGAATGGGGCATCAGATGTGAAAAATATGTTGTTCAACTTTGTGTGAGCTGTTAGATAATGGGTAGTTAAAAATGTGCTTTAGACTTGGAAACATAAAGGATTTTTTAAACAGAATTATGATTCCTCTAGCCATCATTTTAGAGTTATCTTGATGTCTAGTAATCTCTAAGTTCTTTTTCACTTATAAATCTATGATCCTATAAACACCTAGATGGGAAGCTAAGTGCTCTGCACACAATGCAGTCTCAATAAATATTACTTATGTACTGCCCCACAAAGTACATGTTAGCTGAACTACACAAAGACACTTAAGAACTAGTTTTTCCTTAAAATACATTGTATTGAGAACTTTTAACATTTAAGATTAAATATTTTGTTAAATTTTATTAATAGCTATAGAAAACTTTTGAGCAAGTTGGGTTTTTTTTTGAATAGACAGTTTGGTTGGATCATTGTGTTTAAGACCAGCAGTAATGTACAATGAGACAGAAAAACTATCCTCTATTCTCTGAGAGTTCTCTCTCCTATCTAAACTTCAAGTCTAGCAATTCTGAGATAGCAAGGAATATTTAAAAAGTACTTATGCAAAAAATTATGAATGCATGTAGTTTATTTTTATTTTATTATTATTATTATTTATTTAATATTTTTAGTTTTCAGCACTGATTTCCACCAGATTTCTAATTACAAATTTTCTCCCCATTTCTACCCTCTCCCCTACTCCAAGATGGCATATATTCTGATTGCACCGTTCCCCAGTCAGCCCTCCCTTCTGTCTCCTCACTCCACCCCCCCATCCCTTTTTCTCTTACTTTCTTGTGGGACAAGATAGATTTCTATGCCCCATTGCCTGTATATCTTATTTCCCAGTTGCATGCAAAAAACAACTTTTTTCTTGAACATCTGCTTTTAAAACCTGGAGTTCAGAATTCTCTCCCCTCTTCCCTCCCCACCCACCCTCCTTAAGAAGGCAAGCAGTTTAGCATAGGTCACATGTATATCATCATGTAAAACCCTTCCACAATACTCATGTTGTGAAAGACTAACTATATTTTGCTCCCTCCTATCCTGTGCCCCTTTATTCACTTTTCTCCCTTGACCCTGTCCCTTTTCAAAAGTGTTTGCTTTTGATTAACTCCTCCCCCATCTGCCCTCCCTTCTATCGTCCCCCCTTTTTTATCCCCTTCTTCCTTCTTTCCTGCGGGGTAAGATACCCAATTGAGTATGTATGGTATTCCCTCCTCAGGTCAAATCTGATGAGAGCAAGATTCACTCATTTCCCCTCACCTGCCCCCTTTCCCTTCCAATTAATGCTTTTTTTGCCACTTTTATGTGAGATAATTTACCCCATTCTATTTCTCCCTTTCTCCCTCTCTCAATATATTCCTCTCTCATCCCTTAATTTGATTTTATTTTTTTAGATATCATACCTTCATATTCAACTCACTCTGTGCCCTCTGTCTGTCTATCTATCTATCTATCTATCTATATGTATATATGTATGTATGTATGTATGTATGTATGTATATGTATATTCCCTTCAGCTACCCTAATACTGAGGTCTCATGAATTACACATATCATCTTTCCATGTAGGAATGTAAAAAAAACAGTTCCACTTTAGTAAGTGCCTTATGATTTCTCTTTCTTGTTTACCTTTTCATGCTTCTCTTGATTCTTATTTTTAAAAATATTCTTTAGTGTCTATTTTCATAGGATTTTAGAACTGAAAAGGACTTTAGGTATTTTGTAGTCCAACTCTGGCATTATTTTACAAATAAAGAAATGAAGCCTCATAAGTGACATGTAGCAAGTTAAATGACTTCTCCAAGGTCAAAATTAGTAGTAAAACAGGGACTAGAATCTAGGAATCCTAGTTCAGTGTCCTATTTATTTTTGTGTTTACCCTTTTGTTAAAATGACATTTTAAAAATATTTAAACTATTTTACATAAGAGTAGTTGGTTTAATTTACTTTTAAAATGTTTTATGTATTTATGTTAAAAATGACAGACTTTTGATATCTAGTATTGTTAGAAGCTCAATTTTAGCAAAGGTATTTTTATCAAGTTTTTTAATATATTTTTTCTTGATTTTTATATTTTAGCTAATTTAACAGGACATGCGGAGAAAGTGGGAATTGAAAATTTTGAACTTCTGAAGGTTCTAGGAACAGGAGGTAAGATTTTTAGGTTGCTTTTTCAGAATGATACTTGTTCATAGATATTTTTCTTACAATACGGTTATAACCAAGTTATAGATGAACAGGTATTTGTTAAGTTTCTACTATGTGCCAGGGACTTTGCTAGTCACTGGGGATATCACTGCAAAAAATGAAATAATCCCTATTCTCAAGAAGCTGGGAGATGAGGAATGCAAATAGAAGTAATTAAAAGTAATTTGTAAAGAGGATACTGGAAATTATAGGGGATGGGGGTAGGTTTCATATAAATGGTTGTGCTTAATACTGAGTCTTGAAGGAAGAGAGATAGTCTGTAAGGAAGCTGTATATGGTGGATGGCCAGTGCAAAGGTGGATGGAGACATGAGATATGGAGTATTGTTTACGAGTAACCTCTGTTCCTTCTCTCGACAAGGACAAGTTGCCTGGATCTCGATGTGTACAGTCTTTTTATCTAAACTCTTTAAGTCTAGGAACTTCTAGGACAGCAAGGAGTATTTAAAGCGTTTTGCAAAAAAGTATGGGTTTTTTTGTGGATGCATTTAAAATTTTTTTTATCTTAAATATCTAAAAAAGCACTTATATACAATATAATACAGAAAGAGAATATTAATCTCGATTTTATATTGCTTATCTTTAAAGCATATAATAAATTATATACATTACCTTTTAAAATGTCCTACTTATTTTTGCTTCCTTCTGACCTCCTTTATATTCTTTTCTGTGCATTTTTTTAGTGTTTTAATGGCCTTCTTTTAGTTGTTTTTTTTTTAAATCAGTATTGATAATTTTCCCTCTCCACAAATGCCTCTCCTGAGAGAGAGAGAGAGAGAGAGAGAGAGAGAGAGAGAGAGAGAGAGAGAAAGAGAGAGAGGGAGCCCTTATAACAAATAAACATAGTCAAGCAAAGCAAATTCACACAGTAGCCATGTCCAAAAATATGATTCTTTCTGGATCTTGCCTCTCTAATCTCTCTATTAACAAGTGGGTAACTTGTTTCATCATAGTTTTTCTGAAGATATAGTCATTGCATTGATGGGAGCTCTTAAGTGTTTCAAAGTTGTTTTTTCTTTATGATCTTGTTATCCTTATATACATTGTTCTCCTGATTCTGGTCTCTTCAGTTTACAGCAGTCATGCTACCTAGGATTCTCTGTAATACTTTCTTTTGTCATTCTTGTGACTCAATAATAGCGTATTACATTTCACATCCCATAATTTGCTCATGTATTCCCCAATTGATGGGCCCTCCCTTCACTTTTAGTTATTTGCTTTTCTTTTCCCCTCTTCAGGATCAGGAAATTTGTTTTATGAGTATTTCCTCCCTGTTATCCTTCCTCAATCTCCCTATCCATTCCTGTTTGTTTTATTATTGTGTTAGGTATGTTTCTAAATCAAATAATTAATGTGTGTGTGTGCTTGTGTTCAGCGCTCTTGTTTATTTCAGATAAGTGAAGTTCATCTTGGTGCTTGCTCCTAACCACCTTCGCTGTGTTTTTATACTATATTTCTCTTGCACCCCAATTCTTTGATTTTTATGACTTGTTAAATGAGGTTGACATGTACTTATTCTTAATATAGCATTTTGTGTGCATTTTTATATATCTTTGATACTTTTCTCTTTTTGTTAGTAGCCAAGACCCTCAAAAATCATGAAAGAAGTTAAACTTTAATCATATTTAATAAAGAGTATCAGATTTTTAATTGCACTTTTTGAAAGCCTTTTGCCTGAACTATCTCTGTCTGTGCTGTTGTTGGTTCCTTCCGAGGATCAGGAATGGATATGATTGCTACTCTGACTCACTCTCTGGATCCACTGTAGATACCTGCCCCCACCTACCAGGGCTTCTTATTTTTGTGATCTGGTGATTGTCTAGTGCTAATAAAAAAGGCACAGAGTACAACAGCATCCCTGAGCTTGACTGCCTCTTTTTTTTGTTTAATCCTTTTTAATACTTTAATTTTTGCTTTCTGTCTTTTGATTAGGCTCTGAACTTTGTTTCAACCTTCACTCAGTTCTTGATTCTGGCCTTGTTCTTAGTGTTTCTCTATAAGTAGTTCTGGCGAAATATCAGAGATTCCGAAGGATTCCTAAAGCAGACTGTTGCAGCTTGGATTGTAGAAATATTGTTTTATATTTGTTTCAAATAATTATTTAAACCAAATCATTTTCATTTACATTCATAATTTTAATTAGGAGTTCGTAAATAAAACCTTTTAAAGTTTTGGCATTTACAACCTGTAACATGTTTGCAAGATCTTTGATTCTACTGTTTAAAACGATTTTTCAAGTGTTGGAAACGTGTTCATTTATTAAAATTTTTTATACTTACTACCTCTGTGACATTGGACAAGTGACAACCTCCTGCACCTAAATTTCCTCATCTATGAAATGGATTTGAACCAGATGGGCTCTGATATCCCTTTTAGATCTAGATATATGATCCTGTGATCTTATCACACTTCCTGCAGCATCTATTCCAAATCTTCTCTTCTCAAGCCACTTAAACTACTCCCTTTCCCTTTCTTTCTCAGCAGAAAACTTTGCCTCCCAATTCACTAAGAAAGTCAAGGCCATTCACTGTGAGTGTCCTTATAAGCAGCCCCATTAGCTTAAGGTACAGGTCTGACCAGTAATCAGTCAACAAGCATTTATTGTCTACTGTGTTCCCTGGTATTATGCTAGGCACTGAAGTACAAAATCAAAAATGAAATAACTCCTGCCTTCAAGGAGTTTACATTCTGTTGGGGGAAACAACATGTACAGGTAGGTACAAAATATGTGCAAAGTAAATACAAAGGCACATTGGGGGAAGCCACTAACATCTAGAAGAGAGGGGGGCCAGGGAAGACCTTGTGTAGAAAGTGGTACTCAAAGCTAAGCTTTGAAGGAAATTAGGAATTCCAAAAGAGAAGGTGAGATGGAGTGGAGTGTCTTGTGGAGGATAAATTAGAGGGAAAAAGGACTTGAGGGAGAAAGACCAATCGTGACACAACTTCAGAAATGCCAGTGAGAGGTAATGAGGCCTCAGCTGTGGTGGTGCCCACGTGAATACAGAAGTAGGTGAATATGAGAGATACTGTAGAGGCTGAACCTCCAAGACCTGGCAACCAACTGAATATGTCAAGTGAAAAAGAGTGAGGAGTCAAGAACAAGACTGAGGTTGTAAACCTGAAACTTTGAGTTGTGACCATGTCACTTCCCTGTTCAAAAATCTTAAGTGGTTCTTTGTTGATTATAGAATAAAATTTAAACTCCGCACTCTGACATTTAAAACCCATTTGTCAGTGCTTTCTCATAAATTATCTTCAACTTATTATTTTATTGCATATTGTTTTTTCTAATCAAATGAGATCATATTTGTAAAGCACTTAGCACAGTGCCCAGCATAGAGTTGGTGCTTAATAAATGCTTATTCCCTCTTCTCACTGAATAGAATGAAAACTAGTAAAGGAAGAGAATTTTTTTTCTTTATATCCATGTAGTAGGCAATTCATATTGAACTGAATAAAACTGATAGAATGATAGCTCGTAGTATTTATGAGAATACAGGATAATTAAAATAATTATAAATATAATAATTAAAATAATTAAAAGTGTTGAATTACATATATCTGAATTTAATTCACATTTAATGACTAGAGTAGGTGGGACTTTTAAAAAGTAAATATAATGAAGGCCAAACGTGTATTAAAAATTTAAACCATTATCTTAGAGAATAATATTGTGCTGCCTTTTTTTTTTTTTTTTTTTTTTTTTACAAACTTCTGTTTTTAACAACATTCGGGGGCAAAGAAAAATCTTATGAAATATCTTCATGTATTTCATTGGGTTATTTGGCGGGGAGAGAAGGAACTAAAATTTCTGAAGAATTGATTTTTGTATGTTATAAAATTGAAAAATGGTTTGAATCAGAAGTATTGCTTTTAAAATAGAACATTTTAATGGGAATCCTTTTTAATTATATACTCAACACTTGTAACATTTGTCAAATGAAGCCTATTCCGTGTTTTTTTTTATTTAGAAACATTTATTTCTAGTTTTGAATTCTCTCCCTTCAGCCCAACCCCCATCCATTGAAAAGGCTAGAAATACAATGCCTATTAAACATGTAAGTCAAGTCAAACGTCTTTTCACATTAGCCATTTCTATTTTGTATTAAATGATTGTGTAGTCCATTTTTTCAGGCCTTCCAGACCACAAAACGTGGTAGAATTGTATTTTTCTTTTCTGTTTTTCATCCCCTGTATTTAATTTCTCTCTTACGGAAGGCACGTCTCCCGCTCTTCTTCCACTCTTAGGCAAGGTTTGGGGGCAGAAGGGGGAGAGGCGTTTGAGCGCATGAGCTTTGTCTCAGGGTCTGTGGGCCAGCCCCCATCGCCATGCATAATCTACCTCTAGTAGCTATAGTTCTCCCTCTCCATCACTTCCTGTCTCCGGCTGCCGGTCCGATTCTCTTAGAATGTAATCTGTAGCGTGTTATTCCTGTGTTAGCACAGTTAGCATAACTCTGTATTGTTTACCTCAACTGTAGGAGAGCCTCTAACGGCGCGTCATTGTGAGGTGCCTTCCTACAAAGATCTCCCTTCCCTTGTCACTGTTCACTTTAATTATTGTTTTCCAGTTTCCAGGCCTTCCTCTGCTCCAGTCCATTCCACTCTGTCATTCAGAATCTTCCACGGATTCCCAATCTTCCCTCCACATTCTTACTCACCTACCAGTCTTGTCTTATTTCACATTATTTATTACCTTTTTTAAAATTCAGTTTTACTTAATTTTCAATTCTGAATTCTCTTCCTTACCCTCTTCCTCCCCAACTCATTGAAAAAGCAAGAAAAATAAAGCTCATTAAAAATATGAGAGTCATGCAAAACAAATTCTCTCATTAGCAATGTCCAAAAAAAAGGAAAGAAAGAAATATGTTCAGTCTGTACCGAGTCCATCATCTCTCTGTCTGGAGGGTAGGCAGCATGTTTCATCATAATTTCTTTAGGATTGTAGCTGGTTATGATGATCAGAGTGACTAAATGTTTCACAGTTGATTATCTTTACAGTATTGTTATTATATAAATTATTCTCCTGATTTTGTTCCCTTCATTTGCATCAGTTCATGTGAGTCGTCCCAGGTTTTTTCTGAAACCATCTCTGTTACAGTTTTTTACAGCACAGTGGTATTCCATTACAATCATATACTATAACTTGTTCAGCCATTCTCCAGTTGATTGTCATCTCCTCAGTTTCTAATTCTTTGCAACCACAAAAAGATTTGCTATAAATATTTTTATATATGGCTTCTTTTCCTTGTTTAACTCTTTGGAATGTAGACCTAGTAGAATTATTGCTGGGTCAGAGTGTATACATAGCTTAATAGAGCTTTTGGCAAAGTTCTAAATTGCTCTCTAGAATGATTAGACTAATTCACAGTTCTACCAACAGGCCATTAATGTACCTGTTTTTCCACAGGCCTCCAGCATTTGTCATTTTCCTTTTTTGTCATCTTAGCCAATCTGGTGTGTGTGTGTGTGGTTGTTCCTCAGAATTGTTTTAGTTAACTCTTCTCTAATTATTAGTGATTTAGAAGCTTCATATAGCTATTGATAGCTTGGATTTCTTCCTCTGAAAACTGCCTATTCATATCCTTTGACCATTTATCATTTGAGGAATAGTGCTTATTCTTATAAATTTGACTCAGTTCCCTATTTATTATTTATTACCTTTAGCATACTCTCTGTTCCAACTAAATTGGCCTCTCACTTGTCCTCTATATGATACTTCATCTCCTGATTCAGTGTTTTTGCACGTGTAGTTTTTACCATGTCTGGAATGCTCTCTCTCCTCACTTTCTCTGGATTTAGCCACCATGTCTCAGATCCTTCCAGACTCCTCTCCTTTTTCCCATTGGTGACTTTTTCCTGGAATCTCCATTTTGGGAAAGGACCTAGAGACGAACCATCTCTCATTCTCTATCTAGACTTAGCTACCATGACCCTCCTGGTAATCCCCTTCCTATTTCACCTCCCTTTTTTTGTTTGTTGAATTGCCTTTTTGTAATGCATATTTCCCCCAGTATTTAGCTATTGATAAGTCTCCTTTAAGGGCTAGGAGACATCTTATTCACTATAGATAACATTTACATAGTGCTTTAAGATTTGTGAAGCCTTTCAAATATAAGATGCCTCAAAAGTCTTAGGACAACTTGAAATCTGTTAGAGCTTAAATCTGCATGAAGACTTTTGGGGCACCCTATACATTATCTTATTTAAGCTTTATAACAACTGTATGAAGTAGGTGCTATTATTATCTTATTTTGAAATGAGAAACTGAAGTTCAGGTTAAGTGATTTGTCCATGGTTAGTTTACACAGCTGGTAGCTGTGGGAGGTGGATTTCAAATATTGTTTTCTCCTAAGTAAAACTTAGCACTCTTTAAAAAAAAAACAACTACATTATACTACTTTTTAAATGTAATTTTAAATTTTTAAACTTAAAATTAAACTGTATGTAAATGAAAATCTGCTTTCTTTCCCACCTCACTCCCATTCCCATTGGGAAAGAAAGAAAAACAATATCCCCATAACAAACAAATTAATCAGTCATTAAACCTTTATAAAGCACATACTATGTGCCAGGCACTAAGCTATGCCCTATGTATAATTGAGCAAAACAAATTCTTGCTTTAGTTATGTCCAAAAAAAAAATGCTTCACTTTGTTCTATGAATCCATCATCTCTCTCTCTCTCTCTCTCTCTCTCTTTTTTGTTTTTTAAGGAGGTCAGTAGCATGTTTCATCATGAGCCATCTGGAATTGCAGTTGATCATTGCATGGATCAGTGTTCTTAAATCTTACAAAGCTGATTGTTTTTATAATATTGTCATCGTATAAATTGTTTTCCTGGTTCTTCTCCTTCATTCAGTATCAGATAATATGAATCTTTCAAGGTTTCTCTGAAACCCCTTCTTCATCATTTCTTAAAGCACAATAGGATTCCATTACATTCATATATCATTGATTAGCTATTTTTTCCCCAATTGATGGGTATCCTCTTGTGTGGGATGAAAGACCCTCACCAATTAAAAAAAATTAATTTTTAATAAGGAGCCATCTCAGGATGGGAACAGAAATAAAATTTTATTTGATTCTCATGAGAAAAGGGTGTTCTCTACCAGAACAGATCTAGCAAGGAAGGCCAAGGCACAAGGAACAAAGCACCAATATTATATCTAATGCAAGAGAAATCCCCCCCACCTCTGACCCTTCTCACCATTGGCTGGGAGGCAGGCTTACAATCTGAGCACGAAAAACTAGACAAAGAATTGGGAAATCAAGGCACAGAAATTCCAATTCCCAGTCCCTCAGCTAATGATTAAGACTGAGGTGACATCTATAAATCTAAAGAAGGAGAATAAGATAAGGGGAGGAGGAGACCCTCTCCATTCTTCTACAGTACTTTTACAGTAAAGGAAAGCAGGTCACAGTGACCCTATTCTTACTTAGCAAATCTTTAAGCCAGAACCAGAAAAAAGAACAAAAAGTTTCAGGGTAAAAAAAAAGAAACTTTCCCAGAAGCTGAGCAATCAGGCTCTCACAGCCTCAGAATTTTTCCACTTCCCTATTTCCCTATTTCTTGATTTTTAAACATTTCTAAGTATAGATATGAATAGATATAGATATATATTTATATATATTCCCTGCAAAGTCTTCACATTTTGTTTTCTCACTACCTCACACACTCTCAATTTCCAATTCTTTACCGTCACAAAAAGAGCTACTATAAATATTTTTGTGCATATGTACCCTTCTCTTTCTTTGATCTCTTTGGAGTTGAGACCTAATGTAAGTATGGCTATGTGACAGGATGCACACACTAACAACTACGAGGACATAGTTGTAAATTCTTCTCCAGAATGACTGAATCAGTTCACCGCTCTACCAATAGGGCATTACTGTATCTATTTTCCCACAGCTCCTCTAGCATTTGTCATTTTCCTTTTCTGTCAGCATTACCAATCTGCTGGGTATAAAGTGGTACCATAGAGTAACAATTTGTTTTTTTCTAATTATTATTGATTTGAAGCACTTTTTCATATGGTTATTAATAATTTGGGTTTTTTCCTTTGAAAACTGCATGTTCATAGCCTTTGACCATTTATCAACTGGGGGATGGCTCTTAGTTTTATACATTGGAATGAATTCCCTATATGTCTTAGAAATAAGACCTTTAAACTTGCTGCAAATATTTTTCCCATGTACCTTTTTCCCTTCTAATTTTAGCTGCATTGGTTTGTTTTGTGCAAAACCTTTTTAATTTTTTGATCAAAATGATCCTTTTTGGATTACTATCCAAGGGATAATATCTATCTCTTGTTAAGTCATAAACTCTTACCCTATTCATGGATACGACATTATGCTGCCTTATTAAGGTTTTGAGCTGCTCCCTTTTTTTTTCTAGTCTTATATTTCTAAATATGATTCTCATTATACTTTGAATCCAGGCTTTCTATGGGAACTCATCTAAGAAATTATAAAAATTAATGGAAAAGTTAGATATAATTTACAAGAATTCATGTTATAGGTGTTGTACCAGGAGCGAGTGAGACATGCCACAGAGTATAAGTTTCAAATGGAGAATTTATTAGCCGGCGTCCATTGGGGTTTGCTACCCAAATCAAATGGCCCCGAGTTGAGGGGTGAAGGTGTGGATTATATAGGAAATACGGGGTACAGCGGTGAATTATCTCCTGGAACTTACCCACCAGGTCACAGGGTGGGGGGAACAGGAACAAAGGTCCTGACTGATCAAGAGATTCTGACAGGTTATCGTTAAGTGGGATAATCTTATTGACATTCCTTGGTGGAGTCACGGAGCCCCAGGGATATCTGCTAAATGCCAGAAGGTCTAAGTCTATTCCTTATCATGCAAACTGGGGTTTCTCAGGGGTCTCCTGATTTTTCTAGTACCACATTCCCCATTTCCTTTTATGGAGGTATTCAAATCTTTGAAAAAGGAACGACCTGATGGGGCATAGCAATAAAATGAGGGGGCCAACAAAAACGCTAAGCAGGGGTGAGCCTGGGGAAGGCATGCATTTTGATAGTAACAATAAAGGGCAAGGCTCAGGCAGAGATTCTGGGCCAATGATAATGCTAGGCCGATGGCCCCAGGGGAAGGCCAGACCTAGTTGGAAGACTCAAGGAGAGCCCAAGGAGCCTCCCGGGGACTGTACTTCAGAAATTAAAAAATGATACAAAACGGTATAAAACGTACCACATTTCCCCCTTTTGGTCAAAGGCAAACTGAAAGTTTCGCCTAAAGACCAATTAAGGTATGGAAAAACCTCTATCTTCCTCAGGGGTGAAGTTCTAAAATCCCTATCTAGGTGGAGTCAGGTTTTCCCTTTTTTCTGTGTTTGGACATCTCCAGGGATGGGCAGAAATTGTAAACTAATTGTAAGCAAGCAGAGGGAACATAATATTAAAATTCAGGAAAACAGTCTTGGGAACACGAGGACTCAGAAAAGGGAAAAAGCAGGTCCTTGCTCAGGTTCTGATTCTGGATTCTGAGAGAAAGCCATCTGCGTCTGATGCTGTCCCTCTCAGGCTCTTTGGAACCGCAGGGCAAGGTCTCCTATAGGCTTAGATGTCCACTCCTCAGATGTGACAGAAGGAGCAAGGAGTCAATATCCACCTAACAGGAGCTCCCAGAACACATGTGATTTGATGATTTGAGAGAAAAAGAGCACAACGTAGGTCCCAGCCACGCAGGGCTAAGTTCAAACAAATACAATAAAGTTTTTCCCATAATTCACAAAACTGCACAATTACATTGAGTCAGGTACAGACCAAACTACTTAGATGGTTCACAATAGAGGGGGAGATTTGCATGTCACATGTTTTACATTTACAAATTAGATAACAAGAAAACTTAAACATGAACCATACAAAGTAATGCGATTATTATCAACAATGTTGACTAGCATTAAATTCCATGTCTCTTTGATGGCATTTACAAAATAACCCACAAACTATTCTTAACAAAGCTAAAATGTTTCTGATTCAATTCCAGCAATTAATTGCACATTTTGTATACAAAGTAACTTTAAATTACAGTCACAGTCTCCATTCAAAGCAGTATGTTTAAAATCCCAGATGTCTAATTGTAGTTATCTGGTCCCTTGATAGTAAAAGAGAGTTCTGCCTCTCTGGTTCAGATCTAGAAATTCTCAGACAATTCTAACTTAATATAACTTACAGATATTTTACAAAGGAGATACATTTTCACTTGTACCACTATCTTATACAATTTTCTTGTGCTAGCATCCAAATTTAAGATCTTATTACCAAAACATACTTATCAGCCCAAATTTCCAGAATTGATAAATTTTGGAGCCAATCATACACATCTGTATATAATTCTTAGGGGAATCAATCTGATCCTATTGCCTTTTTCAAAATTTGCTATCCCTTCCTTTTATTAGACATCAATCGCATTACATCTTTGCCTTATTTGCTTTGTCTAATCATTTCTCCCTTTTGGAGGATGTTATCCCTATATTATTTCAATGTTTTATTTGGTCATGAACATAGGTTAAAATTGTAAGCTATTCATACCTGTATCCTATTATAATAAGTCAGAGATATTTCAGTATTCATCTGTTACCTAACAGATTTAGCATAGTGCTTACAAAACTTCTTGATAGTATAAATTTGCTATGAAAGAAAAAGAGGGACAATGTCATATATCTTAAGAGAAGGAAAGAACTTCCTTAGCTCTGTTTGATTCCAGGCATGAGTCATATCTGATAGCCATTCATATAGTCACCAGGTGCTGAAAGCAGGGCTTAGGAGTAACCAGGTGGGGACTTTCCTTTTCAGAAAGGAAATAGCAGAATTGGGAAATAGAGTCAGGAAGATCCTACCTAGGCCGTGTCCAAGGTCATCTTCAAAACTGTTTCCCAGGCACAGACATCCACCTTTAAAGTTCTCAGCTTGTAATGCCTGCCATACTACTACTGGCTTCACGTGACCTATTCCTGTAATCAGAGCTTAAAACAGTATTAAATTGTAGTCCCGTAAAATCTTAAATAGCAAATAAATATCCTTCAGATGAGACTGCCCAAATTTCATTGAGCTAATAATTATCAAATCAAGCTATATAACTTTTCCATCTTCTAAATACTTCCTCACACTCATTCCCAACTTACTTAAACCATCTGAAACTATCATTCTCAGGACAGGGGAGGCTTAGCTAACTCCCATTTGTCCCCAAACTTTGTTGTCTGCCTTTCCTATTTTCCCTCAAACCTTAATTTACCTTTCCAAACCCATACTCAGTCTTCCTTTACATTTCAACCATAAGACAAAACAACTCATAAGTTAGTACTTTTTACTGTCATAACTGTGTATATTGGAATCCCATTCCAGCTTATTTAAACACACAAAAGAGGGGGTTTGTGTTCCGTGTTAACTCATTCTAGAAGAAAGGGACACTTATTAAAGAGATCTGCCATCTCATCTCCCCCTGAGGGTAGGTTCTTCTCCATCAGATGGCAGACTTCACTAATAAAACTACCAGACCAAACCCATCTCAAGTCTTAGTCTAATCTTATCAGTTCTGTTGACTTTAAGAAGCCAGGTTTGGAGGCTTCTTGACCCCTACAGTCTTCTCCTTGCTGCCCCTCCTGCTTCCTTCCCTTCTGACAGGTGGGCTAAGGTGAAATTCTTCTTATCTAAACTAAGGGCGGGGAGGAGTAAAGAATGTAGACCTCCTTACAAGATTTTAAAGAACATTTTCAAAAGTATTTTCCCTTCTTTAAAACAGTTTAAAATTTTAGCCTGATGTTAAAAGGAATACTCTCTAAACCTTTCTGAAGAGAATTATTTAGAAGGTTTTAGAATGATAGATATCTATCTCCTTCTCTTTCCTTAAAGCAAATTAACCCTTAAAAACTAGAACTCATTAACTAAGTTGGTGCCAAATGTCCTCATTCTAAAATATTGCCCAGATTTCCTAGATATTACAAAGTTCCTTAGTCAAAAAGTGTTGTAATGTGGAGCACACTTAGTTTCTATAATTATATACCCAATTAAATTAGCTTTATCACAATAACAAAGTCTACCAGGACTTTAAAAGCTTTGTCTATAGGAATCCCTCTACCCTGAAAACTTTTACACAAGATTGAATATCCAAATGTCCTTGGTTCAGTTAACAACCTCAATTTCATAATTAAGTACAATTCTTAATCTAACAACATCCAGATTATATGAGGAATTATTTTTCTAACAGCATAGGTAATGCGATGTTAACCAATTTGCATAATATAACAAATTTAGAAATATAAGTACACCACAAGCAATTATCATGTATTTAAAAACTTGAAACAGAATCTAATTAATTACCAATCTAGTGATCATAACTGAGTTGGATAAGCAAATCAAATCTGGTTCATAACCACTAGTGGTAACATTTTAATTTCTAAGGCTCAATACTCTCAGCATTGAAAAAGAAAAGATTACTGTTTATAAAACTACATTTTAACAGTTCCCAATGTATCCTGAATTGACAGAGATTACAAGAGGACCTAACAAGGCCTTTGTATATATAGTTGATTTACAACAAGAACAATTTCAACTGAACTTCCAGACAAAACTTGAAAGTTATAATTTCTTAGGTTGCAGCAACTGTCCAACTTCTTAACCTAATGCAACTCTAACAAAATATTTTTATATTATAGAAATGCAATGATGCCCTAAACATTATTATGTGTGTAAAATTTGAACTACTCGTTTCAGTCTAGGTAGATACATTTCTAAACCAAATATGACAGTTTAAAATTACCAACTTTTCATCACATCCTTTAAAAGCATCCAATTCATATATATCAAACTCAGATTAAAATCACATAATGGTCTTCTCAAATTACACAATCTAAGAGAATGTTAGAAATACAATATAAATTTAGAAATACAGAAACAATAAATTTCAGATGACATCAATTGCATTTCCAGATTATCACATATAGGAATTGTTGATCCTATTACTTCTGGTATTTTTATATTTTTATATTAATACATTATTATATTATATACATATTAATACATTAATATATAACCCGGCCCCTTTCTAATTAGTTGAGACTCCCCAGCCCACCAGTAGTGACCAAGTCTGCCCTGGTTCCTTCCCACTGCAAAGGCCGACTGTCCCCAGTGAGAAGAGAGTCAGGTCAAGGCCTCCGGAGAGCAGAGGGTTGAGGGGCACAGAGCCAACGCCCTAGTCCCATTTTCCACCCACCCCTCTCAACTGCACTTATTCATACACACTCCATGCGGGACCAAGGTGGGAAACGGAGCAGAAGAGGATTTTAACTTTGTCTTCAAGGTGGTGCTGATAGGGGAATCTGGAGTGGGGAAGACCAACCTGTTGTCAAGATTCACAAGAAATGAGTTCAACCATGACAGTCGGACAACCATTGGGGTGGAATTCTCTACTCGAACTGTGTTGCTAGGGACAGCAGCTGTCAAAGCGCAAATATGGGACACAGCTGGGCTGGAACGATACCGTGCCATCACTTCAGCGTATTACAGAGGGGCAGTTGGGGCCCTTCTGGTATTTGACCTAACTAAACACCAGACCTACGCCGTGGTGGAGCGCTGGCTGAAGGAGCTTTATGACCATGCAGAGGCCACCATTGTTGTCATGCTGGTGGGCAATAAGAGTGACCTGAGCCACGCAGGAGAGGTGCCCACCGATGAAGCTCGCATGTTTGCTGAAAATAATGGACTCCTGTTTATTGAAACCTCAGCTCTTGACTCTACTAATGTTGAGCTGGCCTTCGAAACTGTCCTCAAAGAGATTTTCGCCAAGGTGTCCAAGCAGCGGCAGAACAATGCCCGTGCCAATGCAGTCACTCTGGGCAGTGCCCAACCTGGGCAAGAGCTGGGGTCTGAGGAGAAAAAGGCTTGCTGTATCAACCTCTGAAGCCAGTTGGTGACCCGAGTATCTTGGCCTGAAGCTTCTCCTGTTTGACCTGAATTTCCTATCATTCTCTTCCCTTGAGTCTCAGCCCTAAAAGATGACCCCTTCAGTTGCACCCTCACTGAGCAGAGGGAGAGGGAGGGACCCAAATGTCTAGAAAGCCATCCCTAGTTGGCTTTGGGGGTCCGTGACTGATCACTTTCTCAGCCTGTTAGGGGAGTTTTTATAGCCCAATTCCACACCCTTTCCCTATTGCTCCTGTGTGTCTTTTCTCCTCTACACAAGATTAATTAGCTTCTGGGATATTTCTGTGCCCTTAGAGAAGGTCACCTGGCCCTAAGCACCTTGCTCTCATTCATCCAGGAATCCAGGATTCTTTTGCCTGCTTTTTTAGCTCTGTTCCCCTGAGCCCCTCCAGTAATGCCTCCCTCCCCCCAACTAGATCCCACCAATAAAAACTGTTTTGTAACAAGGAAAAAAATAAAATATATATAATATATATATATATATATATATATGAATACATGCATAACATATATCAATACATTAATATCTTTAATACACTTTATTTTAGGTGTATATTCTTCAGCACCCACTACCTCTGGCCCAAGTATTAGGAACATTTGCCTGGCCATGAATGAACTTATAAAAGAAAGAGAAACTTTATTTGCACCCCGTTTTTTCCCAGCTTCATCTTATACATACTGGTATTTAACAAAAATGCCTAAAAGGATTTTTTTGAACTCCTAAGTAAGATAAGAGGGAGTGGTCCTTAAGAGCACATGGGCTTGCAACTCCCCCACTCATTCTTTCAACCAAGCTAAAATATTTCTCAGTTTCCCCTTCAGCCTGCTGTCTCAGATAAAGGGAAAAATGCCTTTCAGTTTTCTAAGGGCTCCTTCCTAGGTGGGGCCCTGGCAGCCCCTTGAGGGCAAAAGAGCCTACCCTTCCAAGCACTAACTAACCAGCCCTATTTCTTTACAAGTTTCTTTTAGCTTCAGCTCCCATAGTCTTTCAATGTGGAGGGTGGGGGAAGGGTGTGGCCAGGAGCACATGGCAGCTAAGAGCAGCACATGGGCTCCTGGGTAGTCAGGTAGCCTCAAGCTGCTATTCTACAACCCCCCTAAATTCCTTTATACAAGTTTCTGTCTCTCTCTTTCCCAAATTTTACCTTTTTTAAAACTTTGCCAAAAGGGTGAGCTACAAAGGTACCCAGGGGCACAGGACTGACTGTCAGTCTGTGAATTTCTGTCCTTCTCCTCCTTTTGCCCGGTGGGGAGGGTGATTTAAGTTTTCCCTACAGTTCTCCTGCATTCTCTTCTAATCTGATCTGGGAGGAGAGGAGTTTGTTTTAACTGCTCTAACCTTTACTGCAGCCCTGGCTCGGACAGAGACAGGAAAACAATAGTGAAAAGATCTCAGTGATTGTAATTCAAGCAAACTTCAAGACCTTTTGCTTACTCCTAAAAAACTTTTTTTTGCACTTGAATCTAAGGGAAAAGATTCCCTCCTAACTGTGATCAGGGACAAAGACAAATGCCAAGAGTCCCACTGAAGATTTTAACAGAGGTTTCTCTTTTTTTTTAGCAAGAAGACATTCATTGGGAGGAGGTGTTTCAGCAAGAGTGAACTCCTGGAATGAATTTACAGTTTCAGGAGTCCTTTCTCCCAAATTCAACTAACCAATTTCCAAACTTTTTAACAACTTAAAACCCAGAATCTGCCAAAATTTTAACCCCATTCCCCCCGTAGTTCCACGTTGGCCAAACAGGAACCACGAGGAAAGGAGTATGTTTCCCTAGTTGCAGCCTGAAATCTCTGGCTGCCTGTGTTTCAGATTTTTTCACAAAACATAGACATTTCAAAATTTTGACATAGACACACGGGCACAGACAAATTCAAAACGTACAGAACATAGAACAGAGAACCATACAGTGTGGGTAAAATCGAAGGCTAAACAAGTCCCCTCAGAGGAAGGATTTCCTCCTCAGGGATACAACCCCCAATCTTCCTACACCTCAATGCAAAACAGAGAATCATACAGTGTGGGTGAAATCGAAGGCTAAACAAGTCCCCTCAGAGGAAAGATTTCCTCCTCAGGGATACGACCTCCAATCTCTCTCACACCTCAATACAAAACAGAAAACCAATAGCATGGGTCAATTGAAGACTAAACAAGTCCCCTCAGAGGAAAGATTTCCTCCTCAGGGATATGACCCCCAATCTTCCCACACCCCAATGGGAAAATATGGCGTCCCAAATTTTCCCCCAAATCTGAAAACACCCCTCATCAGGGTTATTGTGTTAACAGAGACCAAACGGCTAGCCCCAGAACAGAAACCTTACCTCTAGAGGTCTGAAAACCAGAATTCTCCGTAGGCCGAAAAGGGACAGGTCAGCAGGAAGCCTGTTCTCTGAGACCCACACCCAACATCAGAGTCCTAGGGAAAGAAACCCCAGGTGCCGGCTCTCCAAATTGAGAGAGGGTGGAACGGAGCAGAGGCTCCCTGCTGAGGTCCGGAATTCTGTGTGTGTCTCCGGGACGGTAACATGAAATACCACCTCGTCTCGCTGGGGCCTCCACAATGTTGTACCAGAAGCGAGTGAGACACGCTACAGAGTATAAGTTTTAAATGGAGAATTTATTAGCTGGCGGCCATTGGGGTTTGCTACCCAAATCAGATGGCCCCGTGTAGGGGTGAAGGTGTGGCTTATATAGGAAATACAGGATACAGGTTAATACAGAAGGTCTAATCAGGGGTCTCCTGATTTTTCCAGTACCACATTGGCAAATTTGGAGTTCTTTTGGAAGAAAAGTATAAATGTTGTTTTAGGATTTGAGTAGGAAACTCTCAAAACCCAGGGAACCTCCTTGCCTACTATTTTTGTCCTGTAGGTAGGGTCTTTGTGTTTATCAAGCACTAGTCTACTGTGTTCATTTCCTTCTGGTTCGTTCTCATTTTTTTCTAACTCTATTAAATAATTCTTTGGTAGTTTGGCTGTTATGGCACTAAATAAATAAATCTAGGTAGTAATATAAATTTTATTCTATTAGCTTGGCCTATTTATGAGCAATTAATATTTCTCCAATTATTTAGATCTATATTTATGTAAAGTATTTTATAGTTCTAATCAGAATGTCTTCTTTGTTATTTAATTAGATTTTGAAAAATTTATTGGTTTTATATTTTTGTGGGGTTTTTTTTAGTTTCATGTCCAATTCATTTATTTGTTCTTCCTTTTTTTTGTTGATGAACATGTTTAGAGATATGAAATTTCCCCTAAGGACTACTTTGGCTGAATTGCCACAATGTTGCTACATTGTCTCGTTATTTTCTTTAATGAAAGTATCATTTTTGTAATTTGTTCTTTGACCCACAATTCTTTAGGAGTAAGTTATTCAGTCTCTAATGTTTAATCTTTTCTTCAGTGGCCCTTTATTGCATAATTTTCATTATTATTAATAAATAATTATTTGTGGTAAGCAAAAATTAACACTTTTGCTTTCCTGCATTATTGTAAAGGCAGCATGGACAGCTGAGAAATATGTATATTTTTTTATTTCCTCTTCTCTTCATTTTTTTCTCTTTTTATTGGTATCTCTTATGCATATCCTGATAACACCCTCCCTGCAGTCCTGCAATACTTCCCCCTCCCTGCCCCCCCAATTTAAAGAAGAGGAGGAAAGGAATGAAAAACCTTATAACAAGCATTCTCAAGTCAAAAGAAATCACACAGTGGCCATGTGAAAATTTTTTTTAATCTCTTTCCTTGGGCTCCTCATTTCTGTCAGAAAGGGGGTAACATGCTTCAGCATAGGTTCTCTGGAGCATGGTTGGTCATTTCTTTAATCAGAGTTCTTAAGGCATTCACAGTTTTCATTTCAGTGTTGCTAATCTTGTATTCTTTTTTCTCCTAGGGTACTATTATCCAGGATTATCTAAAGTTCTCTCTTCATTTCATATGGTGTGATAGTATTCCCTTACATTTATATAGCACAGTTTTTGGTTAGCCACTCCCCAGATGCCTAAGAAGCAATCAAAGACACTTCCTTAGACTGTGGTTTTTTTTCCTTTTCTTTTACTCTCCTTTTTTTTTTTCTTTTCTTTCCCCTTTTAATGTTCCCTTCAGGATCAAGAAATTTGTTTTGCTTGCAATTCTTCCTCAGCATTATCTTCCCTCTTCTCCCCTTTTGTTTCCTCATTGAGTTTAATCTACATCTACAACAATCTGTTAGTGTGTATATTCACTTTGCTCATTTCAGATAAGAATGAGATTCATGTGGTGCCTACTCTCCCACC
Source organism: Trichosurus vulpecula (assembly GCF_011100635.1). Lineage (NCBI taxonomy): Eukaryota > Metazoa > Chordata > Mammalia > Diprotodontia > Phalangeridae > Trichosurus > Trichosurus vulpecula. The sequence goes on along the minus strand of NC_050580.1, from coordinate 252,669,370 downwards.
ACTTCCTCCATATTTTATATTCTCACACACACTAATTATGAAAAATAGTGAGTTCCTCCTCCCCTTCTTCCCTTCTATAGTAGGGTATTCCTCTTTTCACCCCCTCTCCCCTTCTATCGTCACTTCCTTCTGGCTCTAAAAATTCTAGTCAGTTTATAGTGTACAGAATTTTTAAAATGTCTTTAAGGGAATACAATAATTCTTAAATTATATCTTCCTAAACTTTTTTTGAGGTCGGTTCATTTTTTTATATCATATGTTTTACATTTTCTTTCTTTTTTTTTTTGGTCTTTTGATTCTGTTTTAGTATTTCTTCTTTTCTCTTGGAATCATTGATTTTTATTTGATTTACACTTGTTTTCAGGGATTCCATTGTGGGAGGGGTAGGATACAATTCAATAAAACAAATATTTATTAAGCACCTATTTTGTAGTCAGGCATTGTGCCAAGTATTGGTTATACAAATAAGAAAAACAGTCCCTACCCTTAAGGAATTTATAATCTAATGAAGGTAGGTGGCACACAAAAGGAAGATGAAAAGGGAGAGGAGGGAGAAGAAGGTACCCAGCATGAGGGTGATGATGGTGTAGTTAAGTCTAAAGAGTGTAGTTCATGGGAAATGAAGAATTGACTGGCCTTCTAAGCCTAATTTAAGTGTAGGCTCTGGGAGTTTTTTGTTCTCCCTTCTAGTCCATCAGTTGAAGGGGTACTGATGAGGTGTGAGTACCAAAGCTGATAAATCTCCATGATGATCTTTTCCAGGGGTAGAGGTAGGGGGTGGGGTGTGGAGAGAACATGGTGATGGTGAAATCAAAAGGAAAGACTGCAGCTAGTGGGAAAATGAGGTGAGGTTTACTACTTTCTCTTTTAAACTACTTATTCTTCTTCCAGTTCTTTCCTTATCTTCATCTCACACTTCTCTGAGATGCCTTCCATAGTATAGATGCGTATCCTCTTTCACCCTTGTCTTAGATGATGTGGTATTCCTGTCTCCTTCCCAAAGTAAACCCCTGTCTCTGTATGTATAAGTGATCCCTGTTGCATCCTATGCCCTCTCTGTCATTTCTAATCTCTCATTAATCTTTAGACTCTCCCTGTCTATTGGCTGCTTCCCTAATGTCTGTAATTATGCCCAAGGCTCCCCCCTCCTCAAAAAACTCTAGCTTAATCTGTCTGTCCTCAGTAGCTCCTGTTAAATGTCTCTCTTCCCTTTTGTTGCTAAACTCCTCAAGAAGGCCATGTACATTGGGTCCTTCTACTTCATTCTCAACTTGTCACTTTCTCGTTAGCCCTTTATCTTCAGTCTGTTGTCAGGTCCTGTTGATTATACCTGCACAACATTTCTCATATACATTTCCTTCTTTCTTTTGGCACTGCCCATCTCCCTGGTGCAGACCCTCATCATCTCACATCTGGACTGTTACAGTACCCCTTCTGATTGGTGTCCCTGCCTCAACTGTCTCCCCATTCCAGTTCATCCTTTTAGCTGTTAAATTGATCTTCCTATGGTGCAGGTATGACTCATCACTCCCTATTCAATAAACTCCATTGGTTCCCTTATACTCTAGGCTCAAACATAAAATCCTCTATTTCTGATGCTCTTCATACCCCTTTCTACCTTTCCAGTCTTATACCGTACCTTCTTCCACATAGTCTATGATCTGGTGGCACTGGCTGCTGCTTTTTTTCCTTCCATAAGACACTCCATCTCCCAACTCCACATTTCGATGACTGACACCTTGCCTGATGTTTTCTTACGTCTTCTGGCTTCCTTCAATCTCACTTTCTGCAAGAAACCTTTCTCAGGCTCTCCTAATGCTAGTACCTTCCCTTTTACATTATCTCCAATTTATTCTGTATATATCTTGTTTGTACATAGTTGTTTTCATATAATCTCTCCCTTTGGAAGTTATGTCAGTAGTGTGAGCCTTAGTATCCTGGTCTAGTTAAAACTATATGACATTTTATTGCCTTCTCAGGAAACTTAGGATATACATGGTAAATTTTCAGTTGTGAAATGGGTCCTACTCTCATGGTTCCCATTCACATTAACAGAAGATGTTTTTCTTAGGATGCACGTGTAGCGTAACAAAAATGAAATCAAGCTCTGAGGGAGTCAGAACTTTAGTCTTCTCTTCTAAGTTGGTGTAACAACAGTGTGGCCAGCAGCTGCTGTAGGGGTATAAGACCAATGCGACCAGCAGCAAGAGGCCTGCCAGCACAGGTTCTTTGGTCTGCTTTTCTAAGAAAAGCAACTTTAAGGGGTTAACAATCTCAGTTTAATTAAACATACATGTATCATTCACTTAGTTCAGGGGAAAAAGATCAGCCCCCAGAACTTCAGGGCAAATAAAAACAGAAATTACAAGGATCAACAGACAGACCTTGTCTGATTCAAATCGCAATTGATAGTTACCAGAGAAGCACCAACATATATCTGTCTGGGTTACAAAGCCCGGGGGCGGGGGGTGGAGGGGGGGCGGGGAGGGTGGGGAGCCAGGTTCAACAGCTTACCCAGAGTCTAGTCACCCATATTCTTTCAAAGAGTGTACCCCCCAAAAGTCAAACACCAACCTCATGCCTTATATACGGGTCTTAGGGCCCTGGGGCACTTGAGGCTCACCATTTAGAGTATGAGAAATCAGTGTGGGAAAGCTCCAACCACTGGCACCACATCATATACAGTTCAATGACTCTCGATTGTATTAGGGCTGAGAAATACTCCAAGACAAAAAAGATCCCACCATACCTGCCCCATTCAAACAAAGAACAGTGAAAAGTGCCATTTTGCTTGTATTACATTTATATTACTATGTTGAGGCTTCTTCTTATAAATAGTTACTAAACTGACTGCAGGGGTGGGGGTCACAGTACAAAATTAGATGGAAGGTATGGTTGTGTGTAGGATGAAAGACCCTCACCAATTAAAAGTTAATTTATAATAAGGGGCCATCTTAGAAATAAATTTTATTCCGTTCTCGAGAATAGGGCGTCCCCTGCTAGCACAGAGCAGAACCAGCAAAGGAGGCGCTTTACCCATAATTATATCTAACACAACAGAATTCCTGCCCACCCCTGACCCTTCTCACCATTGGCTGGGAGGCGGGCTTACAATCTGAGCACAAAAGCTAGACAAAGAACCGGGAAACTGAGGCGCAGAAACTCCCAATTCCCATTCCCTTAGTTAATGATTACAACTGAGGTGACATCTATAAATCTAAAGAAGGAGAATAGGATGGGGGGCGGGGATGACACCCTCTCCATTCTCTTACAGTACTTTTATAGTAAAGGAAAGTAGGTCACAGTGACCCTATTCTTACTGAGCAAATCTTTAAACCAGAACCAGAAGAAAGGACAAAAAGTTCAGGGTAAACTTCCCAGAGGCTGAGCCATCAGACTCTCACGGCCTCAGAATTTTCCACTTCCCAATTTCTTGATTTTTAAACATTTCTTAGTACACACACACACACACACACACACACATCTTCCCTGTGGAGTCTTCACATTTTATTTACCTCACACAGTTGGAAAGACACACCATAGAATCTGAGTTGGATGGGAGCTCAGAGGTCAATGAGTCTAGTGAGTACCTAAAAAGGAACCTCACCTATCACAGTCCAGACAAGTGGCCCAGTGATCTCTAGTGCTGCAAGAACCCTCTGGCCTTTGTGCATTCGCTTCTACTTTTGGACAGATACAACTGTTATTTATTCCTTTGCAATTTCCCTCCTTTGTTCCTCATTCTCTTTTAGGCCACTTTGATCAAGTCTCTTCCACGTGAAAATCCTTCATACACTTGAAGATAGCTGTCATATCCCTCTAAATTTTCTCTTCTGTCTAAGCCAAATACCTCAAGTTCTTTGTAATTTCCATTTCTTCTTGTGCTGACTTGTAACTCATATTGCTGCCTGTGCTCATAGAGGTGACAGATCATTGGGCCATAGTCCTCTGTAGATATTCTAATCTGCAAAAAGTTTTCTCCTTTTATGTTACTTTTAGTTTTAACACTGAATGGGAAGGATAATTGTGAAGACTTCACAGGGTAAAAATACAGGGGTTACACTCTTCTCATATTTCTGAAGTAGGGAATGTCTAAGGGAGTAGGAGAAGCTTAGAATTTAACCTTGTAGTGACTCTGGAAAGTCAGGGCCTGAAGGTGTAGGCATGCCCTTCCCCCTCTCTCAGATGCTAGCACCAAATAGGGAGATAATGTACTACCTGTGGGCTGTTTGTTCTCTGCTCCAGGAAGGTCACCCTTCCCCTCTCCTCATTTCTTCTCCTAGACTTTTGGATGCCCCCCCCCCCCCCCCCCCGGCAGTTGAGTTCCGTATAGGGAAAACCTGAACCGACTGGATCAACCTTGGTTGCCTAGTTCTCTGTCTAGTTTTTCACACCTAGATTGTAAGCCCGCCTCTCAGCCAATGGTGAGAAAGGATAGAGGTGGGTAGGAATCTTTGTACTAAGAGTATATCTGTCCCTGCACTTCCTTTTTACTTTGCCTCCTCCATTATGGAGGTGTGCTTAAATCTTGCAAGGTTTGTAAAATAAATTCACTTTGCTTCTCCTAAAGATGTCTCTCCTATTATTTGAAAATTCCGTCCCATATAACACCATCATGGTAACAAAACCCTGATCTTCTTGATTTTAATTTCACTAGGAAATGCAGTTTGAGTTTAAATTTTGAACAGAAAAAAAGAAATTGCTCCTTTAAATTTTATTGTTCTTTTTATCTGTCTCTCTACTTAATTCTGTCTAAAAAATAGGGAAGGGGTAGCTAGTGACACGTATTTATTCCTTTTTCCCCAAAATTAAAAAAAAAGCCATAAATTTAATTTCCATCAACAAAGACAAATAAATATATAAACAACCAATATTTTCATAACACCTTAGTATTTAATAGGAAAACAAAATTAACATTAAACAAAAAAAAAATTTGCTGTGTGTCCCATTATAGGTCTGAAACTATGCTGTCTTTGGCTGTGTTTTTTTCATCTACCCCAAGCATGTGAAGCATAGCTGCAGTCACTGTGTATGCAGTTCTGGTTCTTCAGATCTTTCTGTCACTTCATATTCTTTGTATATATGCCCATTAGATCTCAGGTAAATAAAAGGAACTTTAAAGAAACAGAGCTGTCATACCAGCAGTGGATCATAATGCCTATAGGGCTTATATAAGAGTATCTTAGAGTCTATGTGGTGGAGAAGTTAATGTCTCCTACAAAATTTAATATTAGTCTGTGATGGATAGAAAAATAAGACTATCATGACAGTTATAATCTGTATGTTTCATATTTACTGTTACAATTCTGAATCACCCTTCTAGATATTGAACATGTATTCTATTACATTGTGATGTATTCTCAACTTCCTTATGACACTTTTGGATAATGTTTCTAAATAGATTTTTTTCTCTCCAGTTGGGGTTGAGATATCAGTTTTTATGGTTTTCATTTTTCTAGCTCACTTTTAACTTCTGAATGCTTCAACTTATAATTGTCCTATTTACAAAGCAAATAATAACATTTCAACTAAATAAAATGCCAACCTTTCATAAGCTTTTTTTCCTATTTCCCAGGATGTTCTCATTATGTTACTGATATTTCTTTTGATAAACTGCAACAGATCCATAGCATTCATGAAAGAAATAGTTTAGTAGGTGCTTGAATACAGAAATTCCATAAGTATTATACCAGGACTAATGATAAAAAGGGAGGAAAGAGAAAGTAGAATGGAATATGTATATATTTCCTATTCCTTTTCGTCTTCTGCTCTCTTCTTCCTCATTAAAAAAGGAGAACAAAGGTTGTTTATGTATATAAGATCCTGAACTGAATGATTTACTGACTTCTAGTATATTCCTCATATTTTAAGTCAGGTATCAGTAATATTTTTGGCAACATCTCCAGTGTATATAAACATCTTCAGAAGGCCATATATTTCACATACCTGTTATTTACTGATGGTAATGGATAGATGCCTTGAGAATGTACGTGAATCCAAAATATCCAAATTCCAGAAATGAGTTATGGGTAGTTCACCATAATAATTGTGGCTGTTTTCCTCCAGCTAAAAATAATTGAGGTGAGAATAACAAAACGAAAGAGTACAGACATAATTCTCCCTGTCAGCTGTGGTTAAGTGTGTAAACACTGAAAGTTCTAGTTAGCAATAGATCTATTGTCAAGTAAAAGGAAGATATTAAAGAACCTTGTTCCAAAGAGTATTGAAGTTAATTTTCCTACACACCTATAAAGAATATATATGTGATGATGACTGTGTTTTCCTGGTGATTGACTTACGCATGTATTGAATTTTTATTTCCTTTTTACCTTTCTTTGGTTTTAGCCTATGGAAAAGTGTTCCTGGTTCGTAAAATAAGTGGTCATGATGCCGGAAAGCTGTATGCTATGAAAGTTCTGAAGAAAGCCACCATTGTTCAGAAAGCCAAGACAGCAGAGCACACAAAGACAGAACGGCAGGTGCTAGAACACATCAGGCTCTCGCCATTTCTGGTTACGCTACATTATGCTTTCCAGACAGAAACCAAGCTGCATCTCATTCTAGGTGAGTATTAGCAGCCTTTTTTCTTCTCAGAGGATACTTTTAAGATTTTGGTGTCATTGTGTAAAGTGACTTTACAATTTTGAATTAGAAGAAATAAGTTGACCCTTTATCATTCTTTTCTTCCTCGTGGGTCTGTCGTGAACACTATAACTCTTTAGGACTTTGGGTATATGTATTGGCAAGCACTCTAGCACGCCCAGGATTGCCTGTTAGCACAGGTTCTTTGATCTGCTTTTCTAAAGGAAAGACAGCTTCAAAGGGGTCAACAATCTTACTTTGATTACAGATAAGTAGAAAGAAGTGAGTATCCAAGAAAGAATCCAATAGACAGGGCTCCAACTGTCTAAGCAAAGTAACAGATACATAACTACCAGACCAGAGAGCACCAACATCTGGGTTCACAAAGCCAGGGGGCTCCTTAACAACTTCTATGCAGTCTCATCTGGCCAAATCACAAAGACTTCAGGCAAACATACTTCCCATGAGTGAGCCCTTAACAAAATCTCACCTCAGAATATATATATACACTTTCGGCTATTAGGTTCAGAGCCAGAAGGCATCACAACCCTTGTGACTCAGTGCCTAATTAGCTTATTACCAAAAGGTGTGAAAGCCATCCTGCAAGCAAGCCTCCCCATAAGCAAGCTTTCCCTTAGGCAAGTTCCTCCCCACAATGGGCTCTGTGTGAGTCAGGATGTATCACAGCTGTGAACAGGGCCAAGCTCAAAGCAGCAAAGCATCCATGATTGAAATACCTGTGTACCTGGGAACACGGCCCCCATTTCAAGGGAAAAAGGGGACACGTGATCACATAGGCCTATTAATGGACGGGGAAGATCTTATATTCCATTAACTTTACAGTATATGACATACTAACCTGAAAAAATCCCTCACAAAATTCTATAGCGATTTATTGGTCTTAAGAAATAATAGAATATGTCTGAGGCATATTATAGGTAACAGAGAGGAAAAAAATTGGGGGAAAGAGTAAGATTATTGATAAAAAACAACATGGTATAGTGGATAGGGAGTTGGCCTCAAAGCCAGGAATATTTCTGGCACATACTATCTATGACTTGTACCAATCATTTAATCTTTCAGTGTTCTAGACATCTCTGTAAGGTTATGAATTGCAGGGGATTTGCTGACCTGAATTGGTAAAAGGAATTTCCTCACTTGGAAATTCTGTATGCAAATGAAATCACAGGTCCAAATGCTGTCTACCCTTCCCTGTTCCTTGATTTCCTTCTCTAGGAAACATCTACTCACCTGTAGTCAAAAAATGATTATTTAGATGGCTTACTAGCCATCCAGTATTTTATCTGGAGGATGTGTTATAGATCACCACTGAACTTGGAATCAGAAGATGGGTTTAAGACCCGCTTCTGTCACTTATTTATTCATTCCAGGTGATCTTGGGCAAGCTGAGTGTTTTTTAATTTATGAAATAGGGCAAATATTATTCATCTTTAAGTACCTCACAAGTTTTTATAATACCAAATGAGATATATATTTTATAAACTGTAAAACCTTAAGCAAATGTTAGCTATCACTATTGTAGTAATTATTATGAATTATTAAAGGTATACCTTTGTCTGTGGCTATGGTTAGGACTGCCTTAGAATTTAGAATAGCAAAGCAGGCTTTAAGCTCTTATTCCTATAATGCATACATATATCCTACCTAACCTAACCAGAGAATGCAGCAGAAGACAAAAATGTGTATTGCTTTATCAATAGGTCTTACAGGTTTTGCTTCTAAAATTCAGTCTCGGATTCCCATCATCAATGATGGTCACTAGAACAAGGAAATGGAAATAATTTGTTGTCTAAGTTAAAAATTATAAAAAAAGATCATTAAGGACATCAAAACACTGTTCCTTGAATTATCATTTCCTATTACAGCTGATTATGTCATCCCCAAAAGTACTTTCATCATTTCTTTTAGGACAAGACATGTGAAAGTATGGATTTAGCCTACAGTTATTAATAAGGGGAGAATCCATAGCACCCAGAGGCAGTCAAGTGAATATAAACTTTGACCTCTACTCCTAGAGCATACTTAGCCTCCTCTCATTGAAAAACTTTATACCATAGGTATCCCACCTCTCCCCGTTAACCCCTTTCTTTTCTCTTTATTCTTTCCTCCTAACCTCCACCTTCCTTTTACCTCACAGACACATAAATAGTCTCTTGCTCTTTTTCTAAGATATATGGATTTTAGTGGATTATAGTTAATAAGTACACTACAACTGTTACTTATTCTAAGAAATGAAAGACTTTTCACATTGATCACGAAATTTTAGAGCTAGTAAAACTCTTCTAGTATAAACCTCACTTTACAGGTAAAAGAACTAAAGCCTTGAAAAGTAAAGTGATTTGCCTAACATCACAGATCTAGTTCATATCAGAATGAGATGTTTAATTTTCATCATTCTTAGGCCATGAATCTTTCTAATGTGATTTAGTTTGGTAAAAATCACTTTGTTTCTGTACCTTAGTTTCCCCATATATAAGCACAAGTAGAAAGAATCATTATTAGACACTATTAAGTTCTCCCAAAGATATATATCAAAAACAAAATGTATGCATGATAGAAGCAACCACATAGGGAACTTTGTTCACTAATCCTTTGAGAATCCTTTGAGTAGCCATAGCAGCAAGGCATAAAACAGGAAGATGGATTTGCCAGAAATGATCACCACTGGCATGGAGGATGTCCTACCCCAAAGTTCAAATAGAATTCCTTTACATGTGATGAGGTAATCTAGATGCTCCTGTTTGCAGATAACATTATTTTTCTTGCACTGAACCCTGGCACACTACATGATCATCCCAGGAAGATGCATGGTCATTTAAAAGAGGTCAGCCAGGAAATCCACACAGGAAAAGCCAAATGGATAAAATATGAGTATTGTAAAGGTTATTATATTCAACTGAATGATAAACCTATTGATCTAATCCATTAGTACATATATCTTTGACAGGATAATGAGCTGAGCCCAGAACTGAATAGTACCAGGAGAGTTATATCTAATTGCAGGTTCCATGATCCTAAGCTATTCCATACCGCAAAACCCAATTTTAAACAGCACTTCACTTGGATATGAGTCACATGATACAATTTCTGAAGACTCAGAAGTGCAGATGACCCAAAAGGCAATGAAAGGACACATGGTGGTTGTAGGCAGACTGCATCATATTGCTGGCGATAATTTTCACTCAAGAAGTAGCATTAAGAAACACTATTGGCAATACATATGCTCATTAATTGGGGGATGGCTTAATATATTATCTTAATATGAATATAAAGGAATACCGTAGTGCTATAAGAAGTAAAGAAACATGATTTCAAAGAGACATGGACTTTTACAACCTGATACATAGTGAAGTGAGCTGAAGCAGAAGAACAATTTATACTAGAACATCACTATTATAAAAATGAACAATTATGAAGACATGCATAAAGTTATAAAAAATGAAATAAGCAGGAATAGGAGAATAATTTATACAGCAAAAAAAACAAAATTGTAAAAACAATTATGAAAGCTATAAGAACTCTGATAAACTCGATGACCATCCATTATTCCCGAGGATCAATGATGAAGTGTGCTCTCCACCTCCTGGCAGAGAGGGGATGGATTCAAAGTACAGATTGACACACACACACACACACACACACACACACACACGCGCGTGCGCGCGCTCACACACACACGCAGGCATGCACGCACGAACACATATATGTACGTATGTGTGTGTGTATGTATGTCTGCACATACATACATACACACACACACATATATATATACACACCTATTCGTATATATACATACATACACACATACATATATATAAATAGAGAGAGAAACACACACTATGTATACATTAAATTCCCACTAAATTCAGTTGCTTTTTACTTTTTTTTAAACTAATTTAGTATCTGGGTGACTCAATGGTAAGAGCTGAGTCAAGAATAACTTTTACAAATGAGGACAATTAGGCAGACATGATTTAAGTGACGTGCCCAGGGTCACACAGTAAGCTAGTTTGAGGCTGATTCTGAACTGAAGTCTTCTTGACTCCAGGTCTAGTGTCCTGATTACTGAACCACCTATCTGCAAAAATGGTTAAAATAAAAGAGTAAAAAGCAACTGGAGTTAGTAGGAATTTTATCACTTGTAAGTATTTTGTTTTCTTAGATATTTTTTCTTTTTCATATTTTTATTACTTAATATTTTTTAGTTTTCAACATTGATTTCCACAAGATTTTGAATTACAAATTTTCTCCCCATTTCTACCCTCCCCCCTACTCCAAGATGGCATATATTCTGATTGCCCCTTTCCCCAGTCTTCCCTCTCTTCTGTCACCCCACTCCTCCCCCATCCCCTTTTCCCTTACATTCTTGTAGGACAAGATAGATTTCTATACCCCCATTGCCTGTATAATCTTATTTCCCAGTTGCATGTAAAAACTAACTTATTTTTTCAAGCATTTGTTTTTAGAACTTTGAGTTCCAAATTCTCTCTCCTCTTCCCTCCCCACCCACCCTTCTTAAGAAGGCAAGCAATTCAACATAGGCCACACATGTATCATTATGCAAAACACTTCTATAATAGTCATGTTATGAAAGACTAACTATATTTCCCTCCATCCTATCCTGTGCCCCTTTATTCACTTTTCTCCCTTGACCCTATCCCTTTTCAAAAGTGTTTGGTTTTGATTACCACCTCCCCCATCTGCCCTCCCTTCTGTCATCTCCCCTTTCTTATCCCCTTCCCCTACTTTCCTGTGGGGGGTAAGATCCCCAATTGAGTGTGTATGTTATTCCCTCCTTAAGTCAAATCCATTGAGAGCAAGATTCATTCATTCCCTTTACCTGACTCCTCTTCCCTTCCAATAGAACTGCTTTTTCTTGGCACTTTTTTGTGAGATAATTGACCCGTTCCATCTGTCCCTTTCTCCTTCTCCCAATATATTTCTCTGTCACCCCTTAATTTTATTTTCTTTAGATATCATCCCTGCATGTTGAACTCACCTTGCTCAACTACCCTAATACTGAGAAAGGTCTCAAGAATTACAAATATCATTTTTTCCATGTAGGAATGTAATGTAAACAAAACAATTCAGCCTTACGATTTCTTTTTCCTGTTTGCCTTTTGCTGCTTTGATTCTTGATTTGAAAGTCAAATTTTCTATTCAGCTCTGGTCTTTTCATTGAGAAAGCTTGAAAGTCCTCTATTTTATTGAAAGTCCATATTTTGCCTTGAAGCATGATACTCAGTTTTGCTGGGTAGGTGATTCTTGGTTTTAATCCTAGCTCCTTTGACCTCCGGAATGTCATATTCCAAGCACTTCAGTCCCTTAATGTAGAAGCTGCTAGATCTTGTGTTATCCTGTTTGTGTTTCCACAATACTCAAATTGTTTCTTTCTGGCTGCTTGCAGTATTTTCTCCTTGACCTGGGAGCTCTGGAATTTGGCGACAATATTCCTAGGAGTTTTCTTTTGGGGATGTTTGTCAGGAGGCGATTGGTGGATACTTTCAATTTCTATTTTACCATCTGACTCTAGGATATCAGGGCAATTTTCCTTGATAACTTCTTGAAAGATGATATCTAGGCTCTTTTTTTGATCCTGGCTTTCAGGTAGTCCAATAATTTTTAAATTATCTCTCCTGGGTCTATTCTCCAGGTCAGTGCTTTTTCCAATGAGATATTTCACATTGTCTTCCCATTTTTTCATTCCTTTGGTTCTATTTTGTAATTTCTTGATTTCTCATAAAGTCAGTAGCTTCTACTTGCTCCATTCTAATTTTTAAGGAGGTATTTTTTCTTCTGTGGTCTTTTGGACCTCCTTTTCCATTTGACTAATTCAGCCTTTTAAGGCTTTCTTCGCGTTATTGGCTTTTTGGAGCTCTTTTGCCATTTGGGTTAGTCTGTTTTTTGAGGTGTTATTTTTTTGGGTCTCCTTTAGCAAGTCGTTGACTTGTTTTTCATGGTTTTCTTGCATCTCTCTCATTTCTCTTCCCCATTTTTCCTCCACTTCTCTTGCTTGATTTTCCAAATCCTTTTTGAGCTCTTCCATGGCCAATTCATATTTTTCTTGGAGTCTTTGGATGTTAGCTCTTTGACTTTGTTGACTTCTTCTGGCTGTGTGTTTTGATCTTCTTTGTCACCAAAAAAAAAGATTCTATAGTCTGAGTCCTTTTTTCACTGCCTGTTTCTGTTCCCAGCCAACTACTTGACCCTTGGGCTTTTTGTTAGAGTGTGACTGCTTGTACAGTAGAGAGTAGTTTGTCCCAAGCTTTAGGGGCCTTGCACTGCTGTTTTCAGAGCTGCTTCTACTCTACAGTTACCACAAGCAAACTCTGCCACACCAGCACTCCTCCTCCCCCAAAAACTGCCAACCGGGACTGCAATACAAATCCAAGCAGGGAAAAGCAAGAGAACCCTGCCTCTGTGCCAGCAAAGGGCTCCCTGTACTCCTGCTCGTATCTGCTACTTGATTCCTCCCACTGTGTGGGCCAGGGACTCTGGAAACAGCTGTCGCTGGAGCTCTGGAAGCAGCCTCTGGAGCTTCCTGCTGCTGGCTTGCCACCACCACCGCCCCGAGGCTGGGTCCAGACCTTGCACTTCTTTTGCCCAGATGCAGCAGTTTTCCCACTAACCTGCTCTGTTGTCTTTGGTGTTTGTGGGTTGAGAAGTCTGGTAACTGCCACAGCTCAGTGATTCATCGCCTTGACGCCTGCTCCGCCAGACACCTGGTCTGGTCTGTCCTGGCAGGGCCCATGCTGGGTTGCACTCCACTCCCAGCGTGGTGTGATAGACCTTTCCCAGCGACCATCCAGGCCATCTTGGGCTGGAGACTTGTGTCCATCTGTTATTTCGTGGGTTCTGTAGCTGTAGAATTGTTCAGAGCCATTTTTCACAGGTTGTTGGAGGGATTTTGGGGAGGGCTTAACCTAGTCTCTGTTTTCTAGCCGCCATCTTGGTTCTGCCCCTGTTTTCTTAGATTTTTAAAAGTTTTCCTGGCCATTTACTTCTCCAAGATTGGTTCAGTAACTGCATAGATACATTGACACACACATACTGACGCACAACCAATTGTCCCTATGCCAACATAGTTGCAAAGGACATACTTTGTAAATATGCTGCTTTACCTTTTTTTTCAAATTTGTTTGTGTGTGTGTGTGTGTGTGTGTGTGTGTGTGTTTGTGAATAAGTATATATGCATAGTTGCTGTTTACTGTCCTTATGCTGAAATCAAGTTTGGAAATTTAAGAGTGAGGAAAATTTTCCAGAAACTGGGAAAAGCAGGATTATAACATAAGTGAATTTTGTGGCTAAACTTATTTGTATAAAAATTCCAAAATCTGCATTAGGTCAATGGTCCTATGTACTAGCTACTCAATTCTTTTTTAAAAAATCACTGAAAGTGTTCACTTTAATTATATGTGGCAATATTCCCAGCCCTAATTTACATCAGTAGCATTTCTAAGCTGTGGAGCTCCAAATGATCCTTTGATTTAAGTGGTCAATTTTAGACTTTTCTGAACTTTCCATAGGAAGAGAATCTTCCTGATTGTGAATGATTTTCCTTAAGAAAGAATTAATGATGATAGTTTCTGTTATCTCACCTATGACTTGTTTAATGACACGTGATGATAGTAATCAGAAATAGAAGAATCACTAGCTTTTCTGTTTGGTCCCTAGAACACAGTAGTAGGATTTATTTGTCTGTAAACAAGGCTTCTATTTCATTTAAATTGTTGCTTCAGTATAGTATAACTATCAGTTTTCCTTTATTCCTACCATGCTAACATCTCATTAGTATACAATTTTCACATATTTCAAATATATCCTTATATGTGCTTAAGGTTTTTTCCTTTTCGTAGCATACAGACAGATCTTTTCTACAGCTGTTGATTGTTGCAACAAAAATGACACGTAAACATTCTGATCTGGTTTGAGTGTATGAATTGTTCACTTCAACTGTCAAGTGGGAAGGAATTCCATGTGGAAATAACTTGTGTTAGGAATTTTTCTTTTTAGTATTCTTTGTTCTTTGTTAGTGGTGATTGTCTCAAAATAGCAGGGGAGATAAGACTTTATCAACTGTCAGATTAATCAGTGGAATTCATCATGCTAAAGTAGCAAATCAGAAAGGCACTTATAAAGGTAATGCCAATGAGTAGTCTCAGTAATGAATGCCACCCCAGCCTTTTAGAAAGTTCAGTCATGAGTCATCTTCTCCATGTGAGTTAAAAAGCAACTAAGTTTTAAGACATTAAAGCCTCATTTGCTTGTAGTAATTTAAATTAAATCATTATAATATTGAAGACGCTTGCTGAGATCATTGCAGTGTTATAAAAATTCACAACACTTTTCCAGGAGGCAGTGTCTCAAAACAAAGGTAAGACCAGTGCCTGAGGCAGCTTAAGTGTTAAAATACGCAGATAATGTTTTGAAACTATGCTTTTTCTGTAGATCAGATGCATTTTTACAAGGTGACTGTTTGGAAAGATCAGCTTAAGTTGGCATAGTATTAAACAGTGTCTCCATCAGAGCATCGTGGACAAAAGGTACTAAGGTGCCAAGTTGCAGGAGAAGAATACAAGGGAACAATAGCAAGATTTAGGTGGATGAAAGGGAGGGAAAGTGTAGGTAGAAATAAGCAGAGAAATGGGTGGGGGCTGAGACATGTGAGACATTTCTGAAGGAAGAGATGAAATTTATACTTTGTCCTTTTCTGTGCTGATCTTCGTTCCTTTTGTTCTTCTCAATAGAAACTTCACAGAATGTTAGAGCTGGAAAGGACGTTAGACATGGTGTGGTTCAAACCAGTAATCGCACACACATAAATAAACTGGTACCATGAAAGGTGAGATGAGACACGCTCAAAGTCGCTGATGTAGCAAGTTCAGACTAGATTTCTAACTCCATTTTTTTTTTCTGCTACATCATGACGCCTCTGTCAAAATGCAGTGAAAAATATGGGAATCTTTAGCATTTAGGAGCTTGGGAAGAGGTATTTCTGAGAGAAAGGGAAATTCTAAAAAATGAGAAGTTGATTAGCTGCCGTAAAAAGGTCAAGAAAGGCAGGGAGCCAGCCTTTGAATTGGGAAAACCTCAACATAAGTCCCGTTTCTGACACACACTATCTGTGTGACTTCAAGTGAAACTGTGCAACAGGGAGACAAAGTTTCCCCACCAGGAACTCAATGAAATCATAGCTATAGAACAGGCCAAAACCAATGCCAAATCCTTGGAAGTTGGATTATCTGCCCCTTCCCCCCAAAAAAGAGGCCAGGGCCAATGAAAGGAACCTTTATATACCCTTAGTTGTATTACAGTCATAAGACAGTCAAGTGTTGAACATTATCTCTCGATTAGGCAGGAGCTAATTTATTTAGCTGGGGCAGCTGGGTGGCACAGTGGATAGAGTTCTGGGCCTGGAGTCAAGAAATCATCTTCCTGAGTTCAAATCTGGCCTCAGACACTTAAAAGCTGTGAGATACTAGGCAAGTCACTCAACCCTACTTGCCCCAGTTTCCTCATCTCTAAAATGAGCTAGAGAAGGAAATGGCAAACCATTATCTTTGCAAGAAAACTCCAAATGGGATTACAAAGAGTCAGAGGTGACTGAAAAATGACTGAACAATAAAAATAGTATTTAGCTAATAGGATTTCTATGTATTTAAACATCTATGAAAACCAGTCAGTCAAAGAGAAATCATTTATTCAGGTCCTCCTATTAGCCAGGCCTTGTGCTAGCTACTGGGGAAAAAAAAGTGCTGTCTTCCTAATTGGAGGTCTGACCATATTGGTTCCATGCTCAAAAACCTTCAACAATTTCCTAGTGCCTCTAAAATAAGTCAAACTTCTTAATCTGGCTCCTTCATATCTGATACTCTCCTATGTAGTTCATTTTATTCCCTTTAGTCACTACGATTCTCTCGCCAAACTGAATTCTTACCTTGTCCCTGATTCTGTTTTACCCTCTCCATCTCTCTTTAATTTTGCTTGTAGTCTACCATACCTGGAATACCACACTTCCATATCTTTGTTGAAATTCTTCTCTTCTTTCAAGCTCTGTCTTAGTTGCTACTACTTCCATATAGACTTCCTTGACTCTAGTGCCATCTGTTTCTCCTTAGTCTTGTGGAAAGTGATTTCTTCCTCCTTAAGTTTCTTAAAGCACTTTGTCTAGATATCTCTTTTGCCTTTGTCTTATATCTGTGTTCTACTTTGTATCATTCTTACCTTATATAGAGGTCTTATTCCTCCCTATTTTGTAAGCTTTTTGAATTCAAAGGATTGTTTTTGAGCCTGGCACAGTACTTGTTACCTGGCGGTTTAAAATGAATATTTGAATTGAACCAATTCAATGAGGAAGACACATCCTTAAAGATCACTAGGGGCCTTTCATTCTTGTATTTGTATACTCTTGTACAAATTAACCCAGAAGAGATAATTCCTTTAATTTTCAGTGGTATCTTAGAGTTTAACAAACTCAGTATCCCCGGTATATTTCAGCTTCTACAGTATTAAACAAGAACAAAGGAAAAGTATGAGCAATTGAATTCCAACACCATGAAAGGAGCTCTGAAATAATGATGGGCTTATTTTGTTTTGGTTTATTGATGATATAGTGTAACTACTAAGCCGAGGAGAGGTTTTGATCTGGATCAGTAGAGAATGTAGATGCTTACCCTGATGAGCTAACAAATCTTTAAAAACACTTATGTATTGTTACCCTCTAGTAATGTAGTAGCATGGATTTAAAAAAGGATGACTGATACTTGAGAGGATTTAAATTCCTTGGCATCTGACTTTGAAATATACTTAACCAAATTATACTGTACTAATTCTTAGAAAAATATACATAATCTTACTGGAAGTGAGTAGGTGTTTTTACTCAAAAGGATTTGTGACTTCATCCATAACACTATGCAGATTGTAGTTTATCCATGCCTGTCCATCCTGAGCAATTTTTGTCCACGTCTACCCAACATATTAGAGGCCTTCCTTCCTTTCTTTTGACATTGTAAGGATACCACCAGAGCATGCATGTCTTCCAGTGCTCCCTCATTCTTGCCATATGACCAGCCCATCCCTTCTTCCTATCTTTACAATTCCTTGATGATATCTTTTCCTCATGTTCTTCAGAATTTCTCACAGATTGTATGATGCAGCCTGTTCACACTTTGCCATGCTGCTTTCCATTGCCATCTGTATGATACTCAGTTTTATTCTATGTCTTGGACCATATAGCACCACTAATAAGATTACTCAAAAGATGGGCCTTTACTTTTATGGGAAGCTGTTTTTCAGTTTCCTTAAGGCAGTCCACCTTATCTCTTCCTATTCAACTCAGGGTCCAACATGTCCATTTTTACTGTCTGAACCAGATACACATACTGATGAACAACTCTGTAAGTTATTCATCCAAATATATATTGAAATATGGACGGTAAACATTCTTTGCACACTTGGAATTTCCTGTGCAGATTCAAAGAAAATCACTCTTTTGAGTAATTCACAGATCTCTAGGAAGCTGTGCAGTGTTCTGGAGATTGATTGAATCAATGTACTGTCATCCTCAAATGGGTGCATCTGGAGGACTTGAACAGGTTATTTTCTTTGACCTGGATTCTGCTCCAAATGTTATCCTTACAATGGTGAACACTTTGGTGAATATACATCTTCCTATTTGAAGCCACCTCGTTTGATGTTTTTATTATCAGAGGGCCATAGAAAAGGATTTTATCTTATTAAGAATCTTTAATGATTTGATGAATGGATGGTGGAGACTTTGTTGTAAAAAAGCATGTAAGGTGGTTTGTTTTACAAAGTCATTTTTTCATAATTATCAGACAGTAAGTAAAAAGTGTCATATTCTCTATGTCTCTAATTTAATTATGGAATGGTAAATATGTAGTCTATTATTGAATATAACTTGAGAAATTTTATTTGTTCTCCACTAATCCCCTAGATAATGTTCATTTGATTTGTGTATTAGATGACTCTGATAGAGGATTTGTATAGTTAAAAGATTAGACATATAGAGTGTTATTAATATTTTCTGCCTTGCTTTTTTCTTAATAAGGTCTGAATTTTTTACACACACCCTTGTTATCTTCCCTTTTCACGTATTACACATCAGTTTCCCAATGCCCCCACAATCTTGTCACCCCCAGCATAGATCTTTGTATATACAGACTTGTTCCAAGTAGCTTGTTTTTCTTATCCCTGCTCTCTTAAGAGCCATTTATACCTTTTCTGTATTCTAAACCAAGACTGTGATGTTAGAGTTCTGGTGTGGTAGTTCTCTGTCTTTGGATGTAGAAAAGAGTATTGGTGTAATTTTTGCAAAACTTTCCTGTTTTTCCTTTGTTTTGTAGCATTCTTTCCATTTTCATCCTTGAATTCACTTGTGACAGTTTTTCTGAATTGGAAAACTTATCAAGCTTTCTTTAAACTTGTTTTACCTTTGAATGTTTATACTTTCTGAGATAACACTGCTTATAATCATTTATCATTCTTCTGCGTAAAGTTTTACAAATGAGTTTATAGTATAAAATGTCGTTGCCTTTGGTAGTTTTGAATGTTTGCTGACTGAGGTAGTTTGGGGGCTTTTTTGGTGTCTTGTGATAGCAATTAATTTATATTGCTTAAATATCTGAATTAACATTCGAGTCAGTGTGGATGTTTTCTCTTTTTCGTTTCCTATTTTGGATGGGTATTTGTTTACATAACTCATGGGTAAGTTGTTTCAGTTATACAGCATATCATTTTCTCATTTTTATTTCTTGGGGTTTTTCTTCCTTTTTTCTGATCTTTAGGTTGAAACACATCAATAGCTTCACACTGTGCACACATAGCTAACTCAAGACATCAATGACAAGTCTTTCCTATCTCTTAACATAACATATGTTAACGTAATCTTTTTTGTTCTTTGCAGTGTTATTTGCTGCTTGCCACGTCCAGCTAAATGTGGGAGGCTTATGGTGTAATCTACAAGTTTTTGGCTTCTTTTCTTTACTTCTTCCCTCATTTTGGTACTTTTATATTGAACTTACCAAGTGTCAACGTGTATATTAATTTAATTTATAGTATCTCATCAAGTTCTTTTTTTCAGAGAAAGATCAATTTTAATTTTTTTAAGTTTATTTTTAGTTTTCAACATTCACTTCCATAAGTTTTTAAATTTTCTTCCCCTGCCTCCTCTCCCCCCTCCCCAAAATGGCATGCAATTCAATATAGGCTCTACATATACATTCCTATTAAACATATTTTCACATTAGTCATGTTGTATAGAAGAATTAGAACGAATGGGAGCAGCCATGAAAAAGAAAAACATAAAACAAAGAAAATAGTCTACTTCTATTTGCATTCAGACCCCATATTTCTTTTTCTGGATGATCCAAATTTCTCATTTAATAATGTTTTTGTTGCCTTTGAGTGTATGATAAAACCTACTCCACCAACTTCTTTTTCTGCCCCTCCCAGGAGTATCTATGAGTCATCTTTTCATTTAGCTGTAACTTCCTTCTTTCTAAGTTTTCCTTATAGCGAGAATGTCAAGGTTATTGATATGATTTAGCACCTCCAGAAATATGTCCAGAAATATTGGAGAAGGATCTTAGGGTAGAGGTAGTCAAATTAAAATTTACTAAGTCTAAAAACTGGATGATTCATAACAGTTTCTGCCTACTTTCCTGCCACTCTAATACTGTGGAAGCAGAAACAGAAGATGACTACACAGGAATGAGAGAGATTTATTCTGTTTTCCCCCATGGGTTGAGTTGCTTTGAAAAAAAAATTCAGCACCAAGTGATTAGCATACTGATGATGTTCCTCTCCACTTTTATCTGGCTTGGTCTTTAGAAAATATGTTTAGACTGTTTCTATCATGATAGAACCTGCTAGAACTTACACTCCAGCCTTGTGAACTCAGGTTTAGTATACATCGCAGTGAGTCATACGTGAGACTTTGTAATCAATACATACTACGTACCAGTATATAGCTTGCAAAGACCTTAGAACTAAGTTCAAATGTATTCTCTGGGAGTTTGGAAAGATGGACAAGTTTATGAAGACATTCAAGTCAAGCTCCCACAATTATTTCAAAACAAATTTATTAAGAATAATTCTTCTCTAACCCCCCCCACCACATACATTAGTCAACTATAGTTTATATAGACAAGTTGTTTCATTTTTTAAAAAAGAAGCAGTTATATAAATTAGGCCTTATTGAAATGAAATGTAAGGAAACTGATAAGTATTGGAGAAGATGTGGGAAAATTGGAACATTAATGTATTGTTGTTGGAGTTGTGAACTGATCGAGCATCCTGGAGAATAATTTGGAACAGTGCGCAAAGGGCTATAAAACTGTGCATATCTTTGATCCAGCAATACCACTACTAGATCTGTATTCCAAAGAGATCATAAAAAAGGAACTCACATATACAAAAATATATATAACAGCTATTTTCGTGGTGCGAAGAATATTGGAATTGAGGGGATGGCCATCAATTGAAGAATGGTCTGAACAAGTTGTAGGTGGATGATTTCCATACATAGAATGCTATTGTGCTATAAGAAATGATGAGCAGGTGAATTTCAGAAAAACCTGGAAAGACTACATGAACTGATGCTGAATGAAGTGAGCAGAACCACAAGCACATTGTACCAGTAAACAGCAAACATTATGTGATGATCAACTCTGATAGACGTAGCTCTCCTTAGCAATCTAAGACAATTCTAGAAGACTTATGATGGAAAATGCTATCTACACCAGAGAAAAAACTATGGAGTCTTAAAGCAAATGAAAGCATATTATTTTCACTTTTTTGTGTTTTTTTCTTTCTCGTGGTCTTTCACTTTTGTTCTTTCACAACATGCCTATTATGGACATATGTTGAGCATGATTGTACATGTATATCTATATCAGATTGTTTGCTGTCTTGGTGAGGGGACAGGAAAAGGAAGAGGGAGAAAATTTGGAACTCTAAATCTTACAAAACTGAATGTTGAAAACTATCTTTATATGTAATTGGGAAAAAATAAATATTACTATTAGTGTAAAAAAGAAATGTAATGTAAATTACACCTCCAATAACATAATAATGTGACATATTAAAAGATTAATATTTCTTTGGTAATTGGATATGCTTGGTAAATGAGAGAGAAAATGTTTATTTAAAGAGAGCTCAAGAGAACTTGGCACTGTAGAAGCTGTAGAATTTAAAATCCTGTCTATTGCTTTTCAAAGAACAATTAAAGTAGTCAAGTACTTTAAGAACTTTGAAAACATGCAGTAATATTAGTTTTATTCAGATTGGCTATTTCTCTCCAGTCTGAGGTAATTTGATCTTGCTAGCTGACCTAAGCTAGGAATTAATGACTTTTTTGCTTTAATGTGGTCTGGTGTTTTCTACCACTGGGTCCAGAATACTGAATGCCGTTCCTGAACATGAAAGCTTCTTACTATTCTCTTATTGGAGAAAAAGCTGAGAGTTGTTCTATAGAGGAAGGGGTCAGTAGTTCTGGTTTCTCTTTTATATAAATTTGACAGTGGGTCCTTCTGGCCACCAGTTAAACAACAAACTTTTACCCAAACATTTACTATGTTCCAAGTGTTCCAGGTACTGTGCTAAATCCTGGGGATACAAAGAAAGGAACTCACATTTCTAAAGGAAACAGACAACATGCAAATAACCTGATATGAAAGGTTTTACACCAATAGAAGGAATTGTGGAGTGGGAATATGGAAAAGACTTCCTATAGAAGATGGGATTTAAGTTAAGACTTGAAGGATGCATGACAGGTAAGAGTTAGAGGGAGGGAGCAGAACATTCCAGGAATGGTGGACAGCTGGTGCAGATGCCATGGAATATGATCTGGAGTGTAATATAAGGAATAGCAAGTAGATGAATCTAAGTACTCATAGATAGTGCATTTAATTGCTTACTAAATGCAGGCAATAAAAGATAATGGTCCCCTACTCTTGAGAAGCTTCCATTCTAACAGGAGGACCAAACATAAAGATAACCTTGAAGTGGAGGAGGGAGGAAGGATATATATGCAGGGACAAGTTTGCTGGTGAAGAGGTAGAATAATCCAAAGAGAAGTTGAGCTGGAAAGGAGCATAGCTGGAACTTCCCACAAAATGGTGACCTTTCCCAGGAAGTCATCTTAGGGCAGTGTCATCTGGAGGTGAGCAAAGTTGCTGGGTAGGAGATGGAACATCCTACAGAATGAATTGAGCAGGTGTGGACATGACTGAGGTTCACAAAATGCTGAACCTGAGCCAGGGATCATAGAGTGTGTGGAGGGAAATAAAGTATTAAAAGACTCGAAAGGTAGGAGGGGAACAGCTTGCGAATGGGCTTTAAATGCACACACATAGGATTTTACTTTTGGTCCTAGAGTTAATTGGGAACCATTGAAGTTCATAGAGTAGAGAAGTGATATGGTCAGACCTGTGCTTTAGGAAAATCACTTGGTAGCTGAATGGAAGATGGTTTGAAAGAGAAGAACTTGGGAAAGAGAGAACAATTAGAAGGCTATTTCAGTAGTCTCAATGAGAGATGATGAGAGTCTATACAACAATAATGACTATGTGATGGAGAGTAGGGGACATATATGAGGCATGATATGGATGTGAAAACAAAATTTGATAAGATTGGATATGTGAGATAATGTGAATGAGGAGTTGAGGATATCAAAGTTGCTAGCCTGAATGACTGTGAAGATGGTGGTGCTCTCAGCAATACAGAGGAAAAGTTGGAAGAACAGAGGGTTTAGGAGTGGGAAGAAGATAAGGAGTTCAGTTTGGGACTTGCTGAGTTTGACAGAACATCCAGTTTCAGATGTCCAAAAAGCAGATGGTGGTGTAAGACTGGAGCTCAGGAGAGTTATTAGGACTAAATGTCTGGGAATCATCTACATAGAGATAGTTGAAATAATTCTTGAACCCACCATGGTAATTGATAATATTATCCAGTTAGAATTTTAGCCTTTTGTTGTATCCTCAGTGCTTTTTAAAATTTTGCTTTGTTTTGTTTTTGCACAGTGCTTGACACATAGTGAGTTGTAACAACAATTCTACTTGCTACTACTGTGGCTATATAAGGCCAATAATATCAGCACACAGGAGGGCTACTGGCACAGGTTCTTTGGTCTGCTTTTCTAAGGAAAGCAACTTTAAGGGGTTAACAGTCTTACTTTAATTAAACGTACATATTATTCACTTACTTCAGGGGAAATGGCACCCTGAACTTCAGAGCAAATACAAATAGAAATTACAAACAGAGAAAATATAAACAGAGCAAATAACACAAATCAACAGACAGGCTTCTAGCTGTATGACCAAAGCTATACATACATAGTTACCAGAGAGAAAGAGAGAGAGAGAGCCACCAACATCTGAGTGTTCAAAGTGTAGGTTGGGAGGTATGGGGGAGGGCTCCTTGATGGCTACCCAGAGTCTCCACATGACACTCTTCCAATGAGTGAGCCCCAAACAAAATGCTAACCTCAGAGAACTCACTTCTTCAGGGTCAGAGGGTTTCACACCTCTTTGACCTAATTAGCAAAAGAGTGTGGGCCTTCCTACAAACAAAGGCAGGACTCAGTCAAAGGCACTTGATTGCATTAATGCTGGGAAGCACTCCAAAACAGACAACAAAAAGTCTCACTTCGCTTGCCATTACATGAGTGCTCAATAAATACTTGACTGACAGATAATTTAAAGGGAGTAGAGAATGACAACCAAGATAAAGCCTTGGAGGCTGCTCACAATTAGTGAGCATAACCTAGATGAAGATACAACAAAGAAAACTGAAAAGTAGTGGTCAGATACCTGGTAGAAAAACCAAGAGACAAGAGTGTAAGGAAAATTTAGGGAGGAGAGAATATTCAGGAGAAATGAATGATTGACATTGTTAAAGCCTGCAGAGGCATCAGGAAGGATGAAGATTCAGAAAAGACCATTAGATTCAACAATTAAAAATCACTGGTAAGTTTGGAAAGATCAGTTTCAGTTGAATGATGAAGTTGGAAGCTAAATTGTAGAGCGTTTAGAATTAAGTGCAAGTAAAGGAATTGGAGCCACCTAGTAAAAAGCTCTTTCAAGTAGTTTAGCTGAGAAGAGGGAGAACAATATAGGATGATATATTGCAGGGATGTTGGATCAAGTGAGAGTCTTTTTTAAAGCTAGGGGTGACTTGAGTGGGCTTGTAGGCAGCAGGGGAGGAGCAAGTAAAAAGGAAGATATTTTCTCTGTGTGTGTGTGTGTGTGTGTTCTCTAACTATCCTTGTGCTATAACTACCAAGAATATAGAATAATTGATAAGAGAAAATACATTCGGCTAGATAGCTTTTCAATATTTTCTCAGTTCCTTCTTCCTTCCCCAATTTTTTCTTCTTTTCTTTTCTTTTCAATGCCTTGACCTATTTCAAGCATAGTCTCTATAACAAGACCATTATTTTATTATAGACTTTTATCTTCCTACTGGTGCTAAAACCTGGAGAAGATGGATTCCATGAGCTGAAAACTCATAGGCTGCTCTATTAATTAAGGCAGTTTGTTAGTGGATAATTGAAAATTGCCCTCTCATATTCTAAAAACTCCATCTACTTAGTTGAGCTATTGTATAAGCTATCAAATGCTTTGTTAAAATCTAAATGAACTATATGGCCATCTTATGTCTACTCTAGCAACCTCTTTTTGCTAGACATCCACTCACTTCTCAATCCCTTATTATTTAGCTTCCCAGCCGCTACTCATAGTCTTCGTTTTACACAGACTGCTTTGTCCTCTGTTCATTTTGCCTTCTTCAGTCTCCATTGCTCACATCATTCTCCAGTTTTGATGTAAATCATACCATTATTTTCCCTCTTCTTTCTACCCTCCCTACCTTAATAATGACCATCTGTTGAAATCATTGCCTTCCTTTAATAATCATCTCAAATGATATCTCTCCTCCATGAAGCATCCCTGGATTCCTCCAAATGAAAGTTATATTTTGCTTCTTAAATATTTCATCATATTTTACTTGGACTTCTTTGCACTTTTCTTAGTTTTTCAGATATTGTTATTTGTGTACTTCTTCAGATCTTCCCCCCACTATTCCCATGCTAATAAATGCTTATTGAATTTACTTAAATTTTAAAAAGGCATTTGACAGTCTCCCATAATATCCTAGAGAGGGCTATGCAAGATCACCAGCCTCACTTTCTCCTCCAGAGCCATCTGGGTCCAGTGGCCTGATATTCACCAGGACTACTGGAGATGGCCCAAGATGCATTGCGAGACCCTGGTCCTTTCAGGCCTTATAAGGTCTTTTCAGGTTCTCACTTTGAGTGAGGTAATGCTCATTCAGCAAATAGGCCTCTTTAAGAAGTTAATCAAGGGATGGCCCCTTTAATCAAAACTCAAAAAAAAAAATCAAACTGGGAGGGGAAGACCCCCAAGGTTCCTGGCCAAAAGAGGAACAGTTGCTATTTAGTATTTACATTTACTCTGTGCTAGGAGGGCAGGGACCTATTGTCCAATCTATGCAAGTCATGTCATCATTTCCGTGATGCCATGGTGCTCTTTGACAGCCTATGACTAGCCTCTGCCTCTCCTCTGCCTCCTCTCCATGCTTTCTTTCGATGGCTGAAGGCAACAAAAGACATAGGTACTTAGGAATGATTTTTTAAAAAGTAACATGAGGAGTAGTAGGAAAAAATACAACCCAGCCATCTCCTATTCCTTCTCCAGAAAGATAGAAGAAAACGTGCTAGACTGAGTCCTGATTTGGAAATCTTAAAAAAAAAAAAATCAGAGTAATTTTTGCAGCCCAAGTCAACATATAACAGAAATCTACACTCGGTGGGAATGGGGTTTAATCAAGTATGGCTTTGTGGAGCATTCTAGCACAGGAAGTGAAAGAAAGCTGAGGCTATGCCCTATGCTAAGAAGGGATCACAAAGGGACCTACCTTGTGCATGGTGCCAAAACAGGTACCAGCTAGTAAATTTAATGCTCCATACCTAGTTTGCAAATCTATGGTGGAGTGAGGAAAGGACCTGTGCCTAGGAGAGGCATTCCTGGTTGAAGAGCTGTGGCAGTCCGTAAGGGGGAAGATCTTACCGTGAAGCCTCCTGTGGAATAACTAGGGCATGAATTCAGACTAAAGGGGATTTTACAGTTCTGTCACTGTGAAAGGAAAGCGTTTCACCTTACCAGCAGTCTGGTCGAACTCCAATGAGGGACAAGCACATAGCTATGTTGCTCAGACCCAAACCCAAGTCAGGAATTTGAGGAGCTCAGACCAGAAGGACAGTGCTCAGACTTTGCCCTGGATTGGACCACTTTAGGAGCCCTAAAAACTTAAAAGTCCCCAGTGTGAGCTACCAATTTTATTGCTATATAGTTGGGCAAAATAGTTTCTAACGATTTCTTTTATTTACTCTTGACTGTGAATTCATTTTTTTTTTTCCATTTTGATGCTGGTTATTTGGTTTCTTAAAAATCAAATCTACTTTATTGTTTTTCCCTAAAAAAAAAAAAAGACCTTCTAGTTTTAACTCAGTTTTTTTTAAGAGATAGAAGATGGATCCAGGGAAGAAATTTTGAGTCAAATGGAGAAAAAAGGAGACCAGGGGTAGGTATAGATTAGTGATGAGCTACATAACCAGGGACATGTCTGGAGAAGACCCCTTGTCTTCTCCAAGGCATTGTCCTCTCTGACACATGCTCATTTTTGGGAAGTGAGACTCAATGGAAAAGGGAATCCATGGAGCAAGCTCTACAAGGCAATAGCAAACCTCCTAGAGTGAAACACCTAGATGGATATCTTAGAAGCTTTGATTTCATGAGAAATACAGAGAAAGAGAGGACCACACAATTATAAGGCTCTGAATCAGATATTGAGAGTCTAGAGGGACAAGAGGATGGATAAAAAGAGAGTAAGAAAAAATCTTTTGGTAAGAGGCACAAAAAAATGAAATTTAAAACCAGAAAGATAACTAGCTAAAGGAAGAGAGAAAGAAGGTGCCTACTTGAATAATTAAGAGGAAAAAAGGGAAGAATGATATAAACAGATCAAAGTAGGAAGAGATAAAGGAACTAAGAAGCAAAACCTCAAAGGCAATGAGATTAAAACAAGATGAGAGGTTTGGGGGTAAAGGAAGAGAACCAGTGGGAATAGGGCCACCTTCAAAAGTATTAAGGTAAAGTAAATTACTTAAAGATTAAGTAAGGTAAAATAAAAAGATAAAGGTAAAAGAGTAAGGTAAAGGAACATAATACTGTGTTTTCAGCAGGAGAGACCAAAAAAAATCATAACTTGAAAAAGAACAGTATTAGACATAGATACTGGAAAATATAAACCTAACTCATAACTCTAAATGTGAATGAATTAAGCAATTCAGTAAAATGACAGAGAATCACAGATTGGATTAGAAAACAAAACCCTACAATCTATTGTCTAAAGGTAATACATTTAAAAAACAAAGACATGCACAAAATAAAACTGAAGGAAAGAAATTTACTATCCATCAAGTTAATACAAAGAAAGCACAAGTTGCAATTATGCTTTCTGACAAAGCAAAAACAAACATTCATAAACAACAAGCCAACATCACCAATATACACAAAGATATATACTCCAAATGCCTTAACAGCCATATTTTTAAAGGAAACCTTATCTGGCTATGAGAG
Source organism: Trichosurus vulpecula (assembly GCF_011100635.1). Lineage (NCBI taxonomy): Eukaryota > Metazoa > Chordata > Mammalia > Diprotodontia > Phalangeridae > Trichosurus > Trichosurus vulpecula. The sequence goes on along the minus strand of NC_050580.1, from coordinate 252,641,087 downwards.
TACATAAACATTAATGCAGTAGTGAAAGGAGATTTCAATAACCTCCTCTCAGTTTTGGATAAATCTGACAGATAAATAAAAGGAAAAACAAGGAACTGAAAAATTGCTGGAGAAACTGGAGTTACAAGACTTATGTTACCTTCTAAATGAGACAGCAAAAGAGAGTGTGTGTGTGTGTGTGTGTGTGTGTATTAGCACCACATGGAACTTTTATAAAAATTGACTAGGACATAGAGATATTACAAACAAATATCAAACAAAAAAGGAAGAAATAGTTAATATATTCTTTGTAGGTCATGATACCAAAAGAAAAAAAGTAATTGGTTTGGGGATGACCATGGATCCAAATGGAAATTTAGCAGTGAAATCCTAAATGATTAATGCGTCATAGACACAATACCTATGTAAAAGAAAATGGTAACAATAAAACAACATACCAAAATTTCTAGGCTGCAGCTAAAGCAGTTTTCAGTGGCAAAGTCTTATCTTTACCAACATACATTAGAAGAAAAGAGAAAAAGATAGGATTAATGAACTGAATATACATTTAAAAATTAGAAAGCTATCAAACCCAATATGAACAAAATGAAGATATATTAAAAATTAAAAAGGAAATAGATAAATTGGGGGAAAGCCATATAAATAATTGATAAAACTAAAGACTGATTCTTTGAGGACACAGATAAAATTGACAAATTCAGCTAATCTTATTAAAAAGAGTAAAAAAAAATCAAATAAAAAAAATAGCAAATGAGCAAGGTAAAATCACAGAAAGACCAAAAGAAATAAAATATCAATCTGAATATTTATGCCAACAAAACTGAGAACACAAAAGAAATAGGGAAAACTCCAAAAATATGAAATACTCAAACTATCAGAAGATCAGATAGAGCTCTTAAATAGACCAGTCTCAGAAAAGGAAATAGATCTAGTTGTAAAGGAACTACCAAAGCGGTGGGATAAAAAATGGGGTCTGACCAAAACAAAACCCTAATCCTAATGAATTCACAGAATTCTATCAAATTTTTAAGGAACAAGTAGTACCTGTTCTTCACAAATTGTTCTCAAAACCTGAGAAAGAAAGCACCCTCTCAGATTCCTTTTATGAGGCAAATAACAGTTCTAATACCTAAATGGAGAAGGATAAGACAAAGAAAGACAACTGTTGCAGGCCCATATCACTAATGGACATTGACTTAGAAATTGTTAAACAAGGCCTTGTCAAGCAATTTATCCAAAAAATCATTTGTTGTGACCAACTAGGACTTATACCAAGGTTGCAAGGATGGTTCAACATTAAAAAAAAACAATTGAAGTAATTAATAATATTATAAACCAAAACATCCAAACCACGTGCCCATCTCAGTACATGTAGAAAAAAGCCTTTGACCAAATACAATACTCTTTTATGCTAAAAAACCTTACAAAGTATTGGTATGGAGGGACATTTTTTGATATCATAAAAAGCATCTAAAATCAAAGGAAAACATTTGGAACGGGAATACTCTAGAACCTTTCCCAGTAAAAACAAGAGTGAAACAAGGATGCTCTCCCCACTATTATTTGATATATTTCTGGAAATGCTAGCAACAGCAATAAGACAAGAAAATGAAATTACAGGCATAAAAATAGGTACAGAAGAGACAAAATTATCCCTATTTGCTGATAATATTATTGTTTACTTGGAAGATCCTAGGGAATCAGCAAAGATACCAGTTGAGATAATAGCTTCAGCCAGATTGTGGTATACAAAATAAATCAACCACATTTCTATGTAAAATGACAAAACACAAGAAGCAATAATAGAAAGGAAAATCCCATGCTAAATAATTACAAAATGCATAAAATATCTGAGAATTGACCTACTAAAGTACACATTGAATCTATACAAGATTCAATAGATTCAATTAGAAAGCTTCTTAAAGAAATAAAGAACCACTTAAATAGCTGTAGAAATAGTCAATGCTCCGACTAGGCTATGCCAGGGTAATAAAAAAGACAATACTATGAAAATTAATTTATGCTTTTAACGCTATAATATTCTAGTTACCATGAGGACACTGTCTAGAACTTGATAAAACAATAACAAAATTCATATGAAAAAACAAGATATAGACTATCTAGGGAACTGATAAAAAGAGCTAGCGACAAAGAGAGAATAACACTCAGATGTCAAACTTTATCATAAAGTAGCAGTCAGTGGGGCAGCTGGGTGGCGCAGTGAGTAGAACACTAGCCCTGGAGTCGGGAGGACCTGAGTTCAAATGTGGCCTCAGACACTTGACACACTTACTAGCTGTGTGACCTTGGGCAAATCACTTACCCCCAATTGCCCTGCCTTCCCCCTCAAAAAAAAAAAAGTTAAAAAAACAAAGAAAGTAGCAGTCATCCAAACCATCTAGTATTGATTAAAAAATAGACACCAATGAAAGAAACTAAAGAAAGGAGAATCAGAAATGATAGAACTCAAACCCCATTGTTTGATAAAGTGAAGAGCATAGGTTACCTAGGGGATAACTCTTTATTTGATTAAAAACTGCTGGCAAAAATTAAGCTTAGACTGTCAGTTTACACCATATTCCACAACACATTCTAAGTGGATATGTGACATTAATGTTAAAGATCATAATTTCTTTTAAAAAATAGAAGAGAGAACATACACTTCTCACAGCTATGAGTAGGAATACATTCTTAACTAAACAAGAGATAGAGGCAATTATAAAAGATAAATAATGTTGATTACTTGAAACTGGAAAAAATTAAGCAAGAGTCTTTTTAGAATTATTGTAATGAAATGGGAATGCCAGAGGAAAAAATATTGAAAAAGTAATGAGAGTAATGAAGATAGAATTGAAAACTAAATTAACAGTTTGCTATAAAAGGTATTAAACTTTACTTAAACAATAGACTATTTGAAAATTAGAATGAACCAAATAGAAACCAATGACTCCCATGAGATGATAAGAAATATTAAAACAAAGTCAAAATACTGAACAAATAGAAGAAAATGTAAGGTATATTATAGCAAAACCCACTAATGTAGAAAACAGATCAAAGACAGATAACTAAACATCATTGGATTATCTAAAAGCTATAGCCAGTAAGAGAGCCTAGACTTTGTATTTCAGGAAATCTTAAAAGAAAATTGCTGAGGGGTGAAACCAGGATTGCAGCTGGAAAACAGAGACTGGCTTAAGCTCTCCCCCAGATCCCTCCAAACACCTGTAAAAGATGGCTCTGAACAAATTCTAGATCTGCAGAGCCCACGAAATAGAAGAGAGAAACAGGTCTTGAGCCCAGGGGAGCCTGGATAGTCACTGGGAAGGGTCTATTGCATGGTGCTGGGAGCGGAGCGCAGCCCAGCATGGGCCATGCCAGGATAGAACAGACCGGGAATGGGCCGGAGCCGGCCTGAGGGCCATCAATCATTGAGCTGTGGCAGTTACCAGACTTCTCAACCCACAAACTCCAAAGACCATGGAGCAGGTTAGTGGGAAAACTGCTGTATCAGGGTCAGAGCGGTCCGGCCCCAGCCCTGGGGATTGGCAGAGGTGGCACAGTGGAGGTGGCGGCAGCAACAGGAAGCTCCTGCAGCTACTTCCAGAGCTTGAGAGTCAGCTGCTTCCTGAGTCCCTGGCTCACACGGTGGGAAGAATCAAGTGGTGGATCTGAGTAGGAGCGGAGGGAGCGCTTAGCTGGCACAGAGGAGGCTTTGCCGTGCTTGGACCTGGGTTGCAATCCTCGTTGGCAGTTCTTGGGGGAGAAGGAGCGTTGCTGTGGCAGTTTGCTTTGTAGAAATAGCTCTGAAAAGAGCAGCGCAGCCCCTAAAGCTTGGGACAAAACACTCTCTACTCTACAAGCAGTCATACCCTGACAAAAAGCTCAAAGGTCAAGTAAGTTGGCTGGGAACATGGCCAGGCAGAGAAAATGCTCTCAGATTCAAACTCAGACTTTGGAATCTTTCTTTGGTGACAAAGAAGACCAAAACATACAGCCAGAAGAAGTCAACAAAGTCAAAGAGCCTACATCAAAAGCCTCCAAGAAAAACGAACTGGTCTCAGGCCATGGAAGAGCTCAGAAAGGATTTGGAAAAGCAAGTTAGAAAGTAGAGGAAAAATTGGGAGGAGAAGTGAGAGTGATGCAAGAAAACCATGAAAAACAAGTAAATGACATGCTAAAGGAGACCCCAAAAATACTGAAGAAAGTAACCCTTAAAGAATAGACTAACTCAAATGGCAAAAGAGCTCCAAAAAGCCAGTGAGGAGAAGAATGCCTTGAAAGGCAGAATTAACCAAATGGAAAAGGAGGTCTAAAAGACCACTGAAGAAAATACCACCTTAAAAGTTAGATTGGAGCAAGTAGAAACTAGTGACTTTATGAGAAATCAAGATATTGTCAAACAGAACCAAAGGAATGAAAAAATGGAAGACAATGTGAAATATCTCATTGGAAAACCACTGACCTGGAAAATAGATCCAGGAGAGAGAATTTAAAAATTATTGGACTACCTGAAAGCCATGACCAAAAAAAGAGCCTAGATATCATCTTTCAAGAACTTATCAAGGAAAACTGCCCTGATATTCTAGAGCCATAGGGTAAAATAGAAATTGAAAGAATCCACCGATCGCCTCTTGACAAAGATCCCAAAAAAAAACTTCTAGGAATATTGTCGCCAAATTCCAGAGCTCTCAGATCGAGGAGAAAATACTGCAAACAGCCAGAAAGAAACAATTTGAGTATTGTGGAAACAGAGTCAGGATAAGACAAGATGTAGCAGCTTCTACATTAAGGGATCAAAGGGCTTGGAATATGATATTCCAGAGGTCAATGGAGCTAGGATTAAAACCAAGAATCACCTACCCAGCAAAACTGAGTATCATGCTCCAAGACAAAATATGGATTTTCAATAAATTAGAGGACTTTCAAGCCTTCTCGGTGAAAAGACCAGAGCTGAGTAGAAAATGTGACTTTCAGACACAACAATCAAGAGAAGCATGAAAAGGTAAACAAGAAAGAGAAATCATAAGGGACTTACTAAAGTGGAACTGTTTTGTTTACATTCCTACATGGAAAGATGATGTGTATAATTCATGAAACCTCAGTATTAGGGTAGCTGAAGGGAATATACATATATAGAGAGACAGAGGGCCCAGGGAGAGTTGAATATGAAGAGATGATATCTTAAAAAAAATCAAATTAAGGGATGAGGGAAATATGTTGAGAGAGGGAAAAAGGTAGAGATAGAATGGGGTAATTTATCTCACATAAAAGTGACAAGAAAAAGCAGTTCTGTAGGAAGGGAAGAGGGGGCAGATGAGGGGGAATGAGTGAATCTTGCTCTCATTGGATTTGATCTGAGGAGGGAATAACATACACACTCAATTGGGTATCGTACCCCACAGGAAAGAAGGAGGAAGGAGATAAAAAAGGGGGGATATAGAAGGGAGGGCAGATAGGGGAGGTAATCAAAACCAAACACTTTCAAAAAGGGACAGGGTCAAGGGAGAAAATTCAATAAAGGGGGATAGGATAGGAAGGAGCAAAATATAGTTAGTCTTTCATAACATGAGTATTGTGGAGGGGTTTTGCATAATGATGCACATGTGGCCTATGTTGAATTGCTTGCCTTCTTAGGGAGGGTGGGTGGGGAGGGAAGAGGGGAGAGAATTTACAACTCAAAGTTATAACAACAGATATTCAAAAAAAAAGTTTTTGCATGCAACTGTGAAATAAGATATACAGGCAATGGGGCATAGAAATCTGTCTTGCTCTACAAGAAAGCAAGGGAAAAGGGGATGGGGGGAAGTGGGGTGACAGAAGGGAGGGCAGACTGGGGAAAGGGGCAACCAGAATATATGCCATCTTGGAGTGGGGGGGAGGGTATAAATGGGTAGAAAATTTGTAATTCAAACTCCTGTGAAAATCAATGCTGAAAACTAAAAATATTCAGTAAATATTAAGCACCAAAAAAGTCCCAGTTGTCACTATTGAGAAATGCAAATTAAAACAACTCTGAGGTACTACCTCACACCTATCAGATTGACTAATATGACAGAAATGGAAAATGATAAATGTTGGAGGGGATATTGGAAAACTGGGACACTAATGCATTGTTGATGGAGTTGTGAACTGATCAAACCACTCTGGAGAACAATTTGGAACTTTGCTCAAAGGGCTATAAAACTGTGCATACTCTTTGATCCAGCAATACCATTGCTAGGTCTATATCCCAAAGACATAAAAGGTGGGGCGAGCTGGGGGGTATTTGTACAAAAATTTTTATAGTGGCTCTTTTTGTGATGGCAACAATTGGACATTGAAGGCATGTTCATTAATTGGGAAATCACTAAACAACCTGTGGTATATGATTGCAATGGAATATCATTGTGCTGTAAGAAATGACAAGCAGGATGATTTCAGAAAAACTTTCACAGATTTACATGAACTGATGCAAAGTGAAATAAACAGAACTAGAACATTGTACACAGTAACAGCAATATTATACCACAATGAAGAATTGTGAATGAATTAGCTATTCTCAGCAATACAATGATGAAGCATACTGTCTGCCTTCAGAGAAAGAACTGTTCTTGTTTGAATACAGACTGAAACATACTATTTTTCACTTTCTCTCATTCTTTTTCTTTTATTTGAATTTTCTTGTACAAATGACTGATACGGAAATGTTTTATATTGATTGCACATGTGTAACCTATACCTCATTGCTTTGGAACTTAAAACTTTTTTGAAATGTTAAAAAAAAAAAATTTGTTTTAACATGTAATTGTTCTTATGTTCCCCTCTATGTAGCACAATGCCTTGTGCTTAAAGCAGGCACTTAATAAATATTAATTGAATTAATTTGAGAGACAAACAGGGAAGCCCCATTTTATGCTTAAAGACAACACGTAGTGGGCCAGCTCTGAGAAAGTCCATTCTGGGATAAGATACGGGCCAGAAGCCTGTTCTTGCCTTTGCGCTGATAACTCAGCACGTGGGTCTCTCCATCCCCCCCTCAGCATACATGTGCTGTTTAGGATGAAGGCTCTTCAAGCCTCCTCGGTATACACATGCTCTCTCTAATACCCTCATGGCACACGTACTAAATACCACCTGTGGGCTATTAACACAATATTGTTTACAGCAAAAGGGGAACTAAGCAAGAGGAAGTCATGCATTATGCAAATGCCTCGCAAGTGGATTTGTTGATTTTGCTTGCCTAAAAGGTATATAAGCCCTGTCCCTCAATTAAATAAATGGAGCTGTTTTTTACTCTGCCGCCTGGCCCGCGTTTTTCTTTTCACTCTCCGCGCATTCATTCATTTCCGGCCATTTCAGCACCACAGCTACTGGTGGCAACAACATATATAATTAAACACTGTAAATATTACACTCATTGTACCAAGTGTTATTTTGTTGCTGTTCAGTTGTTCAGTAGTGTCAACTCTTTGTGACCTCATGGACCTTAGCATCCCGGGCCCTTCTATTCTCCACTGTCCCTTGAACTCTGTCCAAGCTCATGTTCATTGCTTCCATAATGCTATCTATCCATCTCATCCTGTGCCATCCCTTTCTCCTTTTGCCTTCAGTCTTTCCCAACATCAGGGTCTTTTCCAAGGAGTCCTGTCTTCTCATTATGTGGCCAAAGTAGCTTCAGCTTCATTATTTGTCCTTCCAATGAATAGTCAGAGTTAATTTCTTTAAATATTGACTGATTTGATCTCCTTGCTGTCCAAGGGACTCTCAAAAATCTTCTCCAGCACCACAATTTGAAAACATTAATTTTGTGGCATTCGCCTTTACTTATAGTCCAACTCTCACAGCCATACATTACTACTGGAAAAAACATAGCTTACCTTTTGGACCTTTGTCAGAAAGGTAATATTTCTGCTTTTTTAGTATGCTGTCCAGATTTGCCATGGTTAAATATCTTGGGGTTTACAGGCTAGATTTCTTTCTTAAGGACCGTGCCTTCAACCCAAATCACTCTGGTCCTCATTGATTGACAATAGGTCCCAGGCCAAACTCCACTAAGTTGTTGTTTGGTCCCTGATTGATTCCCCAGTGAATGTAAATAGTAACAGTTTCTCTTTTGACCAGCAACCCTGAGGGTCTTCCCCTCCCAGTTTGATTTTTTTTCTGGACTGGGTTAAAGAGGTCATTCTTTGCCTCATTTTTTTACCTAACCTTAATCATTGATTGGGTGTTGCCCCAGTCAAACTGAGACCTGCTCAAGACCTTAGCTTTAAAAGGCCAAGGTTTTCCACTATATCCTGGGCCATCTCTAGCTTTCCTGATCTGTATTGCCACTGGACCCAAATGTCTCCCGTGGAGAAAGTGAGGATGGTGATGTTGTACAGCCCTTCTTCAGTTAAATCCAATTCACTTGCACGTCATAGCATCACCTCCATGATGACATGGCCCTCTTAGAGAACTAAGGATCAACATCAACAACAAGGAGCGGGCGTCTTTTAATTTAACGGCTACAATCTCTATCTGCAGTGATCTTTGAGCCCAAGAATATGCAGATAGCAAAGATACTTCTTTCAAAATTTGACTAATCAGGTAAGGAAGAAGGAAATTATGTATCTGAACAGAACTTTGAAAAAAACTAGATCCGATAAATGTATTCCAGTTAAGGAATGAAACATTGAAAAAAAATTTTCAGCATCACAAATCAGAGATGTGGAAATATGAAACATCCTTTTACAGACATGAACAGAAGATTTTAACTAACAGAATAAACATGAATGAGATACATATGTCTTTGTAAGTGACAGAATGATCCCTCAAGCAAGGAATTACGTCAAAGAAGAAATCACTGAAACAGATAATTATAGGAAAAAGAATAACAGTGAGAAAATGTACTATAATTTTTGTTATTCAACTAATAGAATCCTTGGAGGAAAATCAGTATCTAAGAATATTTAGAGAAAGAGCGTATAATTTAAAAATGAGAAAGCCAACAAATAACCTTCAAGCTTAAAAGTCTAAATTTTAGAAATCAGAGGAAAAAGAAATAAAATTGAAAACAAAAAGTTCTGACGAATGAAATAAAAGGCTGTGTTATTTTAAGACTAACGAAATCAACAAAATATCAGCTAATTTGATTCCTCTGAAAAGTGAGAGGAAAGCCAAATTACCATAACTTAAAAATGAAAAGTAGACATTCCTCATAAAAGGAGAGGAAATAAAGAAAATTATTGAAAACTACTGTGTCCAGTTATAGGGCAACAGAACTGAAAAGTTAAATAAAAAATAGATGACTACCTTCAAACTATAAAGCAATTTCAAATGACATCTAAAAGCAAAGAATAAAACCCTGGTCATATTGGTTTCCTAGTAAATTTGTTACTTGGAAAATTTGCTAGGAAAAAATCCTAGTAAATATTTAAAGAACAAAATATTCTGTGCTTTATAACCTGTTCTCGAAGACATGGTTCTGATCCTACCTCTATAATTGACAGTTACCTGTTGAACAAGTTGTTCTACTTCTCTGGTCTTTTTTGTTAATTTGTAAAATGCTAGGAACGTGATCTTTAAGTTGTCTTCTAGTTCTGAAATCTTATTCCAGTCTTTGTTCAGAATGTGGAAACATCATATTAGATCATGTAGGAGAAACTTTTCAGGTGAAATTTTGTAACTACTTATATATTGCTGACTGCTTTCTAACTAGACTTTTTAAAAATGAAATTTTAATTATATTAAATTATTGTAATTAAAATGTTGTGATTATTGTATTTAAATTGTATTAAATAATTGTAATTAAATTGTATTTTAGTTGAAGTGTTATTTTTATAAATTTTTATAAAAGTAATGTTAGGCCACTGCAAGCTTTTCCCATCATCAATGCCTCATTTTGGATATCAGTTATTCAGCAGCACTGGGCTGTTTTTAGGTATATATAGGGCTTTAGGAGCTTGGGGTTATTCTTGCTCTTGACCTGTTCCTTGGTATAGGAACGTGGATTAGGAAACACAACTTATAGAATTGCCCACTACACTGAGAGGTTGTCTGGCCAGACAAGGACACAAGGCCTTTTTGTTTCAGCAGCAGGGCTTGAACCCAGATCTTCAAAAATCCAAGGATAGTCCTTCATTCCCTATGCCAGATTCACTATGCCTGGCAGGAAGTTGTGGAAGAGTAAATGTGTTTTATAAACATAATTTTCTTCATCTTTGAGAACAAACCAGGTGCAAGCCTTGTTTCTTTTTACTGTAGTGTTTTTTGTGTGTAGGGAGGGCATTGGGTGGAGTGGGAGGATGCATTTTCTTCATTACGTTTTTCACCTTGTAGTGTGACCCAAGGTAAGAGTATGGGTGAAACTGAATCTCCCAGTTTTAGGTAGACCACCACTCTATACGCACACATGTGCAGAGTAACTTTTCTGAGCTAAGCAGTGGGTCCCCTGCTGGAGAAACCCTTTTTGGGTTGTGGTTTTTTTTTTTGTTATATAATACATATTCTTAATTTCTTCTGTGGAATATATGTATGTAATCATGCATATGGATATATATAGGGTGTCCCTTAAAAAAAAAAGCTTTCATAGATTAAAACTGCACTAAGACCTTGGAGATACTGTGTGTGTGTGTGTGTGTGTGTGTGTGTGTGTGTCAGTGAGAGAGAGAGAGTATAGTCACATATACATAAAGTCACATATGTTTATGTATGTGTGTATAGTGAGAGAGAGATCAGTCTAACAATTAAAAAATAGAGTAACTTTACTACTATCACTTAAGAAGAAAGAGTATCTGTTTAACATAGTTGTAGTGATATTTTAGGACTCTAAGATATGTTGCTTCCTCACGTTAGCTACAACAAACTTTATGTCCTTTTGGGAATAATTTTTTGAGCATGAGTTAAAGAACAAAAACATACATATATTTTGTTTTTAGATTACATAAATGGTGGAGAACTTTTTACTCACCTTTCTCAAAGAGAACGTTTCACGGAAAATGAAGTGCAGATATACATTGGGGAAATTGTGCTTGCCCTTGAACACCTCCATAAGGTAAGCTACTTAACCTCCCTAGCTTCTTTTTCAAAGTAGCTCTCATATTGTTTCTATATTTTAGACACATGTTGAGTGTATTACTAGTTTCATTAATTGTAAACGTATTTATTCATTCTCTTCCCTGGTGTATTACCTGTGCACCAAACTGAGAGGTAATTTCTAAGGAACATTTCTGTTTTTACTAAGGAATTAGAAACAGTGATTTATTAATTTCTACTTCCCTTCTCTTCCTCTGCCCCAATATTGAAAAGAGTAGCCCCATGGTTTTTATTTTTCATTAAAGAAAACAAGAAGAGTAGCATAGAAAAATCCTATTTAATATATAATCATAATTCCTATTATATGTGTCCCAAACTAAACCTTCTTCCATATCTAAGCAAACACTAATTTGGTTAGGAAGTAAGGGTTGCTTTATTCTTATTGGTTGACAGTCCCCTATACTCAGTTTCCTCAATTTCCATTCTAATTTTTTAATCTGACATTCTTTGCCTCATTTCTTCACCCCTGTGTAGACTTACGTCAGCTGCTAAAACAAAATACTTGTCCGTAATTTGTAATTCATACTGTAAAAATCAGCATAAAGGTCTTTCTCGTCTTATTGAAAGTATCACATGTCTAGATTTAAGAAATTTCAGTTACAGTCTTCATATTTCTGACTCAGATTTAAGAAGTGTTTGTGACATATTGAATTGGTATTATATGTGGGAACCGTATTCTTAGTTAAGTTCTTTAGTTGTAACCGGATGTATTGAAATTGCCAGAAGAATATGAGGATTTTTAAAAGATCTACTTATAAAAATACCAGCACAGTTTATGAGAATCATAAGTTAAAAACAAAACTTGCCACACAGAAACACAAATATTATGGCTGTATTTTTATAATTGTGCATAGTTTTAGTTTTCTTGCTTATAATTTTATTTAGATGTCATTTATTAACAGGATTAGAACTAGGAGCCAATTAAAAGAAATGTCAGAAGTTTCACCCTTAGGCACACAAATTGTGTGTGATCTTTTGTTTTCTGTAAACCATAATGAAATCACCAAAAGCAGTGTAGTAAGAGTAAGAAGCCAGAAGGAATATATTAAAAATTTAGTATTTACTAGCTAATATAAAAATATCAGTTCCCTTTATGAAAGAAAAAGTATATAAATGCATGCTACAGTCATGACTGGTTTAAAACCCACCTGCTTTACTAACTATATCAGTGACAGCAATGTCTTTGTGATGTTGCTGAGGAGCTTGAAGTCAAAGTCAATCATGTGACCAAAAAATTTGCTCAAGATATCATTCATTTAATGTATTCAGTAATATATAGTATATATAGTATAGTATATAGTTGGCTGTCCTGGTAAATTGTGAGTAAAGTTACAGGTATAAAATTACCTATCTCTGATTATGTATATATTTGTATAAATGTTTATTTATATATATGTGCCACACATACACATGTACATATGCATATGTCTGGCACATAGTAGTCACTTAATAAATTATTATATGGTTAGGGGTTTTTTCTTAAACATAAATAGCCTTATGCCAATGCCTGGATATTTTAAACTCAACTCTAGTCCAAAACGGAAATCATTCTTTCCTCCACTCTTCTAAACTTCCCTGTTATTGTTAAGGTCAGCGCCATCCTCTCCCTCACTCAGGCTTGCAACAGTGATATTATCATTCATTCCTTTCTTGCACTTGTCTTGTCATTTCTACCTTCACGACATCTCTCCTATATGTCCTGTCCCATTCTCTCTACTTACACAACCACCATACTGGTACAGGTTCTTAGCACCTCATCCCTGGATTAGTACAAAGCCTTCTCATTGATCGCCTTTGTCTTAATTTTCCCCTGACTCCAATCCACCCTTCACTTAGCTGCCAAAATGATTTTCCTAAAGTGCAGGTACAACCATGTTTACCCCCTATAGATTCAAATATGAAATGTTTTGTTTGGTATTTAAAGCTCTTTACAGATTTGTCTGTTCCTTCCTTTCCAGCCTTCATATGCTTTATTCTCCATCCATGCGTTCTACAATCCAGTGTCACTGCCCTTCTTAACTGTTCTTTGAATAAGATGCTCCATATCTGGATTCTGTGCCTTTTATTTGCTTAGAAGATTTTTCCCTCCTTACCTTTACTTCCCGACTTCCCAGACTTTTAAATCTTAGCTCAAGTCCCACCATCTGTAATGATCTTTTTCTGGTGCCCCCTTTACTTTCCCTCTGAGTACCTTCCATGTGTACTGTGTGTTTACATAAATACATACAAATATAATTTACACACATATACATATCACATGTGTCTCCTCCATTAGAATATGAGTCCGTTGAGATCAGAGACCATGTTTTTGCCTCTCTTTTTATCTCCAGCACTTAGTACCTGTTGCTGGCACATAATAAGAGCTTAATAAGTGATTGTTGACTGACTGACCAATTCTTCTTATTCATAATTAGGCAAAATTAAGAGATTTGAAGAGACAGGAAGGCAAAAATGTTAATTAAAAGTATGACATTAAATATCTGCAAGCCTCCTTCGAATATCAAGTTCTAAATACAGATGAAGAACAAACATGATAATAAATATCATCATCAATAAACAGCAGCAGCAACAAAAGCCATTAAGTAGCATTAAGATCTTATTATGTGCCAGGTACTAAGTTCTGGGTATGAAGAAGAAAAGTCCAAAACATGGTCCCTGCTGTCAAAGACCTTAAATTCTAATAGGTGACACAATGTACAAGCAACTCTGTTTTCTCTCTCAAAGTATGTGGAGGGGGAGTGAAGTGTCAGAGGACTGGAAAGGTGGGGTGGGGCCAGATTGTGAAGGGCTTTAAAAGCTAAACAAGATTGTCAGTTTTAGCTCTACTTATCTTGGTGTGTAGTGTGTTGTGTTATTAAATTTTTAAAAGTTGTTTTATGGTTTGACAAAGTTAATAAGGCACTTACAAATAAGACATATTTTTTGAAAGTTCTCTGGCGTGAACTGAAATGATCTACCGAGTACTCTTATATAGAGGAAAGTAAAAATTATTGCGAAAAGTCTTACAAGATGAGATGTCATAGTCAGTATTGTTCATTTATGATATCAAGCAATCACATCCTTCTCACTTAAGTGTTTTTAAATTTAAACTAAAATTCATCTGAATATATAATTTTGAAAATGCAGCTTTTTGATAATTGGCATTATTTCATAGTAGTTGGTACTATCTAAAACTATTTTGCTGGAAGGATTTTACCAACAAAAATTTGAGAATTGTTCCTGGTCTAATAGATCATCTCCACATGACTGCTGACACAGATTGGGAATGGGAAGCTGAGAGTAATAGATTATGGTAATAATAGATTACCAATAGTAATGGATTACCAAGAGGTATTCAAGGGAGACAGTCAGTGGATACATAAACCTGTGCAAATTTAGATACTTGTTTTCTAATTTCTTTTATGTTCCCATTTGTTCATTCATGTCTAACTTTTCATGACCCCGTGGACCATAGCACACCAAGACTAAGCATGGGGTTTTTTGGCATGGATACTGGAATGGTTTGCCATTTTCTTCTCCAGTGGAGAAGAACAGAGGTTAAGTGACTTGCCTAGGGTCACACAGCTAGTAATTGTCTGAGGCCAGATTTGAGCTCAGGTCTTCCTGACTCCAGGCCTAGCATTCCTCTGATCCACCTGATCCACCCATTTATAGTGCCTACTAAATGCCATGTATGCAAAGGTGATTACTAAATGATGCCAAACCAACACATTTCTAAATTTTAAATGTTGGATATGAAGTATTTCTAGTTCTTAGGTCTAAACAGATAAAGCAAAAGAACTAGTTATATCACTAGACTGAGGGTTAAAAATTTTGCCTATAAAAAATTTAAATGCATCTTGGTAGAAAAGCCCATTTCTTTGTTCCTGTTGTTTTTGAACTCCCCCATCCAAAAGAGGCATTTGGGGGTGGGATAGGAGGAGGATGACAGAGCAAACTGAGTATCACTAAATGTGTTTTCTAGTGTTCAGTAAAATAACTCAAATCTAGAGATTTTTATTTCATCCTAACATTCACATATTCTTATATTATTTCTCCCTCAGTTATCTTTATGTGCCAAACTTTTCTTTGAATTCGGCATCCTTTGAATGGCACTCAGCCTATGACTAATTGATAAATCAAATTGATTGATATACATTTCCTCATACCTTATCAAGCAGAAAAGGTTGCTTCTTGGAAATAATTGTCTTGTATTTACTATATTTAAATTTATTTGTCTTTCAAGGGATTATCAAAGATTTCACACCCTTGATATTGGCGGAAATAGGTTTCCTTTGCTGAAAACATTTGTTTTAGGCCAAGGACTCATTTTAAGACTGAATGTGAGACTTATACTGAGAAACTGGCAGTGATGCAACTTCTGTAAGAGATGAGGCAGATATTTGCAGTTTGTTCATCAGTGGTTGTATCCAGAATGAAGTAGTTATAAAATATTGAGTTGGTTTGCTTTTAGCTGTTTAAACCCTAAGGACCAACTAAAATAAAATTATTTTAGATATTTAAATTTAGAAATGAGTTCATTTAAGAGGCATTTTTAATTACCTGTTGCATAAATACCATTATACTAAACACTGAAAACATAAAATAAATGGAATGTCAAGAAATCTGTAATTTAAGTGTCAAATAAACTTACAGGAAAAAACTGAAGGAGGTGTGATTTATAGATAAATGTAGTACAAATTATACATAAGTGGTGTGAAACAGTAAGGAAATGAACTTTTGGGGCTCTTTAGTCATGAAAGGCATCTTAAAAGGGTATATTGAAGGAAGACCTCACTTTGGAGAACGTGGAGGTTTTTCCTTCTGGGGAACAATGTTAATTAAAACAGACAAATATGATACAAATAGATAAAGGTAAGAAAATCACCCTTGCTAGATTTAAAGGTTACAATAGGAAATAATGAGAAATTACATTGGGTTAGGAAAAGTGAAGCTGGTAGAGGACCTAGTATGATAGACTTTCTTAAGAGCTTAGAATCTGGCTGACTGGTGATAGGAAACTACTGTGAATTCTTGAACAGTAGAATGATGATTTTTAAAAAAAATGAAATCTACGAATTTTATGTTATTTTAAAGAAATCATTATTTTAAATGTTTATTGCTTATTTTCACAGTTGGGCATTATATACCGTGACATTAAACTAGAGAATATTCTACTTGATAATAATGGCCATGTGGTGCTGACAGATTTTGGTCTAAGTAAGGAGTTCCTTGCTGATGAAGTGAGTATTGTATATATTTTAAAGTTATCGATATGTTTATAAATGGAAAATAAGTTTTTATGGGTTCCTGAAGAAGTTGATTCATCTGA
Source organism: Trichosurus vulpecula (assembly GCF_011100635.1). Classification (NCBI taxonomy): domain Eukaryota; kingdom Metazoa; phylum Chordata; class Mammalia; order Diprotodontia; family Phalangeridae; genus Trichosurus; species Trichosurus vulpecula. The sequence continues at coordinate 252,624,724 of NC_050580.1, read as the reverse complement.
GAATTTTTTTTGTGGATTGCTTTTTTTTTTTTTGGAGGGGGGAAGACAGGGCAATTGGGGTTAAGTGACTTGCCCAAGGTCACACAGCTAGTAAGTGTGTCAAGTGTTTGAGGCCAGATTTGAACTCAGGTCCTCCTGACTCCAGGACCAATGCTCTGCTCACTGCGCCACCTAGCTGCCCCTTGTGGATTGCTTTTAGTACCAGATTACAATAGTGTGTCATTTTCAATAAGTACATATGCATATTAAGGATAGGTGCTCACTTTTTATTTTTTTTACTTATAAGAGTAGATAATCAAAACAATTTAGAGTCCAACACTAGGTTCAATAATATTTTTGCATTGTAGCTAAGTATTGTTATAGCAGTTTCTTTGAAATTGCTTTGCATAAGTTCTTGCACCTTATTCTCCTATGTGAACTCAGCAATATAGTAACACTGGCCTCCTTGCTGTTCCTCATATATAGCATGCTATCTCCTTTCTTTATACATTTTCACTGGCTTTCTCAAGTCTCAGCTAAAATCCCAACTTCTATAGAAAGCTGTTTTCAGTTTATCCTAGATATATTTTATTTGTCCATAATTGTTTGTATGTTTTTTCCCCATCAAACTGAGAGTTCCTTGAGAGCAGAGACTTTTTGGTTTGCTAATTTTGGTTTGGTTATTGCCTTCCTTTGTATCCCTTCCTTTGTATTTGTATTAATACAATGCCTGACACATAGTAGGCACTTAATAAATAGTTATGACTTGACTTACTGTCACAGAAGTAGTACTGAAATACTACCTGGTGGAGCCAGAAGTGGGGGTTCAGTAGTCTTAGCTCAGGAAGCTGGGGAGACCCCCCCTCTTGCAATGATGGAAGGCGATCAGTGCAGGAAGGGAGGCATCTTAGCAAGTCCCACCTTAGCAGATCAGTGGGAGTTTCTGAGCCACAGAGGGATAGAGCTGGCAAGCTCCAACACCAGGACCCCAGGTGTGACTTTGTACAGCCAGGGGAATTGGCAGGCACCAGCGCAGACCTACGGCTGAGAGCACCCATGCTATATAGGTGCAGCCCTAGGGAAGAGGAGACTTCCAACAGCCAGACCACCCCTCCCCCACCCCTGACACTGAGACCCTGGGGAAACTCAGAAAGACTTCACAGAACCTCCATTCTTGGCAAATACCTGCCAGCTTCAGCTCAGCAGCAGTATATAGCTTCTAGCTGACAAAATCAGAGGTCACAGCACACAAAGCCAGTAACCAGGCCCCTAGCTCCCAACACAAGAAGCTTGGGACAGAACCCCCTGAGCTCCAAAAGCAGAGATTCACTTAAGAAGCCAGGAAAAGGGCAACCACCATGAAGAGGAAAGCTAGAAAAGTTAAAAAAAAAAACATTGAATCGTATTATGGACACAGAGAAGCTCAAAATACAAATTCAGAAGAGGATAGCATTGACACTGTACCCACATCTGAAACTTCAAAAGGGAATATGATCTGTTCTCAAGCCCAAAAACCATTCATGAAAGAGCTCAAAGATGATTTTAAAAGCCAAATTAGAGAGGTAAAAGAAAAATTACAGAATCTAACAGGAGAAAATGTCTCCGTGAAAAGTAAAATTGGCCAAATGGAAAGAGAAATACAGAAGGTATCTGAAGAGAATAATTCGTTAAAAATTAGAATTGGGCAAGTAGAAGCTAATGACTCTATGAGGCATCAAGAATCAGTCAAACAAAACCTAAAGAATGAAAAAATAGAATGTAATAGAATGTAATGTAAAACATATCATTGGAAAAACATCTGACCTGGAAAATAGATCCCGAAGAGATAACCTAAGAATTATTCGTCTTCTTGAAAGCCATGATGAAAAAAAGAGCCTGGACAGTAGTATCTTCCAAGAAATCATCAAGGAAAACTTCTCCAAGGTCCTAGAACTAGAGGGTCAAATAGTCATTGAAAGAATCCACCAATCACTCCCTGAAAGAGATCCCAAATTGAAAACTCCAAGGAATATTGTAGTCAAATTCCAGAATTATTGGGTCAAGGAGAAAATACTGCAAAGAGCCAGAAAGAAATGATTCAAATATTGTGGAAGTACAGTCAGGATCACACAGGACCTTGCAACCTCTACATTAAAAGATCAGAGGGATTGGAATATGATATTCTGAAAGGTAAAGGAGCTTGGACTACAACCAAGGATCAACTATCCAGCAAAATTGAGCGTAATCTTTCAGGCAAGGATGTGGATATTTGATGAAATAAGGGAATTCCAGACTTTCCTGATAAAAAGGCCAGAGCTCAATGGAAAATTTGGTCTCCAAATATAAGACTCAAAAGAGGCATAAAAAGGTAAACAAGGAAAAAAAATATTTAAAAAAAAACCTTGTTATTCAACAAGGGCAAACTGTTTACATCCCTATATGGGAGGATGATATTTGCTAATTTTGAGAATGGTATAGTTAGTACAACATCTAAAGAGGATATACATAGAGGGTGTGGGTATAAATTAACTGATGTGATGATAAAAAACTTCGTTAAGGGATGAAAAGGATTGTATTGGGAGAAAATGTAAGGAGGAGGCAGAAAAGGGTAAATTACATCACATGACAAGGTACAAAAACATTATACTAGAGGGAAAGAAAGGAGGAAGAAGAACAGTGTTTGAGCTTTGCTCTCATCGGACTTGGTTCAAGGAGGCAATAACATACTCTGTTAAGTATAGAAATCAAACTTGCGCAACAGGCAGTAGGAGGGGAAAGGGGAAAGAAGGGGGGAGTGGTTAGAAGGGAGGGACGAAGTAGTAAGGGAAAAGGATAAGACGGGGGCGGGGAGGGCCTGAAAGGGAGAGAATATGGAGGGAGACGGTGATCAAAAGCGAAACTCTTGAGGAGGGGAAGGGAAAAATAAAAACATAAATGGGGGCAGGGGGAATGGGATGAAAAAAAGACACAGATAGTAATCATAACTGTGAATGTGAATGGGATGAACTCTCCCATAAAATGAAGGCAGATTGCAGTATGGATTAAAAACCGTAATCCTACAATATGTTGTTTACAAGAAACACATTTGAAACGGGGATACACACAGGGTAAAGGTAAAAGTCTGGAGTAGAATATATTATGCTTCAGCTGAAGTAAAAAAGTAGGGGTAGCAATCTCAGACAAAGCCAAAGCAAAGATAGATCTAATTAAATGAGATAAGGAAGGAAACTATATCCTGCTAAAAGACACCATAGACAATGAAATAATATCATTACTTAACATATATGCACCAAGCGGTATAGCATCCAAATTCTTACAGGAGAAGTTAAGGGAGTTTCAGGAAGAAATAGACAGCACTTCAGTCCATCATCCACATAGCTGCTAAAGTGACTTTTAATTAAATTTTATTTTTTTTAGTTATCCAATATTTTTTCTTCCACCTCCCGCTAAAAACGAAAACACTTATAATAAATTGTACATAGTTAAGTGAAACAAATTCCAATATTGGTCATATCTAAAATGTGTCTTATTCTGCATTTTAATCTACTACCTCTCTCTCAGAAGATGAGTAGCATTCTTCATCCAATATATCTACCTGTTTTTAACCATTTTCATTTCCTTTTGATGATTACTACTTTGTAGTATAGTTTGACATCAGGTCCTGCTAGGCCCCCTTTCTTCCCAAACTTTTTTTCCATTATGTCCCTGAGATTCTTGCCTTTTTATCCATATCCAGAGAAAGAACTGATGGACTCTGAATGCAGATGGAAGCATACTATTTTCACTTTTTGGGGTTTTTTGTGAGTTTTTTTCCCTTTTTTTCTGTTTCTTCTTTCACATGACTGATGTGGAAATATGTTTAACATGATTGCACATGTATAACCTATACCACATTGCTTGCTCTCTGGAGGAGAGGAGGGAGGGAAAAAATTTGGAACTCAAATCTTATAATAATGAATATTGAAAACTTTCTTTACATGTGATTGGAAAAAAATACTATTTGCATTTTTAAAGAGATTTTTGACCTTTTGTTCCTCCATATACAAAGTAATTTTCCTAAAGTACAGGTCTGACTTTGTTATCTTCTGTTCAAACTCTAGTAGCTCACTATTTCATCGAGGATCAAATTTCATGTCTAACATTATACGCTTCACAGCAGAGCCCCATTTTGTCTTTCTTGTCTTCTTCATGTCACTCCCTTCTATACACTCTGTGGGTCCAGCCATCCTGGCTTACTCTCCATTCCACACAATGACACACTCTTATCTCTGTGCCTTTGCACTGGCTGCCTTCCATGCCCAGGATGTGTGTGTGTGTGTGTGTGTGTATGTACACTTTACATGTAATATGCATATATATTACATATAAAATATATGTGTGTGTGTATGTATATATATATATATATGTACATACAGAGAAAAAGAGACAGAGAGAGAGACAGAGAGAGCAAGCGCAAAAGCACCACACATGTATATATTGTCTTTCCTGTTAGAATATAGTTCCTTGATGGCAGGGACTGTTTGTCTCTTGTATTTGTATCTTTGTTACCTAGTACAAATATCTCATACTATATGGTACACACTTAATAAAAGCTTAATTGCTTGATACCATAAGTCAGATAGTTTCACTCTTAAAGCTGTTTCTCTAAAGCATGGTACAGATGAGTTTATCTTCTTATTGGAAATACCTTCTCTCCTGCCCCTCAAACTTCAACCTACATTTTCCATTTATCCCCTCTGGATAAAAAGAGATGGAGTAAATGAATCTACATTAAAGTCATAAAGCTGGATTTAGAGCTAGAAGAAACCTAAAAGTTACCTGACCCAACCTTTTCATTTGATAGATGAAGGAACTAAGGACCAAAGCGGTTGAGTGACTATCCCTAGGTCACACATTCTGCTAGGCAAGATTTGGAATTATGTTGTCTGACCGAAAATCTGATAATGTTCACAGCAGCACACTTCTTCACTCCTAGACAGTGTTTAGATTCCTGGAAGTATTTATTATCTTTTTATTTATTCTGTATATATTTCTATGTACATATATATCCATCTAGAGATATATCCATGTGTGTATATTATATATGTATTTTATAGATAGATATACACATAGATATAATGCATATGTGCAGGTTTTACACATATATTTTATAATATTCATGTTCACATATTAAATTATTTTCCACATAAGACTGCAAATTCTTTTAAAATAGGCATTAATTTTCAGAGCCTACACAATACCTGACATATAGTAGGTGCTTAATAAATACTTGTTGATTGGTTGATTGATTAATTAGAAGATGCCAGTTACAAAGAAATGACTAGATTTGGGATTTCAAAGATTAGGAGTGATATTTTTTGTGAGCTAGAGAGAAGGAACTTTCTTTGTGTTCCTCCTTCTAGCAGGTGTATCGGAGTGTCCAACAGATGGTCCCCAATACTGTTTACCAAACTAGATTAAAATATCATTGGGAAATATTTAATAAAATAAATAAAAATACAATAGAACATAGATAATATTGATATGTGGTTTTCTAAGTATCAGTTGAATGAGATCTTTAGGTACAGTTTAGTGTCTTCATTTCTATTTGAATTTGATACCACTGATGTAGGTGATTGCCTGTTTCACCAAAGTATAAGGCTAGTTCTAACCATTTCATGTTGTATTTTTTGTTGTATTTGCTAGCATATAATGAGATGACTTTTTTTTCCAGACTGAAAGAGCATATTCTTTTTGTGGAACTATAGAATACATGGCGCCTGATATTGTCAGAGGAGGAGATGCAGGACACGATAAGGTATTCTTTATTTTGACCTTCCTTTTATTATTCTTTGTATAAAGGTCTAATGGTACAAGTTTTAGCTAATTCAGTTGCCTCTCTGATAGTCGTTTCATTCAGTTCATTTGCCTATGTTGCCATCGTTATCTTGATACCCTTCTTTACTTAGTGTGCCAGAAGACTTGGTAGTGAAGTGGATAGAGGGCCAGGCCTAGAGTCAGGGAAACCTGAGTTCTAATGCAGCTTCAGATACTTGCTAGCTATGTGACTGGTCAAGTCACCAAACCTCTTTGCCTCGGTTTTCTCATCTGTAAAATTGGTATAATAATAGCAGCTACTTCCCAGGGTTGTTGTTAAGATTAAGTGAGTTAATAATTATAAAGTGCTTAGCACAGTTCGTGGCAGCTAGCTATTGTCATTATCATCATTATTATTAAAGTTATCTAATAATGCTTAGTTGGATAAATGTGCCATGTATATATGAGCTTGTTCATCTCTTATTGATCATGGTTTTGTAATTCAATGATATGAGGCATTCATTGTTATAAATTTACCTCAGAGAACCACTGTATTGTTAGGGGTATGTTCATACTGACTTGAGAGAGCTGATTGTCAAATTTTCAGTGTCAGTGTTTATACCTTGGAAACAGGCAAAGGCTACAAATCAGGGGTTTTGTTTTGTTTATTGTCTATACTTTAAAAATTATGGAGAAAATTTAATGATGGATATTAAACTTAAAAGTATATAGTGCATACTTTTCTTTTCAGAGAGCTAATTATTAAATTATCTGTATTCCCTGCCTATATTCTCCAGATCTTACATCATTATAATTTTGTTGTCTTTCACATTATCTGTTATTGATTATGTTCTCAAAAGTAGTATGTAGAAATTATTATTTTGTATTAACAAGAGCTTCTTTGTGCCTGTATTAAAAATTTTTATGATATCCTTGTGTACTTGAAAAAAATGTTCTTCATCTGATCATTCCCTTTCCTTCTCTCTCAATATCTTGTATTTCAGCTTGTTAATGTTGTTAATATTAACACTTGTTAATTTTTTTCTTTTAAAGATTTTTTTCTAATTAGATGTAAGAACAACTTTTAATATTCATTTTTGAAATTTTGAATTCGAAATTCTTTCCCTCTATCCCTCACCTCTCCCTTCCTGAGATGGCAAATAGTTTGATATAGGTTGTACATGTGCAGTCATGCAAAGTGTATTTTCATATTAGTCTTGTTGTGAAAAAAGAGACAGATCAAAAAAAAAAAAACAATCCAAGAAAATAAAGAAAAAAAGTTTGCTTCAATCTGCATTCAGACTTCATCAGTTCTTTCTCTGAATTTTTCATCATAAGTCCTTTGGAACTTTCTTGGACCATCATGTTGCTGAGAATAGCTAAGTTATTCACAGTTGATCATTGCACAACATTGCTATTAGTACGTGCACTGTTTTCCTGGTTCTGCTTACTTCACTTTGTATCAACTCATGTAAGTCTTTCCAGGTTTTTCTGAAAGCATACTGCTCATTATTTCTTATAGCACAATAGAATTCCATCACAATCATATCCTGTAATCTGTTCAGCCATTCCCCAATTGATGGGCATCCTTTCAATTCCCAGTTCTTTACCACCACAAAAAGAATTGCTATAAATAGTTTTCTGTATAGGTCTTTTTCTTTTTTTATCTCTTTGGGATACCTAATAGTGGTATTGCTTGGTCAAAGGGTATGCATTGTTTTGTAACCCTTTGGTCATAGTTCCACATTACTTTTCAGAATGGCTGAATGAGTTCACAACTTGACCAACAGAGCATTAGTGTCCCAGTTTTCCCACATCCCCTCCAACGTTTATCATTTTCCTTTTCTGTGATATTAATTGATCTGATAGTTATAAGATGGAACCTTAGAGTTGTTTTAATTTGCATTTCTCTAATGAGTAGTTATTAAGAGCATTTTTTCATATGACTATAGATAGCTCTGTTCTCTTTATTCGAGAACTGCCTGTTCTTGTCTTTTGATCATTTATTAATTGGGGAAGGACTTGTATTCTTATAAATTTGACTCAGTTGTCTCTATATTTGAGAAATGAAGCCTTTATCAGAGAAACTTGCTGTAAAAATTTTTCCGCATTTCTCTCTCTGTCTCTCTCTCTGTGTCTCTGTCTCTCCTCTCCTCTCCTTCTACCCTATCCCTCCTTCAAAGTATTTTGCTTCTGACTACCATGTCCCCCAGTCCTCCTTCCCTTCTTTCAGCCCTACTTTTCTCTTTTCCTTCTTCTTATCCTTCCCCTCCTACTTCCCTGTAAGGTAATATAGATTTCTATACCTTTAACTGAGTGTGCATGTTATTCCTTCTTTGAGCCAGTTCTGATGAGAGTAAGGTTCAAGCGTTATCTACCACCCTCCCATCTTCCCCTCCACTGAAAAAGTTCTTTTGTGCTGTTTTTATGTGAGATAATTTACCCCACTCTACCTCTCTCTTCCCCTTTCTCCCAGTATATCCCCCTTTCTCACCCCTTAATTTTATTTTTTTAAGATATCATTCCATTATAATCAATTCACACTGATGCCCCCTATGTATACTCCTTCCAATTGCCCTAGTAATGATAAAGTTCTTAGGAGTTACAAGTATCATCTTCCCCTGCAGGAATGTAAACAGTTGAATCTTATTGAATCCCTTATGATTTTTCTTTCTTGTTTACCTTTTTATTGCTTCTCTTGATTCTTGTATTTGAAAGTCACATTTTCTATTCAGCTCTGTTCTTTCCATCAGAAATGCTTGAAAGTCCTCTATTTCATTAAGTATTCATTTTTCCCCCTGAAAGATTATACTCAGTTTTACTGGATAGGTGATTCTTTGTTCTAATACTAGCTCCTTTGCCCTCCAGAATATCATATCTTAAGCCCTCTGATCCTTTAATGTAGAAGCTGCTAAATCTTGTGTTAGCCGATTGTGGTTCCACAATATTTAAATTGTTTCTTTCTGGCTACTTACGGTATTTTCTCCTTTACCTGGGCACTCTGGAATTTGACTGTAATATTCCTGGGAGTTTTCATTTTGGGATCTTTTTCAGAAGGGAATTGGTAGATTCTAGCAATTTCTATTTTACCCTCTGGCTCTAGAATATCAGGGCAGTTTTCCTTAATAATTTCTTCAAATATGATGTCTAGGCTATTTATTTGATCATGGCTTTCAGGTAGTCTAGCAATTTTAAAATTATATCTCCTTGATCTGTTTTCCAGGTCAGTTCTTTTTCCATTGAGATATTTCACATTTTCTTCAATTTTTTTCGTTCTTTGATTTTGATTTTTTGTTTCTGGATGTCTCATGGAGTAATTTTTAAAGAATTATTTTCTTCAGTGAGCTTTTGAACTTACTCTTCCATTTGACTGGTTCTATTTTTTTAAGGAATTCTTTTCTACAGTGAATTTTTTGTGTATCTTATTCTGTGTGGCTAATTCTGCTTTTTAAGGAGTTCTCTTCAGAACTGTGTGTGGGCAGTGCAACAGAGTCCTGCACTGAGTGCCAGCAAAGGGACCCCTTCTGACCAGTAGTCCAACCCCTCTATTGTCTGTGGGCTGAGAGGACCAGAAGATAATGCTGCTGATTCAGTTTGGACTCTGCTCCACTCTCACCCTGTTGAGACAGATCTTTTCTGTTAACCTTCTAAGTTGTCTTGGGCTGGAAAATTGTTTCATTCTGTTCTTTTGTTGGTTCTGCCACTCCAAAATTCATTTTGAGACATTATTTTAAAGTTGTTTGGAGGATAATTTCGGAGAGCTCAGGTGAGTCCCTGCCTTTACTCCATCATCTTGACTCCACTTCTGTTGTTTAGTTTTTGTTTGAATTATCACATCCTTATGTGATTTTGTTAATATTGTTAGATTTCTCTCTCTTACCTTATATTGTCTCGTCAATTTTTCTTTTATGAATTAACTCGTACTATTTATATAGAAAAGTTAAATTCACATTCCATTTTCCATTCAGTAGTAGAATCATGCTCATTTATTCTATACCTTAATATCTTAGGACTAATAGAACTTAAAAATCAGCTAATCTAATTCCCTCATTTTACAGATGATGAAACTGAGGCTCAGGGAGGTAAAGTGATTAGGTTGGAGAGTAAGGGCTCTGCTTGTGAAAGCAGCAACAAACAAGTTCTAGAAACCTGCGTGGCTCTGAGCCCAGGAACAGAATGGGGACTCAGCTCTAACTTTTAGTCCTGAACATAAGCCTACAGAGGAATAAATTAGGGCAGGCAGTGAAGAGGGAGCTAGCAGGTCAATACCTCTGAAACTGCAGAATCTTCCAGGGGTTTACAGTGACTGGGTCCTGCAGAAGCTCAACCCACAGACTTGCAGAGCATACAACAGGAAGGCCGTGAACAGATCTCACCTCAGATCACAATACGTTGGAAGCACTGACAACTTAGAGGGCACCAGACTGAGCTGTTAAAGCAACAGAAGGACATAAAAAAAAACAGAAGCTCAGGCCGGATATTTCTGCTCCTCTTGCAAAGAGTGAGCAGAGTCCAATGCAACATAAAATCCAAAGTGAAGAAATAGACTGGAATGAGTACAGAAGATGATGTGAAAACATTACACACAAAGCATTAAAGAAAATTGCAGATTGGACACATGCCCAACAAGAAGTCTTAAATGACGTAAAGAGATTATTTTGAAGAACAAAAAAGAAAAAAAAGATTTAAAAATCATGTAAGAGTGGTAGGGTAAAAATTGGGTTGAGAAATGAGAGCTTAATAGTCTCTTCAGGTGAGAAGAGGAGCCAGTGTTCTCTGACCTTGCCATTTGCATCTTCCATCTCCTGATGGACACAATGTCTCTCCTAAGGAAAGTTCTCCAGGGCTAGGCCAGGAGTCTTCCATCTGCCCAAAAGGTCTTCCTCTACACAAGGAGTCTACCACTTCTGCTACTACCTCCTTGACAGCCTCTTCATGTGAGAAGTTAAAGAAAAAGTTTCTGTGCTGCTGCGCCTTGTGCTTTTCATCTCTTGCTGTCCCCCAAGCAAAGGAAACAAGGGGCTGGGCATCTTCCATCAGTCCTAAAGGGCTTCTCCCTACCACAAAGCAATGACTTCAGTCTGTACCAGTGCAAGGCAACTTCCACTTCCTGCTATCAGCTTGATCTCTCAGTCAGGATGTTGAGAACCTCTGTTGCAAAGAGGGGTAACTTATCCTTTGACTTCAGACCTTCTGTACCTATGCCTAGAGGGAAGAGAAAGGGGAAGTTTGTGGGGAACCGGACTTCTTTCTCCTGCTTTGCAGATTCAACTTTTATGTCTTTTTCTTGTGTCTTTCTCTTGCATAATCTCCACCTATCATGGGGAGGAGGAGTAGTGAAGCAGAACCTCCCCAACTAACCATCTGATTGTCTGACTGTGACTCCTCCCATTTCATTCTGCATTTATTTCCAGACTAATCTCCAACCTTCATTGGGAAGAGTGGCATTCTCTACTCAGTGATGAACATTTTCATACCTGCTCTACCCTAAAGATCTCAGCAATTTTGAACCTTGGTAGATTATCATACAACGCAGTTCCTTAGTATCACCCTTCTCAATCCTCCCATTTCAAAGTTTTAACCCAAAACCACCCAGCCCTTCCACTATACTTTTTGGAGTGCTTGTTCCATAGGCAACAAACTTCTCTTCATCTTAGTCCTTTTCCTCTCCCATTCCTTTCATCTACTAACTATTAATGAAACCTATCTCCCCCAAGATTATACACATTCCTGGCCACTCTTTCCAGTAATAGCTGGACCTTCACTCATTCACCTCAGCCTACTTTGACTAGTGAGCAGGGAAACTGAAGTACTCCTTGCTCCTTTTTGCCACTTGTCCTTCCTCCATCACTCAGTAACTGCTCTTCCTTTGAGGTCCGTGGCTATTAATATCTACCATTCAATAAAAATCCTGGTATGTACTGTGTATAGACTCCCAGGTCATTCTCCTTCCTTCCTCAGTGAGTTTGGTACCTGGATTACAATTTTTTTCTTCTTCCCAACTCCTGCCCTCATAGTAGGAGATATCAGCATACATATTGATGCTTTCTCAAACATCCCAACCACTCAGTTTCTCAACCTGCTCACTTCCCATGAGCTACTCGTCCACCCTGCCTCAGCTATACATAGGTGTGGTCATACCTTTGACCTTGCCATCAGCCACAACTGTACCACTTCCATGTTCAGGAATTCTGAAATCCCCTTATCCAGCCAAACTTTATTGGTTTTTCACCTCTTCCTCTGCCTTTCTTTATATTACTCTACTCTTTGTCCACACCATGAACTCCAATCCCTTGACTCCTCAATTCTCTCTCAGGCTATCTCCCGGTACTAGCCACTCTTTCCTCTTTTCCTCAGTGAACCAATTCAGTGAACTCAATCCCTGAGTAAACCAATTCAGCTCTAACACTTTCTTCCTTTCTTGAATCCCTACCCCCCTTATCGTATCACCTATTTACCCATCCAAGCCTCAGACTTGAATCACTCCCACCATTGGATGTCTTCACTCCTACACAACGATGGAGGAAATCATGTGACTTTTCTGACTGGGTCCACTACAAATTCATATTACATAACCTCAACTGAGCCCTCTGCTACTAGGAAATCTTATTATATCTTCTTATCAACTTACTATCCCAGTCTCCACGATGGTTCTTCCAAACCTTTTCATCCGTCTTCAAATCTTCCATGTCTCTCTCAGCTAAGATCCTTGCCTCATATTTTACAGAAAAAAAATCCACCACGTGAATTCCCTTTTCTTAGCCTCTTCCTCATCTCCTATTTCTTAGGGGTCTTCTGCTACTCTCTTCTCCTTCACACCTTCACCTCTCTCACATGATGAAGTGGACTTACTCCTGACCAAGGCTAATCCTTCTGCTTATTAAAGTGATTCCACTCCATTCCATCTCCAACAGATTGTCCTTTCTATCATCCCCACTCTCTCCTTTATTTACAATCTATCCCTCTCTTCAAACTCATTCTCTTCTACCTGCAAATACTCCCATGTTTCATCCTGAAACATCCCTCATTTGATCCTTCCATTTCTACTGTTGTCTTATATCTCTTCTGCCCTTTATAGTGTAATGGCAAGTAAAGTGGGACTTTGTGTTGTCTTTTGTTTTGGAGTGCTTCTCAGCACTAAGGCAATCAAGTACCTTTGAGCCTTGCCTTTGTTTCAGTAAAGAGTCTTTGATTGAATCGGGAGTCTTTGATGACCTGCTTAAGTCACAGGAAGGCCTAGGTCACATGGGTTTGAGTCACATGGTTGTGACGCCCTCTGACCCTGAAGAAGCATGTATATACTTGGAGGTTAGCATTTTGCTTTGGGGCTCACTCACCGGAAGAGTGTCATGTGATTTGGCCAGATGAGACTCTTGGGTAAGGAGCCCTCCAGCTTTGAAAAACCCAGATATTGGTGCTTCTGTCTCTGGTAATTCTATGTATGTAATATCTCGGTCAGACGGCTAGAAGCCTATCTGTTGATTTGTGTTATTTTGCTCCGTTTATATAATTTCTGCTTGTAATCTCTGTGTTTTCTCTGAATTTTCAGGGTACTGACTTTTTCCCCTGAACTAAGTAAATGACATATGTATGTTCAATTAAAGTGAGATTGTAAGCTTTCCTTAGAAAAGCAGATCAAAGAACCTGTGCTGGCAGCCCTCCTGTGTGCTGGTGTCGTTGGTCTTACACAGCCGTGGTAGTGGCAAGTAGCGTTGTTGTTACATACAGCTAAATTCTTCAAAAGAAAAAGCCGTCTACAATAGGTGCCTCCCCTGTCTCTTTTCTCTCTCTTCCCTCACAATCCACTGTTCCTTTGAACGTGGTCATACCCTTGGTCTTGCTCATTCCATTCACCTTATTCCATTGAAACTGCTCTCTCCAAAATTATCTGTGATCTCTTAGTTGCCAAATACAGTGGCTCTTTCTCTGTCCTCATTCTCCTTGACTTCTCCATGGCCTCTGACACTATTGATCACTCTCTCTTCCTTGATGTTTTCTTCCCTCTGAGTTTTTAGGATACCATTCCCTCCAGGTTTTGCTCCTACCTATCTGACTGTTCCTTCTCTGTCTCCTTTGCTGAATCCTCATCCGTATCACAACCTCTAACCATAGATGCTCTTCCAGGTTCCGTCCTGAGCCCTCTTCTCTTCATCCTTTATACTATTTCACTTGGCGATCTCATCAGCTCCCATGGATTTAATTACCATCTCTATGATGATGACTTTCAAATCTACCTATCCTGTCTCAAAATCTACTGACCTATAATCTGGCATCTCCAACTGCCTTTCAGACATCTCAAAATGTATACCTAATAGACAAATTAAATAGTTCCAAATGGAACTCATTATCTTTCCCCCCAAATCACCCTCTCTTTCTCTCTTCTGTACTACTTTGCAGGGCTTCTTAAACTTTTTCCACTTGTGACCCCTTCAGCATTTCTTAAACTGTGTCCCAGTCCTCCAGGAGTCATTCTGAACTCTTTACTGTCTCTCACTCCCCATATTCAAGCTGTTTCCAAGGCCTGTCAACTTCTCCTTTGCAACATCTCTCAATTGTGCCCCCTTTTCTCCTTTTGATACTCCCACAACTCTATTGCAGGCCCTTATCACCTCACGCCCAGACCATTACAGTAGCCTGCTGGTAGGTCTGCCTGCCCCAAGCTTCTCTCCACTCCAGTCCATTCTCCATTGAGCCACCAAAGTGATTTTTCTAAAGCTCAGGTCCAATCATGTCACCTTCCCTTCTCCCCTTATACACTTAGTAAATTCCACTCATTTTCTTTGGCCACAAGGATCAGATATAAAATCCTTTTTGGCCTTCAGAATCCTTCATAACCCTGCCCCCTTCTACCTTTCCAGTTTTCTTATACTTTACTCGCTAATACGTATTCTTCAATCTAGCAATGCTGGCCTCTTAGCCATTCTGTGAACAAGACATTTCATCTCTAGGCTCTGGGCATTTTCTCTGACTGTTGCACATGCCTACGATGTTCTTTTTCCTCAACTCCACTTATTGACTTCTCTGACTTCCTTTAAGTTCCAACTAAAATCTCATCTTTTACAAGGAGCCTTATCCAACCCCACTTAATTCTAGTGCCTTCCCTCTGTTTATCATTTCTTTTTTATCCCCTTATATAGCTTGCTTTGTATATATTTGTTTGCTTGTTGTCTCCCCATTAGATTGTAAACTCCTTGAGGGCAGGGTCTATCTTGTGCCTCTTTTTTGTAACCTCTGCATTTAGTACAGTGACTGGCACATAGTAGATATTTAGTTAATCTTTATTGATTGATTAAAACATGCAAGAAAATTATGAAAAATAAAATTAACAACTTGGTTGAAGAAATATAAAACAGTACTGAAGAAAACATCTTGAATTTTGGGCATTTCTCATTTTACTCTCTTCTTTTATTAGTTAATTTTTGTCATATGAAAGGTCACTAATAAAAAAATAAGAAAGAAGAAGGCAAGCAGTCATATTTTCCCCGTGCCTGGTTTCTTGCTCTGGTTTTGTTTTGTGTGTGAGACAAAGTAACTTACTTGACTGTGTGCTTAATAATTTTAATAATCTTTATGAATGAAAAATTAGCTTAAATATAAAAACCCTTAATTTTTTTAATGGTTCTCCTAAAAATCTAATCCTTTTTTTTTCTTTCTCCTACCATCTTGCACTAAATCGGGATTATCATGGAAGCTTCCTGAGGTGAACATATATAGCAAAATCTTTCTTTTTTTTTTCAACAACACTTAATTTGGAAAATTCATTTAATTTCTCCTTATTGCTTTTCCTCTTATAATTATTCTTGGCAGGTAAAAAAAATTATAATATCTCCTTCCTCTGCAACAAAAAGTAAATAAACAAGAAATTCACACGTAGAACACCATAGGCCTGACTCTGATCCTGTTCAAGTACCTTTTTTTAAACATTCTCTTATCTTTTTGTATCATTATAATTCCTTCGTATCCTGCATAACCCTTAAAAATGATGGTGCCTTGTTAGGTTAAGATTCCTATTTCCAGTCATCATAATCTCACTCTAAACCTTCTTGTAAAGCATCTTCTTTCCCCATAAATTGCCTCAGGTTAGCCTGACCCTAATGATCACATTTCACATCTAAAAGAAAAGTATAAGTAGGCCATTGTGAAGGTATCTCTTCTTCAGAGGAATTGTTTGGACAGATAGAAATTCTCTAAAAAAACTGATTTGTTAATCTGCTATTTGCTTTAGTTGAAAATTTTGGAGAAAATATAGCTGATTTTCCCAATAAGCAATCAATAATTATAATAATAATACAAATTTATATAATACCTTAAGGATAATACTTTCACAAAACCCTGTTCTGTTGCCTCATCACTGCTTAGAGGTGTACCTGGATTCTTGAAGGTTATTCTCGTAGAGCATAATAAACTTTGTAGATTTCCTCGTACTGGGGTGGCTTTGAGTACAGTCTCAGCAGCAAATTATGCCCGTTATCTGAGAAGCATCCTAACTACAGAGAAGCTTATCACCAGCAAAATGGCTACTTATGATGACTCCTTTGACCTTGGCAATTCATGAAAACAAAGAAAATTAAAAATGGCCCCCACTCTTTTGCATACTCCTTCTGTGCATCTGTAATGGCAGAAGTGGAATCACTGAAAAGGGGACAAAAAGTACAAAGAGTCAGCATTTTTAAGATTGTTTCAGCAATTAATTTAGCTGTTGATACTCTAAATGTGAGATCCTTGTCCAAGGACCAACAAATGGAAATACTTCTAAAGGAACTTAGTTCCATCAGCTTTTAACAGTCTCACTGTATAGGAAATTAGAAAGCACAATGAAGTTGCACTCATATGGAAGAATGGACACAAGTTCTCCTTGGTGAGTCAAAGAGTTGTTAGTCAATTTTATCATGTATCTAAGGACAAGAAACATCATTTCATGTGACATTTTGTCACCTCTACAAGATCAGCTTGAAAATAATTGTAACATATGTCAAAAATCTGTTGTAAAGAATGAAGACAAAAAAAAACCCCGTGATGCGTTTGATAAGCCTCTTCAAATTAAATAATGCTATTTTTAATGTCTGGTGATTTTAATGCAAAGATGGGTGTAAGGGAAGTCAGCAAAAAATATTTTAGAAAAGACGGTTCAGGAATAAGATAGAAAAGAGTGTCAGAGGTTTGTAGACCTAGAAGCCTCCTGTCATCTGAGAGATTGCTCTTTTTTTCCCCAAAAAGTGAGTTGGCAGGTACAGAAATAGTGAGCATCAAATATGGTCATAAAAATGAAGCTGATTCTGTTATGACAGGAAATAACTGCTTAAGGTAATGACTGTGGGTTATTTCCAAATAAGCTTTCTATATATAGTCATACCATTGACTTGTTGTAGTAAAGATAAAAATCCTTATCAAACTAGAAGAAAAATAAAAATGCAAAGATAAGGTGAATAATTGAGGGAACTCCAACCTGACCTATTTAAAGAAATTTTTGAATCGGACAATTGGAAAATAATTGCCACAAGGAAGAGACCAAAAGAGTCTAGAAATCACCTCAGTCAAAAAAAAAAACAAAAAACCCTTGAGCACCTTTCCTAGTGAAGAGAAATGACAGCCAAAGATTTTAACTGAGTTCACAGCAGAAAATCACTTGTAATATCTTATGCTCAAAAATGGTGCGTTATCATCATTTTATAAGCAATGTCACCTCATGAAACTCCCCAAGAAACCAAAAGTAAAAATAAATTTTAAAATATTTGGGAAGAAGCCCACCTAATCAAAATTAGCAAAGGGAACTATAGTGACGAAAGTGGAAGGAGGATGAGGATAGAACCAAAAGCAGAAAAGAGCAAAGATTTGTGTTCATCATCTTTCCACCATCAGTGATAATGGAGCTACTACATTTGGATTATAACCGTCCCAATACCGTCAGAAAACAAAGAAGTGGCACTGAAGAAAATAAATCAAATCTGTATCCAGAAGAAGTCTGTGCTGGAATCAAAAGAAATTTAAGGGTATGAGAGGTTGAAAAGGATCTTTAAAAGAGGAGGTCACCAAAAGCATGAGAAAAAAAAACATTGTTGCCAGAAAATAGAGTTAAGAGAATATTTATAACTTTGGGTCACTAAGCCTATTTTGCCATCTATACAAAATTTTTTTTATGTGAGTCATTTATACTTGTTTCTAGGGTACCCTTGATGAAGGTATTTTAATAAAATATTAATATAACATTATATATAAAAACAAAATTAATAAGTATATTTACAAATTATTAATTATATTAATATGTAAAATTTGTAATATGCAATTATAATATTAATATATTGTATATTATATATCATACATTAATATTATACATAATAAAATTATATAAAAGGGAGGCCTTTCTTAAACTTTCTTTAGCAGATCATGTCTTTATATAGTCACAGTGCAGAGCTATGCAGAGTACAAGATCCTATTCTACTTATTGTTTGTTTACTATAAAAAAGAATTTTATTCAGTAGTACAAAATACCACCTTAGAAGATTTAACAACACGACAACCTTTGTTTGATACAACCCTTTTGTTAGTATCTAGGAAAGCACAAAGCAAGGAGATACATGCTCGCAAAGGTGTTTTCCACTGTCATGGAGGATATACAACTCTGAGTACAAGTAGAAAAGAAGTTCCCCATAATTGATAGAGTTTTCCAAATGCTCCCCTTTGCAGGTAATATTAAAAAGTGATTGCATTAAGTCCTGGAGCATTCCAGAGTCTAAATGAGATTACCTTTCACTCAAGTTTGACCTATTAATAGGGGGAAAACATTTGGAAAGCTACAATACCTGTTTCCAAAACTATGACGATGATAGGCAGTTAAATGGACAGTTCACAAGTTAGACAACAAACTGGGCCTAGACTCTAACAAAACAAGGAGAGGGGGATGGATTGCCTTTGGGAAAGTATGCAGTGCTTCTAATGAACCCAAACTTATTCGTGAATCAAAGACCCAGCTTTTTTTTTAAAGCTCAGTATTTTTTTTTCAATTAAGTTTTGTAAAATTTTGTAAAATCCCTCCTCCCCAAGACAGCAAGCAGTCTGATATAGGTTATACATATACAGTCATATTAAGCAGATTTCCACATTAGTCATGTTGTGAAAGAGGAGTCAGAACAAAAGGGGAAAACCACAAGAAAGGGGAAAAAAAAGAAAATAGCATGCTTCGATCTGCATTCAGACTCTATAGTTCTTTCTTTGGATGTGGATAGCATTTTCCTTCCTGAGTCTTTTGGAATTGTCATGGATCATTGTATTGCTGAGAAGACTAAGTCTATCATAGCTCATCATTGCACAATGTTGCTGTTAACTGTGTACAATGTTCTCCTGGTTCTGCTCACTTCACTCAGCATCAATTCATGTAAGTCTTTTCAGGTTTTTCTGGAATCTGCTTGCTCATCATTTCTTATAGAACAATAGTATTCCATTATATGCATATGCCACAACTTGTTCTGCCATTCCTCAGTTGATGGACAATTTCCAATTCTTGGCTACCACAAAAAGAGCTGCTATAAATATTTTTGTACGCGTGGATCCTTTTCCCTCTTTTATGATTTCTTTGGGACACGAATCCAGTAGTGCTGTTGCTGAGTCAAAGAGTATGCTTAATTGCTCTCTGAAATGGTTGGATCACTTCACAAAAGGCCCATCTTTTTAACAACGATATGATTGCCTTAAGGGCAATGATGGGCGTGAGCAGGCTGCAGCACATTACAAATAAAGATTTGTACAGCTGAAGTGGTATAAAGCAGAGGTGTCAAGCACAAGACCAAGGTCTGCATTGTGTCCCATAACACTCGGTAGTGAGTAGTGAACTAAACTGGAAAATATTTAACAAAATTAACAAAAATAGAATAGAATATAGGTAATGTTAATATGTAGTTTTCTAAGTCAACATGCAGCCCTATAAGAATCGTTAGGTAATTTTAGTGGCCCCATTTCTATTTGAGTTTGATACCGTCAATGTAAAGACCATCATCAGAAATACATCATTGGAAAGAACGTGAGTCAGAGTGAAGGATAACTAATACCCACATGCATCTTTGGTGTCCAGGCACTATTCGGAGGACTAAGGAAAGCCACCCTGTCCTCCCCAGCGTGTGGAGTAGAGAATTTAAAGAACGATAAAGGCAAGAATCCTGCAGGATGCGAAGGCATTAAATGGGTTGCTGTTGATGTTATTACAGGTAGTATCCATATTGATGAGATTATTGATCCATCAGATTATTAAAGTAAAATTTACAATCCTGTGAATTACAGATATTCTTATCCCTATTTATTTAGGTGAGGAAACAGGTATTTTCCTATGATCACGCAGCTATAGTAGCTATAGTTTATTACATATCTGAGCCAGAACTTTTACCCAGGCCCCCTCTTTCCAGCTCTGATACTCTACCTGATGTCACAATTTTAGAAATCGCTCTGCTAATTTGGCTATTTTCTGGGCCTTACCTTTTATACAAAAATTGAGACCTTGGATTCTGTATAAATTTATGAGCTGTTAAAAATCTCAAAAATCACTATTCAAGGGCTAAAAGAGCAATTTAGGGAAAGAAAATTGTGTGTTCCAACCTGTTGTGTTTCTGTTTATCTAGTCCAACCCTTTTGTTTTTTAAATAAGGAAGCTAAGAACCAAATTAGTGAAGTGGTGGTTTATTCTCTCTTAATAGTTTTGTTTTGTTTTTCCCAATTCAGCAAACATTTCTTGAGTACCTATCATGGTTTTATGAAAGGCATTTTTACTTACAGTTATCTTTCCAACACCAAAATTTCTAGATTTTGCATTCTGTTCTTATAAATGCATTTTTTTCCTTTGCATGTGATATTGTTGTATACTTTAAAGTTCTTACATTTTGTGAGTTTTTAATCATCTACTGAAATTTCAGTTTATTTTGGTGCAACAGGAATAATTCAAGTGCAGGGTTTTTTTTAATTCTAGAATTCAGTTTAAAATCTCATGTTGGCTTGAGCTTTGTCTTCTAGGGTCAATATTAACTAGTCTGATTTTTCAGTAGGAATAATTTTCATTATAAATAACATTTTAAAAAGAAACATGTTCTGTTCCATGTTCTCCATCATGTAACCATTTATAAATTTAGTCTGAATATAGGCCATCCCTAAATATAAACCAGACCCCTAAAATTCTATCTCTCTGAAAGGAAAACAGTATATAGGCTGAAAAATAACACCAATTATCAACCTTATTCTAGTGTTTGTACACACTAGATGTAGAAGAAAGGTGCAGCCCATATTCAGGCCAGTCAGATGTATCTCAAATCTAAATTTATGATTCTCCTCCCTAAAAATGCTGAAGTATTTTTGAAACACTTTTTACAAGAAAAACTGATTTAGGAAGTTTCAGAATCAATCCATCAATTAATATCAAGCATTTATTAGGCACGTACTAGGAATGATGACAGTATTTCTCAACATGACCTTTTCCCCACTTCTGTTGATCTAATTAAAAGACTTCATTTGGGGGGAATGTTTTGTGTTTGAATTTAGGGGCATGCTGACCAATGAAACATTATGTCACTAGTTGATCATTACTATAAATTCTTGAAAGTCATGAGTCCCAGAATTAGCTTAGAAGAGCAAACGAAGCTATTGATTATATTATTATTTTTACTACTGCCTAATTTTTGTGGAAAATAAATTATCTTGGTAGTCATTCGCTAATGTTTTGTGCATTTGGTAATTTCATCTTCTTTAATTTTCTCTCTGTGTGTATACATATGTATACGTACACGTACACACATATATATGTGCATATAGAAATAGTACAAAACTTAGTATTAAAATATTTACTAAAATTATTGAATTTTCATTATGGAAGTAATTATGTCCTTTTTAACCTTATTTGTTAATAATTGTATAAAATGCAATGATTATTGTTTTATATATTGTTTATATATATTGTTTATTTAACAATAAAAATATTGTTTATTTATAGGCAGTTGACTGGTGGAGTTTAGGTGTTCTTATGTATGAATTATTAACTGGAGCATCTCCGTTTACTGTTGATGGAGAGAAAAATTCCCAAGCTGAAATATCTAGGTAAGTTTAATAAAATAAATGTGTTGTTTTTCATTGAAACTGATTAAAGTGCTACAGGAAGCAGATTAAAACATAAATCTTATTTCAGATTCGTTGGGGTTGGGGATGAGCATGCCAATTATTTCTGGCTTCAAAAATGTTGTTTGTTTGTTTTTACTAAAAGTAGGCTTAATTTGTACTTGAAAATATTGTGATGAGCTTCCTCTTATCTAAATTGGACTATCAAAAATCTGAAAGCTAGAAAAGATCATGAAATTTAATAAGATGCTTTGATGCTTCAATAAGGTATCCATTGTATAATATATTTAGCAGTTCTTTTTATGCAACTTTTAAAATCCGTTCTAGATTTTTGGTTGCAATTTATAAACATAGCTGATAATAGGAATTTTACTCTCAAGATAATCACTCTCATTATAAAGTTTTACCAACTTTAAAGTATAGTGAAAACCTATAAATTATCTACCATGAACCACTAAAATTATATATTCCTCTCCTCTTGGGTGGGCAATGTGAGAAATACTGAAAACTCCACATGGCCATCAATGAATTAAAGAAAGATTTTATTTATCCTTCTCTTGCCAGAGACCACAAAAGCCCATGACCCATAAGGAGACATACCCTTTCAGACAATTACAAAGCATTTTATATCTTATCCTGATTTGAATTTCCCTCCCCTATACTCCATTGGCCAAGCATTACAGGGTCTACAGCCAATCTGAAGACACCTAAACCCCCACCCCCACCCCCTACCCCCACGGGTCTCCCCGCTTACATCTCTCATTTCCACATTTCAGTTCCCTCTCCCCTTTCGTTCTTATTCTCTTATACTTTATTTAGTAAAGGAATGACAAGCCATAAATACTTTTAATTTCATCCCAGGATATCTGCATCACTCAGATTATATAATCTCCATAGCATGAGAAAGGAATTTTCTCAGTTGATAAGAGTTCACCAAAGTGTGAGTTGAAGATTCCACCCAGCATGTCCGTAAGAAAAGTCCCATTATCTAAGACTGAATCTGGGTTAATGGGCCTCATCCTTAGTGAGTTTAACCTGGCCTTGCAGTTTTTTTACACAGGAAAAAGGCCTTCTCAGAGAACAAAGAGTATCTGCTGTCAACCTCTGGGCTACATCACCCACTGCTTTCTACTACAAGCATTAGCCATAAGTATGACTTCTTATGTATCACATGATTTCTGTGGAAACACAAGTTCAATCATCTCTTACAATAACTCAAAATAATAAAAACTCCTTTCCCTAATTCAGATAAGTCATTCATCTTTAACTTAAAGTCTTACAGAGTTTCATGTATACCCAGAAGTTTAGTGACTTGCCTAGGCTTACATAGCTACTATTTGTCAGATGTAGGCCTTGAAGGCAAGTCTTGGTGACTCCAAGAGCAAATTTCTCTAGCTACTATATCAAGCTTCTAGAAGCTCACAAAATTATATATGTGATACACATATATGTGTTAAATATTTTATACATATCTTTAATCACTGAAATAAAACAGATTTATGTCAAGAATTTCTATTTAAAAATAGATATATAAATATTATATGAACACATAATAAAGTTGCAGAATTTGAAGTAATCATTATTATTGTTTTTCTTACTCAGTAATTTTCTTTTAAATATTTTTTTCTTTTTATATCAACTTCATTTTCAAATTTATCCTTCCTTCTTGCCCTACCCACTTAACAAAGAATAAAAAAAGAAAGAAAAATAAAGCATTTTATCAAAGCTAACCAGCTCCACAGCTGAGTCCAATGGCATATGCAATGTTTCACAATCATGTTTCACCCAGTATGATGGGAGAGAAATAGATTTTTCTTACCTCTTCTTCTGAGTCATATGGTCATTGTAACTTTACAGCATTCAGTTTCTTTTTGTTTGTTTTAAATTGTCATTTACATTTTTATAGTCATGGCATGTGTTTATTTCTCAATTCTGCATATTTCACTTTTCCTCGGTTCATGGTTTTCTATACTTCTCTGAATTCTTCATATTCAGCATTCGTTTTTTAACCTGAAATTTCATTGGTAATGGTAATTTCCAGCCAAGAAATTCCCTGTCCCAATACAAATTGGCACCTGCCCTACAATGTATAGTCTATTGAGAGTTGCCATTGTTTTTTCATATACCACAGTTTGTTTAGCTAGTCATTTGTTTCCACTAAAAGGTAGTCCTTTGTTTCTTCTTACTGTTAGAAACATATTTACATTGTCTAGGAATAAGCAATACTTGTTGGAAGGCCAAGAAGGTTAATTATATCTTACATTCATTTCTCCTGCATAAATGAGTATGTCCCCTGAACAGAGTACAGGAGAGTACAAAGGACTCAGATGGATGCCAGTCCTTTTATTGACGCGCGCCACCCCCTTCGAATCTCCCGCCAGGCTCTTCATTGGCCAGATACAAACCCCTGACTGCCTATGTCAGGCCCTCCTCAAATGGTTCATTTACGCATGTGTACAAGCCTCTAACCTTCTAGCCTGTTCTCTGTTAGATCAAAGCTGATTAGAAATCAGTCATCTGACTTACATTCTGCTAAAACTGGTGGGGAGGGGGAGAGGAACACCTTCAACTCGGTGGAAACAAAACTGCTCCTCTCCACCCCCCATTTCTTACAATTTCCCCTTCTTCTTTTATTCAAATTTTTGTTTCCACATCTTTAATACTCCCTTACTCTCCTTCTCATCTGAATTTTCCCCTTTAACCATCACCCCTTTAAGTAAATATGGGAAGAGGTAAAGGTTGATCAAGGCACTGACAAATCAAAAGGGGCAGGAACATCATAAATGAAGTCCTTTGGTTCTTGGTATTTGTTCCAGCCATCTCCAGCACAGCATCTTCTTCTTGTCTTCTTGTAGCAACCAGCTTTCTTTCCATTCGCCTACAAAAGTGACCTTAGCACAATTTTAAGTTACCATTTCTAATCTTTATATCTTTATCATTTTTACAAATTCAAAATTGGAACCTTGATCAATTGTCATGTTTAAGAAATTCACCTCAGAACCCAGTTTCTTATACTTTACATTAACCCATTACTAATTTCCTCATCAGGAGAATGAGATTTCACTAAGGAATTAACAACAGGCTCCAGTACATACATAAATATATTAAACAATCAATTTTTTAACACAGTACATATAAAATCTTAAACTTTTAGTCATTCCCTGTTTCTTTGATGGCATTTACAAAATAAACCACAAGCCATTCTTCTTTTAACATTACTAATTGTAACAAAACTTTAGACAAGCATTATATTAACCAAATAACAAAATATTATTCTCACAAGCCCTTGACCTAATTGTCTCCATGGCATTACCAAGAATTAAAGGGCCCTAACTTATACAGGAACACTAATCCCAGTCCTAGAGTAACCTAAGATGTTCCATAATTATTTTAATAGACTTCAAGAATTGAACCATATAAATATGATAGGTTCAAACATTAACTTTATCCTTACATTTTTGGTCATGGAATGAATTCAAGTCCAGATAGCCACATTTAACTTTTCCCATCAATGCAAAAGTATTCTACAACTTATCTCTCTTAAGAAACACTGAAATTATTTTCCCCAAACTAAAAATGTCTCTGATTTAATTCC
The DNA here is from genome assembly GCF_011100635.1 of Trichosurus vulpecula. NCBI lineage: Eukaryota > Metazoa > Chordata > Mammalia > Diprotodontia > Phalangeridae > Trichosurus > Trichosurus vulpecula. The sequence goes on along the minus strand of NC_050580.1, from coordinate 252,599,289 downwards.
AGTAATTAATTATACCATTTGTATTACTACCCAGTTGCTCTTACATCACCTTAAAACATTTAAGGACCTTATTCCACATAGATACAACGTAACTTTAAATCCCAGCCTTAGTCTATGGGATAATGATTCAACTTTACATTTGTATTTTTATTTCACAAACTTCTTTTTCCCTTTGTCTAATTATTCCCATTAATATTTAGAAAGAATGTTGTCTTTCATATGTCTATATAGAGTACCAGTTTACCCAATCACTTGACTAAAAAACAGCAAGATTTCACGTATTTGCATTAATCAGATTTTCCATTTCTCTCCATAAAACCATCTAGGTTTTTAGGTATCACAACTTCACTTCATAATAGTAATAGATTCTGACAGATACCTTTCCTTTTATCACTAACTACTTATTTTTGATTACAGAGACCTGCCATAAAAAAGCACATCACATGGCAAGTTTCAGTAATGAAAACTTTACCAAGACGCACATCTCAAATTCTAATCTTATCCCCAAAACTCATCACTAGGAATCAGTTTTGTTGACTTCAAAAAGCCAGGTTTGGAGGTCTGCTGCCTTCTGACCCCTGCTGTTCTCTTTCTTTCAGTAAAACTTAAATCCTAGTAACTGCTGCCCCTCACCCTAACTTCACTTCTACCTGGTGGGAATAGATAGCTTATCTAGACAAATGGAAAGGTGGGGTGGGGAGACTGGCTTTTCCAGTCTCTGCCTTCTGTCTGTGGTCTCATTCAGAGACTCATAAAATTAAAGACTTCACACAGAGTTGATAAGAATTTATGCCAAGAATCTTTGTTTTAGTTAACAGAAAATGAGCTCATCTATCTTTTAAAATTATCAGATACCTTAATAAAGGAGAAATAATTTTACTTTTACCACTCTTACTCAATTTTCGTGCAAAAATCCAAATTTAAGATCTATTTACCAAAGCATAAGCTATTCATTCTTGCATCCCATTATACTAACTCAGAGATGTTCCAATATCCATCTATTATCTAATAGATTTAGCATTGTGCTTACAGAACTTCTTGATAATATAAATTTGCTGTAAAAGAAAAAGAGGGACAATATCATATATCTATAATGTTACTTGTTCATAACCAAATATAACAGTTTCAGACTATCACATTTTTATTACACTGTTTTTAAAAGATAAATTCATATATAACAAAAACCAGATTAAAATTGCTTTTAACACATTTCTACCTAACAACAGTCTCTCAAATTTTATAACCTAAGAGAATTCTAAAAATACAATTTAGAAATAAGATGAGCTCAATTACATTTCCAGATTATCACATATAGAAATTATTCATCCTGTTACTTCTGGTATTTATATATTAATATATATTAATACATATATAACATATATTAATACATCAATACCTTAAATACATTTCATGTATTAATTTAGCACTGAACAGCTCTTCTTTTGAGCTAACTGTTGCCTCTGGCCCAGGTATTAGAAATATTTGCCTGGCTATGAGTGAATTTAGAAAAAAAAGAATTTTACTTCATATCATTACTTGCTTTTATAATTCATCCAGTTTTAAAGTTGGTGGCCTGATCCTCATTGGTCAGCTTTCACCAAGCCTCATCTTAGGCATTCCAATTCCTTACCCCTTAGATTATCTTAGCCAAAATAAAAGGCCTAAGGAATTTGAAGGAGGTGTGGCCACTTGCCTTACATGCAAAAACTTTGGACTCTTTAGATCACATAGTTTTGCTGCTCTCTCACCTCTCTCATCTTCATACACATCAATTCTTTATTCCAACTTAAAATATTTTTAGTTCCCCCTCCCTTTGTCTGCCTCAGATAGCATGAGAAAGGATCTTCCACATTTGCTGAAGAGAATTGACTAGGGAGGAGCCCAGGATTTTCAATAACAAAGGTCTCATCCCTAGGTGAATTACCTTTGGTGGCAGCCTTCAAAAAAGATACCAGAGGCCTTTATCAGAACAAAGGACCAAATCTTTTAGGTATGCTGATTTAGCTTCCTCACCCACTCAGGAAGGCAAATTTTTTTTCTCAACCCTAACTACCTCAAACACTTCAAATAAATGAGAAAAAAAATGTTATACTCACCAAGCTTCTTCTCCAGCTTCTTTTTATCTTAAAACTTAAATGTCTAGGGGGCAGAGCCAAGAAGGCAGCTGGAAAGCAGGGACTTGCTTAAGCTTCCCCCCAAATCCCTCCAAACACCTGTAAAAAATGGCTGGACAAATTCTGGAGCTGCAGAGCCCACAAAATAGCAGAGAGAAACAGGTCTCCAGCCCAGGAGAGCCTGAATGGTCACCAGGAGGGTCACAGAGCTGAGGCACAGAGCTGAGAGTGGAGGGCAGTCCAGCATGGGCCATGCCAGGACAGACCAGACCCAGAGTCAGCCAGCCGGAACCGGCCTTGGGGCCATGAAACAGTAAGCTGTGGCAGTTACCAGACTTCTCAACTCACAAACGCCAAAGAGCAGATTGGGGGAAACTGCGGGATTGAGTTCAGAGCTGTCCAGTCACCAGCTCTGGGGATGGAGGGAGTAGTGTAGTGGGGGCGGTGGTAACAGCAGCAGGAAGCACCTGAGGCTGCTTCCAGAGCACCCCTGCTTCCCAAGTCCTTGGCTCACAAGGTGGGAGGAATCTAGCAGCAGATCAGAGTGGGAGTACAAGGAGTGCCTTGTGGGCACAAAGGCAGATTCTCTTGCTGTGCCCTGCTTGGATCTGTATTGCGGTCCTGGTTGGCAGTTCTTGAGGGAGGAGGAACACTGCTGTGACGGAGCCTGCAGTAACAGTGGAGTTGAAGTAGCTCTGAAAACAGCAGCGCTTGGACCCTGAAGCTTGGGACAAAATACTCTCTACTCTACAAGCAGTCATACCCTGACAAAAAGCTCAAAGGTCAAGTAAGTTGGCTGGGAACATGGCCAGGCAGAGAAAATGCTCTCAGATTCAAACTCAAACTCTAGATTCCTTTTTTGGTGACAAAGAAGGCATACAGCCAGAAGAAGTCAACAAAGTCAAAGAGCCTACATCAAAAGCCTCCAAGAAAAATATGAATTGGTCTCAGGCCATGGAAGAGCTCAAAAAGGATTTGGAAAAGCCAGTAAGAAAAGTAGAGGAAAAATTGGGAAGAGAAATGAGGGTGATGCAAGAAAACCATGAAAAACGAGTCAATGACTTGCTAAAGGAGACCCCAAAAAATACTGAAGAAAATAACACCTTAAAGAATAGACTAACTCAAATGGCAAAAGAGCTCCAAAAAGCCAATGAGAGAAGAATGCCTTCAAAGGGAGAATTAGCCAAATGGAAAAGGAGGTCCAAAAGACCACAGAAGAAAGTACCACCTTAAAAAATAGGTTGGAGCAAGTAGAAGCTAGTGACTTTATGAGAAATCAAGATATTATAAAACAGAACCAAATGAATGAAAAAAAATGGAAGACAATGTGACATATCTCATTGTAAAAACCACTGACCTGGAGAATAGATCTAGGAGAGAAAATTTTAAAATTATTTGACTACCTGAAAGCCATGATCAAAAAAAGAGCCTAGACATCATCTTTCAAGAAATTATCAAGGAAAACTGCCCTGATATTCTAGAACCAAAGGGTAAAATAGAAATTAAAAGAATCCACAGATTGCCTCCTCAAAAAGATCCCAAAAAGAAAACTTCTAGGAATATTGTCGCCAAATTCCAGAGTTTCCAGGTCAAGGAGAAAATATTACAAGTAGCCAGAAATAAACAATTTGAATATTGTGGAAACACAATAAGAATAATACAAGATCTAGCAGCTTCTACATTAAGGGATCGAAGGGCTTGGAATGTGATATTCCAGAGGTCAAAGGAGCTAGGATTAAAACCAAGAATCACCTACCCAGCAAAACTGAGTATAATACCCAAGGTAAAATATGGATTTTCAATAAAATAGAGGACTTTCAAGCTTTCTCAGTGAAAATACCACAGCTGAATAGAAAATTTGACTTTCAAATATAAGAATCAAGAGAAGCATGAAAAGGTAAACAAGAAAGAGAAATCATAAGGGACTTACTAAAGTAGAACTGTTATGTTTACATTCCTACATGGAAAGATGATGTAATTCATGACACCTTTCTCAGTATTAGGGGAGATGAAGGGAATATAGCCAGAGGGCACAGGATGAGTTGAATATGAAGGGGTGATATCTAAAAAAATGAAATAAATTTAAGGGGTGAGAGAGGAATATATTGAGAGAGGGAGAAAGGTAGAGGTAGAATGGGGTAAATTATCTCACATAAAAATGGCAAGAAAAAGCAGTTCTATTGGAAGGGAAGTGGGGGCAGGTGAGGGGGAATGAGTGAATCTTGCTCTCATCGGATTCAACTTGAGGAGGGAATAACATGCATACTGAATTGGGTGTCTTACTCCACAGGGAAGTAAGGGGAAGAGGATACAAAAAGGGGGGATGATAGAAGGGAGGGCAGATGGGGGAGGAGGTAAGCAAAAGCAAATGCCTTTGAAAAGGGACAGGGTCAAGGGAGAAAATTAAATAAGGGGGTACAGGATAGGATGGAAGAAAATATAGCTAGCCTTTCACAACATGAGCATTGTAGAAGTGTTTTATGTAATGATACATATGTGATCTATGTTGAATTGCTTGCCTTCCTAGGGAGGGTGGGTGCAAAGGGAAGAGGGGAGAGAATTTGGAACTCAAAGTTTTAAATGTAGATGTTCAAAAAAAAGTTTTTTGCACGCAGCTGGGAAACAAGATATACAGGGAATGCGGCATAGAAATCTATCCTGCCCTACAAGAAAGTAAAGGGAAAGGGGATGGGAAGGGGGAGTAGGGTGAAAAGGGGAAGGCTGACTGGGGAACTAGGCAATCAGAATATATGCCATCTTGGAAATGGGGGGGAGGGTAGAAATGGGGAGAAAATTTGTAACTCAAAATCTTGTGGAAGTCAACGTTGAAAACTAAAATATTAAATAAAATCACCAATACATAAAAAAACTTAAATGTCTAACAATTTAATCACATTCTAAACAGACCACTGAATTCCTAAAGTTATCATCCAATTATCATACAGAAGACCCCTTTACTTCTGCAGTTTTAAAAGACTTTGATGTTACATGAGTAACAACATTTGAGTTAATGCAAACATACAGATTTTAGCCTTTAGGATCTAATTAAGCCTTAATTCAGCTTTTCTTCCCCTATCAGCCTTCACCTTCCCCCCAGGCTGCTTTGGCTGTGATTCCTTATCAGTTCTAAAAGCTGCTGGCTTTTCACAATTCAAATTCTAATCTGGCATTCCAACTTGGCCAGTGGTGGAACCAAATACAATCTTATTCTCCCACTGAAAGCCTGAAGATGGGTGTTCTTTCCCAATGTTCTTTTTCCCTAATTACAGACCTTAGAAATTTCTCACCCCAAACCATGAAACTTTTCTCAAACATACAGGCAAGACATTAGAGAAGACATTTACAAGACAGTGCGCATAAAAAAGCAATTTGGAAACCAATTTAGAATTTGAATTCAGATCAGTCAAAAGAAAACTCAAGATTTCTAATTTACTCTTGACTCTTCTCTCCTTTTTTAAGCCAATTTCAAAAGCATATCCTTCCCAAGAGACCCCTGCAAGATCTCTTCCTTTACCCCAGCACCTATAACATTCTGGAATGTTTCCCAGGGGTCTTCACCCCTGTCCAGGAGAATCCACTCCTTCTGGCACCTTACTTTATTCCCCATTCTACCCTCCTAAAGGGCTTTCTGGGAGAATATCTGTGCCAGGAGAATCCACTCCTTATTTCCCAGGAAAATTCACTTCTTATTTCCGGGAGAATCCATTCCTTATTTCCCAAGGGACTTCACTCCTTATTTCCCAGGGGACTTCACCCCTTATTTCCTTCTTGGCCATTTTAATTAATCTGGTCCTGAGATTCTTAACTGTCTGGGAGCAAAAGTGTGGAAGGACGAGAACCATTTAAAATTAATGGGACGCATCTTTCTCATCCTTCAGCACTTTTTGCTCAAGATGTTTTCAAATCCCAGACGAGCCCCCAACTGTTAGAAACATGCTTACCTTGTTTAGGAATAAACAATCCTCTTTGGAAGGCCAAGAAGGTTTTAATTATATCTTACATTTATTCCTCCTGAATAAATGAGTACGTCCCCTGAACAGAATACAGGATGGTACAAAGGACTCAGATGGACGCCAGTCCTTTTATTGACCACGCCCCCCCCCGCCCCTTGAATCTCCCACCAGGCTCTTTATTGGCCAGATGCAAACCCCTGACTGCCTATGTCAGGCCCTCCTCAAATGGCTTGTTTATGCATGTGTACAAGACTCTAACCTTCTAGCCCGGTCTCTGTTAGATCGAATATGATTAGAAATCAGTCACCTGACTTACATTCTACTAAAACTGGAGGGGAGGGGGAGAGGGACACCTTCAACTCTGTGGAAACAAAACTGCACCCCCCACCCTGTTTCTTACATTACTACCACCAAAAGTACTGTTCTTTCAATCAATTAGTCAGTCACCAAGTATTCATTAAGTACCTACTGTCAGGCACCCTGTTCAGGCTTGGGGATATGTTAAAGAGCTCTTTTGATACTTTATTTTCAGATATTCTGTCCAAAATAGTTTATTTTCTAATGTCCTTTTTCTTTTATGTTTTGTCTTCAGATATTGAGAAAGGTTTATTCGTTTCATACATTCATTTGACAGAATATTGTTACAAATCACAAATTGAAATTTTGATTTTGAAAATTTGATTACTTTGAACCAGGTCAACCACTGAACCCCATTTTAAAATAAATTAACATTATGCTTATGAAAGTTCAGGGGAAATGGGTAATTATGATTTGAAATAGTTACACGTATGTCCTAAAAAGCAAAAAAATATGCCTAAACAAAATAGCTTGATTGACATTATCAGAGAAAGCAACATCTTATCAATTTATTTCTTTCTATATCACTCTTACATATCCTTTTTTGTTATAATCTACTGGCCTCCAATTTAATCTCACTGTTTTCTACAGGAGTCCTTGTACTTCCAGATTCCTGGAAAAAAATGGTCTGTTTTTGTTGCCTCCACTTCCACACTTCTCTTCCCCTGGGAATCTGATTTCCAGCACCACCAGTCTATTGAAACTGTTCTTTCAGGTTATCAGCAATCTCATCAGCTAAATCCTTTCACATTTCCTCAGTCATAATCCTCAACCTTTTTACAGTTTTTTTTTTATGTCAGCCGCTCCCTCCTCTGAGATATTCTGTCACACCTCCTCTAACAGCGTGCCCCTCTATCATCCCCACTCTATCACTTTTTTTCAATCTCTTCTTGTCTGCTGACTCATTCCCTACTGCCTACAAACAAGCTCATGTTTACCTCATCATGAAAAAAACCCTCATTTGATCCTTTCATTTCCACTAACTGTTGTCCTTTATCTCTGCTGCCCTTTATGAAAGCTAAACTCCTCAAAAAGTATGTCTGCTGTAGATGCCTCTACCTTCTCTCCTCCCACACTCTTCTTAACCCCTTACAACCCAATTTCCAACGTTATCATTCCACTGTAACTACTTTCTCTGAAGCTATTATGCCAAGTCCAGGGGTCTTCTCAATCCTCATTCTCCTTCACCTCTGTGCCATCTTGGATACTGTTGATTACTCTCTCCTCCTTAACGCTCTGTTCTCTCTAGGTTTTGGGACACCACTCTTTCCTGGCCCTCGTCCTACACATTTGACCACTTCTTGTCTCCTTTGCTGAATCCTCATCCAGATCACACCCTGTAACCATAGATATCCTTCAGCGTTTTGTGCTGGGCTCTCTCTTCTTCTCCCTCTATACTACTTGACTTGATGATCTCATCAGCTACCATGGATTTAATTACCAACCCTATGCAGATTGAAGAATACTTTTTTTTACTTTATTTTTCCTAGCTTTTTTGTAACTTGATTAATATGGAAATTTTTTTGCATGACTTCACATGTATAATTGATATCATATAGCTTGCCTTCCCAGTGAATGGGGGAGGGATAACTAGGAAGGAAAGATTTACAACTCAGAATTTTTAAAAATTAATATTAAAAATAAAGGTTTTTTTTAAATTACCGTCTCTGTGCTGATGATTCTCAAATCTACCTATCCTGCCCTAAACTCTCTGCTGATGTCCAGTCTCACATCTCTACCTCCCTTTCAGATATCTCTATTTAGATGTCCAGTAGACATCTTAAACTCAATATATTCAAAATGAACTCATTATATTTCCTCCTAAACACTCTCCCCCTCCAACTTTCCCTATTACTGTAGCAGGCAGCACCAGTTCTCCCAGTGATACTGACCTGGCTGTTCGACAAACAAGACACTCCATCTCCTGGGCATTTTCTCTGCCTGTCTCCAATGCTTGGAATGCTCTCCTTTCTCATCTCTGCCTGCTGACTTCCCTGGCTTCCTTTAATTCCAAACTAAAATCTCATCTTGCACAGAAAGCCTTCCTCAACCTCTCTTAATTCTAGTGCCTTCTCTTCGTCAATTATTTTCTATTTATCCTGTATATAACTTTGTATAAATTTGTTTGCATGTTGTCTTACCCGTTAGATTATAAGCTCTTTCAGGACAGGGAATTCTTTTACCTCGTTTTGTATTCCTAGGGCTTAGCACAGAGCCTGGCCTGTAGTAGGTACTTACTCAATGTTTATTGATTGATTGACATTCTGCCCTTCCTTGGCTTTTATGAAATTCGTACCCTGATGGTTCTCCTACCTTGTTTATTCCTGGATCTTTCTATCCCCTGCTTCTTAAGGATAGAATTCCCTAAAAACTCAGTCCTAGGCCCTCTTCTCTTTCTATACTCTTTCCCTTGGTGTTCTCATCAGCTCCCATGGGTTCAGTTATAATCTGTGCACTGATATGTCCGAAACCCATACATCAGGCCTTAATCTCTCTCCCTTGAATTCTAGTCATCCAGCTGCCTACTGTATATTTCCACTTGAATATCCCACCAACATCTCAAACTCATGTTCAAAACAGAACTCATTATCCTGTTCCCCAAATCTAATCCTTCTCCAAACATCTCTATTTCTTTTGAGGTCACTACTATCCTCCTACTCACTCAGGTTCATCAGATTCATTCTTGACTCTTCCCATGCCCTGCCTTCATTTATCGAATCATTTGCTAAGTCTGGTCTGTTTTACCTCAAGATCTCTTCCATTCACATAGTACCACCCTGATTCAGACCCTCACCTCTTAACTGAACTATTATACCAGCATCTTATTTGATCTGCCTACTTCCGGTCTCTCCACTTTCTAATTCATCCTCATACAGCTGTCAAATTAATCTTCCTAAAGCAAAAATCTGATCATTTCATTGCTCTACTCAAAAATGTTCGAGGGCTCTCCATTGCTTCTAGAACAAAATATGTACTCTTCATCTTGGTATTTAAAACCACCCTCAATGTGTTTTCTGTCTACTTTTATAGTATCATGTCATATTACATCCTTTCACCCATTCTGTATTCCAGACAAACTGAATTACTTAGCCGTTCCTTAACTTGACTTTCCATCTTCCCCTTCTTTGCATTTGTGCAGGGCTAGAATGCATAACCTCCACAATTGCCCTTTATCTTCATTCAAGGCTCTGCTCAGTGGCCGCCTCCTTTGTTAAATAAACTCCACTAGCCTCTGTCAGCTAGTTAGAAGACTCTTCAGGTTAGCAGTGACAGAATTGCAGGCTCTTGCTTGGTCTAAGTTCCTTGCCCTGGTTGTACTCATCTGCAGACCCCAGCCCACAGTTGTGGGCTTCTGGAGCTAAATTCATATTCCCAGTCCAGGGACCATTAAGTAGTTGTATGTATCAAATACCAATCAGTCTGCAGGTACTTGTTAAATGCCTATTATTGTGCCAGGTGCTGTGCTAGGGGATAGGGATAAAAATAAAAAGAATTTAATAATCTCTACTCACAATGAGTTTACATTCTGATGGTGAAGAATTAAGTACAAATAAAAATATATGCAGCTTTAAATATAAAGTTGATAAATACAAATACATACAAAGGAGTTAAATACAAGGTAGTTTGACAGGGAACGCACTAGTACTTGGGGGAATAGTGGAGAGAGAGAGTCCTGGAGGGGGAATAATGTCCAGTGAGGCTAGACAAATGAGCTGCCGTCAGATTGTACAGAGTTATAAAAGTTAAACAGAGGAGTTTATATTTGATACCAAAGACAATTGGAAGCCACCACAGTTGGTTGAATGGAGAGATCACACAATCAGATTTGTGTTTAAAGAAAAATTATTTTTGCAGCAGTGTGTAGAATAAACTAAAGTGGTGAAAGATTTGAGATGGAGAACCCAATCAGGAGCCTATTGCAAAAATCTAGACAAGAGGGGATGAAAGTCACACTAGCTGCCCCTTATTTCTGTTCTGGTTCTTCCCCTGAATAGAGATCTAAAATATCCCCTGCAAAGATGCAACCCAACTCCAAGGTCACGTCTGTTCAGCTGCAGACTGGCTCATGTTCCTGTTCCTTGCAAGGTATATAGCTTCAGACTTGGTCTGTTGCTGGGTCCATTGCCACTCCATTCCTTGTCCTGGTATGCAGCCCTGGAAGCCTCAGTCCTGATCCTATCTTGAAGGCTCTGCAGAAGACTTCCAGGATGGACCCTCTCCTCAGTGTCCACAGGCCTCTGGCTTTCTCCCTGTAATGGTGTAGGTTGGAAAAATGACTTACTGTGGTTTTTTCTTGAATTTTTTTCATCATTACTTGTTCTAGTGCTCTTCCTTGATCTTTACTGGAGTAGTTGTGGGAAAGAATGAAGATCTCCTGATTTTTTGTATTCTGCCATCTTTGCTGATCTTCTCTATGTACTATTAAGATTTGGTCTTCATTCTAAAAAATATATGACTAAAAATGGAATTTTCTTACTTGTAGAAGAGCTATAGTTAGTCCTTCAAATGAATAGCTGAAATATCTAGCCAAAATTTGTAATGCCATTGCTGTTCCTTTAATAACTTACTTGAGGCAAGTAGGAGAGTTTTGTTTCACTGTGTGCCTAGTTAGAAATAGCTAATTGTGGCATCAAAATAGAATAACTATATGATATGATTTAATTCTGTAGCAGATATTAAGAATTTTTCACCCATTTAGGGGAATTTTTTCACCTAACCAAAGAGACTAAACAACCTATTATTTACTTTATGTGCTAATTTTATGCCTTATTTATTACACCTTGGACTTTTAAATAGTCCTTCCCACTCTCTTTTAAAATGTAATTTCATAGCTTTTATATTGTTTTAACCTGGACCTGTGATTTTATCAATTTGGAGCTCTTCCATTTATAAATTCCCTACATTCTATGATCTGTAGTCTTAAAGAATTGTTTCGTCTTGATAGGTTTAGTGACTTGCCTGTAGTCATACAGCTGGTATTAGAGGTGGGATTCAAAACCAAGTCTCTCTGATTCTGAGATAGGCCTTCTTTATATTATGCCACATTCTTTTTTTATCTTTAAAGTATATAATAATGCATTTGTATTATATTCATTAGTCCATGAATCATCTAGAGAAAATGTTTTATGCCCGTAATGCTATAGAGGGGCAAAGCCTATATGTGTGTGCATGTAAAAAAAAAATATATATATATATATATATGTATATACACACACACATACACATACATATATATATATATATGTATATATGAGAGAGAGAGAGAGAGAGAGAGAGAGAGAGAGAGAGAGAGAGAGAGAGAGAGCCTGTGTTGCATCTTAAAAGAAAATGGGATGTCATATGTGAAGAATAAAAGAAGTCCAATTTGGCTGGATCTAGAGTCCTGGAGGGGGAATAATATCCAAAGAGGCTGGACAAATAAGTTGAGATCAGATTTCATAGAGCTGTAAAATTAAGCAGAGGATATATAATGTGTGTATATATGTGTGTGTGTGTGTGTGTGTGTGTGTGTGTGTGTGTGTATATATATACATACATATATGAGTGTGTGTGTACATTTGTGTGTATGTATATATAAATATAGGCTTTGTCCCTTTTATAGCATTAAGGACCATAAAGAATTTTCTCTATATGAAAGGCTTTAATGATTCTTTTCTAGTATCAGAAGAGTTGTACGTGAGAATGATTCTGACTGCCGCCTTCTTCTTTACTACCTATTACATTCCTGCTAACCCCTTAATTTTGATTCTTGATTTCCTTCCATTTAAGAAACCTGGTACCTCATGTTTAAACATGTTTTTAAGTAAAATCTTTCAAGGTCTAATTCAATTATAAAATATCTTACACTAATGTTTGTTTTCTTAAGGAAATATCTAATTTAATCATCTACTGTGGATGCTGCATTTTAATAGCAAATATTTATCTACAGGAGAATATTAAAAAGTGAACCTCCATATCCCCAAGAAATGAGTGCTTTAGCTAAAGATATAATTCAGCATCTCTTGATGAAAGATCCTAAGAAAAGATTGGGTTGTGGCCCACGAGATGCAGATGAAATCAAAGAGCATCCCTTCTTTCAGGTGAAATGAATTCAGTTAATATTTATTGGGTCCACTGTGTGTATAATACTATGCTTTATAAAATGATTGTCCATAATCCTTCCCCTGAGTTATTGTTTATTGTTATTTTTGTTATTTATTTTGATTTTCTTTTAAGGACACTACTATCTTTATAAATCATGTAAAAGTATGATGCTGTTGGACTGCATTGGTTGAATTAATTGAATCCAGAAATTCATTTCTGTTTATACATTCTAAATGGAAAAGGGTTTTATATTTTTATGTCACCTTCATTTTATGAGATGTTGCTGTCACTTTATCAACTTCTTTGCAAGTAAATTTTTATTTTACAAAGAGGCTCAAAATGCTATGGTGTTTTGCTTTTTTCTAGAAAAGATCTCTTAGCTGATTCAGAATCTACATATTTCTTGGTGCTTTATCTGTAGTAGTATAGGATTGTTTTTCACTTTTGATAGTGGTTTTTACCTATGATTTTTTAAGATTAATAACTGCCTTTAGCCACACGTTTAGTTATTTTGATCAGTATTGTCCAGAAAATTTGGGAATCAGTCTTGGGGTTTTTTTTACTCTTTTGATTATGAAATTGACAGGACAAATCTATCAAACTTAGTATCCCTCTAAATATGCAGCATTGTTAGCCTCTATGCTTTCAAAGCACTAATATCATAGTAATGAAGAGAGAGCTAGGTGGTACAGTAGATAGAGTGCTGGGCTGAAGTCAGAGAGACTTATCTTCATGCATTCAAATCTGGCCTCAGACACTTATACTAGTTTTGTGACCATGGACAAGTCACTTAACCCTATTTGCTTCAGTTTCTTCATCTGTAAAATGAGCTGAAGAAGGAAATGGCAAGCCACTCCAGTATCTTTGCCAAGAACATTCCGAATGGGGTCATGAAGAGTCACACATGACTGAAACACCTGAACAACAACAATGAAGTAGGATCTGACAATAAATTTAATCCAAAGTCACTATCAACTTCTTGGGGTTTTTTTCTCTCTAAGAAAAACCTTTGTATGACATTTACCCAGAAGACATGAAAAAAATCATTGAAACCAAGAAAATTTGGGGTATTAAAAAAAGCAATTATCATTTTCCAGCATCCAAAATAAATGCCTTGACTAAGAGTAAGGATTCTCTATTCAAAAGAAAACACGTTCTATAAATTAATTTCGGTATGCATCACACACTTAAAGAAATTAAGTACAAGCTTGACATTACCATTAGGATTACAAAAATAAAGTTAAAATGTGATTCTTAGAATAAACTTTGGATAGCTGATATCAAAATTTTCAAAAGTTATTTTAAGGACTAAGTTTTAAAGATAGACCTATGTTCTATGATGAATTTCTGAGCACTTTAAAAATAAAGTGAATTTCTCAGGATATAACTGCAACCTCTACAATGTCATGTACATGGAAAGATCAGTATTTAAACTAACAATACCACCTCTCTTTTCAAAGATAAAATTTAGCAGTTTGGCTTAAAAATTAACCTCAGTCAGTAAAATTCATAGAATTTCAAAATTGGAAGATGTCTCAGTAGCCTTCTAGTCCAACTCATATCTGAAAAAGGATTGATTTCCTCTTTGACATTCTTAATAATTAGATATTCAGGCTTTGAAGATTTCTTATGAAGAAGGGCAGTTAGTGCATCCTGAACTATAGTGTCATAGATTTAGAGCTAGAAAAGATCTCAGAGGCCATCAAGTCCAAACTCCTCCTTTTACAAATGAGAAAACTGAGAGTGAGATAAATGATTTAAGTGACTTGCCCAGTATGACTCAGCCTGAGTGAGGTGTTTGAGACAGGATTTGAACTCAGGTCTTCATAACTGCAGGGGCAGCTAGATGACTCAGTGGATAGAGCACTAGCCTTGGATTCAGGAAGACCTGAGTTCAAATCCAGCCTAATACGCTTACTAGCTTTATGACCCTGGACAAGTCACTTAATTTCTGTTTGCCTGGTCCATTGGAGAAGAACATGGCAAATCACTCCAATATCCTTGCCAAGAAAACTTGATGGATACAGTTGGCATGCCATGGTCCACAGAGTCATGAAGAGTCAGGCACGATTGAACAACAACAAAAACTTTTCGACACCAAACCCACTCAGTCTTTCCGTGGCACTGCCTGAGCTCCTAAGCACCTCCTGCTTCTGTGTAAATAATTGTTAAGAAGCTTTACCTCACTACTGATCATACCCCTTGTATATCTTTTCTTCCCCAAACTAAACATCCCCATATCCCTCAATTGGTCCTGAACTTAAAATCCAGGTTGCCCCTCTGGGTGCTCTCCAAGGCTCCAAGGGATGATTCATTTTGAATGGAAACCATTACTGTGTCAGTGAAAATAGCACTGAACTGGAAGGCTACACCTACTATATAGCCAGTTGACCTGGACAAGTCACTTTCTTCTCTAGATTTTAAGATCATAATTTATAGAATCGAAGGGCTTGGACTAGAATGATCTTTAAGGTCCCTTCAGATTTGAAAATTCTATGATCAAATTTATTCCCACTTCTTCCACAAGAGGGCATAAGGAAAACACTTTGTATTAACTGATTAAATTTAATAGAGCAATGTATAGGATTATATAGGTTCATGAGTTTTTTTATTCCTCTCCATGCTATTAATTTCTGTCACATAGTCACTATTGGTCGCTAGTCACTGCCTCACACTATATACCCAGAATCATTGAAAAAGAGATTCTGAAATAAACATTTAGGGTAATATATTATGACTATGGGTTTGTTAGGTTTTTTAAAATTTTAAAACACTAATTTGTTAAAATACTAGGAAGGACAATAAATAAGAAGGAAAGATGTCAGTTTATAACTTTAATCTAGTGCTACCAAATATGTTTTATAATCACGGTAAATATTGCTATGGAAAATAGAATTAAGGGGAATCGAGAAAAATTTGAATGAGGTTTTTTCTATTATCATATTTTTAGTATTTAGAAACTCCTATTAAACCCTCTATAGGAGCATACAATTTTTCCTCCTCCAAATACCTCTTTCTTCCCAAACAACCTAAGTCAGGTGATTAGAAAACTACTCAAAGAAGAGGAATAGGATCAGAGAATATACATTCAATTCTAAAAAGGAAAGAAGTGGGTGGTGGGGAGGAGGGATGTGGGTTGAGGATTAAGAGGAGGGGAGAACTCTGTGCCTATTGGGAATGAATAATGAAATTAGGGGCAAGAAGAGGATTTTTCACCACTCTAATTGTGTCAGAAAAGAACAATTAATAGCAACTGGTCTGCCTCTTTGGGGAAAATTTTAAATTTTTATATTTTTGTTTTAGCCTGCTACCTTTTCAAGAAACTTCTGGGTGAAAGATTTTTTTTTTCCCTTTTTTGTTTGGCTATAAACTAGGATATTGCAGTGCCCCCTGGAGGATACCACAGTATTCTTTATGACCTTTCAAAAGTAGCATTCTGAATGACAGCTGTGATTTGCATTTTTTTGAAAAAGTCACAAAATTAAACTCTTAGTCCAGTTAGTTGAAATCTAGTGATTCTGTTCAAAATCGTTTTTCTCTTATTGTCTTATTTTGTTAATTGCTACTTATTTTAATTTTATTTCTTGCTACAGAAAATAAATTGGGATGATTTAGCTGCCAAAAAAGTGCCAGCACCATTTAAACCAGTAATCCGAGATGAGTTAGATGTCAGTAATTTTGCAGAAGAGTTTACAGAAATGGATCCCACATATTCTCCTGCAGCTCTGCCTCAGAGCTCAGAGAGGCTATTTCAGGTAATCTTAAAAAGCCTATCTCTCTAAATACATTTATATATTCAATGTACATATGTTTAGAAAATAGATTATTAGTTTTTCCTATCATTACATTGTTTTAACAGTCTTTTAAGAAAATCTTCTTTAAATGTTTCATAACTTAGTGCGAGGGGATGTTGTAAGGCTACAGCTATCAATTCCATTTGCTAGATGTTATAGTTTATTAAACAAAAGGTATTTTAAGAGTTTATTATTCTTTACAACTTGACTATTGTGAAAATATGTTTAATGTGAAGGTGTATGTAGAACCTATATTGGATTACATGCCGTGTTGGGTGGGGAGTGGGGAGGAGAAGAAGGGGGAGAAAATTTGGAACTCAAAAACTTGTGGAACTGAATGTTATAAACTAAAAATAAATAAATTTAAAAGGAAAAAACGAGTTTATTATTGCTATATAAGAGGCAGCATGGTATAGTAAATAGAGAGCCTACTTTGGAGTCAAGAAGACCTGGATTGAAGTCCTACTTCTGACACTTAGAGTCTGTGACCCTCAGTAATCCATTTAAGTTCTCTCTATCCCCAGACAACTCTGTAAATTGATGGTAAAGGGCTAATCTACATTGGCAGAGACTGTTCTACCAGTTTTCTACCAGATTTCATTGATGAAATCACAGGTCCAGCCAAAAAAGAAAAAAAGTTTGATATACAAAAGGAACTTATTTATTTGTAGTTTACATGATAGCTTTTATTTCTCAAAACTTTTTATAGAAAATGGGCTGAATTATTTTACTTCTGTACAGAATGAAATGTTGATCATTACAATTGTTGGTTTCATTTCTTATGTTGTTCAACAATTAATCTTAATTGCTTTCCACTTGTTAAGCATTTAAAAAAAGATTTTGCAATTTAAAAAGGATCTCAAGTATACTTTGAGATTTGATATTCTAATAGGCTTTATTTCTTTAAATCACGGATTACAAATTCAAATACAAATAAATATATTAGTAATCTTATCTGGGATTAAGCATTATTGCTCTATTGATGTGTCATTGAATTGGTACACTATATTATGTTTGTAAATTGCATGAAACTTTGATTTTAAATTTAATTGGGCTAAGGTAATCCAGTAATAGGATCAAGCGTTCTCACAAATTGTAAACTTTATGGTGAAAACCACTTTTCCAGTTTAAAATAGCACTTGTTCTAATATCAACTCAGCTTGTTTTTAATACCCTATCTGTATGTTTCTTTGGAATCTCGCCACTTTGAAATGTGTGCTTTTGTCACCAATGAAAAAGAACAGAAGTTAGGAATTGTTTTTTTTTTTTTATTTTGAGATGACAAAGAAAATATTTTTTTTAAATTTCTTAATTTTAAACTAATTTAACTATACCAGAAGGTGGCATGTTTTTCTTCTGAAAAGCATCTATCTTCCTTTTGATTTCTAATATATCTTAAACCTTAAATAAAATAATAGCTACCCATCTTTTAATTGTTTTTTTTTCCTCTTTCTTCAGAAATTCTAGGATCCTAGCAGTTAACCTAAACTTATTACTTTCAGTCTATAAGATCTAAACCTTTATCTTATTTTTTTTTTACTTCTCTCCACCCCCAGGGATATTCTTTTGTTGCTCCTTCTATCTTATTTAAACGCAATGCAGCTGTCATAGATCCTCTTCAGTTTCACATGGGAATTGAACGTCCAGGAGTAACAAATGTTGCCAGGAGTGCAATGATGAAGGTAGAGAGATTTTTTTAAGCTAAGTAATGTATTTGTAGTTTGAATGAATTCTGATATGAACACTTTAACAGTAATATTTGTTTCTTAAGAGGTCTATGATATATTAAAATCTTAATGTGAGGAAAAAATATACCCTTACAATATTAGATTTGTACCTATTGTTCTAGAGAACTGTTAAATGCTGGTTTAAGCTTTTAAAAATAATTTAACAGGATTAGATAATTTAAATGAATTTTAACAAGGATGAAATATTAATCTATTTTAGAACTTTGATAAATATTTGATATTCACTAAAAATATTCCAAGAGGTCTTACTTTTAAGTGTTATATGTTATTTCTTTAAATTATACGTTATTGTTTTGTTTCTAGGACTCTCCATTTTATCAGCACTATGACCTAGATCTTAAAGACAAACCATTGGGAGAAGGAAGTTTTTCAATTTGTCGAAAATGCTTACATAGGAAAAGCAATCAAGAATATGCAGTCAAAATAATAAGCAAAAGGTATGAATGTTTTTGAAAACATTTTTGTGCTTTTGTACCCATACCATCTAATTAATTTTATAAGTGAAGTTTAAAAAAAATCATGGTTGTAAACATTTTTAGGATTGTACTCAGAGGTTCAGTCCTTTGGTTCATAGTAACATACACTTATTTAGTACTTTACATCACAATTTAACATACATTATTTCATTTCTCACAATAGCCCTGTGAGAACCAGCTTTTACACGTATTATTATTTTAATTTTACAGATGAGGAAAACTGAGACTCAGAGAAGTTAAACAACTTAACCAAGGTCATGTAGCTCATAAGTGGATGAGTCATAATTTTAGCACATTTCTTTTAATTCCTTATCCAGTGTTCTTTCCACTGTGACATGCTGTCTCAAAATAATAGTTTACGTTTGATCTTGTACTTTATAGTAACAAAATTTTTTCACAGGCAGCATGCATCCTTATAATGCATTTTTAATAGAAATGTTCTTTGCTTTTGACAAGGACATTTAGCTGAGATAGTTTTGTTAAGTGTTACTAATAGTCAGATTTGCCTGGTTCTTTTTTAGATGCTATTGAATGTATACAGTAACTTTTCCCTAGAAATTAGTCTAGCATTGCCAAAGTGTATTGATTTGCCTTGCTTGACTATACTTCCTTTTTACAAGGGAGAGTTCTTTTGAGGAGTACGATGCGGAGAGAGTCATTGAGGCATGACGACAGTATTTTTAAAGTCATCAATAAAACATTTCCAAAATAAAAAAGATTTTAGGTTACTAAGGGTCATTATTAGGACTAGCAAAGAGATGTGTTTGTTTTGGTAAATGATTGTTCTGGCTTCTCTATTGTACTTTATAATACAGTTACCAAATTATGAGACATAGGAAGTATTGTCATTTGACTTGCTTTTGCAGGGCTCAGTAATTAGTAAACTAAATTAATGAACTAAAAATAAATTAACTGCTTGTCCAAATGAACTGTACAAGTCATTGCTTTCACAGAAATTTTGTTCTGCCCTGACACTGATTTTAAGTTCTTGGTACACATTAAATAAAAACAGAATTAGATTTAGGGTAGTGTTGAATTGGATATATGCTTGAATAGATTGGTACAATATGGCTGCTTCATTTTACAGAATGGAAGCCAACACTCAGAAAGAAATAACAGCTTTGAAACTCTGTGAAGGACACCCCAATATAGTGAAGTTGTATGAAGTTTATCATGATCAGGTATTTCACTGCTAAACATAAACATTACCGTTTCTTTGCCTACCATTAACTAATTGACAGGATGGTTTAATATAAACATACCATTTATCATAATAGAAACATATACTAAAATTAGACCACATATTAGTCTTTTCTCCTATGTACTGTTAGAGACTCTTTAAAATCAATTAATGTAGGGGGTCCTTAATTTTTCCAGTATTCCTTCTATTAACCCTCAAAATGTTAAGAAGTCATTTCTTTGATCATGTAACTATTTATTTTGTGTTTGGTCCATATTCCCTTTATTTTGGGGGTTGGTTCCTTTAGTTCTAAGGAAGTAACTTTAACAAAAAATTGGTTACTTCAAATACTAACAGTAATTAATTATACATTCAAATAGTAAACCCTGATGGTGACTTATTTTTAATTTGGAAGAGTATTGTTGGCAAAAATGAAAACATACAGATCATTTGGCCGTCTTTTTGTGGCTTTAATGCCACAGGTCATGATAGGAAAGAAATTTCACAAGCCACACCTACCCCCTTCCCCAACATTTTGATATCAGATTCATATACCTGTCTAAACTAGTATGTGGTTATGTGCAATTGCACATAAAATGGAAGAAGACCTTTAATAAATGTTTCATCTTTGTTTCCTGTTGCCTAGTATAGTGCCTGACTCATACAGTAGTAGCCCTTGATAAATGTTTATTGAAATGAATCAAATTGCACTCAAAGGAAGGAAGGGCTGATTGTGGTACAAGGGTTAAATGTTGGTGGGAGCTGGACAAAGCTATCACTGCTACTAGCTACATTTTTTTTTTCGATGATTCAACCGCCGTAGTTGTAGCCTAATTCCTAGGAGACCTACCTTCACTAGCACTGGATAGATTGTTACTCAGCAATTCCTTCTTTTCTAGAGGGGCTCTTGAAGCCTCACATCCTAGCCTCTTTAGGCAGAAAGTAAAGGAGACAACCCAGAAGTGTAAATTTATTGTTACTTACCCTGTTCCAGATAGTACGACCGGCTTAAACCAGAAGCCAAGCGCTAGCCTCTGTTTTTCCTTTTCTCTCCGCTTTCTTGCTTGTGGTCCTTCCACTAGGAACCATGACATTACTGACCTAGTGTGATACACTGATTCACTGAAATATCACATAATAACTAACCAGGATAGTGGAATTTTAGTGAGGTCAAGAGGCAGATTGGTGTGAACAAGCTGGCAGTGAGGAGGAAATGCATCGAAATATAGCTAACCTGATGGAGAAAGTAGTGTTTGGGGGATCCCAGACCATCGTGTCTGCGACTGCCTAGGAATGTGGATGCAGAGTCCCTCAGTCTTTTGTTCTCATCAAGGGTCAAAGAATTAGCTTAATTGAAGGCACTTGGGGTTGGGGAAGAACTTGTGGTTCTAAAACCACCCACCCAGGATCAGGGCCCATGCTGTGAGAACTAGGCCAGAGCTGCAGCAGCCAGAGGAAAAGATGTGATGCCAGCATTTCTCAGACTTTCCTCCTGTACCAGTTCCTATTATTGGCTTCTCTTTCTTCCTTCCCTCCCTCCTGCTTGTTCCCACTTTCAGGTGTTGTTAATGTGCTGAATTATGAGGGGCACTGTATCCTCCTGTCCCCATATCGCCACCTGAGATATGAAGGGGCATCTGAAACCTATTTCCAACCTAGAGTTCTGAAGCTACTATGCATTTAAAAATTCTCCGATTAATTTCCAAGCAGGTGGCATCAGAGGGGATTGACCCCTGACTGGCAGGTTGGCAGCAGACCTCAGGTACCAGATTCCTAATGCCTAGTTTACGTTTATATAGTCAAAAGTTATTATTTGTGTTTGTATTAGTTTAGTGCTGTTTCTTTTATGCAGCGGCGATACAATCCCATATTTCCTTATATAGATGTGGTATTCTTCCTATGTGGAGACTCTATTAACTCTCCATCAGAATGACTTATGTTTAAAATTGTTTTCTTAGTTCCTTGAATGCAGGGAATGTGTCATTTTTGTATTTATGTCCCCAACACCTATCACAATATAAAGGCATTTAATAAATCCTTGCTGGTCAATTGGTGTTCCAGTAGTGTTGCTGGATTTTCCAGAGTGAATAACAGTAGCTGGATGAGAGTATGGCTTTAGACTGAATGTGGAATATTATTCTCTTTATGAAGCCAACTGGCTTAAATGTATCTTAAATGTTTAACCTTGACCTTCTTAATCCTATGAAAAATAATTTTAAATTAGCTTAGTCTTTGATAACCTAAGAGTCCATCTCTTAGAAAGGTTAACCATTCACTTTTATAACTTTCATTGTATTTTGCTTTTTTTTACTAAGTAAAAAAGAAACTATATTCAGATAATATTAGATGACAGTGAATTTCTACTCCAGTCTTATTTTAATATGTCATCATGAAATGGAGGTGTCCTTAGAGGTCTCATGTCAGTGTTAGTAGAGTGGAAAGTCTGGCAAGTCCTAACAAGATAGGATGATTTGGAGGATGGCCCACCTACAGATCTTCTCTTCATCATTTTAGAATTAGCCTAGTTAAGTTTGGAGATGCTCATCGTCAGGTTGGCTAAAATTGACAAAATTTTTTGCCACAGCAGTTGTTGAAAACTTCCAAGTTGTGATGGGATTATTGTCTGTGATAACACAGGACATACCTACCCAGACAAAACCACAGATCCTTGAACTATCAAAGAAGATAGCAATGTAGTTATGCTTAGGGCTTATAATCTAAATATTTTACCTTGTCTTTTTCTAAATTTGAGAGTTCTTTAAGATTTAATTTTAAAACTAGTTTTTCAATAGCTCCTATGTTAATATTATGTAATAAAACACATGCAAAGCTTATATAATTTATGAAAGAAACATTATAATTAATCATGGCAAAGTATTAGTATCAGAACTTTCATGAATTTGAGAGCAAAGGTAAGTGTAGAGACAGTGTCACCTGTAAATTTCCATAATAATACACTGGCAGCTTGACACATAGGTGTTTGTCCTAGGTATTCATAGGAGCTCTGAAACTGATTGCTTAGCTAACACTGAGACCAGGCAATAGAATAACATTTTTATTCCTTTTGAAGTTAAATCTGCCATTAAATGGTTATATCATGCTCTCAGTTGGGGGTGGGGAGGGGAGCGGGAATCCAGAGTAATTATTGATGTTCTTTATTTTTAAGAGCGTACAGACCAGATCATAATGGTGCTGTTTCCACTTCTTAGTCAAAAGAAACTAGATTGAGAGGGTTGAAGTAGTTCTTTGCATAGAGCAGGGATGCCTAACCTTTGTAATGTCATTGACTCCTCTGGCAATTGATGAAACCTGCAGACCTCTTCTCAGAATAATGTTTCGTTTCCTACATTCATAATTGAAGAAAATGCAAAATTTCAAAAAATAGTAAAAATAAATATGTAATTTTCTCCCTATCTAAGTTCATGGGTCCCCTGTAATCTCTCCAGAGATCCAAA
The DNA here is from genome assembly GCF_011100635.1 of Trichosurus vulpecula. NCBI lineage: Eukaryota > Metazoa > Chordata > Mammalia > Diprotodontia > Phalangeridae > Trichosurus > Trichosurus vulpecula. Next base: position 252,576,128 of record NC_050580.1, on the reverse strand, counting down.
GTTCAGAACCCAGGCCATCTAGGATTGTGGGTGTAGAGCTGGAAGGAACCTCAAAGATCATCTAGTACAGGCCTTCGTTTTACAGATGGGTTCAGAGACGAGGGCTAGCCACAGACCCAGGCTCACAGGGTAGTAAGCAGCAAAGCAAGGCTCTAAATCCAGGCTTGAACTTCAGCATTCTTTCCATTGTATTACAACTTTGTATTGCGTGGAATTCCCAGGAAATCATTAAGGAAAAAGATGCGCAAATATTTTACTATGGGAGTTTAGATTTTCCATTGTCACCTAAATGAAATTCTAAAGAGCCATAATTTTCCTCATTTTTCCTTTGTTTTGTTACTTTGACCACCTCTGTTAATTTAACAAGGCAATTATATGTTTTGAAATACATACAAGTGAAGGTGTTTAACCGATTGGGTAGAACGGTAGCCTTAATAGTCAAGAAGAAGTGAGTTCGGGTCCCACCTCTGACAAATACTGGCTGTGTTACTCTGGGACTGTTACTCTGTAACATCCCAGTGATGCTGACAGCTCTTTAATAAGATTTTAAGTTGCAAAAGAGTACTCATCTGTATTGGTAGAGTTTCCTTCCCATAAGTTTCCTATACCAGTGAAGTCACAGATCTGAACCAAAAAATTAAAAAAATTTAAAAAAAATTTTTAACACTTCACAAATCCCTTGTTATTTAGTGAAAATGGGGACAACAGATGACACCCCTGAGAAGTTCTTCGCAGACTTGGTAGATCGTGTATGAATGATTGATGGAAAAACATGGATTCAGATAGCACAAAATGGTAATATTCGATGGCATCATGAACTGCATCAACGGAAGATAAAGCCTTACCAATTAAACCTTTGACTCATCAAAGTGTAAACCACATTTGATAATGCTCATAACAAATGATCTAAAATGTTATAAAGACTTAACATTAACACAGACTTACCAGTATTAAGGATTCCACACACAATTGTATTTGTTTTCTAGCTTCACACATTTCTGGTGATGGAACTTCTGAACGGGGGAGAACTCTTTGAACGAATTAAGAGAAAGAAACACTTCAGTGAGACCGAAGCCAGTTATATCATGCGGAAGCTTGTTTCAGCTGTGAGCCACATGCATGATGTGGGAGTGGTACATAGAGATCTGAAGCCTGAGGTATAGAATAGTATAATCTTAAATAGCGTCATTATTACTTATTCAATGATTGTTTGTGTCCTTTCTGCTTCTAGGGCATTCTTCTTAAATAGAAAAAAAAAAACTAAAAGCGTGCTTCTTGGATTTCTTTTTCCTTTCTATTTTAGTCTCAAAGGAAACTATCCTTTTTTGCCAGTTGATCATCTTGAAGTTATACTTGTATGGGTGAGAGATCCTTTTATCAAACGAATACTTTATGCAACAGTTGTGAACTAAAATTAGCAATGAAAATTTTGTAACCAAAAAAAAAATCAGGAAATATTGTCATGCACACGTACTATATTAGGGATTTTTTAATGATGTATTTAGGAAGTATATTTTTTACCTTTCTAATTTATTTATTGCTCTATGAATAGAAATGTAAAGAGTTGCATTGCTAGTATCCAAATATAATTTCCTTAGTTTATTTAACTGTATTATATGCATATTTTTAAATGCTATAGTGGTATAATTTATATTAACTATAAAATCACTTCTTCAAATGTAGCAGCTTTTTGTGAATTTCTCACTTCTAGTTGTTCAGTCTCTCAAATAGATCTTTTTTAAAATAGTAAAATTGTGAACTTTAAAGCCTCCTTTAGAAAACTAATGAGAAAAACAGTAATTTTACTATTTTTGAATGAACCAATTATTCCTATGTTATTGTGTAACTGATAATTTTATACTAATGAATTCCCATTAGCTTAGTACAAAATCGTGTGTTCCTCTCTCTCTTTTGAAACACAGTTATATTAAATTTTCGTTGATTATAATATACCCTAAGTAGCATTTAAAATAATAATTTATTTGAAGCTTATTTCCATGTGAGTAAAGGCATATAAATATTTCTCTAGAAATAGAATTCATACCTTTAATTTAAATAACTTTGGGTTTTTTTAACATAGATATCTTTGGATCACACCAATATAGCTGATTAACATATTTAAAATTTAGCTTTCAGTGGCTATAATTGCTCATATACTTTTATTAATATTATAGATAATTGCCTAAAAATTGTCTTTCATATATCTTCAGCTCTTAAAGCAGCCTCTGTGCTTTCTTCATTGCAGTTCTCACTCTCCTACTTGCCTCCCACTGAAAATATGGTGCTCTGTGTTAGAGATTAGATGTCTATTTTTAAATGTGAAAGCATACCACTTAAATGTTTTCCTGATAGACAAGGAACAAGCATCATTTTTTTTAAATTGCAAAGTGTTGAAAGTACTGCTTTATGTCTACATAGAGCCACACATTTTCACATATTTCATTCTTTAATGGTTGACCATCTCATATATCTGAGTGTGTGTACTCCCTAAATTTGACCTCTGATCATATTTAATTAATGAAAAATATGATACTCTTTTCATTTATCTAACTTGTAGAATTTTTAAAAATATTGTAATTGAGCTCTACTGTTAGCCTATTTAATACATTCTTAAGCAAGTTTCCAATAATTTCTAACCAAATTAGGTTTTGGAATAATAAAAAGGGTTACTTTATTAGATTTTTATAGAATATCTTTCATTTTGTGTTTTAAACATTAGAATATTCTTCTGAAATTAAAGTGTTTCTCCTACCCTGATTCCATACTTCATAAAGATAAGAAATTTATGCTTCTTTCAGTGGTCAGTTATGTGGTTTCCAATTGCTGGTTTCCTATATATAAAATCATTGCTACTATGTGAGATCACTAAATACTTTAATGAGGTACTACATGCTTTTAAAATTATCATTTACTTGTTTAGAACTTCAAAATTAGTTACTAATGCCAAAGTTGGTTTCATACTTGAGGTGGAAAACATAGAAACAATAGTGTTTATTCCCCACTACTTCTGACTGTACACATACCCAAACCCAGTACCTTCCTCTAAAAGTCTGCTCAATCTCTACACTTTGGGCTTTGGGGAAGGAGAAAATAAAAATTAGGAGGGGCCCTCCAATTTGGTGTGCAGATGCTCAGAACAGGATAAAATGGCATTAGAGTCACTGAAATAAGAACAATAGCCATTTACCCTTAATCAGTCAAACAAATTAGCATTTATTAAGTTCCTACTATGTGCTAAGCACTGTGCTAGGTACTTTACTCCACCTGCCTTTTTAGCAATGGTTTTAGGGGCATCATAGTTCAATCACAATAAAGAATAACATTAGGTCCTTCCCTAAGACAGTTATAATATTTTTTCATTTCCATTTTAATAAAAGATCATTAGTCTATTCTCTCCCTGCTTCCCTATCTTTTCAGTGATTACACCACATTCAGACTTGACTTAAATGTACTATAAAGCTTCTTCATGACTTAAAGAATCCCACTTGTTCCTTTTTCAGCTTTTAGTAGCTGATAAAGTTCTTAATTATAGTGATTTATAGTATATACAATCGTAGCAGATTTGAAATCACATATGTAGATTTGAATATTGTAAATTCTAATATGCCTAAAAAAAAACCTTTGTAATGAGTAGTTTTAGCTTACTTTTATTTCTTTATTATTCCTTCTGATTTAGGAGGAAATTTTCAACAATTATATTTAATGACAACTGAGCTGTTTTTCATTGTAACCTTTTTCTGTTCACTGCTTCCTTTCTTGCTAGACCTCCAAACATGTGCAAGTCTCCCGATCTGTTAAAAAAAAAAAAAAAACCTTTTTACTAGGCGCTACAATGTCAACTAGCTATCATCCTGTATCTCAGACAGTCTCCTTTTAAAAATTGTATCCATTCTTTGCCAGTAGATCCCTGACTTCTGACCTCATCATCCAACTGAATCTGTTCTGCTGAAAGTTATCAGTGATTTTTTAATTGCCAAATCTGATAGCCCTTTTTCAACCTTTATCCTTAATCGCAGCTGAATTTCACTCTTTCTTTCTGAATACTGTCTCCTCTCGTAGTTCTTGTAATTCTACTCCAGTTCTGTGCCCCAAGGTTGTGCCCCAAGTTTCTGCCCTATACCCACTCCTATTTTCTCTGTATACTTTCTTACTTTGTGATCTCATCATTTCCCATAGGTTCACGATACTCCCAGATCAATAATATCAAGCCCAAGTCTCTCTTCTGAGCTCAATACCAATCATTATTTGCCTTTTAGGTAATTCAGATTGTATGTCCTGAGGGCATTATGTCACTCAGTCACATCACCCAAACTTGTCCAAAACAGAACTCATTATCTTGTCCAAAAAAACCCTAACTCCTCCACAGAATTTCCATATTGCTGCCTAGGCTATCACATTCTTTCTAGTCACTCAGTTTTACAACCTTAGCATTATCCTCTATTCCTCACTCTCTCTTATTCTGCATATTCAGTCAGTTACAAAATCTTGTTTTTACTTCTACAGTATCTTGCTCCTATTCCTCTTTATCTGTACCCTCATAACCATCCCTGAAAAGTACACTACCAAGGTAAGTGAACTTACCCACAGCATTCAAAATTTCTCCATTTGCTGTAACTCATAACCACCACTCTTGTTCAAGCCCTCATCACCTCTCACTTTCAGTACCCTCCTAACTGGATTCTCTAATTCAAGCCTCTCTCTTCTCCAATTCTTCTTCCACTCTAACGTGATTTTTCTAAAGTACAGTTCTGACCAGGTCACCCCAGTCCCCCACCCTCACTACGCATATGTACAGATTCCCTCTCTATAAATTCTAGTCGTTACTTCTACCTTAAATATAAATTTCTTTGATATTTAAAGCTCTTCATAACCTTACCCACCCTCTCACTTTAGTTCTTTCCATGTAGCCTGTTTCCTGTACCTTGAACACTATAGTCCATTTCCTCTTTGGGGGCGGGGGCCTTTGTACCAGATGTCTCCTGTACATAGGGTGCTCTCCTTCCTCTGCCTCTTAGAATCCTTGGTTTCCTTCAGGCATCAGCTGAAGTGCCATCTTCTGCATGAGCCTTTTCCTGATCCTTCAGCTGCCAGTGGCTTCCCCAACAAGGTTACCTTGTATCTGCATTATATGTGTTTTTTAACATATCCATATATGTACATATTATCTCTGTCTCTGGAACATAAGCTCCTTGAGGGCAAAGATTGCCTCACCTTTGTATTTTATAATCCTAGCACCTAGGAAAGTGCCTGGCTGGTGAGTCAGTGCTTAATAAATGCTTGATTTATTCTATTTGTTACAGAAAATTATATTTTCCTTTAAAATTTGAAAAAAATGTAGAACATAAACCAAATCATGTTGATGAGGTTGAGATAATTTTGATAAAATATGAAAAAATACTGAAATATATTGAGTCAAAGAGACCCAGCTGGTTCACAGGACCTTGTTCATGATGGATATAGCACAGATTCAGCATTCACTGCAAAAACACTGCATGTTAAGGGAAATAATATATAATAAAGCTGGAAAAGTAAGTTGGAGCCAGGTTATGAATGGTTTTAAAAAATAATCAGAAGCATGTGATCCTAGGGGCAATAAGGAATTACTGGAGTTCACTGAGCAGAAGAGTGGCTACTCGTTCCAGAAATGTCACTATAGCAGCTGTTTGGCAGATGGGTTGGTGAGGCAGAGACTTGAGGCGCGGAGACCAACACAAAATAGATACAGCATGATTTGGGGGGGAAGTATCAGCAATTTGTGGAACCAGGAAGGGATTCATGTCAAAAGGTCGTACCAGAACTGACACTGAAAGAAGCTAGGATGGCATTAAGGAAGCATTCCAGATATGTAGAATAGCCATTTGAAAGGGCAAAAAGATGAGAGATGGATTGCCAAGACATGGCAGTAAAAAGGCCACTTTGGCTAAACATATAATATATATTAAAGGGAATAGTATTTAATAAATTTGGCGATATAAGTTGAGACCAGGTTGAATGGGGTTTTAAATGTCAATGGAGTTTGTATTTGATCCTAGAGGTGGTAATTTATTAAGAATGAGGGTAAGCTGGTCATACTTGTATGTATGGAGAAACACTAATAGAAGAGATTTTGTAGAGAAAGAAATTCTAAGAGTTAGCAATTGATTGGATATGTGGTGTGAGTAAGAGTGAGGAGTCAAGAATAACACTGGGGTTGTGAACCTGGATGACAGGGAGGATGGTGTTGCCTTTAATAAAAACCAGGAAATTCATAAGAATACCAGGTATGAGGGGAGAAATAAAGAGCTCAGTTTGGGACTGAATTGAGTTTGAAATGCCTATGGTATATCAAGTTCAGAATGTCTAATAGGTAGTTAGTGACTTAGAACTCAAAAGAGAGATTGAGGATTGGTCTATAGAGATGATAATTAAGCCCCTGAAAGCTAAGGAATTTACCAAGAAAGAGCATAAAGAGAGCCAGAAGTGAGCCTAGCACAGAGCCTTGAGTAAAACTCACAATCTAAATATTTTCAGTTGTTTTGACAGATCATCTTAAGGTATGGTGCCCAGTTCCTTCAGTATCCTGAGTGCCCTCTTCTTTATGGACTGTTGTTTGTCAATGTTCATTGTAATATATGACTCCTAAAGCAACAGTTCACATTTATGTGAGAACTTAATGGTTGATAAAGCACTTTCCTGAATGCAGTATATTTAATGTAGTCCAACCAGATCAGAGTACAGTAGGACTATCACTTCTGGATGCCATATCTTTTTTTATGTAGCCTAGGATCACATTAGGTATTTTGGCTGCCATATTAGATTGTTGGCTCATATTAAGCTTACAGGCCACTAAAGCATTACATATTTCTCTCCTTCCACCCTCTACACCACCTGAACTCTTTTCTAACTCCTATAAATCTGGCTGCTCTCATAAGACACTGAATCTCTAGCTGTCCTTTCCAGAACTGGATGTATCTTCTCTCATGCTCCACCCCACCCAAACCCTAGTACACTAGTCCTGGAAGATCATTTGGAATATTCCTCATTCCCCATTGTTACTTTCAGAACCTTCCCTTACCTCTCATTACTCAGCAATTTCTTTCTCTGAGGTTCAGCCTATCCTGATATATATCTCTATCCAGATATGTCACTCTATTCAGATCCCAGTGATTTTTTTTATTGACCCCCAAGTCATCCCCCTTCCTTTCTTTCTCCAGGAGTTCAGTTCCTAGCTCACAGCCTTCCTCTCCTGGATACTCTCTCTTCTCTGCATTTTGCTAACACTGTACTTACTTGGTCCTTTCCCAGTCTGACCACTTGTCAGTCTCCTTCACGGCTGTCCACAAGATTATCTGGCATGACCTCTGATTCTGTTTGGCAAGGCCATGATCATTCCCTAGTAGTCACCAGTTCTCTTTCTAAGTGCTCAAAACTGTTCAGTTAATATGTTCTAGAATTTTTCTGGGGGTGGCCATCAAATCGAAGGAATCTGCCTTCTTTACCTTTTTTTTAGAGAGGGACAGAATTTTCCCATCTGCAGCCAATAAATACTTGTTCCCTTACTCCCTCAATAGGCAAGCATTTTTGAAGTACTTTCTATGGGCCAGGCACCTTAAGGCACTTAGAATCTCTTGAAGGGAAATAGCGTAGAAGCAGGTATAAGTAAATAAAAAATGTATATGAAGTATATACAAAATGTTCTCTAGGAGGAGGGCAGCAGCAAGATCAAGACGGGCTTCCCAAAGGTGGTAATATTTTAGATGAGCTTTGAAGGAAACTAGGTAAGCACAGAGAGTGCGTTTCAGGCAGGGAAGTTTGTGCAGAAGGTGGAATAAATAGGAAACACTAAGAAGTTTGGGTTTTTTTTACTGGAATATAATGTTAGTGAATGAGGGTAATGTGCAGTAAGCCTGGTAGATTGGAGCCAGATTGTGAAGGACTTTAAAAGCCAAACAAAGGAGTTTATATTTAGAGACGAGAGGGTGTGAATGAATGTGCAATATATTAGGTAGAATCTATAAGGTTTGGCAGTTGATTAGATGTGACAAATGAAGGAGAGAAAAGAGTCAAGGAAAACTCCAAGGTTACAAAGCTTAGGTGACTGGAGGGATGGCAGTATCTTCACTAGAAATAAAGAAGACAGAAAGGTGGGGAAAGTTGGGGGGGGGGGGAGCAGAGAGTAGAATAATGAGCTTTGTTTTGGACATGTACAATTTGAGTTGCCCGGAGGGTGATCCAGTTGGAGATACCTAATAGGCAGTTGGTGACGCCAGACTGAAGTTCAGGAGATAGGTGAAGGTTCTGTATTGAGATAATAACTAAATCCATGAAAACTGCTGTAATCGAGAGATTGCTGAGAAAGGGGCGTAGAACAGGCCTGGGGCCCACCTAGATATCTCCCCCATCCTCTTGGCGCTGAAAGATCAACGACCAGTGATTGTTAGGGAAACAAGACCGAGACAGCAAACAAATAACAAAAATGTAATTCAATGCAACAAATATTTATTAACCAGTACTGTACACGACGTACTTTATTAGGTACTGGGGATACAAAGACAAAAATGAAATGGTCTGCACCTTCAAGAAGCTTATACTTTGTGGGGTCACTAGGTGGCGCAGTGAGTGGGGCACCGGTCCTGGAGTGAGGACCTGAGTTCAAATCCAGCCTCAGACACTTGACACATGTACTAGCCGTGTGACCTTGGGCAAGTCACTTAATCCCACTCACCCTGTCCAAAAAAAAAGAGAAGAAGCTTATACTTTTTTAAGTGCCATGTGTTTGAGATTTATTTTGGATTTTTTTTGGGGGGGAGCGGTTCAGATAATAGTATGGGCAATCAGGGAGGAAAATGAACAATATCATTTAGAGTGGTTGGGAAAGTTTAAGGAGGAACTAGAGTTTTAGAAAGACCTGCTCACCAGGTGGAAAGAGCAGTACAACCAAAGACACAGGTTGGAATTAATGATGCTGTGTCACCTGAGTGAAGAATGAGGAGATAGGAGTTTGGAGGGTCCTGAATGTCTGGATGAGTTTTCCTGATAAGGCATAATCCCATAACAGATGAGTTAATCATTGTCAAATCTTGAAACAAAGATAAAAGGATCAGCAAGAGATAAGCATACAAGAGCAGAACATGGTAAGAAGAACTTCAAGGAATGAGGAGTAAAACGGGAAGTGCCAAGATTTATTTACCACAGAGTTTCGTACAAGGGAGTAACATCTAGGAGCTATTGTTTTAGGAACATTAGTTTTTTAGGAAATGAAGAGGGAAAACAGGAAGGCTGTTGCACCAATCCAAGTATGATATGATGTTATGAAGCACTGGATTGTGTATTGTATGTAAAATGAGGAATGAATCCAAAACACATTCAGAAAAAAAATTCTGTGGGATTTAGATTCATCCCCATTGTGTAAGAGGTGAAGAGTCCATGAAACAGTTTCTAATGATAGTTAATATACTCAGATGCTTCATCATAAACTGATATCATCTATTGAAAGCACTCTTTTTATCTGCCCTAGTGTAATCTGCCCTAGTAACACAATTTGTAGTGTCTAGTTTGTATTATAAGTTTTAAATGTGAAAAGGTCTTTATAAAATTTTAATAGTTTTTTTAATATTTTACTTTCAAATGTTTATAACTTAAGCCCATTTAGCATTTTTACATGTCTGCTATTCGCAAGGTGCTATGCTAGGCACTTCATAGAATAAAGTCATATAAAAAATAGTTTCTGCCCTCTGAGAGCTTAGAGTCCAGCTGGGAGTATATAACAAATAACCAAAATGCACTAGACCCTGATTTCACTGGAAATATTTTAAATATGTGTTAGTGGAAGAAGTTTCCATACTGTGAGTTCCACATGTCCACAAAATCTCAGGTCTGGCTAAAAAAAGAACTACTTAGAAAGCATAGTTAAGTGGTAATTCCAAAGGAGGAATTATGAACCAGAGATAAAACAGTTTCAGTTATCACCCCAGTCTAAAACACAACTCAAACAAGGTAAAAAGTCAGTGAATTAACAGCAGAGAAGGCCAATATTCTCTAACCCCTAAGAGCCAATTAACATGTCTGCTCCACTGCTCACATTCCTGATGCTACAGCTGCTGCATAAGCTGACCCCTAGCTTATAATAGAACTCAGTTTCACATTCCAGCTCTCCCAACCCTCCAGTGTCTTGAAGATCCAAATTCTACTTGAACTGGCAGAAATTCACATAGGTCTTGATAGCCATGTGACAACATTCTGTGCTATAGAAGAGTGAAGAAACAAAGGGAATGGAGCTCAGTGTGTCTACTGGTAATAGAACTAAACTCTTCACTCTGACATCCCCTCTTTCCAGTGCCTCAGAGAGCCAAATTCCAAATGGCAAAAATTTGCTCAGGCTGCAATAGTAGTGTGGCAGCAGTCTGGCCAGTTCGCCAGAGAACCGATGATCGGAGGGAACTAGGCAAGACGTATGTATTGGGACACTGTGTGGCATTCCGCTATGCCTGAAGGAAAGAGTCTGTCTTCCATCTGGGGCTAATTCTATCTTATCAGAAGGCACTTGGGGCTAAAACCTAGGCTTGTGAACTATAAATTTTCCAGTGTGGGAGAAGACTGAGACACTTTGAGATCTAGATACCAGGGAACCCACAAGGGAGTCAGAAAGTGAGCAATAGAGGAAAATGAGGAGAAAAAATACTGAAATTACCAAAGACCTTGAACATAAGCAGATATACCAACAAGGAAATCATTAACAGCAGAAGGAAGTACAGTCTCCATACAGAAAAGATTTGAGGAATCTATAAATAGATGCTGCAAAACAAAGGAAAATGATTCAACACGTAATAAGGCAGAGGACCTGGAGGACCCTGTGAATTTTGAAGAGAGCATGAATCACAGCAAACATTCCTGAGTGGTCTAAAGGAGAAAGAAGAATTTATTGCCTGCACAACAGAAGCAATTGGCAGAATAGACACAGTGACAGGCCTCACTAAAGAAACAAAAGAGACAATGACTGATTGGGAGTGTAGACCCAGGGAAATGAAGAACAATATGGAAGAAGAGAAGCAAAAAGCAATAGCTTTAAAAGAAAACATGCTTTCAAAACAAACAAAACCTATTGATCTTTAAGACAGAATGCATAGAGACAATTTAAGGATGCTAAATCTTCCAGAAGAACTTGATAAACCCAAAAACCTGAACACCATAATGCAAAAAAATAATGCAAGAAAACTGCCCAGAATGTCTGAACACAAAAAACCAAGTTCCAATCAAAAAATTTTGGACCACCTCTGGATAAAAACAAAAACAAAAAACCAAGGCTGCAAACTCTAAGACATATGGTAGTAGTTAAATTCAGCAATTCTGTTTAGAAAAAATTTTATAAGCAAGCAGGAGAAAGACCTTCAAATATAAAGGAAAGGAAATCTGAATAACACAAGACTGTTCTGCACTCAGCAGGTAACACAGGAGGGAATAGTATGATGTCTTCTGACAAGAAGCAGAGCCCAAAGTGGCCTACTTTGAAATCTGAGTGTAACTATAAATGAAAAAAAATGAACATTCAACAATAAAGAGGCATTCAAAACATTTTTAGGAAGAAAACCAAACCTGAAGAGACCATCTGCTTCTTAAACACCCTGGAAAGCAATGGCAGCAACAACAATAACAAAATAAAAACGGAAAGACCATTAATTCAGACTTTATGAATATTCATGAGTAGACAGGGGTAGAAGTAGAAGTTAGATAGAAGCAAAACCTTACGGCACCCTGCCTACCAGTGAAAGGAGGAGAGGAGGAAGAAGATAGAGGGGAATGTGTGATGAGCCCTGTTCAGATCAAAGGCTAACAATGAGGGAAAATAAACCCCTGCAGTCTCTTAGGAAGAAGGTCCACAGGAGAATGGCTGAAGAGGCAAAGGGAGGGATTGAAAAGGGGAAAGCCTATGTGTAGACCAACATTCTACATGCTTTGCTGAGATAAGGTCAAACTGGATACACGAATTAGACACAAAGAGCGATGCCATAAGCAAATTGGGAGAGCAAGGAATAGTTTAGCTCTCAGATGGATCTATGGAAAAGGGAAGAATTTATGACCTAACAAGAGATAGTGAGCATTGCAAGATGTAAAATGGATAATCTTGATCATATTAAATTTTAAAGGTTTTGTACAAACAAAATCAATGCATCCAAGATTAGAAGGTAAGAAGAAAGCTGGGAAACATTTTTTATAGGAAATGTCTCTGATAAAGGCCTCATTTCTCAAATATATGAGAACTGAGTCAAATGTATAAAAATATAAGTCAGTACCTAATTGATAAGTTATCAAAGGATACAAACTGGCAGTTTTCAGACAAATCAAAGCTATCTATAATCATATGAAAAAATGCTCTAAATCACTGTTGATTGGAGAATTGCAAATTAAAACAACTCTGAGGTACCACCCCACACCTAACATTGTCTAATATGACAGAAAAGGAAAATGACAAATATTGGAGGGGATGTGGGAAAATTGGGACACTCATGCATTGTTGATGCAGTTGTGAACTGATTCATCCATTCTGAAGAGAAGTTTGGACCTATGAATGAAGGGCTATATAAAACCATTCATACGCTTTGATTCAGTAATACCACTATTAGTTGTATATCTCCAAAAGATCCCAAAAAAGGGAAATATTTATAGCAGCCTTTTTTATGGTGGCAAGAGATTGGAAAATTGGGGAATGGCTAGACAAGTTGTGGTACATTATTGTAATGGAATACTATTGTGCCATAAGAAATGATGAACAGGATAATTTCAGAAAAATCTGGAAAGACTTACATGAACTGCTGCCGAGTAGAGTGAGCAGAACCAGGAAAATAGTGTACACGGTAACAACAGTATTTCATGATGATCAATTGTGAATGACTTAGCTATTCTCAGGAATATAATGATCCAAGACAGTTTCCGAGGACTCACGATGAAAAACACTATCCACATCCAGAGAAAAAAAACTGATGGAGTCTATATAAAGATCAAAGCATACTATTTTTCACTTTGTTTATTTTTTGTGGCGTTTTTTTCTTTTACCTGTTTCTTTCACAACAAAACTAAAGTGGAAATATGTTTTACATGTTCTCACAAGTTTAATCTATATCAAATTGCTTAACATCTTAGCAAGGGAGGAGGGGAAAAGGAAGAGAATTTGAAACGAAATTTTTTTAAATGAATGTTAAAAATTGTCCTTGCATGCACTTGGGAGAAATAAAATACTATTTAAAAAAAGGAAGGGAAAAACCTTGTTTCAGTGGTAAGAGTGGTTATCACTGGTGAATGTTTTTATGACAGAAGAGAGATATTCTATATAGGGAGATGTGGACCTTATGGTGAATATTAACTACAGGAATTCAGTGCTTAGAGAAACCACTCCTCATGCTTCAGGAGGAGGGGAATCGGAGCTCCTGGTAACAACCAACACCCAGAAGAGTGGAAGAGCATGGACCAAGGGAGGAAATTTTGAGGCAAATGATTTAAAAAAATGATAGAGGACCAAGGTCAATAATGAGCTGCCTAATCAAATACATAGGAAGAATCCTACTATGGACAACATATCTTCTCTATCACCTGTAGAAATTACTATTTCTAAGAGTGAGGCACAACAGGGAAAAAAAGGAAATAGGAGGCACAAGATCTACAAGGCAGTAACAGAAACTCTTTTGAAAAGAGAACCCAAAATAGGTACCTCATAATTTTAATTCCATGAGGAATACAAGGGAATAAAAAAGCACTAAATAATATAAGGGCCATGAAACAAAGACTAAAAGAGTAGAAAAGACTGAAAGAGAAGGTAAATAATAAAGAGAATGAGGGAAATAAATTCTTTCTAGAAAAACCCACAAAAATGATGAAATTTTTAAGACTAATGAACACAATAAATTAAACAAAATGTGGGTAAGAGAAATGGCTATGTAATTGAAAGGGGAGAAAGGGGAGGAGGGAATTAAATAACTAGATAAAAGCAAGAAAGAAAAATGAACTAATAAGCAAAACTTCAAAACTAGAGTCTGGGGTAACAAATGGGAGGATAGGGCTGGAGAGTCAGAGGAGTAGAGCTAGTAGGAATAGAATTGTCTTTTTAAGAAAGATTAAAGTAACTGAAGAGGCATAGTACTGTATTTACAGTGGAAGAGAGAAAAAAAATAACTTGGAAAAAAGAGACAAATGAAAGAAAATATAAACCTCTCCTAATTTTAAATGTGAATGAATTAATCCAATAAAAGGAAAAAGAATAACAGATTAGATAAGAAAACAAAACCTCACAATCTGTTACTTACAGGAAACAATTAAAAAGTAAAGATGTATGCAGAATAAAAACAAAGAGCTTGAAAAAAATTCACTATGCATTAAGTGATTCCAAAAAAGTGGGAGTTGTAATCATGCTGCTAGATAAAGCAAAAACAAACATTCAAAACATGAAAAGGGATAAGTAAGGAAACTATATTATGTTGAAAAGAATTGTAGAGAACAGACCAATTTCAATATTAAACATATATGCTTCAAAACTTATATGCCATAGCACCAAAATTCATAAAGAAAACATTAACTGAGCTAAAAGAATACACAAATACAAGGATAGTAATGTTATATACATAGACAGTGATAGGAGATTTTAATGTCCCTTTCTCAGTTTTAGATAAGTCTTAACAGAAATATATACAAAAGATAAAGATTAGAACCGAAAAAGTTGCTGGAGAAACCAGAGATAGACTTATAGTGTCTTCTAAATTAAACTGCCAAAAAATATGCAATTTTATCAGTACCACATGGCACTTTTACAAAATGTACTTTGGATAAGGGCACAGAGATGTTACAAACAAATGTGAAAAAGTCAGAAATGGTAAATATATCACTTACAGACCGTAACAAAATAAAAAAATAGCAGTTCAGTGATCACAAACAAAAGACCTAAATGGAAACAACAAAATCTTAAATAATAAATAGATGAAAGAATAAATCATAGAAACAACAATTGTGTGAAAGAAATGTGAGCTATTATACTAAAATTTCTGGGATGCGGATAAAGCAGTCCTCAAAGGGAAGATCACATTCCTACAAACATTAGATTAACAAAATAGAGGGCAGAACCAAGATGGCAGAGAAAAGGCAGGGACTCACCTTAACTTTCCCCCAAATTCTTCCAAATATCTTTAAATAATGCCTCAAAACAAATTCTGGAGTGGCAGAACCTGCAAAAGGATGGGGTGAAACAATTCTCTGGCCCATGACAACTTAGAAGGTTGGCAGGAAATGTCTGCTGTCACACTGGGGTGAAGGGGGAGTGCAGTCCAGTGCAGGCCTTGCCAGTGCAGGCCATCCCCAGCAAACCAGCGGCAGGCCTTGGGAGTGACTGAATCAGCAGCTACAGCAGCTGCTTCCAGACCTCTCAGCCCACAGATGGTAGGAGGGGGGGTCAGACAATTGGTCAGAAGGAGATTACAGGGGTCCCTTTGCTGGCACTTGGAGCAGAAGTCTGTTGCATTGCCCATATTCAGATCTAGTCACAGCTTTGGATGGCAGTCCCAAGGCAAGAAGGAGCACTAGCATACCCGAGCTTGTGGCTGCACAGGAGCAAGGACCCTGGTCACAGTTCCACGGCAGAAGAATACTTGTGGTCACTCACAAACCACAGCAAAAGCCAGGAGAGCAGTGACAATGCTTCTCCTTAAATCATACCACTTTGGAAGAATTGAAAGCTTAAAGACCCCCAGAACTAGCTCTGAAACCAGCTGCACACAAACCTTGAAACTTGGGAAAGTGAGCCCTCCACCCCAGAAGCAGAGCCCCATTTTAGTATAGAGTTCAAAGTCAAGAAATAGGCTGGAAAAATGAGCAAACAATAGGAAAAAAAATCTGACTATAGAAAAAATTACTATGGTGATAAAGGAAGATCAAAACACACATGCAGAAGA
The DNA here is from genome assembly GCF_011100635.1 of Trichosurus vulpecula. Classification (NCBI taxonomy): domain Eukaryota; kingdom Metazoa; phylum Chordata; class Mammalia; order Diprotodontia; family Phalangeridae; genus Trichosurus; species Trichosurus vulpecula. The sequence continues at coordinate 252,560,220 of NC_050580.1, read as the reverse complement.
AGACATCAGAGTCAAAACTGCTACATTCAAAGCCTCAAAGAAGAATATTAATTAGTCTCAAGCCATGGAAGAGCTCAAAAAGGATTTTTAAAATCACGTAAGAGAGGTAGAGGAAAAATTGAGAAGAGAAATGAGAGAGGTGCAAGAAAATCATTTTTAAAAAAAGAGTCAATAGCTTGGTAAAGGAGGCCCAAAAAATACTGAAGAAAATAACAGCTTAAAAAACGGACTAGGCCAAGTGGTAAAAGACCCAAAATTCCAATGAGGAGGAGAGTGCCTTGAAAAGCAGAATTGGCCAAATGGAAAAAGAGGTACAAAATTTCACTGAAGAAAAGAACTTAAAAAGTCAAAGTGGCCTAATGGAAAAGGTGGTAAGAAACACACTGGAAAAAAAAAATTCTTAAACATTAGAATTGGGTAGGTGGAAGCTAATGACTTCATTAAGAAAACAAAAAAAGAGTCATCATCAATAAACATCAAAAAACAAAACAGTTTTTAAAATGAAAAAATAATTGGACTACCAGAAAGCCATGATCAAGAAAAAAAGGGCCCTAGACATCATCTTTCAAGAAAATCTCAAAGAAAAAGCCCTGATATTCTAGAGTCAGAGGGTAAAATAGAAATTGAAAAATCCACTGATCACCTCCTGAAAAAGATCCCAAAATGAGAAGGAGAGGATAAGGGAAGGATCTCTTCAGGGGAAGGTAAGGGAACAGGTTATAGGGGGCTACAGAAGGATGTTTGGATTTATGGAAATGGAAGAAAAGGGGAGGGATTCTTGGAGGGGGCTGGGCTAAGTAATAGAAGGGCAAGGTAGCAGGTAGAAGTAAAGTAGAGGAGTAAGGAGGGATAGCAAATGAGATATGCACAAACATAAAAACAAAGATCAATTTGTTCAGGAAAATATATGTCTATACATGTATACATGTGTATATATGTATAAGTGTATGTATGCATCTATATCTGGGAGTAGAGTGGGGAGGAAGGGCGAAAAAAGAACAAAGTAAAAAGTATACAGCAGAGAGCAAAAAACTTACAAGGAAGCAAAAAGAGGGACAGCTCACAACAATCTTAGTATTTATCTTACAGGCATTCTTGAAATGAAAATTTATAATTCCAAACTTTGAATCCTCTCTTATGTTCTGCTATGCACATGACATGCTTTTTTTTCTTTGTTTTTAAGTTTATGATATGGGTTTGTTTTTTTTTTTTTGCTGTATTTCTGTTCTGGTATTTGAGTCTGAAATAAATTTTTTTAAAAAAATTTAGAAAAAAAGCAGATTGTACACATCTCATAACTATGGGTAGGAGATGTATTCTTAACCAAACAAAGGATAAAGCTAATTACAAAAGAAAAAATGTATGATTCTGAAAAGCTAACAAAATTGATTCTAGGATAGAAAGAAAATTTGTGTGGGAAAAAAAATCAAATTTCTTTACAAGGATTTGGTATCCAAGATATATAACCAATTAAAATTATGTTTCATGTTGCATACATGTATATGAGTATTTTATTTATATATGACTATACATATTTGTAACAATAGCCATTCTCCAGTCAATAAGTAGTCAAGGGATATGAATCAATAGTTCTCAAAAGAATTGCAAAGTGCTCACAACTACAAGAAAGAATGCTCCAAATCACCAATAATAAAAGAAATGCAAATCAAAACAACTCTTTTTGAGGTTTCACCTTTCACTCTGCAAATCAGAAAGGATGGCAAAAGTCAATATTGAAGGAGTTGCGGGAAAAGTCACACTAGTCTATTATTAGGGGAACTGTGTGTTGGTACAAGCGTTTTGAAAAGAAGTTTGGAGTTATGCAAGTAAAACAACTGAAATGTCCCTATTCTATGAGCCAGAAATGCCATTTTGGGGCACATATCCCAAGGAAGTCACTGAAAGTAAGGAAGTCCCCATATAAACCAAAGTGCTTACAGGAGTGTTCTACTATAGCAAAATATTGGAAACAAAGTAGATGTCCATTGATTGGGGAATGAGTAAGCAAACTATGGAACATGAATGTAATGGAATATTATTGTGCGTAAGAAATGATTAATGTGATGAATACAGAGAAGTCTGGAAGTATCTACATGAAGTGAGCAGAGCCGTGATACAGATACACCATGAATACAGCAATGTAAATGTTAAGAACAGCCATCACACAAAATCAAACGTGAGCGTTGCAGAATTAGAAAGAACAAGCATGTCTCGAATGAAGATACATAAGAGTACATTCTTAACACACCCCTTTGTGAAGGTGAGAGGTCCACAAGCATTGAATGTTTATATGTGTTTTCAGACGTTTTCAGTGTATTGCCTGGTTGTGCTTATTTTTTTTCCAATTTTTCTTTTTGTTATAAGAAAAGACTTCTTATGTGGGATGGCTCTCTGGTAAGGGGAGGAGTATTAAGGAAAACTATGTACATGTAAAAAGCAAAACAGCAATAAAGGAGATTCTTTTATTTAAAAGAAACCATAATTAAAATACTAACACAAAATTTCTTTTCTTTTGAATTTAACAACCTATTTCCACTTGCCAGTTACAGAGAATCAATGTAAATAAAAAATTACTGTATTCAAATGGCAATAAATTTTCCACATTTTAAAAATATTTCAAAAACACAAACTGCCAACTAAAGATAGTATAAAGATGTGTCTTTCTCTAATTGCCAGAAACTAAATAGAAAGAAACACATTAAATATATAGTTAGAAAGAATATTAGATATCATTTAATCTTATTTCCTCGTTTTAATGATGAGACTCAGAGAGAGACTGGTCAGAGTTAAATAGGCAACAAAATGAGAACTGGGACCCAGGACTCCTGACTCCTAATCAAGTTTTGTTTTCCAGGACAATACAACATAACATACCAACTCTTGACAGCAATTTAATTCTAATACTTTCCTGAGCTTTCCTAAGAATTGTTTGTCACATAAATCTGGGAACTTGAACTCTGATGTAATTTGGGAGAGTTGAGGATTGTTCCCTACATTTGGTCCATTTGCCAATGTACCAATATTTATAGTAAATTCTAGCAGAAGTACATTTTTTATGCAGTACTAACAATCTGTTCAGTAACATTTTTAATGTAGCCTATTGGCCATTCTTTGCAGAATAGCACATGAGACTTATTTATGTAAGTTTTCTTAATCTATGTGTAACATGTACCACATATTCTGCTAAGTAGAGTTGAGCTTCTATACTGCTGAATTCTTAAACAATCAGAAATATCTTAACAGTTTGTTATTCTGCACTTAATCTAAAAGCACAGTTCAGTTATTTCTCAATCCTTATGATAACTCTCTTTAGAGATGGAAATATATATTATCCATGTTTGCCAGATGACATGTTTGTGCATAGAAAAATCATGTGTTTTACCCACTGTTGACACTTTGGTATTTTTCACAAAGTCAGAAGTAGAATCCACCTAAAACAACGTCCGTTTGTTCCTGAGCTACTATACTGTGCTTCTTCTCTAAATTATAGTTATAAATAGCATATATCTAAGGACCTTTTCCTCTGGGGAGGAAGTATGGTACAGTGGAAAGAAGGATGACCTTGGAGGAAGCGGAGATTTGCTAGCTATGTGGTAATTCTCAGTTTCCTCATCTGTAAAATAAGGGTGATAATGTAGTGCCGACCTCATAGGGTTGTGAAGAGCAAATGAGATAATATGTGGAAAGTATTGAGGCAACTGTTATTCTGGAATATTAATCATTAATCTAACTTTTGTGCTTTTATCTCACAGAATTTATTGTTCACTGATGAAAATGATAATTTGGAAATTAAGGTGATTGATTTTGGATTTGCACGTTTAAAGCCGCCTGATAATCAGCCTCTTAAGACGCCATGCTTTACCCTTCATTATGCTGCTCCAGAGCTCTTAAATCATAATGGCTATGACGAATCTTGTGATCTGTGGAGCTTGGGAGTCATTTTGGTGAGTTTTTTTCAGTGTAATAAACTTGTCCAAGTAGTTGAGCATATTGAATTGATATCTTGCTGCTATTGCATTGTTGAATTTGGGAATATCAGTGGATTTAATTATTCAAAATACACAGATGACTAGATTTCTGAAAATCACAGAATCTAAAAGATAAAAGAAACCTCAACTTGTGCCTGAGGAAAAGTCTCTTCTACAGCACCCCAAGAATTGGTCGTCCAAGTTTGCTCAAAGTATTGAAGGGAATCCACTGATTCCAGAGACATCCCGTTTCCCTTTGGAACAGTTCTAATTATTAAAAGTTTTTCCTTACTTTGAGCCTAAATCATCTTGTCTTTACCATCTATCTGTTGTTCCTAGTTCTGCCCTCTGGGGACAAACAGAATATATCTAATTCCTCTTCCATTTGACAGCCCTTCAGTTATTTGAAGATAGCTATCGAATCAGCCCTAAGTCTTCTCTCCAGATTCCTTTAATCTGTTCAGTGTATGGGATGTTCTGCAGTCCCCTCACCATTCTGCTCACCCTCTTCTGGGCATGTTCTTACTTATTTTTGCCTTTTCTTTTATTTAAGCTTGTAATTTTCATATCCCTACAAGTTCTTTCTTAATTTATTTGAATATGTCATATATCCATATAGAGATGTCTCTCAAGCTATCATAGTTTCTTTTTATGTTTTTTTCTGCTTATACTTCAGCAGATTCATTTGCTGGTATGTTTTAAATGTATTAGTACTATTTGTTTTCTTCATTTTGAATTTTGGGCTCTTACATGAGCATTAAATATAATGCCTTTTATATGCAAAGATATTTATTGAGCAGCTTTATTTTGTGATATGAATAAACACAAATAAGTTGAGTTCTATTTGAAGAAGCTAGAGTATAATATCAAAATAAATTAACAGTATGTTTTGTATAAGATGAAAGTAGGATAGTACAGAGATGGTGTTATTTAGCCTTTCATTAAAACCATAAAATTGTAGAAAATTTCTCTCCTGAGAGGCTGTATAACCTAAAAACATAAGTCCAAGAATGAGTTAGTTAAATTAATCAGTGATTTATTGTAAGTTTTTAAGAACAATTTAGGAATGTGTAAGGTACCATTCGATATATTTCATGGGATGTAGCAACCCTAGTGTCACAAAATATTTATTGCCACTTTCAGAAACACAACAATGGGCTGTATAAGCAATAGTGTGTCCCCTGATGCCATTTCCTATCATCATTCTTCCATTCGGAAGACATTTATTAAGTGCCTGTCATACATACTAGACCCTTTGGGAAATGTAAATGTAAATAAGTCATAGCCCTAGCTTTTAAGGAGTTTACCATCTAGTAGTAAAGATAAAACATGTACCCATATAAATGTATTATAAATTAGAGTATAATTAGATTGCTTTACAGAAGTACAAAGTGTTATGAGAGAAAAGTATTAAGAGATTACTTCCAGTTAGTATATTATTTAAGTTGTCTCCCCTGATGTCTTATCATAGCATGAAAGTAGCCTTGATTCTTGAAAATCATAGCATTGAGGTAACCTTTACTCTTGAAGGCTATAAGAACATACTGCAAGTTCTGGCAGGGCTTACTAACCTAGAAGGACTTCAGGGGTAGTCTAAGCTGTGGGCTATGTAATTTAAAGAGATTCATTACCAGAAATTTATTCACCATTCAATAAATATTTGGGATGTAGGTGGAATGGAGCAGCTATTAAAATTATACTAAGGTATGGAGGGGTTGCGGTCTGTGTTGTTAGAGGGAGCATCCATATTGATGAAATTCTAAGTATTTTATATGTAAGCAGCATTAAGCCTTTATTGTATTATTTTTGTAAAACCTTCAAGATCTAATTTATCATTTCAACAATTCTGATATGAAGCTTACAAAATTAGAAATCAGTTTATTTTGAAAAATGCAGTATTAGCTTCTATTTTTTCTCTGCAAGTGGATTCAAATTTCATTAATTATAATCACTTAAATTATTGTACTAAATGAAGAAGAAAGTAAAGTGGGGCAGAAAGAAGAAAAAAGCATAAGCAAATAGGAAGGAGGAAAATACACACGAGGCAAAGCCAAGATGGTGGAGACAAGGCAGGAAGTTATCTGAGCTCTTCCCAGTTTTCCTTGAAACAACTTTAAAATCACACCTCACAATGAATTCTGGAGCAACAGAACCCATTAAAAAACAGGATGAAACAATTTTCCAGCTGAAGATAACTTGGAAGGAATATAGGAAAGGTCTGTCTCACTTGGGTAAAAGGGGAGCACAGCCCACCACAGGCAGTCAGGGTAAGCCAGCAGGAGGCTACTAGCCCCAGCACAGATCAGCAACTGAGGCCCCACAGTCCTGGCACGGTGGGCCAGCTGTGAGGTCTTGAGCCCCCGTATGATAGGCTAGTTGTCAGGCCTAGCAGATCCAGAAGCCCCAGCACAGCTAGCCAGACTGGGCTGGGAGACCCCAGTGCAGCAGGCAAGCTAACAGCCCTGGAGTCCCTGGTACAGAAAGCCAGTGACCAGCTCCCTACCCCCTGGCACAAGAAGCTTGAGACAGTGCCCTAAGACTGAGAAGGGAACTGTTTTATAGTATTTTATTTTTTCCCCAGTTACATGTCAAGAAAATTTCTAGCATTCGTTTTTACAAAATCTTGAGTTCTGAATTTTTCTCCCTCTCCTCCCCTCTTCTGAAAATGGTAGGCAGTTTGATATAGTTTATATATGTGCTATCATGTAAAAGATATTTTCATATTAGTTACAGTTGTAAAAGAAGAAACAGATAAAAAACACAAGAAAAAATAAAGTAAGTGAAAAAATATGCTTTGATCTGCATTCAGAGTTCATCACTTCTTTGTCTGGATAAGGATGGCATTTTCTTTCCTGAGTCCTTTGTACTTATCTTGGATCATTGTGTTGCTGAGAAGAGCTGAGTCATTTGTAGTTGATCATCACACAATGTTGCCGACGCTGTGTACAATGTTTTCCTGGTTCTGCTCATTTCACTTTGCATCAGTTTGTACAGGTCTTTCCAGGATTTTCTGAAATCTACCTATTCATAAATTTTTATTGCACAGTAGTATTCCATTACATTCATATACCATAGCTTGTTCAGCCATTCCCCAGTTGATGGGTATCCCCTCAATTTCCAATGTTTTGCCACTACCAAAAGGGCTGCTATAAATATTTTTGCATGGGATATAGCCCTTTTCCCTTTTTTATGAATTCTTTGGGATGCAGACCTAGTAACTCACCTTTGGGGCATAGCTCTAAATTGCTGTCCAGAATGGTTGGATCAGTTCACAACTCCACCAACAGTGCATCAGTGTTCAATTTTCCCATATCTTCTCTAACATTTATTGTTTTCCTTTGAGAAGAGAACTTAATCATGGGCTTGGTGTTCCTGGGTAGGTAGGCTCTGGGTGGTATTTTGAGAAAGGAGGAAGGTCAGAAGCCAGTAGCAACAGGAGTGTGTCTTATACCATAGGCTCAAAATAGGGTCTAATTTCTACCATCTAGCCCAGCCAGCAGAGGAATAACTAGGGCAAGAATTTCAAACCAAAGAGGAACTTACAGTTCTACTGTTTTGAACCAACATAACTTTCCAGTTGATTGATGGAGGCAGAGTGCAGCAGCAGTCTACTTTCGCACAAGACCCAAACCCAGCTTAAGAACTCAGAGAGCTCAGACAAGAGGAGCAGCAGTCAGACTTGGCACAGGATCAGACTACTTTGAGAGCACTGAGAGCTGGCAGGTCCTGTCTCTAAGATCCTGGAAGAATATAACACTAACCCAAGAAAGCTGCAAAAGGACCAGCTCAGGTCTAACCTGCAGAAGTGCCACGGAGGCCAGCTCTAACGTGAAGTTCTAAGTCAGGAAATAGGCTGGTGGAATGAGCAAACAAAAAAAAAGAATCCCTCCATAAAGAGCTACTTTGGTGGCAGGGAAGCTCAAAAAACAAACCTAGAAGGAGAATATGACTCCAAAACATATATAAGCAAAGCCTCAGAGAAAAAACAGCTTGGGTAAAAATTCAATTAGAATTTCTGGAGAGATGAAAGAAAAGTCTAAAAAAGAATTTAAAATGTTATTTTGTAAATGGAATGAAAGTACTTCAAGAAAAATTGGAATTGAAATGAGTGCTATGGAAGAAAGAATTGGAAAGGGAATTAATAGCTCGGCACAAGCTTGTCCAAGCAACAAACTCCCTGAAAGTTAGAATAGACCAAATAGAAGCCATTGACTCGATGAGGCAATAAGAAATATTAAAGTTCAAAACTTGAAAAAAATAGAAGGAAATATAAGGTATCTCATAAGCAAACAGTTGACCTAGAAAACAGGTCAAAAAGAAAAAACTTAGAAATGATTGGACTGTCTTGATTTCCGTGACTGAGAGAGAGAGACACACAGACAGAGAGAGACTAGTTATCTTATTTCAAGAAATCTTCTAAGAAAACTGCCCAGATTGCTCAGAATCAGAAGGCAGAATGGGAGTAGAAAGAATCTACTGACTACCTCCTAAAAACCCAAAATGAAAACTTCCAGATATGTCGCAGCCAGGATCCATAATTTACAGATCAAAGAAAAAAAAAGTGAGCAAACAGAAAGAAAGAATTAAAGTGTCAAGGGTCCACAGTCAGGATTACACGTGAGTCACAGCTACCACTGTAAATTAGTAAAGAACTTGGAATGCAGTATTCCTGAAGGTAAAGGATATGAGCTTACAGCCAAGAATAACTTACTCAGCAAAATTGAATATAATGCTCCAGGAGGGAAAAAATGGACTTTAATAAAATCAAGGACTTCAAGCAATCCTGATAAAAAGACCAGAGCTGCATAGAAGCTTTAGAGTTCAAATACAGGAGTGAAGAGAAACATAAAAGATAAACATGAATGAAAAATGATAAAGGATTAAATAGAATTAAACCATTTACTTTCATATATGGGAAGATGATACATGTAGCCCCCCTGGGCCCGACCATCAAGACAGTCCATCAAAGGAGTCCTAGAGGGAGTCCAGTTAGACAAGGCCTGGGAATGGTTCTATTATGTCTCGATGATCTTAAGAGAAGTATGGGGGCAGCTAGGTGGCTCAGTGAGTAGAGCACCAGCCCTGGATTCAGGAGGACCTGAGTTCAAATGTGGCCTCAGACATTTGACACACTAGCTGTGTAACCTTGGGCAAGTTGCTTAACCCCAATTGCCCTGCCTTCCCCCCTCCAAAAAAAAGAGAAGTATGGAAAGATAGGGGAACAGGAATATACTGGGGGTAGAGATAGGGAAAGGAAGATTAGGGGAAATTATCTCACATAATCAGTGTGTGCAAGTAGACATCTATATAAAAAAGGAGAGGGGAATTAGGGGGAATAGCTAGCACTTGAACCTCACACACAGAGGTGGAGACAGAAAACTATTTTGCCTAACAAAAATAGGAGGAAATGGAAGAATGGAGGTGGGGAGCACCATGGAATTAATAGGAGGCTGATTAAAGGAGAGATTAATACTGCAGAAAACAAACTCTGAAGAGGTACAAAAAATATTTATAGTTCTTTTTGAAGTGGCAAAAAATGGGAATCTGAGGGAGTTCCCATAAATTAGGGAGTGGATGAACAAGTTGTGGTGGAATTCTATTCTGCTGAACTCATTTATCAATGTAATTAATGACTAACCACAATTCCATAGGACTAATGATGAAATATGTTACCTACCTCCTGTTAGAGAGGTGGAAGACTCAGAAAGAGAAAAAGTTATTTTGGATATGGGCAATGTGAAAATTTATTTTGATAGCCTAAAAATATTTTTTTTCATTTTTTGTATTTATTTAGTATTTAATTTTTCCTCAATTACACATAAATTTTTTAAAGTTTTTAACATTTTTTTTAAAACCTTGAGTTCCAAATTCTCTCCCTTCCTCCGTCCTCCCCACCCCACCCCATTGAGAAGGCTGGCAATTCCATATAGGTTATTCATGTGTAGTGATGCAAAACAAATCCATAATAGTCATGATGCAAAAAAAAACATAGACCAAAAAAAAAAATCTCAAGAAAAATAAAGTTTAAAAAAGTACACGTCGATCTGTATTCAGACACCATCAGTTCTTTCTCTGCAGACGAATACGATTTTTCATCCTAAGTCCTTCAGAGTTGTCATGGATCATTGTATTGCTGAAAATACCTAAGTCATTTACAGCTGATCATCCTACAATATTGCTGTTGCTTTGTACCCAGTACGTTTTACTTTGCATCAGCCCATGCAAGTCTTTCCAGGTGTTTCTGAGAGCGCCCTGCTCACCATTTCTTAAAGTACAATAGCATATCATCATAATTACATACCACAGCTTGTTCAGCCGTTCTCCAGTTGGTGGGCATCCCCTCAATTTCTGATTCTTTGCCTCAAAGAAAGAGCTGCTATAAATATGTTTGTACATGTAATTCCTTTTCTTGTTTAAATCTCTTTTGGGATACAGACCTAGCGCTGGTACGGCTAGGTCAAAGGGTGTGCATGCCTTTATAGCCTTTGGGGCCTAGTTCCAAACTGCTCTATAGAATGGTTGAATTAGTTCACAACTCTGCCAACAGTTCATTAAAGTCTTATTTTTCCCACCTCCCCTCCAACATTTGTCATTTACTTTTTTTGTCCTGTTAGCCAACCTAACAGGTATGAGGTAATATCTCAGAATTGTTTTAATTTGCATTGCTCCAATCAGTGGTGAGTTAGGATATATTTTCATATGACTATACATAGTTTTAATTACTTCATCTGAAAATTGATTATATCTTTTGATTATTTATCAATTGGGGAATTGGACACAGTTAGCTTTATATGTTAGAGAAATGTAGCCTTTATCAGAGAAATTTGCTTCAAATTTTTTTTCACAGTTACTATTGCTAATATTTCCCTCCCTCTTGTTCCCCTTACCTCCATCTATTCTATTCTCTCCTTCCTTTTACCCTGTCCCTTCTCAAAAGTGTTTTGTTCCTGACTACCCCTTCCTCCAATCTGTCCTCCCTTATATCATCCCCCATCCCCTTCCCCTTCTACTTTCCCGTAAGGTAAGATAGATTTCTATATCCCATTGCCTGTGTATCTTTTTCCCTCCTTGAACCAATTTTAATGAGAGCAAGGTTCACTCACTTCCCCTAACTTCCCCCAACTTCGCCTCCATTGTAAAAGCTTTTTCTCGCCTCTTTTATGTGAAATAATTTACCCCATTATACTGTCCCTTTCTCTTTTTTCCAATACATTCCTCTCTCTCACACCTTAATTTTATTTTTTAGATATCATCACTTCATATTCAACTCACACCTGTTCCCTCTCTCTATATATATATACTCCTTCTAACTACCCTAATAATGAGAAAGGTCTTATGAGTTACAAAAATATCATCTTCCCATGTAGGAATGTAAACAGTTTAACCTTATTAAGTCTTTTGTGATTTCCATTTCCTGTTTACCTTTTTATGCTTTTCTTGAGTCTCGTATTTGAAAGATTTTCTATTCAGCTCATCTTTTCATCAAGAATGCTTGAAAATCCTCTGTCTCATCGAGTATTAATTTTTTTCCCCTTAAGGATTATACTCAGATTTGTTGGGTAGGTGATTCTTGGTTGTAATCCTGGCTTCTTTGCCCTTCAGAATATCATATTCCAAGCTCTATGATCCTTTAATGTCAAAGATGCTAAATTTTGTGTTATCCTGACTGTGGCTCCACCAGACTTGAATTGTTTCTTTCTAGCTGCTTGCAATATTTTCTCCTTCACCTGGGAACTTTCTGGCTATAACATTCTTGTTGGTTTTCATTTTGGGATCTTGCTCAGGAGGTGATTGGGGGATTCTTTTAATTTCTATTTTACAGGCAATTTTCCCTAATAATTTCTTCTGTTTTTTTGGAGGGGGGAAGGCAAGGCAATTGGTGTTAAATGACTTGCCCAAGGTCACATAGCTAGTAAGTGTCAAGTGCCTGGGGCCGGACTTGAACTCAGGTCCCCCTGACTCCAGGGCCAGTGCTCTACTCACTGCGTCACCTAGCTGCCCCTGTCTTCTATTTTTTCATTCTTTTGGCTTTGTTTTATTGCTTCTTGGTTTCTCATAAAGTCATTAGCTTCCATTTGCTTCATTCTAATTTTTAAGGAATTATTTTCTGTAGTGAACTTGTGGTCTTCCTTTTCCATCTGGCCAATTCTGCTTTTTAAGGTATTCTTCTCTTCATTGGCTTTCTGGACCTCTTTTGCCATTTGGCCTAGTCTGTTTTTTAAGGTGTTATTTTCTTCAGCATTTTTTTGTCTCTTTTACCAAGCTGTTGACTTATTTTTCATGATTTTCTTGCATTACTGTTATTTCTCTTCTCAATTTTTCCTTTGCCTCTCTTACTTGATTTTCAAAACCCTTTTTGAGCTCTTTCGTGGCCTGAGACCAATTCATATTTTTCTTGGAGGCTTTGGATTGTAGGACCTTTGACTTTGCTATGTTCCTCTGACTATATATTTTGATCTTCCTTGTCACCATAATAACTTTCTATAGTCAGAAGTTTTTTTTTTCCATTGTTTGCTTATTTTCCCAGCCTATTACTGGACTTTTAACTGTTTGTTAAAGTAGAGCTCTGCTTCCAGGGTGGAGGGTGAACTGTCCCAAGCTTCAGGGGTTTTGTGCAGCTGTTTTCAGAGATAGTTCTAGGGACCTGTAAGTTTTCAGTTCTTACAAGGTGGTATGACCTAAGGAGAGGTGTTTTCTACTCACTCTGGAACTGTGAGGAGGGTCCCCCTCCACTGCTGCTGCAAGCTCTGCTATGCTAGTGCTCCTTCTTGCCCTGGGACTGCCACCCAGGACTGAGACCCAGATCCAAGTGTGGGCAAAGCAACAGAGTCCTGCCTCAGTGCTAGCAAAGAGACTCCTCTAATCTTCTGACCAGTTGTTCAAACCCCTTACCATCTGTGGGCTGGGAGCTTCAGAAGCAACTACTGGCCTGAACATATTTGTGATGAGTTTTGTTATCCATTATTTCCTAATTGGGGTAGAGGGTGGGGAGGGCAAGGGCAAGAAGATCTTTGCTGATTAAAAGAAATAAAATATTTTTAAAAGAAAAAAATCTTATGTAGCAGTCATGACCTCAGACAAGACAATAGCAAAAATAGATGTGATCAAAAAAAATAAACATGGAAGCTACATTATGATGAAAGGTACTGTAAAAATTAATATCAGTGTTCAATATATATGTACAAAATGACATAACCATCTAAAGGAAAAGTCAAGTAAGTTACAAGGAGAAATAGACAGTAAAATTATAATAGTGGGGGACTTCAGTGTATCCCTTTCAGAAATAAAGAATCAATATAAAATAAAAAGAATGAAGTTAAGAACCTGAATATAATTTTAGAAACATTGGCTATCAGAAATCTGGCATTTACTGAATGGGAATATAAAGGAACTTATGTATTTCTCAGCTGTGTATGCCACTTTTACAAAAATTGGCCATGGATTAGGGTGTATAAAAAAAAAATCTTGCAAATGCAGAAAAGCAGAAATATTCAATGCATCTTTTATTGATCACAATGCAATAAAAAATATATTCAATGAAGATCTATTTTTTAAGATTAAAGAATAATTGGAAACTAAATAATATAGCACAAAAACTGCTTGGAAAACTAGTCAGGTGTCTGGTGGAAATTAGGTTTAGACTAACCTCTTATACCACATGTCAAGATAATCTCCAGATGGATACCTGATTTAGAGATAAAGGGAGACATCATAACTGCAGCAAGGAAGAAATTAGCTTTCATATCTATGCATTAGGGAAGTTTGTGCCCAAATTAGAGATAACTTTAAGAGTCGCTAAAAATAACACGGACAATTTTGATTGCATAAAACTAAACGGTTTTTGGCAAAACAAAACCTTTACAGCTAAAATTAGAAGTAAAATGGGTAATTAGGAGAAGTATTTTCAGCAGGTTTTCTCTGGTAAGATTCTCATTTCCAATATATATAATGAATTGATTCAAATTAATCAAAATAAAAACCACTCATATTTATAATTGAGAGAAAAGAGAAAGGACTGTATATTCATATACATATGGGTATATATATAAACACATATAGTTAAAGGATATGAACAGGCAGTTTTAAAAGGAATAAATCTGAGCTATTGCTATATGAAAAAATGCTTCAAGTTACTAATAATTAGAATGTAAACTGTAAAGAGTGGGTCAGGAAACAAAGAAATATAAGACATTGTCCTCGCCCTTAAGGAGTTTAGAATCTAGTTGGTGAGAAAAGATAAATAAATACACATAAGAAAGAGATACAAGACAGTGCTTGTTAAGTGTTTCTCTCATTTGCTTGTCTACTTTTTGAGGGATAAAATTATCATTAAATTGAGTCAGAGGCAGTGTATTGCCATGGAATGAGCATTGCTTTTGGAAACAAAGGACCTAAGCTTGAATCTCTGCTCTGGTTCTCACTACTTGTATGGTCTTAGGCAGTATCTTATAAATCATAAAAATATATAAATTATTGTATATAATAAACATAGACATACTATATTATATATAACACAATGTGTATTATATATAATATAATCATTATAAATAATAAATGTTTGTTCAATTTGATTAATTAGCTTTCTTAAGTGCTCACTATGTGCCAGGTGTCATATAGGCAGTAAGGTCACAAAGACAAAAACAGAACAATCTCTACCTTTACAAATTGAAATTATAATTGGGCAGACAACTTAAACATATATTGGTAAATATAAAACACATACAAAACAAAAGATACAAAATAACCCAGGGGAAAAGCACTAAGTAGCTGGAATAGAAAAAGCTCATGCCAAAGGTGGTGCTGAAACTGAATTCTCAAGGAGACCAGGCATTCCGAAAGGTAGAGGTAAGGAAGGAGTATATGCCAGGAATGGGGGACAGATAGTGCAAAGACGTGTAGGTAGGAGATGGAGGGTGATGTGTGAAGGAACAGCAGGGAGGCCAGTTTGATTGAACAAAGTGTATGAAATGGAGTCATGTAATGAGGGAGGAAAGGTATGATGAGATTAGATTATAAAGAGCTTTAAATGCCAAACAATATTTCATTGTAGAATTCATAGGGAGTCAATGGATTTTTTGAGTGGGGGACGGTGACATGGTCAGACCTGTACCACAGGGAAATCACTTTGGTGGCTATATGGAGGCATTATATTAAATATGACTTCTCTAGGCCTCTGCTTTCTCATCTGTAAAATAAGGGATTGGCCTAGATAACTTAAGAAGTGCCTACTACCTCTAAAGTGTAGTGTCACTTTTTTAACAAGCTTATTTCACTGTTAAAGAAAATTTTTTTTGCTCAATTTTGTTTTAATTTTCAGTGGAGATATAAGAATTCAGGTACATACTCAAGAACATAAAGAAAGGAGAGACAAGCAAAAGCAGGAAGACAACAACAAAAAACTATCAGGCTCTTTCATTGTGAGGGATACTCAGGGATCTGTAAATAAAATAATGTGTTAAATGCAGTGATGCTGTTTGTTAATACTTGAATAGTAATTTTCATTAATAAAATTGTCACCATTATCAGTTTTATCCTTAGGTATTACCAATAGTAACTTCACAATCATTCTGTGATCTTAATTTAATGTTTCTTTCTTTTTTCTCTTAATAGTATACAATGCTGTCAGGACAGGTTCCATTCCAGTCTCACGACAAAAGTTTAACATGTACCAGTGCAGTAGAAATCATGAAAAAAATTAAAAAAGGTGATTTCTCTTTTGAAGGAGAAGCCTGGAAGAATGTATCCCAGGAAGCCAAAGATTTGATTCAAGGTAAATAGGTTTTGATTTTTTGATATTTTATTAGACTTAATGATTATAATTAAATTGTAAGTACCTATATATACTTTTTTTGTGCAGGAATTCAAGTATACGCTTTCATTTCTCAAGACTATATTCACTTGAAGTTTACCGTGTGATCTTTTTGTTAAAAATAATTATTTTAGAAAAGAGGGTCAGTGGAAGAGACAATTAGGAGGCATCAGAAATAATCAAGCTTACTAACCCAGTCTTGAATCATTTTGGAAAAAATAAATTACCCAGGAGAGAACTCTCTGTTCGATGAGTGTTTCTGGGAAAATTGGAAGAAATTCTGGCAGAAATTAGACATAGAAATAAAATTATAAAATAAACTCAAAATGCAAATGTGAAGTGAATATTAAGGATTATACCATAAAAAAGAACCAGGTCAGGTACCTTTCATAGCTATGGCTAGGGTGTGAATAGTTAAGCAAAAAAGGGATAAAAATAGTTACAAAATAATTTTGATTACATTAAATTGAAATGCTTTTGTATGAATAAAACTAATATAACTAGGAAAAGAAGGAAAAAGGTTGACTGGAGGAGAAACTTTTGTAACGAACATATCTGATAAAGGTGTGATATCTAATAAATCAGCTAGCAGAAATATATAAGACCAAAAGCCATTCCCTGAGCAATAAGTGGTCAAAGGATATGAACAAATCATTCACAAAAAAAAGAATTACTTTTAATAATCCTGTGAAAGGACACTCCAAGTCACTAACAGTGAAAATGCAAGTTAGAAATACCCTGGAAGTTTCAGCTCACGCCAAGAAAAGTGGCAGAGGTGACAAAAGATCAGAATAGTCAGTATCAGAGAGGCTGTGGAAAGACAAATTCTTTTAGGGGAGCTGTGAATTGATCTGAACTTTTGTAACAGCAGTGCTACTTGCAGCTGCTGTGGGGGTATAAGACCAATAACACCAGCACACAGGAGGACTGCCAGCACAAGTTCTTTGACCTGCTTTTCTAAAGGAAAGCAACTTTAAAGGAGTCAACAATCTTCCTTTAATCAAACATATATCATTCACCTAGTTCAGGGGAAAAATCAGCACCCTGAACTTCTGAGAAAATACAAACAGAAATTACAAACAAATTATTTAAACAGAGCAAATCCAAACAGCAAAGACCAACAGACAGGGCTTCCAACTGTCCAACCAAAAGCAATACATGCATAGTTACCAGAGAGAGAATAGAGAGAATCTAGGTTTTTCAAAGCTGGAGGGCTCCTTAATGGCTACCCAGAGTCTCGTCTAGCTAAATCACATGAATGCTTTTCCAGTGAGTGAGCCCCAAAACAAAATGCTAACCCCAGAGTATATATACCCTTCTTCAGGGCCAGAGGGCATCACAACCCTCATGACCCAGGCTCATGTGACTCAGGTTCAAAGCAGGTCACATAGGCCTTTTAAGGGGTGGGGAAGATCTTCAAACATTACACCATTCTGAGAGATAATCTGGGAGAACAGCAAAGACAGAAGAGTAGGAGGAAGCAAGACAGCCCAGCTCTTTCTCATAACTACCTAGGTGAAGATTGAGAAAGAGTGTCAGACTGAGTAGTGACTGGAAACTCGAAGGAGAAACCTCAGGGGACCATTTTTCCAGTGAGATTCAGCCCACTGGCAAGTAACTAGGGCAGGAAATATAGACCAAGGGTGAGTATATATGTTGTTAAGACCCTAGAGCCAAAACCTGGATTTAGCCAATAGGCAAAGGTACGGACGAGCATCAGTGGGAGGGGTCAGTCATTTTCAGTCCCTTGTGACCCCATTTGGTATTTTCTTGGCAAAGATTCTGGAGTGGTTTGCCATTTCCTTCTCCAGCTCATCTTATAGATGAGGAAATTAAGGCAGAGTTAAGTGACTTGCCTAGCATCACACAGGTAATGAATGTCAGAGGCTGGATTTAAATTCAGGTCTTCCTGACTCCAAGCCCACTGTGCCATCTAGATGACCAAGGGAGGGAGTAGTCATAAGCAAAATAAATTCTAGCCTGGGTAGAGGGCAGGGGATTTAAGATAGAAGGAAATAGGGTAAGAACTTTTGATTTGGGTCTGAAAAAGGAGAAGATAAGAAAAATGGGAGGGGCTAAAAATTATATCAAACATAGAGCACTGGTGCTGAGACACTTCTCATTCACTACCCTCTTCTTTGTGAAGAGAAAGGTATCAAACAAGAAGGAAAAAAATTATCATAAAGTATCATGGAAATCATAATAGCATTTTTCTCACAGAATTATTGTGAGGATCAAATGGCACTCTATAAATGTTAGATATTATTATTTCCTAACAATAATAATAGAATGGCAGAATGGATTAGAAAGCAAAATCCAGCAATTTGTTGTTTAGAAGAAACACACTTAAAGATTCACACAATTAAAATAAAGTATAGGAGTATGATCTATTATGCTTCAGGTGAACTCAAAAAAGCTCGTGTAGCAATCGTATTCTCAGACGAGATCAGAGCTAAAATAGACTCAAATAAAAGACATAAATAGGGAAATTTCATTTTGCTAAAAGGTACCATGAACAATGAACTTATCTCAGGACTTAACATGTATGCATCAAAAGCCATGGTATCCAGATTCTTAAAAGGAAAAGCTAAATGAGTTATAAGGACAAATAGACAGTAAAACTATAATTGTTGGGGACCTCAGTATAGTCCTTTCAGAGGTAGATAAATCTAACAAAAATAAACAAGAAAGTACCAGATCTCAAACTTTATTAAGTAGTAATCATCAGAGCAATCTGGTACTGGCTAAGAAATAGGGTGGTGCATCAGTGGAATTGATTAGGTATGAAATATATTGTAGCAAGTGACCATGGCAATTTAGTGTTTGATAAACCTAAAGATCTAAGCTTTTGGGACAAAAACTCAATATTTGACCAAAACTTCTAGGAAAGCTAGAAAACCATATGGCAGAGTATAGTTACAGAACAATATCTCACATCATTTACTAAGATATGGTCAAAATGGGTACGAGTTGACATAAAAGGTGATACCATAAACAGATTAGGGGAGCATAGAATAGTTAACCTGTCAGATCTATCAGTAAAGGAAGAATTTAGGACAAACAAGAGATAAAAAGAGCATTACAAAATATACAATGGATAATTTTGGTTATAGTGCAACCAAAATTAGAAGGAAAGCAGAAAACTGGGGGGGGAAATTTATAGCAAATATCTCCAATAAAGGCCTCGTTTCTCAAGTATACAGAGATGTGAGTCAAATTTATAAGCATATAAGTCATTCCCCAATTGATAAACAGTCAAAGGATATGAACAGGCAGTTTTCAGAAAAAGAAATCAAAGCTATCTATAGTCATATGAAAAAATGCTCTAAATTACTGATTAGAGAAGTGTAAATTAAAACAACTCTGAGGTACTACCTCACACGTATCAGATTGGCTAATATGATAGAAAAAGAAAATGATAAATGTTGGTGGGGATGTGGGAAAACTGGGACACTAATGCACTGTTGGTGGAGTTGTAAACTTATCCAACCATTCTGGAGAGCAATTTAGAACTATGCCCAAAGGGCTATAAAACTCTGTGTATACCCTTTGATCCAACAATGCCACTACTAGGTCTGTATCCTAAAAAGATCCAAAAAAAGGAAAAGGACCTATTTGCACAAAAATATTTATAACAACTCTTTTTTGTGGTGGCAAAGAATTGGAAATTGAGGGTATATCCATCAGTTGGGGAATGGCTGAACAAGTTGTGGTATATGATTGTAATGGAACACTATTGTGCTATAAGAAATGATGAGCAGGATAATTTCATAAAAACCTGGAAAGACTTACATGAACTGATTCAGAGTGAAGTGAACAGAACCAGGAGAACATTGTACATAGTAACAGCAATACTGTACAGTGATCAAACTGTGAACAACTTAGCTATCCTCAGCAATACAATGATCCAAGATAATTCCAAAGCACTCATGATGAAATATGCTGTCCACATCCAGAGAAAGAACTGATGGAGTCTAATTACAGACCAAAGCATACTATTTTTTACTCCTCTTTTTTTTAAAATTTTCTTCCACAAAGTGACTAATATGGAAATATGTTTTACATGATTGCACATGTATTACCTACATCAGACTGCTGACCATCTGAGGGAGGGTGGAGGAGAGAGAAGAAGGGAAAGAATTTGGTTAAATGAATGTTAAAAAATTGTTTTACATGTAATTAGGAGAGGGAATATTATTTTTAAAAAATAAACAAGAAAAAAGTTAAGGACCTGAATAGAACTTTTTAAAAGTTAGCAATGATTTTTGCCAATTACTGATAGGGAATAGAAAGGAATATACATATATCTCAGTTGTATGGGACATCTTTACAAAACTCACCATTTATAATGGTATAATAATAATAACAATAATAATAGCATTTATGTAGCACCTGCTGTGTGCCAGATACTGTGCTGTGTACTTTACAGACATTATTTCATTTATTCCTCACCACAACTCTGAGGTAGGAACTATTGTTATCCCTGTTTTACATTTGAGGAAACTGAGGCAAAGGTAAAGTGACTTGCCTAGCATTATATAGGTAGTGAGTGTCTGAGATTGAATTTGAACTCGGGTTTTCCTGCCTCCAAGCCCAGCACTCTATCTACTGCCAAACAAAAGGTGAAAAGAAATATTAAAAACATTATTTAATGATCACAGTGAAATAAAAATAATATTCAATAAAGGCCTATTGAAGAAAATACTTAAACAGAATTGGAGATTAAAATAACCTAATCATAAAGAATTGGTGGATCAAGGAACAAATCATAGAAGTACTAGATACTAATTAAGGATAATGACACCAGTGAGACAGCACACTGTCATTTGTGGGATAATTTACATCGCCAAACAATATCATCAACAAAAGATATATAAAGAATAAGTCAACAAATTGGACATGCAGCAAAATAAATAGCTAGAAAACCAACAAATTTTTAAATGAAGTTAAATAACAAAATAGGAAATCTGAAAATCAAATAAAAAGTTAACAAAATTAAAAACAAAAAGAAATTGAATTAAAGTAGTTGTTTTTTAAGAAAAAAATAAAATGGATAAATCATTAGCTAACAATTAAAAAAAAGAAAACCAAATTACCAATGATTACTAATAAGAATTTATAATGAATTCAAAAGAAATAAACTATTTTGCCTGATTATATGTCAGAAAAACTGACAACCTAAATGAAGTTGATGAATATTTACAAAAATATAAAATGGCCAGGTAAACTGAACTAGAAATAGGATTTAAGTAGCCAAGACTCATGAAAAGAAAATGAATAAGCCACAAATGAACTCCCAAAAGAAAAAACAACAACAAACCAGGCACCAGATAGATTTACAAGCAAATTCTAACCCACATACAAAGAACAGTTAGTTCTAACTTTATATAAACTGTTTTCAAAAATAGAAAAGGAAAGATCTTACCAAATTCTTTTTATAATACCTAAATGAGAGAGCCAAAACAGAGAAGGAAAACTATACTCCAAATCCTTACCAAATATTGACAATTTTTAAAAATATTAGCAAAGATACCACAGAAACATCAAAAAAAAAAATTATACACTACTACCACGTCAGATTTATCCTAGAAATGAGGGTTGGTTGAATGTTAGGGAAACTGTCAACATAATAGGCTATGGTATTATCAAGAACAAAAAAATCATATTATTTTGTCAATAGACAAAATTTTTCTCAAAATGCAATACCCATTTCTAATTTAAAAAAAAAAACCTAGGAATAATAAGAAATAGACCTTTCCTTAATGTAATAACTAGCTATCAGATTTGTAATAATAATAATAATAACAACTAGACCTTTCAAAAAAAATCAAGGATGTTTGTTATCACCACTACTAATTGGTAAAGTGCTAGAAATATAACAGTAAGACAGAAAAGTTGTGGGACTAAGCATAGGCAAAGAGAAAACAAAATTGTCACTTTTGCAGATAAAATGATTTACTTAGCACCCTAGAGAGTAAAAAGAAAAAAAATTGAAACAACTTATGCAAAGTTCCAGAATATCAAATAAATCCACATAAATCACCAGCATTTTTGTAAATTACTAACAAAACCTAGCAGAAAGAGCTAGGAAGAAAAATTCCTTTCAAAGTAACACAAAAAATAACTACCTACCAAAATATATAGGAACTGTATGAATACAACTATAATTTTTTTTTTAAATTTGCCTTTTTCACTCCTGCTCTCCCTTGGAAAAAAGTAGATAAAAACAAAACCCTTATAACTAATATGTATAATCAAGCAAAACAAATTGCCACAAGCCATGTCCGAAAATGTATGTCTTATTCTGCATCTTGAATCCGTCTTCTCTTTCAGGAAATGGGTAGAATGCCTCATCAGTTGGCCTTTTTAATCCTTGTTGTTAATTGCACCTATCAGAGTTCTTAAGTTTTTCAGACTTGTTAAAAAAAACTTATGTAAATAAACACCTAAATAATATGAGAAATAGTAATTGGTCATGAATGGGCTGAATCAATATAATAAAAATAATAATACTACCTAAATGAATTTATCCAGTGCCAGACCAATCAAGCTGCCAAAATATCTTTACAGAACAATAAAAAATAATAAAATGCATCTGGAGGAACAAAAGGTAATGGATTTCAAGTGAAGATTATTTTTTAAATTGGGTCAGAAGGGGCTTTAAGAGGACCATATCCCAAACTGTACAAAACAGCAATCAAAACTGTTTGGCATTGGCTAAGAAATAGATGAATCAGTGAAACAGACTAGCTTAAACAACACATGGAAGTAAATGAGCATAATAGCCTAGTGTTTGATAAACCCAAAGACCCCTACCTGCTGGGGTAAAACTCAGTACTTGACAAAAATTGCTGGAAAATCTAGAAAGCTTTCTGGTAGAAATTAGGTTTAGATCAGTACCTCAAACTATATACCAAGACAAGATGCAAATGGGTATATGACTTAGATATTAAAGAATGATATCATAAATTAGGAAAGCAAGGAAGAAATCACATCTGTGGGAAGAGTACATGACCATCCAAGGGATAGAAAAAAGACAAAACAGACAGTTTTAATTACCTAAAATGTTTTTTTTTTGCATAAACAAAACCACTGCAGCTAAGTTTAGAAGGGTGTGTTGGTAAGCAAAATGGGCTCTAGAGTTTGGGTTTTGTTTCCTTTGAGTAATTCAGTGTATGTTATTGAGTCTTACTAGGTGCTAAGCCCCAGGCCCAGACCCCTATTAGGTACTAAGCCGATGTGGGCGTGAGGCTCCCAGGGTCCTAAGGGGAGGGGCTAAAACCAGAGCCAATCACAGGAGCTTAGGTTCTGGTCGCTCAGACGACGCTTGATGACGTCTGAAACGGTATAAGAAGACAAGACAGAGCCATTTGTGCAGGGCTCTCACTTGTGCTGGTGCGCTGATGCGGAGACTCTGGGTAACTGTATCTAAGAGCCCTCCAGCTTGTAAACCTGGATGTTGGGACTTTGTTAAACTCTGGTAACTTTGAATTGAGATGTGAATCAGACAAGGTCTGTCTGTCGATGTTTGTAATTTGTTTGCATTTGTTCTGAAGTTCAGGGTGCTGATTTTTTCCCCTGAACTAGGTGAGTGGTATTTGTATGCTGAATTAAAGTAAGCATGTCAACCCCTTAACGTTGCTTTCCTTAGTTAAGCAGATCAAAAGAACCTGTGCTTTGGCAGCTTGCTGGTAGCGCTCTTGTTGGTGGGCTTGTGTTGGTCTTTCACCCCCACAACAGCTGCTAGCTGGATTGTTAAACAATTAACTGGCAAAAAAAAAATTTCAGCAGATTTCTCTGTTGAAAGTCTCATTTCCAAGCTACATAAGAAGCTCAAATTTATAGGAATAAGAGATTTTCTTTCCCTTCTTAACAAATAATTGAAAATACATGAACAAGAAGTATTAAAGGAATAATTACAAGCTATACAAGACATATAAAATGTCCTAAATCACTAATAATTAAAGAAATGCAAATTAAAGTAACTCTGAGGTTTCATCTCATACCCCTCAGATTGCAAAGATAACCCAAAAATGCATAATGACAAATATTGGTGAGGAAATGTTGGGAAAACAAACATCGGGGGAAAAAAGAACTATTGTTGGAGCTATGGACTGGCACAGCTACTATGCAAAGCAATTTGGAACTGTGCCCCCCCCAATATCACTAAACCACATATACCTTTTAATCCAGCTATACTAGTACTACTTGGCCAAATACCCAAAATACCAAATATCAAAGAAAGACAATGAGGACATATTTGGTTTTTGTAGGGTTTGTTGTTGTTGGGAGGCAATCGGGGTTAAGTGGCTTTACCAGGGTCACACAGCTAGTAAGAGTCTTAAGTTCAGATTTGAACTCAGATCTTCCTGACTCCAGGACAGGTTCTCTATCCACTGTGCCAGCTTGCTGCCCTGTGGAGCCATTTCTGCAAAAATATTTTTCCTTTCTGTGGTAGCAAAAAATTGCAAACAAAGAATGTTCATTCAGGGAATGACTGAACCAATTATAACATACGGATGTAATTGAATACTATTGTGCTGTAAGAAATCCTAAAAGGGGGGCAGCTAGGTGGCACAGTGAGTAGAGAGCACTGGCCCTGGAGTCAGGAGGACCTGAGTTCAAATCCGCCCTCAGACACTTCACACACCAGCTCTGTGACCTTGGGCAAGTCACTTAACCCCAATTGCCCTGCCTCCCCCCCCTCCAAAGAAAAGCGGGGGACAGGTTTAAAGAAACGTGGAAAGATTTGTATAAACTGATTCAGAGTAAGATGACGACCAGGAGAAGAATTTCTGTAATAAGAACGTTGTAAATATAAATTTGAAAGATTTAAAGACTCTGATCAGTGCAATGATGATGGACTGACGTTGCAGAATGAAACATATGTTTTTGGACATGCCCAGCATGGTAATTTGAATATGTATATTTGTTTCTTTTTTTGTTTTCCATTGTGAGAGGGCAAGAAAATAAGGATTTGTTAATTTAAAATAATTTTTAAAAAAAGAAATTCAGGATTATGTTATGAAAGTGACTTAAGATAGACATTAGAGGGTAATGTCTACACCCTTTACGAAATTATTATGAAAAAAAGAAATTATTGTTTTGATAAAAAAGGAGACAGTAGTAGATGCAAAATACAGTAAGGAGAACTAGAAAAAGTATCCACGAAGACTCCCAACAGTGTAGATGGAAAGCAAACAACAATGAAACAGTTAAAACTGAATGCTGTGGAATGATAGTGACCAAGCCTGGCCCTGGAGAAGAGCTACAAC
Organism: Trichosurus vulpecula; assembly: GCF_011100635.1. Taxonomy (NCBI): domain Eukaryota; kingdom Metazoa; phylum Chordata; class Mammalia; order Diprotodontia; family Phalangeridae; genus Trichosurus; species Trichosurus vulpecula. The sequence goes on along the minus strand of NC_050580.1, from coordinate 252,535,168 downwards.
GCTGCCTCATTCCCATCTTTACAGAGGCAAGGGAGTATGGGGGTAAAGTAATGTGCACATGTCAGACATAGGCTGATGGATTTTGCTAAACCATTTTTTTCTGAATATATTCAGCAATTAAGATGATAAAAAAACCAAAAGATATTGTTTAAAATTGTTTTAGTGATTTTTATGATAGTTGAAAATCATTTAGTCTTTTTGCATTTTCCTAAGTAACAATTAACTTAATGTCACCATTTAGTGTTCAGAGAAGGATTAATTTCAAATCAAAATGTGATGTTTTGGGTTTGAAGACTTGTAGACTCCCTTGTGTTGCATATCATTCAGATTTATGTCTAATGTTAATATTTACAATTTTCAAATGTCTTGGAAATCTTTCTTAACACTAAATATTTGGGTTTTTTGTTTTGTCTTATCAGCCCTACTAGACTGTAAGATCCTTGAGAACAGAGCTTCTTTCTGTCTTATTTACCTTTGTATCTCCTATAGTGTTGAGCACAGTACCTTGCACAAAGTCACCACTGTCTTTGTTGAACTGTATAAAATAAAAATGCCTTACATATTTCTATCAGGACTTCTTACAGTGGATCCCAATAAGAGACTTAAAATGTCTGGCTTGAGGTACAATGAATGGCTTCAAGATGGCAGTCAGCTGTCTTCAAATCCTTTGATGACTCCAGATATACTAGGATCTTCGGGAGCTGCTGTGCATACCTGTGTAAAAGCAACATTTCACGTAAGGGCAAATATGCTTTGGAAGCAAACTAAAGTTTAGAATAAGATTATAAACTGATTTTACTTTTAATATTATGAATGGAATTCTCTCATAATGCAGTTTTATAGATAGTATATGTCCTATTTTTTTAAGTATTAGATTTATAATAAAAGCTAAGATTTGTGTGATAGCTTCAATATATTCTAACACAAGTAAAAAATAATATAAGTTTAATGGATCAGATTCACTTCTGGTTCCACATAACTCTTTATTTGAATATCAAAAGGAATTTCAAAATTTATAAAAGTTGGGTGTTTTACTTAACAGTTCCATAATTTTAAGTAGCAAATTTAGACGGTTTATAATATGACTTGCTACAATGGAAAAAATGCCAGGCTGTTTCCTTTTAAAAAACATAAACATTTGTGTTGAAACCATGTAACCTATACTACAATTAAGCCATTCCTTCAGTAAGTAGTTATTATGTATGTAACATTCTACAAAATGCCAACATGAATACAAAGGAAGTAGAAAATCCAGTACCGACCCTCAACTAGTTTGCTGTCTAGTTGGCGAGATAAGAAATATTGTGTGAGTGTGTGTGTCTGTGCGTCTGTCTTGTGTCTGTCTTTCTCTGTGTGTATTGTAGATGTTGCAGTGGATAGAGTGTTGGACCTGGAATCGGGAAGACCTGAGTTCAAATGTAGCCACGTAGTTAACACACTAGCTGTATGACCCAGGGCAATACACGTAACCTTTTGTTTGCCTCCGTTCCCTCATCTGGAAAATGGAAATAAGGATATCGCCGACCTCACAGGGTTGTCGTAAGCATCAGACGAGATGATATTTAAAAGCACTTCCCACAGTACGTGGCACATAGCAATGTCCCTACTATTATTGTCGTCATTAGTGGAGAAACTAGATAAATTGTAGCGTGATAGGAAGTGCGTACTGTTGTGGTAACTGATTATAGACAAAAGTGCTGAGCAGTAACTCAAGAAAAATCAGTGTTGTATGGGAATAGTCAGGAGCAAGTAAATACAGTCTAAAGAGGTTTTCTAAGAAAGAAAGACTTAAAAGAAGAATGAGAGAAGAAAGGTCAGGATAGGGGCATGTGTATTAAAGAAAAGAGAAATTCTAGTAGGAGAGCTTTCTGTAGGTGGCCTAGATTGTACAGGATTCATAGACGTAATAGCTGCAGAATAGGGATGGGGGTTGCAAGACAGCTAGGTGTCACAGTGCCTCAGATACTTCCTAGCTGTGTGACCCTGGGCAAGTCACTTAATGATGTTTGCCTCAGTTTCCTTATCTGTAAAATGAGCTGGAGAGGGAAATGGCAAACCACTCCAGTCTCTCTGTCAAGAAAACCTCAAATGGGGCCACAAAGAGTCAGACATGACTGAAAACGACTGAACAAAAAAAGCTGGGGCTGAGGACTTAAGGAGAATAGTTTCTACGTAGCTGTGGTGAGGAATTAGCCAAGGAATCAATGAGGGACTTTTTGCAGTAACCAGGAACAAGTTACTGGGCACAGAGTGTTGGACCTGGAGTCAGGAAGATGACATCTAAATTAGACTGAACTGTAAGGAAACATAGCTGCCCAGCTTGGGTACTTGATAACAAAAATTTCAGAGCTAGAGCCAGTGAAATGGTGGTGTTCTGAATTGTTCGCATTCCTGAGATATTTCCAGTTAACCAACAATTTGCTAAATTGAGCCTAATTGATTTCTTCCAGAGATGACATAGAACCTTTGGCCTGCTGTACAACTTTTAGAAATATTCCTTCCATGGCCTACTTTATCATCCTAAATAATATTGAGGTAGTTGATTTAAAGAGACTTCTCCCTAACGTAATAGGCAAGAGAGTTATTTTTGTTGATGTTGTTTCCAAATCTTTCTAATCCCATTTGGAGTATTTTTGGCAAAGATCCTGGAATGGTTTGCCTTTTTCTTCTCCAGCTCATTTTACAGATGAAGAAACTAAAGCAAACAGAGTTAGGTGACTTGCCCAAGATCACACAGCTAGACCGTGTCTGAGGCTGAATTTCAACTCAGGTCTTACTGACTCTAGAGTCATCTGCGCCACCTAGCTGCCCAGTCAGGAGGGAAGGAATGCCAAAATGTTCGTTCTTGTTACAGTAAGTCATGACCCATTAGTGGAATTTATATTAATCTATCCTTACTCTTATTCTCATTAGGCCTTTAACAAGTACAAGAGGGAAGGATTCTGCCTTCAGAATGTTGATAAGGCTCCCCTTGCAAAGAGAAGGAAAATGAAGAAAACTAGCACGAGTACAGAGACCCGCAGCAGTTCAAGTGAAAGTTCTCATTCTTCTTCCTCTCATTCTCATGGTAAAACTACACCAACAAAGACACTGCAGCCAAGTAATCCTGATAGCAATAATCCAGAAACCATCTTCCAGTTCTCTGACTGAAGAATGTTAACAGTGGTGGGAATGGAATTGGTGATACCCTGCACCTTTACTCCTCTTGATTTAGAGCTGAGAGATGCTTATTGATTTTTTAAAAATACCTGCCATGTCCTCCTGCTCTCATTTGAATTCTGCCTTTTAACGGATTTCTTCGAAATAACCCGTTTGGTTTGTCCTCGTCCAGTTATTCTGGACACACTATATATTACTGTGAATAGAACTAGTGTTAACACTGTTCGGAAATTGAGAATAGTATCAACAGTGCTTTTCTTAAAAGAGCAAAGCTTTCCAGTAAATTTAATTAGAGATTTTCCCCAACTGTTTAGCTTTGAGCTTCTTACAAAATATGTCTTAGTTTTTTAGATGTCTGCTAACAGGAATTGGCCTGTGCTAAGATGACCATTTGCTTCCACTTGGGATGGCATGGGGTTTAAAAGAAAACTTTGCACCCTTTGCTCAATGACTGTTGGTTTTTCATAAGGGATTTGTGATGAATTTAATGTGTTAAATACATTTGTTTCTTGAGGGAAGGTTTTAACTTATTATTTCTAGTTTATGGTTACAAATGATGATGATAACCTATAAATGTAAATCTTTTTCTTTTTAAAAAGGATTCAAAAACATAAGATCCCATGGTATGTATTTGGGATCCACATGAAATGCATGTTAAGCTATATACATTTTTATTTACACACTGCTCTTTCCTAGCAATTTGTTTTGATGGTTTTCAAAAAACATTAGGGTACATTTATCTCTTTTCTAAGTCATATTGCACTTTATGAAGGAGTGTGACGAAAGAAAGCAGACTGTTTTATAAAGTGCACAGCTTATAGCACATGTACTGTATTTTAACCATTTTTTTCATTATCTATTTTAAATTACTCCTCACATCCCTCTTCTACTTTGTATGCAACAAATAGAATAGGCCTGGCTATATGGTGAAATCATAAGCCACTTATGCACTGATGTGAGGACAAACTAAAGGGAAATTTTACTAAACACTGTGCTTCATAACTGTACACTGTGTTGTGCTACAGGGAGGGATTTACTCCTGTGGTAGTTTATTATGTATATAATTATTTTAGCATCATAAATGTGATTTGTTTTGAAACATTTCAGTTGTTAACTTTTAAGTATGAAAAACATTTTATAAACTTATGCAGAGCACTTTTATTGCTCAAGTTCTGAACTCATATAGAAATCTTAAGTGCTAACTTTTTATCTAAGAAGTTTCATTAAGAGCTTGCTGCATTTTAAAGTAAAATAAATCCATTCCCTATGCAAACAACCACAACAGAAAGGTTATGGGAACTGTAGTTAGATTTTGTTTTACAGAAGTCACAGGGAGTTGTAAGGACTCTGAAAACCAGGATTAGCCATGTTCACAGGAATATGTGTAATAAAGCCAAGACTAACATGGGGGTTTTTTTGTGGTTTTTAGTCAATGATAACCTTTTGAGTATTTGGGAAAGGATTTGGGCATGAACTTACTTTATTTATTACTTTCTTGATGGTAACATCAAAGACAATAGCAGCATTAGTTTTAGCCTGATGTGAATACTGAAATATTGCACTGTTTATATAGTAATATATTTAATATTAAATCAATACGTAATTGATGTCACTGGGAATTAAATGGCCAATATTGATATTTTCAAAATATTGATATAAATTTTATTCACATTTTCTTCTTAATGATTACTGAGAGTAATTTTTTCTACTTTTGAAAGAGCCCAATGGTTTCATAATAATTATTGAGCCAGGGATTGTTATTTGTGCACTAGGTATTTAAGGTAATGATGGGAAAGCCTAGAATGAATTACCACAGTCCACAAATAGTTCACAGAATATGCAAATGAAACATAAATTTTTAATATTAATCAAAATTTCCATTACTAGCAAACGTTATTCTACGAGCAAGTTTTTTTTAACAGTACAATAAAGTAGTAAATGATGTAGTTGATGTGCGGACTTAAAGGGATTTTCTTGTATGAAGGAAATAGTTAAGAAAAATTTGTCAAACAATCTGCTTTTGGTGGTGTGGTTGATGCTAGCTTAAAGTGAACATTAGAAAACTGATAGATGGAATTTTCATTTCTTCTTTCCCCATCTCTTCCTCTTATGGAAGAATTTATAAGAGATAAAAATAAGCACAAAAATCAGACATAACTAATGAGGAAGGAAAGGTTAAGTTAAACCACGAATTAATAAGCCATCTCTTAATCAAGAATTAATTCTGAGAAGGCTTCAAATTAAGTCCATAGTAATGCCCCCCCTTTCCAAAATTCTCCTTCCCCTAATCATAAATACCCAAAGGTCACTATTTAATATATTATGCTCTTGTAATTAGCACCACTTAACTTTGGATTCAGACTGTTCATGATAAACAGTGCATTACATTTTGAAATTCATGCTTTTGGGTTACTAATTTAAGAAAACAATTTTCCTGCATGCAAAATGTTAAGCTGAAATGACTGTCTTCTTTGTTAATAGATAATGAAAATGCATATGAACAAAGCAAAAAGAGATGTATGAATACCTTTGTACCGTTAGTGTGGCAGATAGTACTTAATGTACCACACTGTAAGTCCACCCAGGCCACCACTGCCACCTCCCACGGCATTTTTACTATATGAATGTACTTGTTTGGGCAATATGTAACTTGACCCTTTATAAGTTCTAGTTAATGGGGCACTATTTTCTTTTGAATCTTAGTATCAATGGTTGAGATATAAATAAAGATGATTCTGTAGAAAAGAAACTAAGAAAGAAAAGATCAGTGTTTTAGCTTCATAGAAATTATGATTCTCCAGAGTCCGTCATTATCCGTAAGATGTATTAACTCCTTTAGTTATCTAGGAAATATGGGTCATACCTCTGAGAGAGTAAATTAGTAAATCATATACCCTTTTTCCTGAAACAATTAATGCACATCCCAATATGCCTGCCTTGAATTCCAGTATTAGTTCTATTTCCAGTCCTAATTTTAATGCTTCTAATGTTTCTAAAGCAGTTACATAATGAATGCATTTAATTGTATGAGAAATTATTTTAGAAGACTGGTAGAATTGCAATAACTTTATTTATAGAAGACTTATAAAATCTATTTTGAATTTCACATTATTTTTAAATATGTTCTCAAATATTATTTTATGAGCACATAACTTCGATTTAATGTGTTTTTGTTCACGTCTTTCAGTTAGCTGTTTTAGACATTCACTAGAAAACAGATTTTTATTGGGGGACCACTTCTAATTTATTGTTCATTTCTATTACCCCAGATATATTAATTGTTCAGTGTAGTCTTCTCTTGGCCAGTGATATTAGAGAAGAGGTTTGTTTATGTAATCAAGTTTCTAATAATTAACCCCTAAATAGCTAAGTTTATTTATGGTAAGCCATTTAAATTATGGCAGAAATAATTGTCTTGTAGATTAATTCTATTATAGTGTTATTAAATATCTTTCCATCTTAATTTTTTATGAATTTGGAAAAGTTGTCTTACTAAATCATTTCATATTTCCTTATGATAATTAAATATATCATTCACATATACATCCTTTTCTTTAGGGAACTGGCTCTTTAAAAAACTAATACAGCAGAAAATTATTGAATCAAGAATATTAATAGGCAATTGTTAAATTGTAAGGGCTCAAGGAATGGAAAACTTAACATAAGGAAAGAAATGTTTATCAATTAAAATACTGTAAATATTGTTAACCCAAAGAAAGAAGTCTCTACAACTACTTTGTAGATTTTATTCACTATTCATTTTCTTAATCAAGCTCACCTCGAACTATGACATTCCTTAGAAATAAAGGATGTGCCCCAAAAAGATAGTTTCTTTATAAAGTGCTTTTAGATACAATTTCAAGGAGAGAGGGGCAGTTTTTTCACCATAAGAGCACTTCGCAAGCCTGATTTCAATCTTGATCTGTAGTATCTTGTCTTTTGAGCTTTAGCAGGTGATTCCTTCTGGCCTGTTTCCTTCTTTCCATTTCTTTGCTCCCAGTTATATTTCTAGCTGGGTGCTTGCCATCGCAATTTGTTTCCTTGTCTAAAGTTGTTTGTCCATCCTGTTTCATGAGTCTGGAAATTGGCCGGCTACCATTACTCTGTATGTGGCTTCTGTTAGACTTGAGGTGAACATATTTTTGGAACCAAATCATGTGATAAGATGTAATCCTTTCATAAAACCTCAGTTTTTAACGTACACTTTTCCCCTTGAATATAGTACCGTCCCAGAAAAACTGAGATGTTTAGTTAGACTGTAACACGTACAGTTAATAAATTTGTTTCCAAGAGCCTTGGCTTTTTCCTGCCTGTGCAAAGTAGGTAAAAATATTTTTTAAAAAATAGTTGATCACTGTGGTTTTGCTTCCCATTTTTACGTGACAACACATGTAAGAACTAAGATTTTTATGTGTAAGCAACATGTATTTAAAAAAGGGCTCTAACTACTAAAGAGTGAGCATTTCTGGTTTTTCATGACTGGAAGAAAATGTTAAAGATTTGAACGTGTTGGTGGAATGCTTATATTTTAAAGGTGATTTTAAAGGTGGTATAGAGTAGGTCGAATGTGTTTAATTTGCTTACACCTGTGGACACTGTGGCAATAGTGTTTTATATTTTGTTAATTTTTTTCCTTGTTATTAAGGCTCCTCCCTCTGCACTGTGTTTGCTTTTTACAAAATCTGTCACCTCACCAAAAATCCATCTTCTTCCTAGATCATTTAGTTTTCTTTTTAAAAATTCTTATCCACTTTTGAGTCATCTTATACTCAGCCCCCAAGTGTATTTTGAAATTGCATGATTAAAGAAGGAAATTTGAATTTTCTGAATAGTATTCCATTTCTTGACTCTGCACAATAAGTTGAACTTCACTTGTTTGCTACAAAAAGGTTTTCTCATTTTTTTTCAAAAATAGACATGTTGCTTTGTAGTGTTATCATAGTTTTTTTTTAACACTCCATAAAGCTTTAATAAACCATTTTCTGCAAAGATTTTCAAGTGACCTGTTTCATAATTGTGTTTCATCCCACTAAGAATAACATGGCTACTTTTGACATTTCTGACTACATTTTATTTCATGGCAAAAGATTAGTTTAGTGGTCATTTAGATTTTTAGTGGCTAATTGTATAATGCTTTTATTATTATTACTATTGTAACTTGTGACGTGTTAATTTATCAAGTAGTAATATAAATTTTGGACTATGAAAATAGACATTTTCCCATCCTAATTAACACTTTTATATTCATGCTTGTTCAGGTTCCACAGTGAATTTGGATAGATTATTTTTACATGTATCATAAACACAAAATCTAGAGAAATTAAAATTAAAGCGTAGAATAGTTTTTGTTTTGATAAATAAGCAGAGAAAATATATAGGTGCTATTTTGTTGAAAAGGTGTTTTGTTGCAGTCCCCAAATTTAGTAAGTCCTTTTTCTTAAAATATTGCTTATTCTGTGAATTTAAGGGAAAAAAAACGGTATGATAGAAAACCAAATGAGCATAGACATAGGATTTTAAGTCATTTAGAATTTTAATTTGATAAAACCAGTGCCTTTAAACTTCTATTTAAAGCTCTATATTTTCTTAAGCGTTGCTTTTTTAAATTAATTTTAAAAGAATACATTTTAAATTACCAAAATTGTATTCTATGTAACTGTGTAAATTCTCCCACAACCTTAAGCAAGGATGAGAATGTGATTTTAAATAAACTTTTCCATTCATTATATCTTGGCGAGATTGTTAGAAATGTTTGGATGAAAGCATTTTTTGTGCCCCTCAGACAACATTGGTAATTAAAAGTAAACATAGCCATTGTTTTTTTTAATCACATTTGTTAAGATTTTTTTTCACATTTATGAGTGCATTGTCTTTTTTCTCCCAGCCATTTTTCTGCTCACCCTACACATTTTAAATTTGTGCCACACACACATTAACTTTGGACTGTCCTGATACTTCACTGTAGTACATTTCCCACTTCTTGCTGCCTCTCACAATGCAAGATCTTGAAGAAAGCCTCTTTCTTGAGTTATGGAAATGAAAATCTGGGAATAGAAATGATTGTTTACGGAGAAGTAAATAATGTTAGTGGCAGAAAAATTGGCATGAACTTAAAGACAGCAGCTTTCCAAAATGGCTTTGAGTTTATTATCCTATTATGAGGGTTCATAGTTAGCTGTTGCCCAAAAAACAGGATAATAATTTTTTTTTAATGACATGAGTATATAAAGGCTACTTAGAGTTTTTACACAGGCCCAATAAAGCGATTACCTTCTGAGTGGATTTAGGCAACCCTGCTTCCCCCTCACCTGCCTAGTAACACTAATCAATGGAAATCAGAGCAGGAGAAGTACAGATCTATTTATCTAGAGACAATCATTTTAATCATCCTGATCAGTGTGTCAGATGTCAGTTTTGTTTTAGGACAGTATAGGAAAGAATAACTGCAACTTGTTTTACATCTGTTAGGAAAGCGCTGTATTTACTAGGTGCGTTATTTCAACAAAGGTTACTCAGTGCTGTCTGTGTATAACTCCTTGTTCTAATGGATTTTACACATCTGTATATTCAGGAAGTACCAACAGAAAAGTCTTGCCTTTCTTCGTGTGGTTATGTTACACAACTCCAGATTACGGAACAAGTAGCCTAGGATCCTTGAATTCGTGGTTACTGGTAGATGACCACAAAACTTTTGTTGTTTGGAGTACAGTGCAGCCCATCAGTGACTAAAATGTGTTATTACTCCTTACCACTTGTCTGTGGACTGTATAATCGCTTGTCGGGAATGTTGTAGAAAGTATTCATTATGTAGATTAAACGAAATGATTTCTGAGTTTCCTTCTAAATCAAGATTCTGTGCTACTAAGACGAGTAAGGTTTGTAATGAGTACATTAGTTCCCCAAGTGTAGGCATCTCCATCATCAAAGCATCTCATTTTGTAGCATTTTATTTGACATTTTGAAATAAAATACCAAAGATTGAAAGGATGAATAAGAAATTTAGCACGTTTCGCAGAAGCAAACATGATACATGCCTATTACCAAACCCACAGGTAAAAAATACTATTCTGACTGTGGCTTTCCATTTTGACTTTGGTTTATAACTTGATACTTTTTTTTTACAAATTGTGAAGCCACTTAGAAAATGCTTTAAAAGACTGGAATGACTTACGGTTGCTTGGTATTCCAGAATTTGAAAATTGCCACAGTGATCAGGAGAAAACATAAAATTTAAGAATTTACAGTGAATTACACACTTTTCTTAGCAGATTAGAAGTATGAACTTATTTTTTTTTTGATCATTGTTCCTTTCTAATTAAAAAATGTCATCCAGTGGATTAATTCTATTTTCTAAGGGCTAAAACCAGTTTTGTAGTTTGCAGTCCTGTTTCACAGAAGGCATGAGTGATAGTACTAGGAGGCTGGAAAATTATCTCAGTTGGTTGGTGGACCACAGAAGTGAGATTTAAAGGCACCTTAAAAACTCTGAGCCACCTGTTGCTAGCCCCGGTCTAAAGCAGTTGTCATGTGTAATCAGTTTCATTCCATACCATTCAAGGACTATCCACCTCCACATTGCTTTTCTTTGGCATGGCATCAACTCTGTTTTAAGAATAAATACTGCTAGCATTGGGAGAAATCCTCTGCTACAGGCAGAATTCAATTTTTTTATGAAATTGTATATTTCTCTCCCTTGCGAAAACCACTTTTTGAAAATCTGAAAATGTTTCTCTGGGCTTTTGAGCAGTATCAAAATGCGATATATACTTTAAAGGAGGACTACCTCTAGTTTAATAAGACTGTTATCTCTGCTGTAAGGATAAATCATTCTTACTGATCTCTAACAAAGGAGAAGCTAAGATGATTCCCTAGATTCACAAGAATGTTATTTTATTAGCATTTTTCTCAAATCTTCTCCTACATTAGCTTTTTCTATAGAACAGGTTTATATGTGTGTTGTGTCAAAATCTCTGAAACGTTATTTCATTCATCTAAAGTGACCTGCAACAGGTTTCTTTACATCAAACATAATACAGGTGAAATAAAAGAAATATTGGATTCGTTTAGAAATTAATTCTTGAAACACTGCTGCTCATAATTTTATGACTTTGCCCTTTTTGTAGCATTTTCTTTCTTTACTCCAAGGTTATATCTAGTAAGTTTTTTATCTTCTTTATCCTAAATGTTTATATACCCATTAGGTACAATTTTAGTTATATCAGTATTTCAGTAATAATAATAAATTATTTTTTCAACTGATTGAGATAACAAATGAAATCTGGCTTTTGTTGAGGAAAAAGCTATAGAGGTTTGAAGAAAATTGTTTAGGTCTTGTATATACTTAAATGATTTTATAAGGAAAGTTAATATTGTTCATTGTTTTATATAAAAATCTTTACTTGTATAGGGCATAATTTGAATGGTAAATGTTTTAAAGATATTTAATGGTAAATGTATAATATTTTTCCTTAAAACATTTAAAATAAAGTAAGCCTATTATTTATGGAACAGCATAAATATATTGTTGCATCATTAGTAGAATCATAAATAGATTTATTAACAAAAATTGTAAGCCAAAAAAATAGATTTATTTGTACTTGATGCAGTTTATATTTTATTGAATCATCATTTCCGATATGTAAACATACAGTATATATATATATATATATATATATACACACACACACACACACACACACACACACACACACACACACACACATATTAGTTTTATGTTTGTATGCAATAATCAAATGTGAGTTTTCTGGATTTTTTATTCAAAAGTGATTACCTATTCTTTCTATATCTATATGTACATATATATATTCATCTTGAACTCAATATTGCTCTTCTGCTGTCAAAAGTCATCGCAAATATATGAATTTGCAGAAATACTCAAAAAGCTCTTGATGATAAATATAGGGGAAAAACAAATTTAAAATGTGTTGATTTAGACATATGCATATTTAAAAATCTAGTAAGTCTATGCACACATTTCAGACTGAATGCATGTTTTGTGATTCACAGGAAGAAATCTTTGGTAGTTAACATTTGTAGTAGTTTCATGCTAAGTTCAGGAAAATAATGCGTACCTGGCATATGCGTCTTCCTCTCCCACCCCAATGTCGAGAGATTTTCTTCAAAAGGTAGAAGCACATTTAGGAATTTTTTATACCTACGTGGCTATGTCGAGGGTATTAAATTCTGATAACCCATACTTCAAATAATGGAAACTAGATAGGAGAATTTAAACATCTAAATGATGTATCTGGCTTTGAAAAGAAATATTCTAGGCATTTTAATGAATAGCTATCATTTGTGAAGAATCCTATATTTTAAGAGTATTCAGGTTACCGGTTGGGACTTACATCACCTAATTAACTACGAAGAAATGATCCTGAATTTCTTATCTATTTATGCTAGCATATACTGACATATCTTTTAGTACAAATGATCTTTGAGTGAAAATATTTTTAGGCAGTCAGCCATGTTAACTTTATTAGACTATACACCACAGAGTAAAAATTAGATTTCACCAAAGGAAAGAGACTAAACCTATAAGTACACCATGATTTCAAAAAGTCTGATTACAAATGAAAAACATCTCACTAGAAGTTCCCCACACAGATGAAATCACGGGTCTTGACCTTGAAAAAGAAGGAAATTAGTTAAAATTTTTAAATAGCTTTGTCATATCTTATGAAGAGTTTTTTTAAATGTGTTTGATTAATCTTCACTTGGTTCTATTTTTTAAAACATAATGACATTTTCTTCAAATACTATTTTACCATAAATAGCATTGTTCCCCAATATCTAGATTAAGTCCCAGTGGAACTAACTTTTTAAAATCCATATGTTCTTCATCCTGTTTCTTTCTTGGTGAAGCAGTCAGAAATATCTAAAATAGATACAGTGTCATGAAAATGTTAAGGACAAAACATTTTGAGGAAGTAGTGCAAATATCTATGAGGGAAAAAAAATCTTGGAATCAAATTTACTCAGAATGGACTCACATCTACTTGACCTGGTTATGGCAATTCAGTCATTTGACTCTCTCAGCTTCACCTGCTAAGACTGTGAAATGAAGGGGTAGTATGTATAAAGTTCCTTCCAGCTCCAACAGTCCATGAATCTACCACATCCCAAATGGCACAGATTTCATTTTGCATAAAAAATAAATACTCTGTGAAGCTATTCTGCAAAGAAGCAAATATAATTTTGAAATAGGCTATGCTACACACACACACACATAATGTTTTTTTTTTCATTTTTTTGGGTCCTTATGCCGTATAATTGCAATCCTTTTTTAATTACTAGAGAAAATATTTCTTTTTGCTTTGCAGAAAGTCTCATCCTCAGTTTCTCAAGTATAATCAGAATATATTTCTAATGGTCTTTCAGAATCTAATCATATCAGTGTGAATTTTTTTATTGTGAATACTTAATGGTGAATTTGATCAAGAGGAGAGTTAACTATTTAGAACATAGAAATAGTATATGACTAATGGCCCCTAATTAGAAGACTTGGCATTTACTTTTAAGATAAATTTCTTTTTGTGGTGTAAGTAGTCTTAGCCCTCTGATACTGCAGTATACACCCACCATATGGTGAGCAAGTAAATATATGATGTTCAGATTAATCTGGCACTTTACATTTGCAAAGTGCTTTTAAATTACTCATCATTTAAGTGGGTTTCCATTTTAATGGGCATCTAAAATATGCATGTATGTATATAAAACACAGCTTCCTTATAAAGTCCAGTATACCATACAGTAGTTGATTCTGATTATCCATAAATCTGATTATAGGACATTAATAAACAATGTTGAATGAAACTCCAGTTGAGGCATCATCTCCTAATCAGATGGTATTGATAATGTATCTTCAACTTCAGTTTCACCTTTCCCAGTATAACAAAATGAATAGTTTACTCTGTATTTTTAGAATCACCTAATGTGTACTTCGTTTTATTTTTTAAAGCACACTGAGAAAATTGGGGCACTACTTGTTTTAAAGGTAAAAGGTAGAGCTTAGTAGCAAGCCCATCATAAAGCAGCAAATTGTAATAAAATGGAGATTATATTACTTTCAGTTTACTAATGTCAAATGTGTGCTTTTGTTCAGATTTTAAATATTTTACTAATTTAATTAAAGGTAGTTGTCAGTACCCACTTTACCTTAAAGTTTCTCTTTTAAAAAAGACAAAAGGTTACCCCCAAAAAATGTTCTTCAGTATTGCCTGGCTTAAGCTAGGACCAGAATTACAATATGTGATATTTTACTGTGACAACTCTGTGAATATTCCTGATAATTTCATGATGAGAAAGGGTGATCTAGTGCTTAGCATTTTAGGCTGAGTATAAAGAGAAACTCCTTTGTATTTCTTGTTCCATCATTAACAGTGTGACTTTTGGCAGATCCCGTACCCAGTCTGTGTTAAAGCAAAATGCAAAGATAATTATATCTGCCCTTCACTCTCAAGTGTATTGGGGGACATCAGCCAGAAAAGGGAAGAGCCAAATATTTCAGTGATCACAAAGGCAGAGTAGACATATATGGTATTAGTTAGTTTGTGTTGAACAGTGACTTATTTAAGAAAGAGTTCTGCCAAGGTGAGTTTTACCAACTAAATTGGTTAGCTGATTCAGACAGATGCCAAAAGAGTACTATTCAAAATTAAATAAGTATTTATTATTTATAGACACCATATATGTTTAAATTATAATCTGTAGCAAATTTTGTGCTTTGGGTGTTTAAAATGTAGCCCTGCAGTCAGTTTGTTGAACGTGACTATTTTTTAAAGACTTTTTTTAGCCAATTGATATTATTTCAGAGGGCCACATGAATGATCTAATTAATAATCTTATTGACAGTATTTGTAGCATCCTTTATATTCAAGAAATTCCTAAAAATTGAGTCTGGTTTTTTTGTTATTATGGAAGATTTAAACAAAATGTAAGGGTTGGACTGTTGGCTCTGAGGTCCTTTCTAGCTCCACATCTCTAATACTAGAAAATTAGGAAATTTTTTCCATCTTTGTTAGTTTTTTACTGAAATATTTTCTTCTAGAACTGGCCTAAAATATGAGGTGTGCCAGTAGTCTTAGTGCAGCTTTGAGCTTTAATATCTTAAAATTGCACTAAGACTCTTGGAATATTCCGTATATACTTTTCCCTAGACTTTACTGAGTGATTTTTAAGTTGGATTACCTGATCTGCCTTCTTAATAATTTTGAAACTGTCTATTTCCTGACTTATTTTCTCTTTTGGAACATCTGGAAATGTTTCTTTTTGTCATCAGTATTTATAATGTTGCTGAAACCAACATTTTAGTTCTTATGTCCCACATACAGGAACCAGGTTGGAAACAGTCTTTTTATAAACGGTTCTTTGGATCCATGTGGAATGAGACCATCATACGCTCGTGCCTAGCTTGTGTTGTTTTGATTTTCCGGCAGCAGGAACAGCAGCAGATCCCACAGTTAGGATGCCAAATAATCAGACTTTTAGAAAGATGTATTGTTGAATCCTAGAGCACAGAACTAGGAGTCATCGGTAGAAGAAGGCGTAGAGAGGCAAATTTAGGCTTGATATTGGGAAGAGCTATCTAGCAATTAGAATTACCTTAGAGTGGAATGGGCTGCCTTTGAGATGGTTGGATTTCTCATAACTAGAGGTCTTTAAGCATTCCATTTTTTGAGGATATTGTAAAAGTGATTCATACCCAAGTACAGGTCTGTTCCAATTCTGATTCTGACACCCTCTCTGCACAGACCTCTTAAATCAATATGTTAGGCTACATATTCATATCCCCTGATGATGATGGTGATGACTGCCACTGAAGTACAAATTTTGTGCTTAAGGATACATTGATCACTGCCATAAAAAGTTTCTTCATTTGTTAAGATGAGATTAGACTAGATGATTTCTCACGTCTGTGTCCCCAAAAAGTCGTGAAAGTGGACTTGACATCTTTTCAGGGTGTAAATAAGTAGTAGGTCCTAGAATTACATATTCTTCCAGAAAACATGCTCTGGGAAGTGTGAGAGCATCCTGGCACAGGGATGGTAGATAAAGTCGTCCAAAGATAAAGGAAAACAAACAACTTGTATATGTCCCTTTATCAAGACATGGAGTCCATTAAAGGTTTCAGGGATGACTTTCATGAGGACAGCTTGGAGAAGTGGACTCTTAATGATTTGGAAGGTACCAGAGATATGGAAGCAAGGTGTCTCTCTCCAACCACTTTTCTGACTTTGAGTATATAAGTATCTCTTTCAGTCACAATTTGTATTGTGCTGTGTTAGGTTGACACTCATATTGACTTATATCATCCTTCGTTAGTGAGAATATACTCAGGCAGAAATTTTTACCCATAGAGAATCCAAACCTTCTGGTACAAATTACGTAGAATATAGATATCTTAAGGAAAACAGATACCATCACTAGGAAGGTGACCCAAAGGCTAAGGCTTCAAAAACTTAGTAGATTGTAAATTCTGCCCCAAATTATGTAAGTTCTTAGGGTAGCTCATTGGCACAGTGGATAGAGCACCTGCCCTGGAATCGGAAGAACCTGAGTTCAAATTTGGCCTCAGGTATTTACTAGCTGTGTGACCCTAGGCAAGTCACTTAACTCCAATTGCCTCCAAAGAAAATTTTTAAGCTACATTAGGACCTATCTACTAGCTGGAATAAAAGAGGGAAGGTGATGAAGAAGACTGCCCAACACAGGCTATCCATCACCCAAAAAAAATCCATCTTTGTCATCTTTCAGGAATCGTGGTATGCTCAGTTGCTACAAATTTGGTCATGGGTGAAAGAAACCATTTTATATTTTTATTTCATTAGAGTCATAAAAATAATGGGCTCATTCGTCCCAGTAACATCTTAAGAATGGTATAATTAATCTTGCTAAAATCCAGACAACTTTTCCTACTTTGTAATTTCCATGTTAAGACAGATAGGAATCTTCTTAATGATGATGGACAACTGTCCATTTCTTCAGTTTTTTCCCCCTTCTTTTTGACAGTCTTAAGCAGCTAATTATCGTACAATTGGCTCAAATCTGCAACCCTTCAAAATGTTCAGTCAAAAAGCCCAGTCATTAGAAAGAGCACCAAATTTAAGACTCAAGAAATCTGAGCCTCTCACCAGCTGTCAATCTTGGGCAAGCCTCTCTGAGCCAATACTTATCTATAAAATGAGGAAACAGGATTAGATAATCTCTAAGATTCATTCTGGCTCTGAAATGCTGAGATTGGCTATATCTGCATTGCAAAAAGCAAAATACGTTTAAACCCCCTTTTAAAAATTTATTTCAGATGTTGATACGTGTCCCTATCCACCCCAATTCCCAGTTTGAGGTGAATATCTTTGGTATTTGTTTTCTTGGGTGCCTGAATAGCTGTTGTCTTCACCTTTCTATCAAAATTATAGAAACATCTGTTATATCCAGCTCATTGCTTGGTCTGTACATGTTCTCCTAGTTAAGAGGGATTGCTCAGCAGCTGTTATGGTGATTCGCAGGTTCTTTGCATTTTCTTGTTGACTGTACTGTCTGACTTTTCTACCTTAATACTAAGCCTCCTCCATTTCTTCTACCTCCTCTTAGCAATGTACTCCCTTGCCCCATCTCCCCATATGAACCGCTTTCTGATTCAAGTTGGGTACAAAAAAACAAAGAGCTTGGTTCAGTAGCCTAAAACGATATAATTGAGCTCCCAGATTGAAAATTGCTTTAGGTATTGCCAGTTTTTCCTTTTTAGAGCTGAATGGAGGAAACTTTATGCAAACATCCATTTGAATAGCATTTAAAATGGGTCTTCTTTAATAAGGACTTTGGGTAAACCCACTAAGGTCACTAGCATGTAATTAATATTTCAGCATGTTTGTTCTGTATCATAACTCTTTGCAGAACCCAAGACAGTTTATGCAATGAATAATATTCTCTGTATCAAAGATCAATTTTGGTTTATATCTCCTGTCTATAGGAGAACACTTTATTATTACAATTACTTAATACTTGGATAGTGATTCTTCTCCAAGGGAGTGACCTAAACATTTAGTCATGGTCTTTACTCCTCTCTTGACCTGAGATTTAACATTTATACCCTTTATATGCAAATCTTTAACTATGATAAATCACTTTTTAGGACTGATGACTTCTAGCTGGGCTAGAACTTTAAGGTATTAATTTATTGTGTAACATTGAACTTCAGTTCTTCTGAAATTATTTAAAAAGCAAAAACGTGCAACTCCTGTCTGATTTTTTTGTTGATGTACATACGCTCAGCTGTGTTGGTGTTCTTTGATTGCTTTATTATGGTGATAATTGGCACTGCCATTAATTTAAACTATACAGAGTTAAAGATTTTTATACTATGGATTATTTATTGACAAATTGAAAGAGTTCAGTAGATACTTGTCTTAGTTGTGAAAAGCATGTGTTTTTCCCCCTCACGTCTTGAAGTTTTTTTTCCTTTGTATGGACAAGTACTGAATGAGTTGTATCAACTTGACAACACATGTATCAAAAAGTACAACACGTATTGTGGAGACAAAATTGTTTTATTGCTTTTGGGGTTCTTCTGAAAAGCTTTCTATGTGGATTTTATTTTTAACAAAGCAGTAAGGGCTTACTTTTTACCAACCTCCTATGTGTTGAGGTGTATTTGTTCTAGCTTTAAGAAAAATAATAAACTTGTCAATTCCAAAAACCTGAAATCTCTCCTTTTCTTTGTTATATTGCTTTCTTTATGGTTCAATGACAATTAATACATTTTTCCTCTTGAAAGACAGAGCAATCAAATTATCTTTCATTTAGAGCTATGATTATAGTTAGGGCTGACTGAATGTTACTAGGTTTTCTGTCATTGGCACCAACTGAACATGCTGTGCAGACCTACCCGCTATCACACATCTGCTTTGTCCTGCTCTGCCAGTGGCGGCAGAAGGCAATATGGTAGAGCAGAGAAGAGCCCCTGAGTCAGAGCAAAGAGGGCTGGGTTTGAATCTCAGCCCTAGCACTTAATTGTTGTATGACCATCAGCAAGCAAACCCCTCTGAGCCTGTCTCCTCATCTGTAAAATGTGGATGATAATAATATTTTTGTGGCACTAAAGAGGTTTTCTTAATAATCATAGTGGACATTTGTATACAATTTTAAGGTTAGTAAATCACTTTACATTTATTATCTTGTTTTATCTTGGAAAGTAGGTATTATAGGCATTACTATTCCCATTTCAAGATGAAGAAACCACAGCTCCAGAGAGGATGAGTGCCTTGATTAGCCAGTCAGTAAGGTAGATGAGATTGGAACTCAGGCTTTCCTAATTCCCAGTCCACTGCTGTCTCTACTGCTCACTTTAGGGCTGAGTGGAATGGGTATCATCTCCCTTCCACAATAACCCTTCTGTTACTTGAAGACAAATTACGTCTGAATTGTTTCAAAAAGAGCAGTATGGTACAGTCAGGCGTGTTGCCACTCACAGCCTTGTGGCCTTGGGCAAGTCACAACCTCTAGGGCCTCAGTTTCCTCATCTGTAAAATACAAGGTTGCACTTTGAATCCTTTCTTGTTCAGTCATTTCAATTGTGTCGGACTCTTCATGACCCCATTTGGGCTTTTCTTGGCAAAGAAGCTGGAGCGGTTTGCCATTTCCTTCTCCAGCTCATTTTACAGATGAGGAAACTGAGGCAAATGGGGTTGAGTGACTTGCCCAGGGTCACACAGCTAGTAAATGTCTGAGGCCAGATTTCGAACTTAGGAAGGTAAGTCTTCCTGACTCTAGGCCCAGCGCTGTAGCCACTGCACTTGAAAAAATTGTGTTTCTCAGGTTAACTCTACCAGTTCTTTCAAACACCTCCATTGCATCCGGTCTATTGAAACTTAGCAGTGGAAAGTTTTATTTCCTTAGGACAAAGTTGTCAGGACCTTTCCAAGCAGCTATCAGCTAATCTGATCATGTGATGTAATAGATAAGTAAGAGTCCTAGGGCCAGCTGGTACATTTAAACACAATTCATTGAAGCCGATTTTCCACTAAATTCCTACTCCTGATTTGGAGGTGACGCTGGCGTTCTCAAAGGCCTTGCCAGCGGAGAATAATTTGAGAGGTCCTACCAATAGAATATGTTTTTAAAGAACGGGAATTATTTTTGTCTTTATATTCCCCAGCACCATGGTAGGCACTTGATTAAAAAATAAATAAAGTAGATGCAGAGTGCCTGTTGCTTTGATTATGACGTGCAGTTGTGCAGAAAACACATTGAGTTAGGCCCATTCATTTATTTTGATTAAGCATTTCAGGTAGGTCATGATCTGGGCCAAGAATAGGAGAGCGCTACATCTGAACTGGTTAAAAGAAAAAGAATATACACAAACACAAGTACAGAAATACATTTAACCCAACAGGAAAATAGAAGAAAAAAAGGAGACAGAAAATTAGAGGATAGGTTAAGAGAGGGATTAATCCTAAACAAAACAAATTCTAAAGATGTATAAAAATATTTATACCTCTTTTCAGGTGGCAAAGAACGGGAATCTTAGGGTGTGCCTATGAATTGGGTGCTATGGGACATAAATGTGATGGAAGTCCACCGTGCCGTGAGAAATGACAGAGGGGATGGTTTCAGAGAAACCTGGGAAGCTGCGTATGTCCTGATGCAGAGCAAAGTGAGCAGAACCAGGAAAACAAGTCATATCATGACAACAGCTCTGAAAGAATTAAGAGTTCTTCTCACCTTGATGACCAACCGCAATTCCAGAGGACCAGAGATGAAACATAATCTCTGCCTCCTCTGGGAGAGGTGAATCTCTGATTTCAGGCATTGTGGACATTTATTTTGATGGGCTACGCATGTTTGTAACAGGGCTTCCTTTTCTTTAGTTCTCATTGGGAGGGGAGGGGTTGTGGAGAATGAGAAGAAAGATTTTTGCTAATTGAAAGAAAAGTATAATCTTAGAAAGTAATAGGAGACATTGCATCGCATTTTAGAAATTGCATAGTGCTTTCAGTGTTCTCAAGCTTCCACTTATTACAAAAGCACTTTTATTAATTATTTATTTTAAAAATTCATGTATTGATTTTATATCATAGCCATTTGTGGATATAACCTTCCACCCATTGCCTCCCTACAGAATTGAACCCTTCTGTGTTACCCTCCCCCGCAAAATAGTTGAAAATAACTGATAAATGATTATGCCCTAGATTGTTTGCAATGTTCTGTCCCAGCTTTTTACAAAGAGGTGATTGACTCAGTAGAACAAGATACAGCTGCTCCCCAACATGGCATCTCTCCGGGATATGTTAAGATAGTACAAAATTCCTTGAGAGAGTCAACCACAAAGATTTTTGAAGCCAGTTTTCCACTGAATTCCTACTCCTAATATGGAGGTGACCCTGGAGTTCTCAAAGGCTATGCCAGCAGAGAATAAGTTGGTAGTTCCTATCAGTAGGATGTATATTTTTAAAGTAAATGGATTGTTTTATTTTATCTTTGTATTCCCAGCAGCACCATTCCTGGTACATAGTAGATATTTGATATTTCATTAAAAATTGATAAAATAAAGTTGATGCAGATTGCTGTCAAGCTTATCATGAGCATTATAAGATGATGTGACAAAGTACTCCTTGAAGCGTTTCTTACTTTCCTTTTTTTAGTAATAATAATACATTAAAAATACATCTTAGCAGAATAGCACGAGATGTCTCAAGGGCATCTTTTTATTTCTCCTGGCCGCTTCCTATTCTGGGCCCTTTGTGTCTCTTAAGCAGATGACTGAGGAAGGGCTCAGCATGCGCTCACCACTACATCATTGAAAGTCACTCTGGAGGCCTAGCCAAAAAGCCTCTTTTTATAGTGAGAACATTGAGAACCCTTGAGATGAAATGAAATTTGCCCATAGTCCTCTATTACCTTATTAACGTATTTACTAGAAATGCTAACTATTTTAACTGTGCACTATATATAAATATAACTATTAGCTATGTTAACTAGCTAGCTAATTAACTAATGGCAAAAGTAACATCAGCACCCCGATCTCTCAATCTAGGCTTCTCTCCGCTTTGTGATGTCAGATAGACAGACGTCTGTAGCTGATCCGGTGATCGGCTGTGATCAGGGAATAAGGCAGTCTGAGCTAAGAAAAGCAGCTGAGGTTTTCTAGCAATCTTAATATCCAAATAAGACCAATAAGACAGAATTCTGACTTTGTAGTTTGCCCTTCTTAGTTTTCCGACTTTGATCAGTTGGCGTTCTTTTGGGGCCATGGAGTCTGACACCGGCAATATCACAGACAGGATTGTCGCAAACATTACAAAGTCGGTCCTGTGGTTTAGCAGCTAAAAAAAGGCAAGTGTGGAGCTATTTATAAAGACTCTGAAGGAATCATCCTGCAAGACGGAGCCAGGGAATATCACTGCCCCTCAGCCAAGTTTGGCATTTTCAACGGTTCAGGGCATACTTCCCTTGATATACGCTGAAATTAATGTCTGCCCTTTGACTTGTCATACATGACAGCTGCCCAGGCATATATGGCATATATGGCTGCCACTTTAAATAGTTCCTTGGAATGCTCAGGAACATGTATCTGGATCAGGAAAGCCTCATTTAAAAAGCTTTACAGGGGCAGCTAGGTGGCTCAGTGAGCAGAGCACCGGCCCTGAACTCAGGAGAACCTGAGTTCAAATGTGACCTCAGACACTTGACACACTTACTAGCTGTGTGACCTTGGGCAAGTCACTTAACCCCAGTTGCCCTGCCTTCCCCCTGCAAAAAAACAAAAAAAAAAGCTTTACAAATTTATATTCATTAATATAATATGTAAAATTCATCAGTATTCCTAGGAAGTATGACTTCAATAGAGTAGCTAGGTGGTGCAGTGGATAGAGTCAAGAAGACTTATGCACCTGAGTTCAAATCTGGCCTCAGATACTTACTAGCCGTGTGACCCTGCTTACATCACGTCACCCTGTTTGCCTCAGTTTCCCCATCTGTAAAATGATCCGCAGAAGGAAATGGCAAACCACTCTAGCATCTTTGCCAAGCAAACCCCAAATAGGGTCATGAAGATTCAGACACGACTGAACAACAAAGCGGCTGCAGTGTTTGTTTATTCTATCTGACGTTTACATTAATGGGCGATACTAGTGACAATGTCTGCTCTCCTTCACGAGAGCCCTGGCTACAGATGTCACCAGTCTTTCTGAGTGGAGCATTTATAGCAGTTGTTGCTTGATTAGAAGCAGCAGCTGGTCCTGCAGAAGCTGTATGGTACTAACGAGCAGCTTTAAGGCCTCCTTGGACCACACCTTCAAACAGTGTGAGCAGCTCTGGGTGACTAAGAAATAGCAGCAGTGGTAGGCAGAATGGCCCAGCAAAAAGCCAAAGCCTCTGGTATGCTCCGAAGGGGCACCACCTTCTCGAATTTTTTTTCCAATCAGCCTGAAGTTCCACATTAGGATTCATCCTTTCCTTCAGGATGAAGGCATTATCCCCAATTAAAATACTAATCTCCCTAGAGAGCATTACTTCTCATTTATCATTCACACTTTAGTATGAATTAGTCAAGACACTTTGGATTTATTTTGTTGACAATCCAGAATGCATCGTTCAAAGTACTGGACATTGCCTGGGGGTGATGAGGTGGGAGTGAAAGGAAAGAAAGCTAAGGGAATATTGGCAGAGAGAAATATAATGATCCAAAGCCCTGGTCAGGCTTTAGGTCTTGCTGAGCTCTATCAGGTTCCCAGGGCACCAGGGTCTTCCTTGGAACCTATCCAAGGGACCTCTGCTCCGGAGCTTTCACCTTCAATGCTTCACTAAATTTTACTGATCTCTAACTCCCAACCCAGGGCATTAAAGCCTCTAGCTTCTCAATCCTTGAATTTATTTCACTCTAGATTCAGAGATCTGCCACACTGATCCCTGATGATATTTCCCTATGTTCTTCTCCTGATGGGATGACCAGTTCTGGTATCTGCCTTTTCTTTCCCTATTACTACTTGTTTCCATGTATTCCAGGTGACAATTACACTTCCTAGCATTAATTTATTCAAAAATATTATTCCAGGATGAGGTAATGGAGGGGGACAGTGTATGTGAAAGCTTTTTCTCTCCCTTGGACAGAAGTGAGAGTCAGTGGATGTAGAATGTTGCATATACTGTCTGTCATGGATGACGTTTTGACTAGCTTTGCTGAACTATATTTTTCCTCTTTCATTTAAAATCTTCATTACAAGACAAGTTTGTCGGATAGAAGAGGTGGAAGGGAAATATTCATAAATGAATGTGATATAAAAATAAAAGACATCAATAAAATTAAGATAAGACTTTAAAACCCTACTTAGGGTTTTGTCTAAGCAGATTAAGTTGTGAGTTTTCTTATTTCTACATGATTACATGATGGTACACAGCAAAATGAGCAGGTAACAAGGTGAGTTAAGTTTACATCCTTCCTGAGGCCAAGCCTGGGCCACGTTTCAAGATGATCTATTTCGGGCAGGGAAAAAATGGAGGTTATTGTAATAAAGATTAAATTAAAGAGATTTCTTAAACACTGAACCACCAATTTGCCCTTCCCCTCCATCTGACATAGTCTACCAACAGAATAGAAACAATATGTAACATATTCTGCTGAAACTCAAAGGGAAAAAGGGAAAGGACCCAGTGATAATAGTGGTAGGAATAACGGCATTTATATAGCACTTTAAGATTTGTAAAGTGCTCCAGAGATAGTAACTTATTTGGCCCTTGCAACAACACTGTCAAAATCCATTACCTCTATCTTACACATGATGAAACTGAGGCCGGGGGAGGTCAAGTAACTAGCTTAGGACACACAGTAGGTGTCTAAAGCAGGATATAAACCTTTGTCAAGTCAAGTCAGAAAGCATTTTTCATTAATTTTTAATAGTATTTTATTTGTTTCCCCCAGGAACACATCAAGAAAATTTTTGCATTCATTTTTACAAGATTTTGAGTTCCAAATTTTTCTCCCTCCTTCCCTCCCCTCCCCTCTTCTGAAAATGGTAGGCAGTTTATACATGTGCTATCATGTGAAAAAAAAATATTTCCATATTAGTTACAGTTGTGAAAGAAGAAACGGATAAAAAAGCACAAGAAAGAAGAAAAAAGTAAAAAAATATGCTTCGATCTGCATTCAAAGTCCATCATTCTTTATCTGGATATGGATAGCATTTTCCTTCATGAATTCTTTGCACTTGTCTTGGATCGTTGTGTTGCTGAGAAGAGTCAAGTGATTCATAGTTGACATCACACAGTGTTGCTGATACTGAACACAGTGTTTTCCTGGTTCTGCTCATTTCACTTTGCTTCAGTTTGTACAAGTCTTTCCAGGATTTTCTGAAGTCTTCCTGTTCATCATTTCTTGTTGCACAGGAGCATTCCATTCCATTCACATACCACAGCTTCAGCAAGCATTTCTTAAGTGCCTATTATGTGCTAAGCCTAGGTCTTCCTCACTCCAGGTCTAGCAGCTTTCTCCACTGGGCCCCATAAAAATAGCTAGAATGACTGACTATGTTAAGAGCAGCCAAGATCACCAAGGGACTTTTACCAACATCTTCAGCTGCCTTACTCATAATTGGTAAATTCAAAGATGTTTAGGATCCCCTTAGCCTAGACTGTTGTCTTTGTAAAGGGCACCAGCTCTCTTTGTCCTCTAGAGTATAAAAGTGTGAGCCAAACCCTACTGCCTTCAAAGGCCATTTGGGTCAGGTTACATCCTGGTGAAGCTGATTAGTTCCTAAGCTGACCTCGTGTGCAATGGCATGTCCCAGATCAAGATAAAAGGGACCTTGGGAGTCTTTATTACAAGCTATGCCTTTGTTATATCTTCTATTTTAACTTCAATAAATTACGTCTATGTTAAATTTCCTAGGAACCTGGACATTCTCTCATCTATCCAAATACCCGTTTCAATATACACTAAATAATATATGTAAAGTGCTTTGTACACCCATAAGGTGCTATAAAAAGCCATGGTCAGAATGGAACAGCTTTTAAGTGGTCAGAGTAGAGTTATGAAAGCCACCTTAGAAAACCCCCTAGAGGCCAAATAACCTTTGCAAAAAAGGCCTTTGATGCCCTCTCTGACCCTCAGAGAGTCCTATCTGTGCCAGGACCTCGGGTTCCTAAGCAATCAGAGATACCGTTTTACCAGGGGCTCAGGAAATCCTCCAAGCTTCTAGAGAGCTGTCGTTTGGAGCTGAGGCCCTCACTTGAGAGTTGAACCAAATCTCCTTTCTGGGCAGGGCTATAGAAGAGCTAGCACCTCTGACCCAAAATCACTCAAGGAACTGGCTGCTCCTAGTACAGCCAACAGCTTCTTGAGGCTTCTGGGATGGTTTCAAACAAGAGTTACCTCTGGAACAGGATAGTGAACCAGGAGATGAAAATCAACGTTAAGATGAGGTGGTTGTGGATCAGAGCTAGGATGCTATGAAAACAACAGATACACCCAGGACCTGGGCAGCACTATTCTCCAATTGCTCAGTCTTCCAGGGGAAATCCAAGTGGGACCAAGTTCAATTTTTAGGGTTCTGCTTGAAAGAATTATAAGATCATTCATAAAACTAAATGGTGACTCAATAGTTCCCAGGGAGGCTTTTTAGACCTCCCAAGCCAGAATTACAAAATTGCTAAGGTAGAAAGCTTGTGAGATACAAAAGCCCTCAGGACCACATGCTGTGCTTTCAACTAAAGACATACCCATCACAGACAATGGGGACGAATTGATTTATCCAAAGAGAGCCAAGCTTACAAAATACCAGCAGCAGCAGTAATAGATAGCAAAATAGGAGGAAGAAGAGAGGAGGGGGAAAGGGAAAGGATGGGAGGTGGAAAGGAAGGGGAAAGACGTCACTTGCTTCACCGTCCAGGAGAGAGCATCTACGATGCTTCTTCCAATCTCAATCCGCTTGAGATGCTACAGTCCTATATGCTTGGCCACCCCAGGGAAAGACTTACTGTTTTTCACTCAATTGAACAGACTCTTGTCTTGCTTCCGGACGTCTTCGTTTATTGCCATGCTGTCTTCTGGAGTCCCAAACTTCATGCTCCTTTAATCATTCCTTCTCCACCAAAACCTGCGGAGGTGTGCTAGAAAGCCCCTTCCCTCAGGGAGCTATCTCATTGGTCCATGGAAAATTGTAGGAGGGGCCACCTTTGTAAAAATGAGATTAAACCAAATGATCTCTATGAAAACTTCCAGCTCTAAAATTCTGCGATACTTAAGCAACTTGTGCTGGCTTCCTCGCCAAGCAAATCTATCTTACACAATTATTGTAAGAATCAAAAGATACAACGAATGTGAAAGTACTTTTGAAAAGTTAAAGGTAAACAATACAATTAGAATTTATTATATATTTTTTTGAAACAGCAAGTTTTATGTATAACAGATTTGCAATTTCCTTTTTTCCTGTTCTTAATACGAAGAAATGCTCATGTTTGCCAATTTCAGAATAGTAACAATAAAATATTTTTCAAAAGGATATACCAGAAAAATTCCAAAAATGACCTAAACATAAAAGATTACATCATAAAAAAGAAAAAGGAATTGAAGGTGGTAGCTTATACGACCGTAGTTAAAGAATCCTTAATTAACAAAGATTGGAGAAGATTGTAGGAGATAAAATGGGCAACTTTGATTATATAAAATTGAAAAGATAAACAAAATCAATGCAGTTAGAGTTAGAAAGGAAATCGTGAACTGGAAGAAATCTTCGAAACAAATATCTCTGATAAAAGTCTAATGTCGAAGATATGTGGGAAATCGACACAAATTCAGAAGAGCAATCACCTTCCCCCAAGAGATAAGCGGTCAAAGGATATGAACGGATATTTTTCAAAAGAAATAATGCATGCTTTCAACAACTATATGGGAGAATAAGTCAAATAAATAATTATAAGATAAATGCCCATTAAAACATCTCAGGTTTGACCTCACACCAACAGACTAGGAGAGATGACAAATGTGAAAAAAAAAGGTGAATGTTGGAGGAATTGTAGGAGTAGGCGTGCTAATGCGCTGATAGATGAGGTGTGAATATATGATTCTAGAACACAATACCCCCAAAGTCACTAAACCGTATATACCTTTTTACTCAGTGATATCATTACAAGGCAGATACCACCAAAGAAGTTTAAAAAAAAAACTGAGGCGAAGACCCCATATATACAAAAAGGGTTGTGTTGTTGTCCGGTCATTTTCAGTTGTGTCCGACTCTTCGTGGTCCCTTTAGGGGGTTTTCTCGGCAAAGATACTGGAGTGGTTTGCCATTTCCTTCTCCGGCCCATTCTACAGAGGAGAAACTGAGGTAGAGTTAATGACTCGCCCAAGGTCACACAAGCTAGTAAGTGTCTGAGGCTGGATTTGAACCCAAGTCTTCTTGACTCCAGGCCTGTGTTCAATCTACTGCTCCACCTGGTGCCCCAAAAAGTTATAGTAATACTTTTTTGTTAGCAAAGTACAGGAAACAGAGTACAATTATCCCTTCCACATTGAGACTTTGCCCATCGTGGTTTTGATATATGGTGCTTCAGAATAAGGAATTAAATGGGAATTTGGGGGGAGTTTTGCAGAATCTGAAGACAACATGTGAAGGCCAGCAGATGACACAGAGCCTGTGACCAAACACTTAACCCAAATTTTACAATAAGGTACTGCAATTCATTCCCTCACTATTAACCAGTCAGAGTAGATTGCCACCCTCAGGGACACCCTTTTTCAATATGCATAGAAGCCTGTGAGTGCCATGATTGTCTTTGATCTAAGACAGAGACAGCCAAATGACCATCCTCTTGTTAAAATGCTGGCGTTGTTAATGATTACCCCCAAATTATGTCTCCCTCGAAACCTTCTGAATCATCGCAGTTACAACAATCTAGGCATGAGGTGATGGAGGCCTCAGCTAAGGTGGTTGCTCTGTGAGTGGAGAGAAGGGGTTGGATGTGACAGATGTGGTGAAGGCACCAACAGCAGGCTATGACAATTGATGACAGAGAATAAGGAATCCAGACAAGGCAGAGATTATAAAACTGAGACGTGTGGGAGGAGGATGGCAGCGCCTTTGACAGAAATAGGGAAGTTTGGAAGAGGGAAATCTTAAGAGGAGAGAGAGTTCAGTTACAGATATGCTGAGTTTAAGATACGGAAAGACTTGTGTGAACTGATGCAGAAATAATGAAAAATCACAAGAAAAATTTACATGAAAACCACTATGATGTAAAGGAATAATACAGTGACGGATCATCACCTCAGAAGACTGAGGGGCACCTCCTGCCTCTTGGTAGATATGTATAGAATAAGGGGTACGGAGGCAGTTAGGTGGCACAATGGTTAGAGTGTTAGGCTTGGAGTAAGGGAGACAGATTCAAGACCTGCCTCAGATACTTGTTAGCTGTGTGACCCTGGGTGAGTCATTTTGTTCCTGTTTGCCTCAGTTTCTTGAACTATAAAGCGGTATTAATAAAGCGCCTCCCTCAAAGGCTCCAGTGAAATAATATTTGTAATGAAGCGCTTGGTATACAGTAGCTGGCACCTCGCGGGCACTCTATAAATGCCAGCCATTATTAGAATAAGACGTGCATTTCCAGGCATGACTAATGTGCTAAGACTTTTGCCTTGACAGTGCTTACTTGTTATAAGGGAAGAAAGATCATGGGGGTGAGGGGGTGGGAGGGAAGGGGTATGAAGTTAGTCATAAGCGATAGATAGGACAAAAAGAGCCTATTAATGAATGTCAATAAGGTATTTACTTTGATATTTTCACTTCAACTAATTTTCTGGGATATGTAGGCCAGTCTAGGAGTTAATCGATAAACATTTGTAAGTGCCTACTATGTGCTGGACAATGTGCTGAGCACTGGGGATACAGAAAGAGGTAAAAGACAGTCCCTGCCCTCAAGGAGTTTACAATCTAATGGCGAAGATGCCTAGCAAACATATATGTACAAATAAGCTCTATGAAAGATAAATAGGAGGTAACTAAGAGAGAGGAAGCACTAGAATTAAGAGGGGTTGGGAAAGAGAAGTACAGAAGCAGCCATTTAGAATCTTGGTTCTTCCAATTCCCTATTTCTATGATTTCTCTGTAATCTGTTCTCTGGTCCTAGTTCTGTACCAGACTGTTGTACGTAGGTGGAAAGACTTTGGGGGAAGGAAGGAATTGGGGGAGGGAGGTCAGTTAGGACTAAATGATATGACAGATTCATTCTTTCTTTCAACAAATGGTTATTAAACGCCTACCACGATCAAAGCATCATCCTCAGCCCTGGGAGAAGATACAAAGATGAATAGAACATGGTCCCATTTTTCTTGGGACGTGACCCACTGTAGACATAAGGATTTGGGTTTTCTTTCACTCTCAATGTGGTAGCAGCAGGATATTTGAGGGGGAGGGGGAGAAGGAGGACTTTTGCTGATTAAAAAATATTAAATATAATTTTTAAAAATAGAACATGGTCCCCGATCTCAAGGGGTTTACAATCAAATGAGAAAAGCAACATGTAAGAGAAGGTTGTGTAGAAAAGGCTATGAATTAAGGGTTCTCAGACTGGGATCCATGAACTTCTTTTGTAATATTTTGACAACACTGTTTCAATGTAATTGATTCCCTCAGTAAACCTCCGTGTTTTATTTTATGCCCTTAAAAATATTATTCTGAGAAGGGGTCTATAGGCTTCAGCAGACTGCCAAAGGGAGTCATGACACAACATAGGGTTAAGAATCTTTGTTGTAAATATTATAGGAATCTATGCCTTGTTCCAATTCTTACATAGTGGACTTATAACGCTCGAACACATTCAACATGTAAAGTCATATACATTATTATTATCTGTGCTTGTGACTTCTTGTTTCTTCTTCGCAAAGCAGATTTAAGTGAAGCAGGACCACACAAAGTCATCAGCCTCATTCTGTCTTCCAGTCATTGAAGTCCAGTGGCAGGACAAAAGTCAGGATGACCAGCGAAGGCTCAGGATGCAGTGGATGACCCTGGCATCTTTGATGTCTGAACACCATAGCACTTCTTCATGGCCATTGGAACAAATCGTTCTCATCCACCCTTTCCGTTGAGGGAAGTCTTCACATTCTTGGGGTAAACATCCCCCTAACCCCCTGACACATCTGAGTCCTATTGGTTACCCTCAACCCGGTTTAGCCAGTCTGCGTAGACAGTTTTTACCAGCATGCGGTCATTACGCATGCTACAGCTTTTTGGAGACATGGGTAAAAGTTGGGTGAAAGGTGGACACCAAGGGTGGATGGGCAGCCCTAAAAAGGCTTCATCAAGCTCTCACACCAGAGATGTCAGTCTTCCCTGAACACCCCATACGCCCCACTTAAGACTCACTCCCCTACTGGATTATCAACTACATGAGGACAAAGGTGGTCCTAGCTAAATGTTGTACCTTCCCCAGCATCTGCAAACATAGCTGTCAAATGAAACAAGAAGTCGAGAGAGGAGAATTCTCTCTCCCTGGTGCTGCTACTGATTTGCAGTGGGATGCTAGGCAGGTTAGTCAGTCAGTCAACCAGCATTTATTAAGAGCTCAATTTGTGTCAGGCACTGCTAAGCCCAGGAAACACAAATGAGGGCACAAAGAAAGGCAGTCCTTTCCTTAAGGAGGGGAATGGGAAGTAAGATAGAATGGGGGGAGGGGGGGTGGCGGCCCAAGGCAGGGTGAGGATGGCAGAGAAAAAGGCTGGAGTGCTATAGCCTGGAGAGGAAGGAGATGTAGTTGGCCTGGGCACTTCCTTAAGTGGAAGTTCTGGAAGGGGCCGTCCAACCAGAGGGTGAACCCCGGAGTACCTGGTACTTCCATGGAGTGAATTCAAGGGCCTTGAGAATAAGCTTCCAGAGTGAAGAGCTTTCTGGTAGAGTCAATGAGTTCACCCATCTTGGGACTCTGTTTCCTTAGCTATAAAATGGCCGGGTTGGCTTTTGATCATCTCTAAGGTGCCTTCCAGCTCTGATGACCTTTCAAGCAGGCTTTTTTTTTTTTAATTTAAATTTATTTATTTAACATACTTAGTTTTCAGCATTGATTTTCACAAGAGTTTGAATTACAAATTTTCTCCCCATTTCTACCCTCCCCCCCACTCCAAGATGGCGTATATTCTGGTTGCCCTGTTCCCCAGTCAGCCCTCTGCTCTATCACCCCACTCCCCTCCCATCCCCTTTTCCCTTCCTTTCTTGTAGGGCAAGATCAAGTTCTTTAGATCATACCATCTGGAGCTGGGCCGTTGTCAGTCATCTTGGCTTATGTCTCTCCACTGGACTCTGGAAGACAAAGTGAGGCTGATGGCTTTGCACAGTTCTGCCTCACTTAAATCCCATCCACTGATAAGTCAAGACATCACCTTCCTGATGTCATTGTTCTATGTGAGTTCTATGTAACAGGAATAGACACAAAGGACCACAGGCATCCTGACTTACCATAGGCCCAAGCCAATGCAGCTGCAGTCCTGAGCTGCCAAGGTGAACATCTCATCAGAATCTTTTACTCCATTGGTCTCCTTGCCCTTGGGTAATTCAAGGGGTCCCTTTTAGCACTGCCAGTGGAAGGGGATTCAGGGGAGGAGAGAAAGAACAGGTGAAATTCAAATGAGCCAGTCTGTAAGTGTGTTAGAAGCACTGCCTGTCCCAGACTGGAGGAAAGATCGGAGCGGTCATTTAAATGAGATTTGGGGTTGACCCGCCGATGTTGATTCCACACAGCTAGCTAGCTCCAGCTTCCTGAGAGCTGGAGACGGGATGCTAGGCTTGGAGTCTGACACTGTTGTGGAACATTGGCTAAACGTTCTAAGCTTCGGTTTCTTCATACACAAAATGAGGATAGGCAGGCCTCGGTTCTAATGCCTATTTCAGAGGGCTGTTGGTGGAATAAAATAAAATAACGTCTATAACGCACTTTACTAACTTTAAGGAGCTGTATAAATGGTGAGTTATTACTATAGATAACTCTCTACCCTTCCCAGGCTTCAGTTTACAGCTGGTTCATGTCTTGGAGTCTCGACGTTGGATTGGCCGGAGTCTATATCATGCAGTGGAATGGGATCCACGGATTTGGATCCGGAAAGCCTTGGTTTGAATCCTGGCCCTGCTCGTTACTAACTACACTGTGCCGACTGCTCGTTCCCACTGCTTCTACCTGCTGCACTCACTGAGGGGCTATTTTGTAATGAGGGAAATCGAGGCAGATGAAGGTGACCTCAAGTGTCTACTTCTCAGCGGCAATAACAACCGGCGTTTATACGATGCTTTAAGGTTTTCCAACCTCACAGTGACCCTGGGAAGCAGGTGCTGTTACTAACCCTGTTTTATACTTGAGGAACCTGAGTCTGAGAGTGAACACGCATTTATTAAGCGCCTGTTGTGCTCTAGGCGCTGCGCTAAGCACTTTACAAACATCATCTCACTGGATCCTCACAACAGCCCTGGGAGCAGATGACTCCTATTTCACAGTTGAGGAAACTGAGCCAGATAAAACTTAAGGGACTTGCCCATGACTAATACATGTCGGGTTGGATTTGAACTCAGGTCTCCCTGACTCCAGCCCCAATCCCCTATCCACTTAGCTGTCTCTGGATGAGGCTAAGTGACTTGCCCACGGTAACAAGGACGGCAAGTACCTGAGGCAAGATTTGAACCAAGTCCTATGCGCAATCTACTGTGCCGCCTAGCTACCTAAAATGCAATGCAAGATTCGATCTCAAGGTCCGTTTTAGCAATAAATATTATTATCTGACATTCCTGCTAGCTCTGGGGTGAAGTAGGGTACCATCTTCTCTACCTTCCAGCCCTTTCACCCTTTAAACATCCAGTACTCGAAGCCCCGGCCCAAACTGCTCTGAGAAAGGGCCTTGTATTTTTGGTTTCTCTCTTAACTGGCTCAGCCTTCATCTTAAAGTTGTGGGCCAAGATTCAAACCCTTCCAGTTTTAAATCAACATGCCACATGTATACCACAACACCTTGCCTCCTTCTCTTGTTTCTCATTTACAGATAAGAAAATAGACAAGTCATAAAGGAGTTATGACCCATCACAATTTTATATCAAGGGAAAGACAGCTTCTTAAATACAACTTAAAGAACAGAGTTGTAAGTAAATCTCAACCATCCGTAGGAAGAAAAGAGGAGGCAATAAAGGCACATAATTGTTGGGGTCCTCTGCCCCAACACCCAACTTGGTGGGGTCTGTTACCCCCCAACACCCAGGCCTTTGCCTAGCAAAGGGCCTGATCTCGCGGACAATGAATGGGGCGGGAGCCGAAGGTGGTGAGTGACTCCGTTTATTGTTTCAGCAAGCAGCATTTTTATATCTTTGTTTACGTAGGCATTAGGGCCTCCCTGGCCCCGCCTACTCTCCTCCCCTTCTCTTCCCTCGCTAACCCGAAGCTCCCTGCAGTCAGGCAGTCCAGGCAAGGAACCGGAAGTTCCATGTGCTCTGGCAAGCCCAGACAGAGAGCCGGAAGTGCCATGTGGTCAAGCAGGTCGGGGCAAAGACCTGGAATTGCTAGGGAGGCAACAAAGGCGAGACCCCTCCTCCTGGCTCCACCCATCTCTCAGAGCCCTGACTACCTCAGCAGGCCCTGGGCGGGGAAGGCCGAGCTGGGCAGGGGTCGGCTCTAACTGGCCCTGTAACACATGATTGCCTTTCCCTGTCTCCCACTCTTCTAGGGAAAAAAAAACACAAAACAGTCAAAGCCACACCCATCAGGCATTCAGCAATTTGGGTCAAGAGAGGAGAGTGTGGGCATTTGAAAGGGGCTGGTCCCGTTAGATGTTTCCTCTGCTGGATGGGACCCTGATGGGTGTGGCTTTAACTGTTCAGTTATTTACACCTAGCTGCCGCTGAGCCAATTAAGAGAGAATATCATAGTATTAATGTCTTAATAACTTTGGTAAACTTCCCAATATCAGGGAAGATTAAGCCATGGGGTTATAGGCCCCCCATTTTGTTTTCAGTTGGTGAACTAGCAATTATTAAGCACCTACCATATGCCAGGCACTGTGGGAAGCACTTGGGGACACAAAGAAAGGCAAAAGACGGCCATTGCTGTCAAGGAGCTGGCATTATTATAAAGGGGGAGATAACACGCAAACAAGTATGTACAAACCAAATACACACAGGATAAACTGGAGATAATGAACAGCCATGGATTCATGAGGGGGGTTGGTACTAGGGAGCCCCAGCACTTTCCCACTTGTTTCTCCCCACACATACTCATTGCATTGTGGGTGATGACAAGATCAGCAGAGCTGGAAGAGGAAGATGTGGTTCATGAACAAGGGCCATGCTCACATTCCAATGGCCAATGAGGCGATGAGTACCTGTACCTTTCGTTCTTGCCTTCTACCTTTAGCCTCCAAACCTTGCCAGACAACACCACCACTTGGTTGCATAGATAACTCTCAGATCTATGTATCCAGTCTTCATCTCACTCGTGAGCTTATTCTCTAATCTGGGAACATATATCTAAAAAAGCGATTTACAAAATAAAAAAGTGAGTTAAATAAAGAAATAATCCAAAATGGGACTGAGAAGCTTGCCATTTGAGGGTGCAAAGAATGCTCCTAATTTAAAAATACTTCCTCTACTGAGGCCTGAAATTCTATCATTAACTCTTAATTCCTTTGGGTAAAGCACTGACCTCTGTAAGAATGAAAATAACCTTGAGAGGGTTAAGGCATGAACAGGAGTTGATCAGGCTCCTTTCCCCACTCCAATGAATGACTGGGATAATACGAAATCACTAAGCACACCCAGGAGGCTGGAGATTCAGAGAGGAAAGAAAAGGATGCAGAAAGAAGGAATTTAAGTGAATTTTTGGTTTGGAAGAGAAGGGGGAAGTATATTCTTTGATTCCAATGAAGTTGTAAACTTCTCCAGTGTCATCATCTTCCTTTGTTCACCCCTCCTGCTTGCATAAAAGAATATTCTACTCACAGTTGGGCCTCAGTCTTCCTCCACCTGACCAGGGTCCTAGGCTTAGGTTTATTAGGGGGCCACATAACTCATAATGAATGAAAAATAATCACTTACTAAGAGCCTATTTTGTGCCAGAGATTGTGCCAGATGGTAAGAATACAAAGACAAAATTAAATTTCCCTGCCCTTGAGCAGCTTATGTTCCAACCAAAGAGAAAACATATATATATGTATATATGTATGTGCATGTGTGTGTTTGTGAATATGTGTGTATGCGAGTGTGCATGTGTGTTGGGGGAGGCGGGGTGTTTAGTCTGATAATATCAACTCGGGATTGGAATTCTTATCTCTCTCTCTTTTCTTCCCCACTAAGGAATTCATGCCCTGAACCAGTCAAAAGGCTGGGGAAAATCTGCCTAAGGCTTAGGTTTTGGCTCATGTTTAAGGAGGGGCCTCCCAAAGGGAGAAGTATAAAGGTACCCAAGGCACTAGATGAATCAGGTATGGGGCAGGTATTTATTTCCTAACTTCAAAAGAAAATCTAAACACAAAACATTGACAAGCATGCATTTGATGGCAACAAACTTAAACAAACAGCTGTAATAACTTCTGTTATACTTCACCAGAAGGTTGATACCTAAACTTCATCTAAACATAAGGCACTTTGTGAGACTGTCTGCTAAGTAGGTATTTTGCATTTCACCTTGGCTCTGCACTGTCCCCCTCCCATTAGGTGTTTGTTAGGCAAACCAGGTCAAAGCCTGAACTTGTCTTCTTGAAGGCTGCCTACTCCAAGAACATTGTAGCAGCTGTCAGAGATTCCTCTCCTCACCACAAGTCAGCTCCAACCAAAGGGCTAGGACTGCTGAACTTTGGAAGCTCACAAGATGACCTTCAAACCTTGGACTTGCCCTTCCTCTTGGGATTAGTACTAGTTTACCTAAATCGAGAAAGAGAAAACATGAAGAGGTAGCCTTCAACCAGATATCCCTCGCTTGGGCAGAACATGGGCTTTAGCTGCCATATGCTTATGACAGCTGGGGAGGGAGGGGCTTGGGAATATTTTGGGCTGATCTTCCAACTCCCACTCTCACCCCCACCCCTCCTTCATGGGAAGTCTCAGAGCTACAGGAAGCCCCCTGAGCGGCTGAAAGAAGAAAAGGGCAGGGATGGAGTCACTCCTTATTTTTAAAAGTCTTTTCCTGCTCAGAGGTCAGTAAGGAGTTTGCTTCATCATATCAAAATCCCTTCCATGCTGAGTCATGAACAGGGCTAGCTGGAATCAGAAAGGGAAGTTCTGGGCATACTCTGTTCAAACCCACCTCCCTTCCCCAATTTCATAAGTATAAACTA
Source organism: Trichosurus vulpecula (assembly GCF_011100635.1). Classification (NCBI taxonomy): domain Eukaryota; kingdom Metazoa; phylum Chordata; class Mammalia; order Diprotodontia; family Phalangeridae; genus Trichosurus; species Trichosurus vulpecula. The sequence continues at coordinate 252,497,700 of NC_050580.1, read as the reverse complement.
AATACAAGGTTAAGCAGCTATGATTGTGGCGGGGAGGGGGGAAACAGGAAAGGACTCATGTAGGAAGAAGAATTTGAGCTGAAACCAAATGGCCCACAATGCGGTGATCAGGAAGAGGCCTATGTAATATCTGACCTTGTCTGTCAACAGCTAAACTCCAGCTAAACCCCCGCCCCAACAACCCCTAGCCTGATGAAGATGTTCCAGTAACTTTCCAAGGATGTAAACTGCTTGGATGAGCCCTCACACTCAGATTACATACTGTTCTGTGGAGGGAGTTTGTGAAGCTGTTAACCCCTGCCCCACCCCCAAAAAAAAGCCCTCAAGTCCTCTCACAAATCCTGGTATGATGAGTACACAAGTTTTCCCATAAATCCTAACAAGTACTGAAGAGGGCATACTTCACAGTCAACAGATATCACTAAAATATTTGCCAGCTTGTGTTTTGTATGGTATTGCTTTGAAGTGCACTTTATGACAGTAAAAATATCCCCTGTTCTAATATTGGGAGAGGGAGCCGGGAAGGATGCTATGGGAAAAGCAAGGCATACATCCTGGACAGTTTTAAGTTGTTAGCATAACCTGTGTATTTGTAAATGAGTTGATCTGATGTTTTTAAAATCTTATCTTTCATGTCAAAGGGCACAGAACATCGGCACAGAGAAATCAGAGTCATGGGAAACTGGCTGGATGTTGAAAAGTCAGAGGACAGGCTTTTAGGCAGGAATTTTGTCTTAATGGGAACCTGGAATTAGCTAAGGGGTATAGAAGAAGCATAGGCAATGGGGGAAGGCTTTTCCAGCTAAGGTCCAGTAGCCTCCAGGATGTTTCCTACCTTGAGGGACAAATGGAGGGGACCTCTCTGGGAGATTCCCTTTCCTTTTCTCAGCCCTATCTAATTTCCTCTGCCCCAGCCTTTTCCCTCTACCTCTGCAATCTTTCTTCCAAAGCAGAGTGAAATGATCTTTAGGAATCTCCAATGAGGCGCCAAGGGGGAGGCATTACATCATCTGGATCCATTCTGATTGGCTCATGCTACTCTGCAGGAACAGCCCCTTGGCCTCAGGCTTCCGAAAGCCGCTCCCGTATTTACCTAAGGTGAAGCTTCTTGGCTAGTGCCTGCTCCTTATCTTAAGCTCTCCAAATACCTAAAAGTTTTGCTAACCAGAAGGCAAAACAACCAAGGGGTCAGGTGCCAGGCAAAACAACAAAACCACAAAATGGGACAATTCTGTTTTCTTTGGAAAAGGTCCGAACACGTCAGTTATCTTACTAACCGCCTCCCCCAGTACTCAGAGATCAAGTGACACTGGTTTCTTTGCTGTTACTCACACAAGATACTCGTCTTCTGACTCCCTGCGTTTTCACTGGCTGTCCCTCATGCTTGCAAGGGGCTCCCTCCTAATTCCTGACCCCTGGCTTCCATCGGTCCCAGCTAAAATCTCACCTTGCACAAGAAACCCATCTGGATTGCCCTTAATGTGATTATCCCCAGTTTATCCTGTTTACACGTTGTTTATACCACACAGTTCTTTGTATGTTGTCTCCTCCATCAGACTGGGAGCTCCTTGAGACCAGGGACTGTCTTTCACCTTTCTCTCTAATCCTAGTGCCTAGCACAGTGCATAGTAGGTGCTTAATAAATGCTTGCTGTGTTTGTCATGCACCTAATAAATAGGCTTGCATACTTGCTTTTTGCAGGTTATTAGGGGAAATTGACACCGGTGCTAAGTAGTTTCCTTCTCCACCACTCCTGGTACGTCTAACAGCTGTCCACCCTCACAAATTGTCCTCTTTTGTGTACTCATATAAGCCTAATAATGAGAACTGGGCTCCTAGGCCCAAGAGTCTGCAGCGCTTATCTGTCTCCCTTCTCCACTAAGAGGCCACTCTCCTCTGGCCCCAAGCAGGCAGTCAGAACTGGGTTCAGACTGAGGGGATCCTGCTCAATTGGAATAGGGACCAGACAGTCGTACATTGGTTCTGGAGACAGAGGATCTGAGTTCAAATACTACCAATTAATACATAATAAAATCCTGCCATGTAACAAATCCAATCTAGAATTAAAGGGCTTGCCTCCTGTGGGTAAAATAAAATGGGAAGATTAGGAGAGTTAGGTTTGCCTTGATCGCCTACATTTAAGTTTTGCACAGAAAGATTTTGGAAGACATAATTCTACGGGAGGTAGTCTCTTTTGTAATGCAAATAAGGGTGATTGGTTTCAATGGGTGAAAGTTGTCTGTTCCCTATAAATATCCTCACCCATAGGTGAGATGCCAAAAAGGGAGGTAAATTTAGGAGGGAGACCTGGATTATGCTGCTATAGGATTATAACAAAGACCTATGGTACCCAGGAGAGCAAGCCCCTCTTCCCTCCCTTTTTGGGAGCTTTGAGTTAATTATAGCTTAGATAAGTAAGTAGCTGTCCCTGCTTATTTTTTCTCCTGCTGATCACCTCAGGTGGGCTAAGGAAAACCGTCGTAGGCTGACATTCTAATCACTCCTGGGTCTGCCTCTCTGCTCCTCCTGTGGGGGTTCTGAATAAGTCTACAACCTTTACCAAGACTCACGTTCTCCCAAGAGTCTTTGTAAGGAGCTAGTTAAAGCAAGATTCCGCAAGGCCGAGATGTTTCAAGATGGAGGATTAACTCTCACCCTCTTGCCACAGCTTCTTCAATCCCTTTATCCTGTGAGCAGTCCAAGAGTACTCCTAGTTCCATGTTATAGATGGCTGGCTGGTGATTTGGGAAAGAGAAGGCTATAGATGAATGAATTAAAAAAAAAAGCATTTATTAAGGGTTTACTATGTGTTAAACATTAGGCACACAAACATAAGAGCATGACAATCACTGCCCTCAAGAAGGGCATTCTAATAATTTGCTGTTCACTTGTTTTCAGTCATGTCTGACTCCTCATGACCCCATTTGGGGTTTTCCTGGCAAAGATACTGAAATGGTTTGCCATTTCCTTCTCCAGTTCATTTTACAGATGAGGAAACAGAGTTAAGTGACTTTCCCAAGGTCACACAGCTAATAATTGTCTGAGGTCAGATTTGAACTCAGGAAGATGAATCTTCCTGACTCTGGGCCTGGCAGTGTATCTACTGTGCCATCTAGCTGCCCAGTTCTAATAGAGATTTAATATTTGTGTGTATGTACATGTACATGTGTGTATGTATGTATTGTGTATGTTATGTATGTATGTATGTATGTATAATGACTCGGGAGAGATATTTGGTAGACTGACACACTCTTTCCAGAAGTAATGGCAGAACATGAATGCAACAGAGCCTGGGAGAGAAGTGTGGCATGGTTGATGCCAAGTATGAAGTAGGGGGCCCTGGGAAGTGTTTATCAATCAGACCAGTGGAACCCCAGGGTAGGAATTCTGGAGATGAAATAATTAAATCTTTAGGGACACTACCTATATGCCTCTGGGCAGGTCACAGCGTCCTTAGCCCTCAGTCTCTTCAATCTGTTGAAGCAGGAGGTCAAACTTCTGACTTTTACATCTGATTTCCAAGTTTCTCAGGTTCTTCCTTGGGTTTAAGTCAGAAGCATTGCTTATGGGATGTGAAAAGCTAAACTCAGAACGTACAAAGGGTTTCTGTTAGGAAGCTGGCAGGCTAGTTTGCAATAACAGGTGGGGCATACATGTACCTGTGAATACCCTCAAGGCAACTTTGGACCCCTCTCATTTAGCTGACATTTGTTTAAATTACGTTACAATTTACTCATTATCTTGGCTCCCTCCCTCTCCCTTCCCCCATCAACCCTTCCCAATTCCTGACCTTCCTAATACTGTAGACCAAAAGTGCAGGCCATGGGCGGAACCATATTAAAATGAGATTGGGAAATATTTCACAAAATAAAGAAAAATACAATAAAACATAGATAATATGAATGTATGGTTTTTCTCGGTCAATATGCAGCCAGCAGGGACCTTTATGTATGGTTTAATGGACAACCTTCCCTCCCCCCAATTGATTCTATTTGAATTTGACACCACAGCTGCACACTGTAACCCCATCTTTCTAGTCACCGAGATTTACAGCTGAGGTTTCATCCTCCACTAGTTCTCTCACCCCTCAGATACAATTAGTTGCTAACATCTATATATGTCCCCTTCTCTCCTCCCTCTGACACTGCCACCATCCTAATGTGGGTCCTTGTCCCCTTACACCTAGTCTATTGCAAAAGGCTACAGGTGGGTCTCCTTGCCTCCAATCTCTCTTCATTTCAATCCATCCTCCACTCAGCTAATAAACGGATCTTCCTAAAGTGAAGATCTAACTACATCGCCCTACTTTCAATAAGCTGCAGTAGCTCCCTATTACCTACAGGATTAGATAGGAAATCCACTGTCTTTTAAAGCCCTTCATAACCTGGCCACCTCTTACCTTTACAATCTTTCTTACTTCCTTCCACATACTCTTTGATCCAGTGACACTGGGTTCCTTGCTGCTCCTTACTCAAGACACTCCTATCTTCCCATTCTAGACAGATCACTGGTTGTCCTCCATACCTACAATGTTCCCCTTCCTCAACTTTGTCTCTAAGCCCTAACTTAAATCCCACCTTCCACAAGAAGCCTTTCTCAGTCCTTCCAGTCCTTCCCTCTGAAACTAGCCCCCATTTATCTGGTCTGTATCTTCTGCGTACATAATCGTTTCCACATTGTCTCCCTCATTAGAGTGGGCTAGACGGTGCAGTGGATAGAGTGCCACACCTGGAGTCAGGAAGAGCCAGACATATCTGAAACACCTAAACAAAGAGAGCAGAAACATGAGTTATTACTATAAAATAACCAGAGGCACCGTTAGACCCTCGTGTTTCCTTGGGATCATGACAGACGATGGCCTCTACCATCTTAGTAACGTAGATGGTGGCCTTTGCTGAAACAGAAGGGGTTGGAGTAGAGTTGGCACATTGGAGAATCTCAGAACTGGGAGGATCTTCTGTCCAACCAATTGTTGCTGAATAGTTTCAGTTGTGTACGACTCATTGTGACCCCATTCGCGATTTTCTTGACAAAGATACCAGAGTGGTTTGCCATTTACTTCTCCAGCCCATTTAACAGGTGAGGAAACTGAGGCCAATAGGATTAAGTGACTTGCCCAGACCCAGTAAGTGTCTGAGTCCTGATTTTAACTCAGGAAGATGAGTCTTCCTGACTCTAGGCCTAGCACTCTATCCACTGTGCCATCTAGCTGCCTGTCCAACCAACATTTGAACGAAAATTTTCTCTATAATCTGTCTGACCAGTGGTCATCCAGCCTTTCCATGTAGCCTTGCCATGAGGTAGAACCCGCTATCTTCAAAGACAGTCACATTTTATTTTTAGATAGCTCTAATATTTAGGAAGTTTTTCCTTACATCAAGCCTGAGTTCATTCCTCTGCAATTTTAACCCATTATTTCTGGCTCTACTCTCTATGGCCCAGTAGAACAGGTCTAATCCCCTTTCCATGTGACAGACTTTCAAGTATAGGCTATTCCAAAAGTGTTAGTGCTTTAACGGCTTAGAAATGCACTAAGACTTTTGGGACACTTCGGATTCTTCACAGAAGAAGTCAGTTCCTTCCAGGATCTACCATCTACATGTTTATGTTACAACATTCATAGCAAATCTGGTTTTGAAGAAAAGATGCACGTATAATATGTTCATTTAAGTTACTTGTTTTCAGAAAGATTAAAAGTCCAAACTGCACAAAAGTCAAAAACTATATTAAAAGTTTAAATATAAAACTCTGAGATCCAACTGGAATGCCTAAGCTTTGAACCATACTTAGACTTTTGGGACACCCTCTATTTAAAGAAAACTATGAATCTCCTCTTCTTCAGGTTAAACATCTCCATTCCTCATATGGCATGAAACTATTAACCCTCCTCAGTCTGCTAATCCCCCTCAGCTTAACAATGTTTTTTTTCTAAAACTGGCACCCAGAAACTGAATAAAATACTCCAGATGTGATCAGGTCTGACCAGGGTAGGATACAGCGAGCACATCAGCTCCCTAGTCCAGGGCATTTATACCACCTAGGACTATAATCAGTTTCTTAGCTACCATATCAGAATATTGACTCATATTGTGCCCGCAGTCAGTCTACTAAGACCTCTAGATTGTTTTCAGATCAACTGCTGTTTGACCATGTGTCCCTTTATCTTTTACTATGTCAGGAAGACATAGGTTCAAGTCTCATCTCTGACACACATTGACTATTTGACCATGAGTAGGTCTCTCAGTGTCTAGGCAATTCTGTAAGACTATAAACTGTAGAGAATCGACAACTGTAGAAATTAGGAGTTGGTGGTGAAGTCCTTCATGAATTCTCTTAAGCTGATTAAATCATAGGTTTAATTTTTTTAACTCTTGTTGCATTTTTTTTTTTTTTGAATCAGAGGCCTCTGGTATAGTGGGGAAAATGCTGGTCTTAGAGCCAAGAAGACCTGGCTTGGAATCTAGTTTCAAACTCAGCTGTTCAACCCCAGACAAGTCATTTAACCCTCACTGCCTCAAGGGAATCTTTAGGATTTAATCAGAGGTTCCATACCCTGAGCAGAGGAAATTGCAGATCCATTGAATTGGTTAATGCGTATCATCTCATTGAAGACCCTTTTGAATCCAGACTGTTAATCAGTTCTACCTCCTAGCTTGGTGTCACTTACAGATTTGAAAAGGATGTCATCTATATAGCCATCGTTGGTTATAAAATATATTTGTATATATAATATAAATAATATAATAAATCAATTAACTTTATTGATATATCATGTTATTATATGTTTCATATAATTAAGATACATGTGTATATATAAATATATGTATGTGTGTATATATGTTTGTGTGTTATGTGTAAAAATATATAATATGTGTATGTATGTATGTATGTTTGTGTGTGTGTGTATACATACACACACACATATATAATAGCACAAGGCCAATCCAAATCTCTTGGATGATTATTGAGAGAGTCAATCTGAAATGAATGGAAATGGACTGATGTGCAACCTGGCCGCGTGACACTGAGAAGGCCTCTTCCCCTCTCCTCACTCTAGGAAATATTCCAAGTTGCAAAACAGATGCTGACTTGCATTGGCAGGAGTTTTGCTTTTAGGAGTTCCTCCTACAAATGATGTCACCATTCCAGTCTCCATCCCTCCACGTGTATCTGTTGCTTTCCTCACCACATCTGGCATCTAGTAGATGTTTAGGAAATGACTGAGGGATCCCTTTAAATTCTGGGGCTAACTCATTTCAGCTACTATCTCCCCATTTAAGCAAGAAGCAACTGCACTTTTCTTTCTTGGTGGCAGTATAGACTTCTTGTTGCAGGGTAAATTGTGGGTTATGGTTGAGACTGGGGCTAAAGCTTTTCTTAAATTTCACACCCCCCTCCCCTGAGCAGGTGTTCAATTCAGTGGATTAGAGAAGCCAAAGAAAAGCATTCTGGGAGACAGTCTGGCTCTGCTCCATCAGGGTTTCCGTAGCTGGAAGCCATTGGATGCAGGTGCATCTAGAGGAAAAACCAAGGCAGGGCAGAGGTGCTTATAGAGGGATGAACAGAAGCAAAAACTCATCATACACCTACGCAGAAAACCTGCTGAAAATGAACCCATGGCAGACCTAACTTCTCAACCCTGCTGAGTCATCTTCCTGAATTAGCCAAATATATTTCAGTAGTTTATCTCACCATGGTGTGTTCTACAGATAGTGAGCATGTGACTCTGAAGTTCTTGAAATATCTGACCCATACAGCATGATACAGTGATGGGGCTCTAGCCTTCCTCTGTCTGAACTATGAACTTCAAAGTTCAAACTGCTGTTTAAAATCTATTGTTCTCAACATGCAGAACTCTCTCAGGCCCCTTACCTTTGTCTAATCTATTTCTATGCTTTTTCTCTCCATTTTAAAACTAATCCACAGGTATAGGATCCTAGTTCCTTTACTGATAACCTTCAGGATACTCAGAGACCGAAAGCATTTTCCCCAGTGTTCCTTCCTTCTGGCCCCTCCTTTCTCCCTTCTTCCCGTATCCTCTCTCTACACAATTCCTTATATTATACCCCTTTGTCTTTATTCTATATGTCCTCCTTTCAATCTCTCTCTCTCTCTCAATCTCTCAACTTCTCTCTCTCTCTCTCTCTCTCTTCCTCAATCTCTCAATTTCTCTCTCACTCTCAATTTCTCTCTCTCTCTCTCTCTCTCTCTCTCTCTCTCTCTCTCTCTCTCTTTCTCTCTCTCTCTCTCTCTCTCTCTCTCTCTCCCTCCCCTTCCAGTTCCATTCCTCTTCTCCCAGTGTGTTCACCCTTCCTGTTCACCCTGTGTCTCTTTCTTCCATCTTTTTTTCTTTATATTGTTATTTTTTATCCCATCTTTATTCTTGGTATTCTCTTCTCCTTGCTCCATGTTCCTTCCCTTCCCCATCCTCCTCCTCTATCTTTCAGCTCTTCCCCTGTTCCCTCCCCTCTCACTCATATACTTCACCCTTCCTTATCTCACTTTCTCCCCTCCCCTTTTCCTCTGTATCTATCCTCTTTCCTCTTTCTCTCTTCCCCTCTTATTCCATCCCTCTTTCCTCCCGTTCCCTCTTTCTTCTTCTCCTTCCCCTGTACTTCCTCTTAACTACCTTCCTTTTCCTCCCCCTTTTTTCTTGTGCCCCATCATTCTCCTTTCCTCCTCCTTCTCTGCCCCTCCCTTTTCTCCAGTGTCCCCTCTCTTCCCCCTCATGATATTCCCAATTTCCCATCCCCCTGCTTTGCCTCCATACTCCACTCATCCAGTAAAGGGTCACTTACAAAGCCAGACTTGAAGGGAAGGAACCAGGTTCATAAAGGACATGTACTCCATTGACATTATTAGCGCTCCTCCTTTGTTAAGTACCCACAAGATCTTGTACCTGTGGTTGTCAAGTTGATGTCTTTCAAAATATTAGCTTGGGGACACCAAGCCTATGCACTCTTCAGCTTGGCTCCCTTCCTGCAAGCATCCTGGGTTGGATTTGGCCCAAAGGCTATGATTTTCATATCCTTGTCAAACTCTAAAACCTGAAAACCCAGAAATAAGATGCCAGCATAATTACTATTATCAACATTAAATACTTCCTACTTCTAAATTTATTGGCATGCTATCTATAGGTAATCCTCACCTGCAATTTAGGGAAATTTTTACACACTGTTATTTACTTACTTGTCTCTAGGTTTTTGCAGTAGCAACTTTTTTAGGGTCCTAATTAATGGACATAGAATTACAACACCATAGAACTGGAAGGGAATTTGAGAGGTCAGATGTTTAAGGCCACTGCTTCTATACAGGTAAACATATAAAACCGTTCAGCTCACATGGTTGAGTTGTCTTCTCTCCTCCAATGCCTAGTGTACGCTCTTTTTGTTAAAGTTTAGTTACTTTCTCTCATTTCTGTTTTCCCTTAAACCAGCAAGGTGAGGATCTGCTCTTTGTCAGTTTCATCTTCACTCATGTGAGATACTTCCATTGTGGTCTGTGCTAACATTGGAATCCCAGCACTGCTTTGACATTCAAATAACCCTGGTGTGTGGGGATCGTGCCTGATACTTTGTGTTTACATGCTGTTACTTGGGGCATGTGGGTTATGTGGGTTATGCAGTGTAGACAGTCCAAGTTGGCTTGGGTGCTGCCTTCCTAAAGCTGATAGGAAGGCAGTGTGCCACTATAGCAATCATCCACTAAAGAGACATAATATGTGAACCGCTCACTTCCTGGTATTCTAGTCAAGCCTTCAGATAAATGGTCTCATCAGGGTCTATCTGGACTCTGATACTTCTGGGCCCGGGAGCTAAAAATGGCAGTGCTAAGCAATTTAAAACTCGCCCTGGCTGGGTTCAGAATTTAACTGCATGGAACATTTCTCAATATTATTTTAAAAAATAGGACATCTATGGCTCTGTCTTCATTTCACATTTGGAATTTTCTAATCCTGTCAAGTGGCCTTCCACATTCACTGGAACAGGACACTGTGGCCATATATTTCATTAAATATCATGAAAATGGAAGAGAGGTTTAATGCTCATACTTGTAAGCCTTCCTCCTCTAAACATCTTCCCAATTCCTCCCACTTGTCTTTCCAAATATGGGAGAGGGCACGGTTGGTGCTAATGGGATAATCCAGAACCACTCATTTCTAAAGATTATAGAAAGGATTAAGGAAGGGGTTATATGTCTGGGGCTGGGGTTGGGGTGGTGCCAGCTAGGTGGCACAGCGGATAGAGTGCTGGGCCCAGAGTCAGGAAGACTTAGTTCAAATCTAGCTTCAGACCTTTACTACCTGGGCAAGTCACTTAACCCTATTTGCCTCAGTTTCCTCATCTGTAAAATAAGCTAGAGAAGGAAGTGGCAAACCACTCTTTGACAAGAAAACCCCAAATGGGGTCACAAATAGTTGGACACAGCTGAAATGACTGAAAAACAACAAGTGTATGTCTGGGACGCCTTGTGGGGTGAGTAGTTATATTTAAAGGGAAATAGGAGGAAGGAAGCCCAGAGGACAGAGATGTCTTCCTTTCCATCTTGCCAGTTGATGGGATATTCAACAGCTGTCAGTTCCCTTGACTACAGATTCATTTTCATTGCGCTGATTTCCATTGTCTTCAGTATGAAGAGGATTGTTTAAATACTGGTCACTATGCTTGACCACCCCTTCTGTCCCCTCCTGGTCTCAGGCCATGGTAGCAGTGTTGATCAAAAACTGTCCTTGCCTAGTAGTTCCACTCTCAATGCCTGCATTTGATTGCTACAATAGCCCCTTCGTTTTGTCCTATATGGTGACCAGGAAGTCTTTCTTAAGGGTCAGGCTGCTCCCATCTTGAGCTGTAGCAGCAACTGCACCAGTGACTGCCACCACCCACATGGCTCTCAGGAAGCCCCAAGACCTACATGCATGCCCCCTTACAAATCTCATCACTTCCTGGTGTCTCACAATTTTGTGTCCACTTATGGAACTTCTGGGAGCCTCTTCGGTTCTCCCCAGAGATGAAGCATGCTACAGAAACATCCCCTGCAGTCCTAACACTACTCTTTCTCTGATGCCAGATAGATAAAGCATTTGTTATGTTTTTTGGGTGGGTGGTTCAGAGAAGTATGGAGAATGAGGAAGGGTAGAGAAGGGAAAGGAGTGAGTATGGCCTGGTCACCTCATGAAGGTCCCAGTCAAAAGAGAGGACATAGGTTGGAGACATCTCCAGGGTGTGAAAGCAGAGAAGGTTCTTATATAGTTCTCCAGCATCATGTCTCTGTACACAGAAGTGAATCTGTCTTCTTTAAGGCTATTATAGCACACAACAAACCTTCAACATATTTTGATTTTGGGTCCAGCGATGTGATAGACTGTATGTCTGTTGGCTAGAACAAGCCCTGCTAAATTTAGAAAGGGGTTCATCATCCATTAGAGGGCTGGCCACTAGGTGATGAATTTTTCAGGTCCATCAACTCATAAAGGTCACCTAGTAGAACCAGGAAGAGGTTATAATCTGTCTCTATAGAGAGAACACCCGCACTGGTGAAATCATAAATCTTTTGAGGAATTAAAGTAAGAAGAAAGTTTCAATCCTGATAGAAGTAAAGAAAGAGATTTTCTGGTAAAAGTTCCAGGCACTAGAGATCTACTGTCTCTTTGATTAAGATCAGAATTTTGAGGATCAGTCTGAATGAAATGCTGAGACTTGTATTAAGGAAGGGGTTGTATGACTGGGACCCCTCTTGGAGTTAGAAATTATAATTATTTATTTAAAACATTTTTAATTTATTTTTCCCACTTAATAGCATTTTCTTTTTTCCAATTACATGTAAAGATAGTTTTCAACATTCACTTTTATAAGATTTTCAGTTCCAAATTTTTTTTTCTCCCTCCCCATCCCTCCCCCCTCCCCAAGATGTGAAACAATCTGATATAGGCTATACACATACAATCACATTAAACATATTTCCACATTAGTCAAGTTGTGAAGGAAGAATCGGAACAAAAGGGAAAAAGCATGAGAAAGAAAAAAAGGAGAAAGTAGTATACTCTGATCTGCATTCAGACTCCACAGTTCTTTCTCCAGATGTGGATGGCATTTTTCATCATGAGTCTTTTGGAATTGTCTTAGATCGTTGTGTTGCTCAGAAGGGCTAAGTCTATCAGAGTTGGTCATCACACAATGCTGCTGTTACTGTGTACAATGTTCTGGTTCTCACTTCACTCAGCATCAGTTCATGTAAATCTTTTCATGTTTTTTTGAAATCCACCTGCTCATCATAGAAATTATATTTAAAGGAAAGTTTTGGTTTTTTGTCTGTAAAACAGGGACAGTAACACCTGTCCTACCTGTATCTTTAAAGATTAAAGACTTTGGGCTAATTACAGGAGGTAAGGTCACCTATTCTTTAGGAATTCTTAGAGCTAAGGAAATACACTCTTATTGATTTTGGATGATCCACCATTAAGTCAGAGAAATGAGCACCTACCTGGTAAGGAGTAGTGACTAGGGTGGGACGTCTGCCTCTTGACACTGATATAGCCTACCATATGCCAGTGCCCTGTCTGAGCTCTGCTAGAATGGACTCATTCCTGCCAATCTCACTGTACCATAGATTTATCCTGCCCTTTACCATTCCTTTTCAGAAGGCCATTTTTGCGTTTGGAATCTATCTCTCTCCCCACACTTACCTCCCTTTCCCCATCTCTACCTTAAGATCCTTCAAGATCCCAATTCAAGGACTCCATCCTTAGTGAAACCTTCCCTGATTCCCCCAAGTCCAGAGTTATTTCTCCTTTTTTCCTTAAATAGCAGATAATACTTTGTTCATACCATTTTACTATGTATTTGTGAAAACAAATCAACCAAATGTGCATTTTGTATTTTAACAATTCATATTTATAGCACTTAAGGGATGTAACCTGTGAGGAAGGTAAAGTATATATTACTGACCCTGTTTTTATAGTTAAAGCAACAGAGGCACAGAAACATTAAATGACTTTGTTGATGTTTCACATCTATTAGGTGTTAGAGCCTGGACTAGAATTCATCTTGTGACTCAAAATCAGGAGTCCTTTCTCCTTCCTCTATAGAAATTGCATTTTAGCTTTGTTAGCCGGACTTGAAAAAAGTGTAATTTGGATCAGATTTGAGCTGGATTGTCACACACATTTTCTCTCTCCTTCACCTGTAGATCCAGGGATTAACACAGTGCATGGCACACAGTAGGCACTTAGCAACTTCCAGTTGACTGATTGATTGACTTCAGGACTGGGACGGCCCACTTGTCTTATCTTTGACAAAGTAGATGTCCTGCACATAGCACATCTATCGCTTTGAATTGAATTGTCAAGACCCAGTCCAGTTCCTCTCTCTGGTCCCCAGGATATTTGCTGGCAGGGGTTCTTGACATTTTTGGAAGTCTAGTGCTTTCCCTTCATTAATTATTTCCTATTTTTTGGGTATGTAGCTTGATTTGTATATAGTGTTTGCATGTTATCTCCCCCTCCCCTTAGATTGAAAGCTCCTTGAGGGCAGGGAATATCTTTTGCCTCTTTGTATCCCTAGTGCTTTGCTCAGTGCCTGGCACTTAGTTGTTGTTCCGAGCTTTGTTTCAAAGAGGATCCATGACTTCATGGGATTATGTCTTGATTTGTGTGTGAATTAGATTTAAGTGAGGCAGATTTGCACAAAGTTGTCAGCCTAGCTTTCTCTTTCTCTTCCAGGACAAAAGCTGGGTAAGTATGATATTTTTTTTTTCATTTATTTGAAACGTTTGAGGTAGTTTGGGTCAAGATTGGGAAAGAGAGATTGAAATTATTTGGGGGTAGAATGGCAGCTGAGTCCATGTGGCTCTGGGTCCATGTGCTCTTGGTCACCCCCTCCCCCACCCTGGGATGCAGTGGATGATGACTGCATCTCCAACATCTGACAAAACTCTAAGTCAGGGGTGGGGAACCTCTGGCCTCAAGGCCACGTTGGCCTTCTAGGTCCTTGGGTGGGGCCTTTTGACTGAGTCCGAGTTTACAGAACAAATCCTTTTATTAAGGGGATTTTTGGATTCAGCCAGAGGGCTGAACTTGAGGACTGGAGGACCTAGAGGGCCACGTGTGGACTTGAGGCCGCAGGTTCCCCACCCCCAACCCGCTCTAAGCTCTCCATAGCACCTGTTTAAGCTGACCTTCATTGCTGTTAGAGCAAATTGTTCCCCTCTGCCCATTCTCCTGGGGGAAGTCTTTGCGTGTTTGGGGTAGACATTCCCCTAATTCACTGCCAGGTTTGAGGCCTGTCAATCACCCTCAACCTGGTCTAACCCAAGATGATTTACCAGAGCATGGCCTCTGTGCATGCTGGAGCCACAGGTGAGAGCTGGCCGACAGGTGGACACCAAATGTGGATGAGCAGCCCTGAGAAGGGTTTGGCAAGCGCTCGCACTGGAGGTGCTAGTTGTGCCTGAACACCCCATACGCCCCAATAGCACACAGTAGGCGCTTCATAAATGATTATTGAATCGAATCATCGTCTGCATTAGATGGTAAGCTCCTTGAGAGAAGGGGACCGCCTTTGGCCTCCTTTTGTATCCCCAGCCCTCTGCACGATGCTTGGCACACTGTCGTTGTCCAGTCTTGTCCGACTCTTCATGCCCTGTCGGATCAACCTCTCCATGAAGTTTTCTTGGCAAAGACACTGGAGTGGTTTGCCATTCCCTTCTCTGGTGGATTAAGGCCGGGGTCACATGGCTAGTAAGTGCCTGAGGTCACATTTGAACTCAGGTCTTCTTGACTCCAGCCCCAGTGTCCTATCCACTGAGTCACCCAGATGCTTCCTCCTTGGTGCATAGTAGGTGTTTAATAAATGTTGACTGATTACATCATGGACTCCTTTGGGCAGTTTGGTGAAACCTATGGACCTCTTCTTACAGGAATGTTTTTAAATGCATAAATACTGAGGAATACAAGGGAAACCCATTTTATCTAAATAAATTTAACATAAATTTTAAAATTAAAAACATATAAAAAAATCCTGCCCCCACCCCCCCAAAAAAACCCATCCAAGTTCAAGTCCTACCTAGGACCTGTGGATTCCAGCCTGTTTGGGAGGCGTGCTACAGTATCACAGCATCCCACCTTTGACCTCTCTCCTTCCTGCCCCTCCCAGGCCCGAGTCTCGAGACCCGAGACCACCTCCTCCTCCCCTCCTCCCCTCCCTCTCCCCCTTCCCCCCTCCTTCACCTCCTCCTCCTTCTCCCTACCCCCAGGCGCCCCGCGGGGTCTCGGCCGGCGCTGCCGTCCCGTCCCTGGCCGGCAGGGGTCGCTGCCCGGGCCGCTGCCGCCGCGGCCGCCGCCGCTCTCCCCGCCCGCCCCTCGGCCCCCCCTCGCTCCGCTCCGCTCCCGTTACGCCGCGGAGCCGGGAGCCCGGAGCGGGAGCCGGGAGCCCGCGGCTGCGGCGGCGGCGTCTGGGCCTGCGGGGCCGGGGCCGGGGCCGGGGAGCCCGGGGAGCCCGGGGCCCGAGGCCCGACGCCCGAGATGGCGACCAAGAAGGCGGGCTCGCGGCTGGAGACGGAGATCGAGCGCTGCCGCTCCGAGTGCCAGTGGGAGCGGATCCCCGAGCTCTGCAAGCAGCTGTCGGCCAAGCTCATCGCCAACGGTGCGGCTGCGGGCGGGGGGCCGGGGCCGGGCCGGGCGGGGAGGCCCCTCAGCCCAGGCCCGAGGCTGGAGAGC